>NC_136015.1:2387500-3125000 GCF_048128805.1 Centroberyx gerrardi
CCATGTGCTGTCCTCAGGACGTCCAGAGCCACTGAGAGAAAGAGTTGCGTCAACGGAGGGTCAAAAACGCTACACGGTCACATGACGGTCACGTGGTTCATGTAGCTCCCGATAGTTCCAAGCGGTCCATTTGAATCCATTGTTTTCTATGGGAACAGTACTAACAACCGCTACTTTGGGTATAATAAACAATATGACAGCTGATTTAGAGTATTGTAAGCTGACAGGTTAGATGTCTGTAATATTTACTATTTAATATTATGATTAAAAATTATCTCAAAATAGAAGATTAGAGTGATTAAGGCTTGTCACCTTTACCAGTCAATGATGTGTTGCTTTGGCTGCTAGCTGTTCACTGTGTTACATCCTAATGTAGCCTAATTTTATTATTATCATTATTATTATTATTTACTTTTTTGGACTTTAAGATAACATCACCAGAAGGTATGAATTGAATATCAATCCATCAAGATAGTCTCTTCAAGTGCTGTGAATCCACCAACAACTGACAGCAGTAAGGGGCAGTGAATGATGTTCAGTGCTGTCATTGAAAGTTACTTGCGAGCGGTCTATTCAGTTTATGACCTAAAGTAAAAGCATTCCACTGACACCAACAAAATCATCCTCATTTCAAGTTTCTAAAGTACAGGCCCTAGACCTAGAGGAAGGTACTCATATTTAACTATTGAGGTGCATCAATGAACATAGAGCATGAGTAGGCCTACATAAAAAATATACTCTCTTACTCAGATGTTACTAAGTCTATGGTAAGTCTTAGACAAAGAGTGAACAGGACTAGAATAAATAATTTACAAGTCTGGTTAGATTATAAATGCAATTAAGCATGCTTTATTAACCTGACCCATCCACCAGATCCAGAATCAATAATAATAATACTACCAAAATATCAATATATATATAGCCTATCCATTAAGCTTAGCAATGTAGTGGTGAGTCAAGCGATGGGTTTTGGTGTAGGCTACGTTACTAGGGATGCAATCATATTGATCTCTATTGATATTAGTAAGCCAAGTTTTTAATTAGCCTACTTGTGTCAGATAATGGGCTATGGATACAAATCCATCGATCTCCATCGATGTTATTAACTATGCCTTGTCCTTCTTTAACAGACACATTTTCAGAACAGTAGCAGGAACACCCGAAATCTTTTATGGTTAAGAAGCACCTTTATGACAAAATACATGTAAAAAGACTTTTATTTGGGAAACAAAAAGTGACAGAATGTTCTACCCCATTAACATACAATTAACATAAGAAGGACAATATGGTACCGTTACATCTTAACATATACTGGCATAAACAGCCAACGTTATACTAATTTATCTTACCAATCAGAAATCAACCATTGTAAACAATAATATAGCCTAAATAGGCCTAAATAATATGGTTAGCTTAGTTAACTAATTTCCCACCCATAAACACGTTTACAGGCTTTTGTCTCCAATTTAAAAGGCATGAAATTACAGAGAATTTAAGAGAACGTAACTTAACCTAAAACCAAATTGATTGCTAACGTTAGCTAGTTTAACGTTGTTTTGCTCTATTAATCTGTTTCCGTACATAAGATAACATAGTCAGATTAAATATATAAATTTGGTTAAGTGGAATTAAACTGAAATGCTCTAAAACATATTGCTAACTCGATTTACATGTGATAAAAATGTAAGTAGCTAAAGTAATACTGATTTTGAAGTTATTACCACTAAAAGCAACAGTTGAAACATTGCTTCCCCATGGCGATGCAGTTGCTAGCTCCGGCTGTTTGGAACTATTGAGGGTATCCATGATCCGCCATTGCTGTAAAATAATTGGCCTGATGAGCGCTTCGGGGGGGGCGCTCTCTCACAGCTACAAGTGAGTTTTGCAACACATTTATCGCAAGAAGCGTTGCAAAAGTCAAGGCGCGCAGATTCGTCACTTTGTGATGCAAGAGAGCACATTTGTGAAGTTGCAGTGACCGATTCGAGAGGTTGTAATCACGGAGCTGTGGTTGTACTGGAAAATGGACTCAAGTAAAATAAATAAATATGAGTAAATGTTGGATTACAAGTTTGCAGCTGTCATTGTATTCATGTAAATATCAATCTACACATTTGTGAATATTTTTTCTGTGACTTCACATTCATTTTTGTTCTTCAAGTTCTCACATCGTATTTTCCAAGTTCTCACATCAAGTCTACAAGCTCTCGCATTTTGCAACATATTTACCTTCATAGTTGTGTCGCAAATGCCAGGGCCGTTTTTTGATCCCAGTCCGTCACTGCCAATGGTATACACAAAAATGGCCGTCGCTCCAACCATAATGGAACATTGATTTGAATGGGAATGACCATTCTATCCATTCAAGTTCTGTGGTTTGGGTCATGGTTAAATGTTGGGAGTTGGGAATCATTGGAGTTGAAGATAAATGTACCCCCCCGACCTCCACACCCTTATTTTCCACCACGCTATTTCAATGTTAAACTACTGCCTGTTTGTGGTTGTGTCTCCTTCACCTAATTCTTTCATGGTGGGTAAACATAATTTTCTCTGTTTTGAGCATGTATTTGCATTTGAAGACATTGTGCTCATATCACAAAAGAAGACCAGTTTGTATGTCTCTCGGTTAGCACCAAATTATGCAGTTTTATGCTCCCACTGCTTCAGCTTGCACTGACTGGGGAATGAGAAACACATTTCTCTCGCTTTTGTGAAGTGTTTGGTCATTGTCCACCAACTATAAAACAACAAGATAACACAATACTGAGGGATACATGTGTATGCACACTCACATGTGCATGCACAGTTACACATTCTACCAGCCTGCAGGACAGCTGTTTCTTGTGCTGGTGAATTGTCTCCCCTCCAGCAAAACGCTAGTGGTTTTCTGCTGATCTGATCTGATGGATGCCAGAATGTCCCCAGCATCCAACAACAAGCCATTCAGCAGGAATGTGAGCGACACATTTCCAAATGCTGGAGCAGTTACAGTGATTAAACACAACCAGAGAGGCTGTTCAGATGCTTTGTGCTCAATCGAACCTGTTTTTACGTTCATTCAGGGATGAGAAGCATATAATGGTGTTGTCCCACATGAGGCAGACAGAAAGTAGCTTGTACAGCACTGCATGTCTTCAAAGTGGAAAAGAGCAGGTGGGAAAACTGTGGGAGACGGCCAACCAAACCTAGACCAAAAAGCTTATGGTAAGAGTGAAATATAATGAAAGCCTGAGGTGGGTTATTATGTGGTACGATTACTCTCACTGGAGTGTTGTGAAAGATCAGATTTGAGACTTCTGTGCTATATTTCCAAACTGTAATACAAGTACCATATGCTGGAATAAGAATGTTATGGAAAAAAGGATCAAGTTTTTTCATATAAATTACTGTAATGTGCTGCAGACAAATCAAAACATTGAACTTCTCACCGCTAAAAGCCGAAATGACGGCTTGTGTATTATATTTTATGTTTTACATTTTATTACTGTATGTTGTGTTTTAGTTCCAGCCGCTATTGAGATGGGACGGCAGCTGGATTTAATTCAAGCCTGGACACTAGTAGAGAGCCTAGCATGGCCTCCCCTCCTGTTCTCCACCATGTAGAGGGAAACCTGCCGCTCCTCTGCTCTGAGTCAAACATCCACAGCCCTAACTCAACAAGACGGCAAGCAGGGGGAAAAAAAAAAAGCCACCAATACAGGACACCAAAAACTTCTGCAAGTCACAGCCAAGACATGCGAGCCTCCCCCGAAGTAATGAAACTCTGTAGGTTTCTCTCTACACCCCCGGTCTTTCATCTTCCTTCTCACGCACCTCGTGCTACACAAAGAGAAATCGATTATTGAATCTGGCAGCAGTAAGTGGCGGCCATTAGCTGTTCGGTACGGAGGCCAAAAAAGAGTAAAGGGAGACTAATGTGAGAAAATAAGAAAACAAATCGAACAGCAGATAAAGACATTTGCAGCTCTTGCTCTTACGTAACGGATGGCGGTTTACAGTGTGGTACAAAATAAGTTATTAAAGAAGAAACTCCATTCGCACGCATCCAACTGCCGTTTTCGAGAAATGATGACAACTGGAACCGAAGATGCTGAAGGGCACTCACATCTAGATCCCGTACATCCCACAAACAGGAAACTAGTGGACAGTAGATGCCATGCCATTTAATGGAAAAATCCATCCTAAAACACTTTAGCACTTAAAAAAAACCTGATTGGTGATGGGTCCATTTTGTTGTTTGGTGCATTTTTCTTATTCCTGTGGATAACTGGCCAAATGTAGATGATGTAGCTACAATGGAGTTTGATAGCAGGAAAATGTTTCAGTGATCTAAAACATCAGCAGTAAACATCAGGTTTTGGTGTCAGTCCCTCAGAATCAAAGAGCAAGGACTTCTTACTAGAGCCATTTTGCACCGAAATTCATGGACAGAGAGGTCTGAACCACTACTTCCCTTGCCTCACACTTTACTCTTTCAGACTTGACATGTATCAAAGTGACACCTCGAACAAAGCGGGTGTAACAACATTATGTGACACCTTCATAAAGGGTGAAATAGTTCCCAGACCAGGATGTGACATAATGGCGCAGGACTACTGAGCTCTGCGGTAACGCCCGAGCCTTTTCCCCCTCGGCCGTTTGCACACCTTTCCCAAGAAAAAAGGTGGTAACGTGATATCCGTCCTAATTAAAGGAAACCAAACGGCCTTTAAGTTCTTCTACATGGGACGATTGCAATGGGCCTCCCTTTTGCACCACAACTAAGAGATGGGGCCCCTCCGTTTCAGCTCGCACCCAAACTGTGCAAGGGTGAAGGAGGGGTAAACTTGCCAAATTGGGTCACATATGCGTAAACTTTAGTGACTTCAAAACTGGACAAGTCTGCTCAACAAACACTGATACAGGGGAACAGAGCGGGAACATGGGTCCTGTTAATAGGCCAAGGAAGCCAACACCACAGGAGTGCTGCTGTTGCATAACAGCAAACTTCATAAGCTGTGTCACTGAATATCTGAAGAAGGGAAATGCGGCTTTGGCCTTATGCTGTAAATGAGCGAGCTGGAGTGAACCCCTTTCATTTTCCACTCTCAACACTGTGTTCTCTCTTTCAGTCAAAGAGAAGACTGAAGTTCTGCCAGTGGTTAGAGAGGATGGCTCCTACCATCTTGGAGTTCATCTTTGCAGATGGTCTTTGCACCACTTTTAAATTGACAGTTAAAAACTGTGGAAATTTTTTTTTTTTTTTTGGGAGGAATCGCTACACCCAAGGAAAAGTAGTGTTTAGATGTATTATGTGCAGAATGCCTCTTTGAGGGCTTTTGGCCAAGAGTCTAGTGTTCTCTGCCCAACAAATGAAAGAGTCGGATGAAGAGGGGTCTGTCTGACTGCTCAGCTTGAGGCAAAGCCAGTGAAAGAAGATGCAAATGAATAGAGTCCATAGTCCGTGTCTCTTTAATTGGATAAATGAATGCCAGGCAATTGTGTCCCAATCTGTGTGGTTGGACAGAAAAATCAATGAACCTAGTGAGTTCACCCTTTGGTAGTGTCTAGATCATTTCAGGATTGAAACATTGTTAGCCTACAAGACAAATGTGGGGCTATTTGAGTCTTGGCCCTCAACAACACTTCTTACTTTCTCCACACAATCTCGAAGACATCAGAGCCTTCTAGGATGTTGTGCATCTGTATGATGTACAGGTGGGCAGGCTGATCTGCAGCCCCCTCTAGCAAGAGTCAACCTGTGACTGAGGTGCCCACAGTCTGAGCTCCACTGCCATCTACTGGTGAATGTCAGTCACCATTTTTACTAAGTACTGTGCAATATGCTTTGCATTGCATGGAGAAAATCAGAGGGAAAATTGATCAAACGTGTTTAAGACATTTATTTATGCATACTGACAGAAGTAATAGAAATCAATAAAAAACAGGTAGACGTTTTGTTTGAAGACTGGAGTTGCATTTTACAGATACTGCTGTTTTTTGCTGTCAAGAATATTCTTAATAGTGTATAATTCAGGACTTTGTAATATTTACAAACATTTGATTTTATTCATAGTAGTAATTAGTTCTTTCCATTTTATAACACTTATTTTACAACTATGACCATCACACCAGGAGTAATACAGGTCCCATGTATTGAAGGCCAGGAACCAAGACAGACGTGCATCATGATAATGCACTTCCTTATAGCGGCTGGCTCTTGCAATAGTGTTACTTCATGTTTATTACATCCATAGATGTTGTCATGTACACAGGCTGACTTAGCAAAATTATGCTAATATAACCTCACGTCACCTGAGCAATACAAGGACGACGACTTCAATGTGGCACTCTACACTGTTCACATTAGAAGGTGCCAAAATTTATAGGTAACAAAAAAATAATTTACAGCCCCTAAAAACCAGAGATGAATTTTACATAAACAGCAAGCCTCATGTTTCTTTGTTCATATTCATGTGCCCGTTCTTAAATCATTCAGAATAATATTAGCGATAATCATTATTTGCGTTTAGAAATACAGTGGATGCTAGTGTTAGTGTGGTAAATAAGAGGAGAAAATGAAATGAAATGAAGCAAATGAAGCAACCTCAGGATCTTAATCACTCCCCTACCCCACCGTTCTCCTCTATCCTCTCCTTTATCTCAGTTTAAATATCTGTTTTTTCAGCGACATATTACAAAGAGGCTCGATTGGGTTCAGATGGGTGTACTGTTGTCATATATTTCCGCACCAAACATTGTTCTGCTCAGATATCACTCCACCCAACCGGTCATCGGTGGTCGGCCTCTTAAAAAAAAGAATCTCTTCTTGCTCTTATCTTGATTCCAAGCAAGTATTTGAGGGTGGGAGGGGGGCACAGTAAAATAAATATAGTCGTGACACGGATGATGGAGTGCACTCATTTAGCCGCTTGCCAAATAATGATGCCGAGTATGACGAGCACGATGGAAACAACCATGGCTAGGATGCACATCTTCTTACGGGACTTTTGCTATGAGAAAGGAAGCAGAGAGAGAAGCAGGGTTACTGATATACATGTTAAATGGGAGGGATATTGCAACTGGTTGGTCTTCCATGTTGTGTGCTGTCATTGTCTGGTATAGACTCTCACCTGGTAGTAGGCTGCTCTCTGAAGCTGCTCTGTTCCTCGCTCTACATGAACCTCGGCGCTCTCCACATTCGCCTCAATGCTATCTGTAGGGCAGCAGAGACAGCTAGGTCAGCTGATGATCGTTAAAGCCACGCTATACTTTCATGTGCCTCCTCTGGTGTGGAGGGCAAATAGACCATATTGAGTAAGCCACAATGAGTATAATTATCAAGCCACAGTGAGTATACACAAAATTGTATGTGGCGGTGTTTCTATTTCGGGCAAGTTCCACTTTGTTGTTAGTATACCGGCAGCTTTAGATGTCAGCATCGCAAAACAATGTATTTAAACTGGTACACTTGTTGGAGACGGGACTTAAAAGACATGCTTTGAAGCTAAAACAGGGTATCTTCAGGTTTCAGAGAGCAAAATTTAATTGCTTTTAATGCTACCTGGAATTGAATTTAAGACCAATTTAAAAAACAAAACAAAGAAACAATGCTGACAAAACCGGCCTGTTTCTGATTGAACATAGCTAATGAAAGGTCTTGAACTATACATAGACAGTGTAAGAAAAATGACACCAGGCAATTATTAAGAGACATGAAGTCCAATTGTGTTCAGCAAAGCAGATAGGATACATATTGTAGGACATGTAACACAAGGAAACCATGATGAAAAAAATTTTAGAATTTAGATTATTTATTTTAAGACTTTTTCAGACTCTTTAAGACTTTTTCAGACGGATAACCTACTGAACTTTATGTATGAGAGAGTATTTTAATACAAAACACCACTGAAACTCACCGATCATCTCTCCTTGATCGTGGATCATCACTGCTAAGTCCTTGAAGATCTGGTTTACATCCATGATATCTGACTGAAATCGACAAAACATAAGTTAACAGTAACTGTCCATATAACCACTATGCATCTTTAATCCTAAGAAGGGCTGGGCGATAATTCAATATTATCGTTTATGGTCTTTCAGTGGAATCATATAGTGATGATATGGTGATTTGGGGATATCATGACACAATTCTTCTGTATAAATTGATGACAAGCAAATTTTATTTAAAATCTCTGAAAAAATGAGGTATAGTAGGAATATTATTTGATACTGTCTGTCCAGTCTGATATGATGGAGGTTCCTCCCTGACCACAGTTATAGAAAAACAGTCTGGAAAACCTCACATGACATTATATTTGCACATTTTAATGTTTCATTCAATTGTTTCAAATATTTTTTGTAAATTAATTCTTTGTTAAAAGGCAGTATCAGTATCATGTATCAAAGAGTTTCTCTAAGATTGAATAGGTGTGGTGGGTCACCCTGCCTTAAAGAGCTGCTAACACTAAAATAATTTCATTGGTCTGGGTTTCAGTGGAGAGTTTTAGTGTCCCATGATGGTCTAAATGCTGTTTCAGAGGCTTTTCCACCCTGACAATAATACAAATTAAATTAAAATTAAAAAAAATATTTGGTATTTTATGGCATTTAAATGGTCAAATTTAAAGATTTGGAATATTGCCACAAAATATCTCCTATATGCAGCTCCAAAACTGGGTTGTCTGTATTGGCCTTCAAAAATTGGCCCATATCAGTTGAACCCTAGTCTAATACTAATCTATATACTATTCTTTGCTGCTGCAACAACCCTATTTCCACCTCAGGGACAGATCAAGTTAATCTTATCTTCAAAACTGAAAAGAAAACTGAAACGTGATCAGTTTTCCTCACTTGTCTCTGCCCTGATGGTGTACTGGAGTGTACCCTGGTATTAGAGAAAGAAATAGAGTAAGAAGGAGAGCCAGACCTCCAGCTGTCTGATATTGGTTTCTCGCTCCTTGATGAGCTCCAGGTCCTCCTCTGTGATGGCAGCCTCCTCTGTCTGGGTGGTCGTCTGACCCCAGTCATCTTGGCTTCGCACAAACAGGATAACAATACTCAAACGCATGCAGATGCAGTTGGAATTATATGTGTGAAGACGGACTGTGTAACTATTATAGCAGGACAACGAACAGGACTCCAAATTACATGACTTTTCAATAGTCAAATCAGAGCGTTTCCATGACCTAAACATTTTCTTCCTTCCTGGTTTGTTTATGTTGTTTTTCAGGGGGAAAAGGTCTGTTTACACACTGAAAACCACCAGCTAACGAAGCAAGTTGTAATATACATTCTGCTATATTCCCATGTATAGAGTAGTCTCAGACTTCCTGAGAGATTTGATGAAATTCCCTGCCTTTCCCTGTTTGGAATACACCTGTCAGGAATACACCTGTCAACACTCCATGACTAGTAGGAACTCTGAATGAATGACACTGGGCTTACTTATCAAAAGAAACCAGCTGTTCGTCATGGGCACCGTCTTCAGCCTGAAAGAGGGGAAACCAACGGAACCAAAGGAAAGGGGAACCAACAATATCAACATCAAGAAAAACACTGCATGAAAGCATGAGCGTGAATTTCCATTGCTACTCTCTCGTCGACATAGCTGAATAAATTATGTATCTGCTATTCCGTGGGCTGACACGACCGATTACTGTTAGTGTTAATAGTGTGTTGATAGTTTCATATCTTTAAGATTACCGATAGGCGGGATCCGGCTCTCGCTCTGGCTACTGACTCCTTCTCCTTCTCTGCTGCGCGCCGCTGGACTGCCTGGAAATTGTTGAGAGCTGCTGAGAAGTCGTTCATCAGCCGTTCCCTCTGGATCTTCTGCTGCCTCTGTAGATCAGAGCGGAGAGGGGGAGAGAGAAAGTGTGTGAGGCCAGTGAGAGAGATGGATATCAATAGATAGAGTGTTATATTCCAGACTGCCTACTGTTGTCTGATGCTTCCCTGGACACATTAGAGGCAGTGGGTCTGAGTGTAGAAAGTGACTGCTGACATGCCAATGACAGTTTTATCATCTTTTTGGCTGCTTATTGGCTGTTGGTCGACACCTCAGTGGCACTTTGCTCTCAGTCAATACAGACAGCCCAAACCCAATATGTATATTCAAATGAGATGTGTCTTCTGATGTCATTTAATGTAACAGCTGGGTAGCTGTAAGTGTAGTTTGTAGTTGGATTTTAATCATCAGGGCTTTCATTCTCTTTGTTTTCTTCTAATAGATTAGATAACATTGAAGTTACAGACAAGCTCATATCGCTAATGTTAGTTCAATGCTTTCGGCATTTTTAACATAATTTTAAATTTGCCTTAGTGACTTGATAACATTGATAAAATAGCTGAAAGCATACTAATACCATAATAACCAACTATCTAGCTTTGGTAAGCCTAATCATTAAGAAATGAACACACTTAAGCACAACAGACCAAAAATCCTGATGGCAAGAATCCAACTACAAATGGTGACTTACAGCTTCTCAGCTGTTGTGAAATCACACCAGAAGACAAAGTCCAACTCAATTGAATATGTATATCAGGAAGGGAACGTCATATTGAATGCCACCGAGACAGAGTTTGCCCAAATGCCAGCATTAGTGTCGACTGTAGTGGCAGAAAGAGTGGCGGCTGAATGCCACAGTCCCTTTTCACACTCACCATCACTCTGTGCAGGAGTCCCATTCACAAGTGCAGGCCAATACTCACCTGCTCTGAGGGTGATGTAGGCAAAGGGACTGAGCCTAATTCTTTCAGGTGCTTGTTGGTTTCTTTTGCAAGCTGGTTGGTATAGTGCTGTATCTGCTGCCTGTGAAAACACCAACGGGTTAGTGAGAAGAGATGGCTGGTGAATCTGAGGAGTCTCTTATTCCGCATCACACCTGCTTCACTGCAAAACTGAGTAGAAGAAAGTGAGCTTAAGAGATGGAGAATGTGTGTTAGTGGATATATTGAAATGCTGACACTTACAGTCGATCCTGAAGTTCACTGGTATCCTGTCTGGTCCCCAGCTGGCTCACCATGCTCTTGATCTGAGCAGCTGTCAGGAGAAATAGCAACAGTGGTAAGTCTGAATTCTGTAACGCAAGCACTCATACAAGCAGATACCATAACAACAACACACAGGGGACACAGAGCTGCTAGTACAGCAATGAAGCAGTTAACAGTGAAGTAGCAGAACACCTACTGTTCTGTGTGATCTTCTGGATGTTGGAGCTGCATGTCTGTATGAGGGTGTTGAAGTCCCGTGGCACGGAGCGGAAGCTGTCTGCTTTACCGTAAGACATGTCTGCTGTTGTACCTTACACAGAGGGCTTTGGCTGCAAACTGTTTCTGCAGAATGGAAAGTATATCATTAAATACTTACAAAGGGGATCCTCATCAACAGCCACATTTGTTTTGGGATCTGTTTACATATGCTAAAGACCATACCAATTCTAACGTAGGCTTGACCATTTAAGTAACGACAATAATACAGCTGACGTTAGCTAACTGATATCCTGACACAGGAAGATATGGAGAACTGGTAAGCAGGTTTTCAACTCTGTTGGCGTGTCCACATTATGACTAACGAGTTCACTGTTGCTGTGTACCAACTTCACCTTCCAGAAAAAAGTGGGGTTGCTTATTTAACTAAGAAGTGAGACTAAGGCAATAGCTTGGTCTGGTTAATTGGTGTTGGCTAACAAGTTAGCCGGCTAACATTGGAACAATTAAATCGATCGACCTACAAAAATGTGTTGTAATTAGCTAAATTTAGCTTAACTACGATGTTATTTCTTAGCTGGGCGCTGCTGCTTATTAGTTCCATTGTATACATTGTAGATATCAAGCCAGTTAGCGGTCTATCTGTCCACCTAACGTTCAGGCAGCTGGGTCCAAGGAAAGAATTTCGGCCAGCTGTTTGCTTCCTGGCTAACTAACGCTAACTTGTTAGCTTTCAGCTAAAAAGATACCGTTACCTAGCTAGCTTACAAATAGCTAACGTTACGTCTTGTTCCCTCATGAGGAAATAGAAGAACTATCATATCGTGAATAAAGGTAAAGGGTATAAATGTCAAATACGAAGTGATACTTGCTTATTTGGCTTTAAAATACAAATATCGGCGTAGTTTCCCTGTGTTGTTCGTCCAGCCGACAAAGGCTACCCTTCCTGATCTGTCGGGTGACGTCACTGCGTAAAGTCACGCATGGTAGGAACAATGGGGGGCTGTGTGTTTGTGCAGGGTGGGGGTCAAATTTGCAACAAACACTTAGCAATAGAAAGCTATGATTAGCCCACAATAAAACAGCATTTTTGAAGTACAAAAAAGAAATAACTTATTTGTACGCTCATATAATAATACTTTCCATAGTCATTTTAAATTTTTATTCTAGCAGTTACCTACCAAACATTACCTAAATACTATCTACATTGAGATGAAATAATAAATGGGGGTGAAACAACTTTCCCCAGGCTATGGCTTCCTGTGGCGCCAGTCACTGTACCTCGTGACTCTCATGTGGTTCCCTGCTGATGGTGGGCTTCTACACTGGAGCTGGAGAGAAATACCTCCCCCATTCTGCTAGGGGAACAGAGTAATGTTACCTTACCTCATCAACAGAGACCCTTGTTTTCATTTGTACCAGCAGGTTTGCAGAGCAGAGAAGTCTTTTATTATCAGCATCTATTTTGCAGATGCTTAGTTTTTATTCTTCAGTTCTAAATGGTATTGTGCTATTTTGTTTTCACAAATGGGTGTCTGAATTAATTCACTATTTTATGAGATTTTTTTTTTGTTAGGAAGAAAGTACATGAGAGGATTCTACCACTCTGGTTTTCATCCTTAACATAAGGAAACAAAGGAACAAATAATTAAAGGTCCAAGGGGTCAGAAATATCATAATTATAGTAGCCTATGTTTATAAATATATAAAAAAACAACTAAAAAAAAACCAAAGGAGGGTTTTTTAGGAATTTGCATTTGTGTATTAAGAATTTGGCCAGAATAAACATATTTACCTAATAAAATGCCTTACATTCATTGCTAATAACACTACTGTTAATGATTATAGTCTAATACAATTCCTGGCTGCAATGTCTTGAGAAATAAGCGACACATTTAAGTCTTTCAGCGTTATACTTTTATTCAATCCCAAGACAAAATAATGCACAATGACACAACAACAGATAGAAGATGACCTGGTATAAAACAGTCTCGAGTTCAAAAGAGATGAAAACAAAGCTTCTTTCTTTGGGACGGACTGGGCAAAACGTCCATCTAACTGATGCATGTAAATAAAACAAGCATGAAATCAATATATGGTGATATTTTACAGTTGCCTTATTCCAGTGTGATAACCTGTGGAAAAGTACTTCAAGTATGCAATAATGCTCCAACTACTTAATGAAAATCTTACACATGATGTACCTACAGGAGTGTCACAACACAGTGTTAGGTCAAATGGAAATTTACTAAATGTACATAGTTTACCCGCATTATTAGGTCGTTACATCCTTATGACTAGATTATGTATTAGAGATTTTCATTCAGTACTGACCTAGAACTGTTGTGTACTCACAGTACTTTTCCATAGGCTAATGCACAGGTTAATACACTTGTAGGACTAGGTAAAAGTCTTACCATAAACTACTCGCTTTATGCACTTAAAAAAGAATGTGCGCTATCAAAATTCAAACAGACAGCAGTAAATAAAACGCCAGGGGGGAAAAATGTAATGAGAAAAAAAAAAAAAGCTAAATAATGCATTTGGTTTCAACAGTAAATTGGCTCTGGTAGGCTTGATGGAATGCCAAAGTCCTGTTCTGTAGAGAACTCCACTGGCTGCCAGTGACAGTCAATGAGAGCGTCATACAGTTCCTCACTGAGCTCCATAAACTTCTTGTTGGCCTCCACCACATCCAGCTCTGGGTTGGGATCTGCAACAGACGGACAGTTGATTACTAGAAAAAATAATCACAGCAAGGTATTCATAAAGACTTTAATTAAGGCCAAATGAGGCCAAATTATGACTAAGGGTGTGATCACACCTAGAGTTGTTTTTTTTGGTCTGAACCCTACTGCAAACTTTACTTTGTAATCCTTTTGTATTTGGTTTGTTTAGGTTCACACTGCCCACTTACAAGAAACCAGAGCTTGTAAACAAAAGTCACATGGACTCACAAGTACAGGAGCTTGTTTTTTGGACAGGGTTTTGGTAATCTGTCGTCCTGCCAGGTTAGAGATTTCAGTGGTGGCTGCATGATGGACCTGTCTTCCAGTTAAGAACACATGAAGAAATAGCTGAATATGAGCATCAGTCCAGACTTCATTTTGTTCTGCTTGGCTTTCCAAGCATGAGAAACTGCTGGCATCAGATGTCAACATCTGTCTCCTTATACCCATAAGCCCTTGCGTTTTGGGGTTGTTTCCTGCAGTTAGTTTCATTTTCAGGTGTCTTTGTGCAGTTAAATGGTGCCACCTGAGTTTGAGTGGCATTGTTCTCACCTAGCCAAACAAATGGAAATAAAGGAGGAAACGCTCCAGAGTTCAAAGAAATTGCTCCAAACATGCTGGATGTGAACGCACCCTTAGAAACTCCTAATACAAACCTTCCAGTCCGTCATCCTGAACAGCTTCACTTTCCTAAAAAAACAAGAGTGAAACATTTTAGAATGATTCATGTAGCGGTAACAATGACTAAATGCAGGGTCTCAATATAGACTGAGTAATACAGTAAACCTACCTGTGTTTGTGGGGGATACTGTGTGTAATCATACTGATTGTAGTTGTAGCCATAACCTCCTCCACTCTGGTCATAGCCCCAGTTTGGGTAATACCCAGAATACGCCTGCTGGTGGTACTGGTTGTACTGGTTGTAGTTTTGTCTGTATCCTCCCGAGTTTGACTGCCATGATCTGTTGTCTGACTGTTGTTGCCTATTCCTAAAACTCACAAAGGATTAAGAGACACACTGTTGATTTCCACAAGATACATTTTGCTTGACTTCCATGCATTCGAATGGCAGTTTGGCAGATTTCAATACATTTGTAAGTCTTGCGTTTTGGAACAACTTACTTGTTGGCAGCCAGGCTTAGTCGCAGTGGTTTACCGCCAAGTCCCACAGCTCCCTGACACTCCTCTAACGCCCGCTTCTGCAGCCTCTCGTCTGGGAACTGAACAAACCCGCAGCCCCTAGAGCCAGACGGTCGCATATCAGTTCATACACTCATATGTGACCTAGAAGAAACACACACTAGGGCTGCAACTAATGTTTGATCAATTCAGACAACTTTACTCGAAAAACAATTTCTGTTTACGATAAATCTTTAGCCATAGTTAAGTCCAGATCATGTCAAAGTACTGGCATTCCTTCACTGTATTGGTTAGAAAAGAATATCTCTGAAACATAACGGCACATTAGTGTGTACTAAATAAAATTTTAATTCATATATGTCTATTTATCAATTTATTATACATTTTGAAAAGCGTATACAGTGTAGAACTTTTGTGCATTGCTCAAAAAAAAAAAAAAGACATTTTGATTCTTCAATCATTTTGTCACACTGAAATCTTGGGGGAAAAAGGTGTTCTTAAAAATGGAATATTCAAATATCTATATAAAAAGACCTATATGTCTACATTCAATAGTTTTTCCATATTGTGTGATGACATCTAAACTTAAACTCACTTTGAGTTGCCTGTGCTGTCTAGCACCACCTTCCCTCCCCGGCAGGAAGGGTAGCGGTTGTAGAAGAACTCGTACAGCATCCCGTCATCCACCTCCGGCGTGAGATCGCCCACAAACAGAGAGTACATCTGACTGCAGCACACAAGAGAGCGGGAAAGAGAGGCTGGCTCATTTCCAATGCATCCTCAAACACATTCACAGGTCCCAAATCTTTTCTTCCTGAGTGGTATATATTCATACAGATTGCTCTTGCCAATATTGCTAATAATAATTATAGTCAGTTAAAGTAGGATTCAATGACGCCTTGCTTTTTTTGCTCCACTAGAAATAGCATGTAAAAATGACCAGTCTACTCATATTCTCCATATATCTACATTAACCCCCCCCCCCTCCCTCTCTCTCTCTCTCCCACCCTCACCCCATCACCATTCAGGTCTTTGGTGTCATTTCTCCAGGTCTCCCACAGTTGGACTCACCCACCATCTCCTTGTTTCCCAAAGGTCGCTCGATTTAACTTGAATCTTGTGGGCTGTGAGAAAAATCAACAGTCAAAAACCTTCCAAATCAGCCAAGCCCTTTCTTTCTTATGGGTGTCTATCAATAAACTGCAAGGGATGGGACAATATATCAAAATTCAATATATCGCAATACAAAAACGTGACACAATACATATTGTGGGGCAGAAAAATGACTCGCGATATTAGCTCCATTTTATTCTGCTGTACTAATCACAAATGAGACGGCTTGACCATCACAATTTCACAAGCTCTCCATTCAAATTATATTATTTGCACTTTGTAATGACATTTTTAAATAGTTGTTTACATTCTAACAAGCCAATGCCATTGATAGAAAGATGTGTGGCTCAGAAATAAACAGAATTCTACAGTCATACTTTGTTGTCAATGAAGTTTTGCATATTAGGCTACATCTTATCATGGTTGTATTGAATCGCTGACCCCATATCACGTATCGACTGGTATCGTGAGATAAGCATATTATCACATCCATATAAACTGCTTTGAAGAATAAAAGGTGTTTACCGGATTGGCTCCTGGTAACGGTTTGCCATTGACTTTGCGGAGGCATCTCTCGGCCGTGGCCTCATCTGTCAGCTCCACAAAGCAGTAACCCAGCGCACCCCTGGGCAGACAACACACTTTAATCCTTACACCGGGATGGATGGATTATCTTTAAGATATACAACTATTTTTGGACTCGGTTCTCACCCTGTCATCTTGTTGCGTATGATCCGCACATTGACCACCTGTTCGCCCATGGTGGAAAAGGCTCTGGTAATAAACTTCTCATCCATGTAGGTCTCCAGCTACCGAGCAACACAACATCATGTTGAAAGCAATGGTCAGGGATAATTCACTGTTGGTTAATAGCATGCTTCATAAACTCTACAGATGTATTAGCCTCATTACTAGTCTCGACGTATTAGCCTCATTACTTACTGAATTACTATTTTACTAATAATCTCAGTAAGTTTCATGCATTCAGATTCGTACTCGTAAACGGGCAAGCTAAGAAAGGCAGGTTTGTAACAGATTATTAGCCAGCTGGCACCATTGGTCTAGCTTTTAATAGTAACGTTAACAATTACTTAGCTTGATACGTTCCGTTATCCGAGTCATTAGGGTTTTCTGGCAATTCTAACATAGATATAACCCACTAAGCAGCACTTGTATCCTTAAAAAATCCGCTTCTATAATTGGTGCACCTGATATTATTCCACCAAAACACAGTGGTCGGCGGTGGCGAGCAGTGTGAACCAATTTTAAAAGTTGGGATTTTACTGAAACAAAGTTATCCGTGGTGGATGACTCGCATGCCGAATCCGTCAGAAGAGCCAAATGATTCTTAAAAGGTCTTAAGTCATGTTCTACCAGGTATGTGTGTTTGCCGATAAACAAAACAACGTTAAACTGCCAGATTTCTGAAGGGAGTTTGGCGTGATGTTCTCACCATAAAACAACGTATCGATGCTAGGTTAGCTAGCACGCTAGTTAGTTAGTTATTTTCTTAAATATAAAGTAGTAAACAACTCACGTTCCCCATCCATAGTGTGCTCATGGTGTAGATGAATTTGTGAGTGTTCAAATGTATATTTTCTGAGAATACTGCTACTAAGTTTAGGTAAACCTTTCAAACATATAAACACATGCTAGCGGAGCAGTACACCAGCGTCACTGAACAAGAGCGTTACGTCTTTGCGTCATCAAACACTTCTTCTTTTTTGTTTTATGGCAGACTGAAGACCGCATGGTGTATTGCTGCCACCTACTGGGCGTTATCATGTGTTAGTCTGTATTTTGTTGTACTATACAGTACATTATAACCTCATTGAGAACAATAGATTACATTTTTTTTTATTTTTATAACCCCTGGAAATGAATTAATTTTCTTCCTTTTTTAAAAAATATTGATCTTATTTTACATTTTCTCTGCCCTCTCTGCATAAATTGAGTTATTTGATGCTATTTTTCTTGCATTTGAATGTTTTATGAGTTTTCTATCCTAATCTTTTTAAATCCATGATATACAGTGATATCATTAGTAAAAACTGAATATGACTCACTTGAAATGATGCAAGCCGGTTTGACTGATTAGACAATCACCAGAATCATTAACTTCACAAATAAAATTTAATGACTTTTCCAAAACTCCAAAACTATCATTTTTCATCACTTCTCCAGGCCTGGAAAATACCATTTTAAAATTCCATGACTTTTCCAGGTTTTTCAGGAGTGTGGGAACCCTGTGATGTAGAAAATGACTGATAATATGCTGCATTAAAAGACACATTGCATTGACTGGTTCTATTATTACCGCCAAACATTCTCACTTATTCCTATTCATCATTTTTGAACAGTACAAAAAAATATTTTCAAAACTGCCTACAATATCTGACTCCAACTGAAAACTGACAACTGGAAAACCAAACACTGTTTTTTTCAGTTTTACTGTTTTAATATGCACACTCATATCATTATTTTATCATCTTCATTTATTATTCATCACTTTTGTATCAATTGTTTTATGTATTTTATATATTTATTTTCTTTTTCCCTTGGGTCTCTGTGTCTTTGAGCAACATGTAAAGCGCTTATAAATAAAATGTATTATTATTATTATTATTATTAATAATATTGAGCAGTACAAAAAGCAAAGCTTCACCCCACACAAGGCAAAGAAAATGTGCTT
This sequence comes from Centroberyx gerrardi, assembly GCF_048128805.1. Lineage (NCBI taxonomy): Eukaryota > Metazoa > Chordata > Actinopteri > Beryciformes > Berycidae > Centroberyx > Centroberyx gerrardi. Next base: position 2,406,365 of record NC_136015.1, read on the forward strand.
CACCATAAAACTTATCATCACAGAGAGGGTTCCAATTTAAAAAGATGATTCTGTTGTTGATGTAGTTTTATTGTGAAGGTATGGAATTGAACGTGGAGACAGTAGAAATAATCTCAGACATAATCAACAAAAAGGTGAAATGACTATATTATGGAAGCCCATTTCCGCCACCTGTTGAAAAAAATCCACCACATAACTTTTTATTTTCATCAAGTGAGATTTTTTTTTCTCAATATTATGACTTCTGACTGTATCATAATTATGAGAATGTTAAGCCATACTGATGAGACAGTATCTGATAAATATGACTTAGTCTCTCAGTAAGCCATTTGATGAGAAAGTTTCTCAAAATTATGACTTAGTTTCATAATTATGAGATAAGTCATAATATTGAAGGTTAACACCAGTATCTCCATTTCTTCTACACATCTGAAATAATTTTTCCTATTACTTAATTGATTATTCAATTACCCTCCTTTACTGTCTTAAGCAGAAAGGCTATATACATATACACATTAACTTACCAATATTTGATTTCACTCTTATCCCCTAGCAATAGAAGTATATTTCCCCAAAATGAATGTACATAAACTCAACATTGTATGTAAGCTCAACTATAAAGGAATGATTCGCAAACCTAAAACATTTGAAATATACAAATTAAATCTATTAATAAATACAAAATAAACAAACCTCTTTGCTTAAAAGTTGTTACACTTAAATATTATATTATATTATGTATTATATTATAACAGAATAGAATCTTTATTCGCATTGATCTATGGTAGAACTTACAAAAAGGATGGTGGTAAAAAGAAAAAAAAAATTTCACCTGTTGGTAACACGGGAGAAAAAAAACCCCAAAAATTAGACTACACTTTATTTATTTAGATCTGAAAGGATGTGCACTTTTGTTTTTTTTTCATTTTCCTTTTGATTTCCAAGAGCAGAAATTCTTCATTCAAGTCCGTTATTGAGTTACCTTGGCCTGAGTAGAAAGAAAAATGGAGCAATAATAGTAATCTGTGTGTATTCACTGGAGTTTATTGACAATCAAAGAAACCACTGGATGAAATCATTTCTTGGAAGGAGAGCGTTGAAGATTGTGTTGAAGAGAAACACAAATTCATTTACACGTTCCACAGCAAAACTAAACATATTCTCCAATACCTTCATTAAGACTTGTCAAGTGTCATTTTATAGTTATATAAAATCACAATGTTTCCTAATCCGTTATACTACTCAGTAACATACAGCCATAAAAAACAAACACAAAAATAAGTTGTACTTGTAAGATGCGTGAGGTTGTAACATGACGTGCAAACTTGGAAGACAAAAGTGTACTTGGAAAACTTGAAAAGCAAAATACGTGTGCGATACAATTTGCAAACTTGTGATGTATTTTGCAGTTGTAAACAGCTATTTGCAAGTGTGCAAAATACATTTTGCAAATGTATTCATTTCACATTATGAGCTAGCTTGTTCTTTTTGTTAACCATTAAAAACATTTGCAGCAATTTTGCCAGTATCCCCCACTAGGTTTTTGTGTTTGGAATGTGTGTAGTGTGTTGTGAAAAGTACAGTACAGTACAGTTGCATGTCATGCTACAACCTCACGCATCTTACAATACAAGTACAACTTATTTTGGCAGTTTCTTATGTCATCGTAACATGTCATTGGCTCCTTTATTGGTTCATGTTGAGAACCAAAACAAATGCAAAAACTGTAGTGTCGATATAATAAGTCATTCTGCAACCTTCAGGCTACGTTAGTACAGTTTGTGAATTACAGCTCTGGGCCCAAGCTGTTAAACCTGCAACCTCATAATATGGAAAGAAAGTATTTGACCCAATAGCTGTATCATCTCTCTGCTTCCTTCCTCAACCAAAAATAAATCTAATAAGGTGCCGCTGACTTGTTGCAATCATCCAATGTGTTCCAGATAAAACCCATCACTTCCACCTACGAATTATATTAAATCTGTAAATACAAACTTCATTTGAAAACGTACAGGCATTACAAGGATATGTTCATGATACAGATGTCACCCAAGTACACACTGTCATGCCAAAGTCACAGAGGTCATGGCTGCACAATAGTCAGACTGAGTTGTTCATCAAAGATTCCATCACCTCTTTTGAAAAGCTAAGTACATTAGATGTTTTACTAAATGAACACAACAGTTTAAACTTCATTCGATCACTCAGCCACTGGCCTGTATTACATGTTGGTATGATTTGGATAATAATCTAAAAACACACCGTTGAAAACGAAGAGCCGGTATGCCATGGAATGTGAAATCAAACGGAAAAACGAAAAGGCAGAGCAACAGATTCCTCTAAAGTGGTAAATCTCAAATCAACCTCAGTGCAAGATTTTAAACCCTAAACACATTTATGATGTTAATATTAAAGATTGAAAACGTCCGTGCCCTCTCCGCTGAAGGGGCAAAGCTCATAAGGCAGTGATCCGAGAGTGGATTTTGGATTCGTTCTCTTCTAGACGGGAGCGAAGCGATCCCGAGCCTCTGGGAGGAAATGGGGAAACTGAGTGAACATAATGACATCGACGGACAGATGTGTGGTGGACAGTAGGGATGGGACCATAGGCTTATCTCACGATACGATTCGAGAATTCAGAATTATGTTTATTTCTGAGCCACAAATCTTTCTAGCAATAGCATTGGCTTGCTAGAATGTAAACAACAATTTAAAAATGTCATTACAAAGTGCAAATAATATCATTTCAATGGACAGCTTGTGAAATTGTGATGGTCAAGCCGTCTCATTTGTGATTACTACAGCAGAATAAAATATAGCTAATATCGCAATTTATTTTTCTGCCCCGCGATACGTATCACCATATTTGTATCGCGATATATTCAATTTCGATATATCGTCCCATCCCTAGTAGACAGTACGGACATCGACTGGTCCATGGTATGCATGCAGCTCATTTCGTGGTTCTCCAAAGTGCAAAAAGAAGACGGTAAGAAAAGCAATAAGCCCTTACTAAAATAGAATCATGATAAATACTTTCCACAATTAGGTTAATAGGAAGACATATTCTTTGCTCCTGCCCCACCCAGGTATATAGATTAGGCTAATATGTATATTTGATTAGCAGGTTTGTAAGGCTTGTTACATTCAAAATGACAACTCACCGTGTACATACTGTCTAGACTGCTATCCTAATCGTTTACGTACAACCGTACAACCGTCATTTACCGTTACTAAATCACCAGTTTTGGAATGGATACAATGAAATAAAAGATGTGTAACACAGAACCATAGAAAACCATAGAAAACCACTCCTTAAAAGATGTTTTAGATTTTGAGGTCTAACAGTAAACGAATACTCCAAGAAAATGAGCAGTAATGTAGAAGGTGCGTGACAGTTGGATCTTACGGAAATTACAATATTATATAAACGGAAGAATGCCAAAACAATTCACTGAAGTGCTATCACAGACCCTCTGCGTAACAAACTAACACAGACAAAACCGAACCTCGGAGCTGAGGAATGTGGGAAACAAAATGTAAACCGTGGGGAAAGAGGAGTGCGTCCAGTACAATGGAAGAAGAAGAAGAAGAAGAAGAAGAAGGAGGAGGTTCAGTATTTTCTTAGATGATGAAGGAGAGAATCTGTTTTGGATAAGAAAAATCGAATGGAGCTTCCGAGCGGAGAAAGCAGATCGGAAGAAAGTCCGGGCCTGGAGGAAAAGAAAAACGGCAGGAGGGAAAAGGAGGGGGAAGATGACAAGGTATATGAGCCTGCTGGGCCCAGCTGCTTCTCACATACACACACACACACACAAGTCGCACGTCACCTTCAGTCCATCTTCTCCTTCTGGACCAGCTTAGGGGCGTCCACAAAGTCTCGGCCATTGAACATGATGATGGCGGCGGTGATGGCGCCGGCGGCCCCCCAGAACATCATGTACGCCAGGGTTTCGGTCCATGTGTCGCCTGAGAGAGGGGAGGGGGGGGAGAGTGGGGGGAGAAGGGGGGGCATCAGCAGCTGTTACCAGTAGAGCTACACCCAATTCTTGATTCATTTAGAAACATTTGTGGTAACACTTTACATTAAGTGTTCATGAACTAATGTTAACTAATGCATTTACTAACATGAATTAAACATGAAAAGAAGATTAGTTAATGTTAAATGCACACGAGCAACTGCATTAATGTTGTTATACATGTTTATTAATGTTAACTAATGTGTTTGCTAACATGAATTAAAGATGAATAACAACATTAACAAAGATTAGTTAATGTTAAATGCACATGAACTGCATTCATTAATGTTGTTATATGTGTCTTAATAATGTTAACTGTGTTTACTAACATGAATTAAGCATGAACAGTGACATTACCACAGATAATGAGTGGAGATTCATTTGCAGAGATAATGGGAACTTACCAGCCATGAGAAGACAGATGACGCACATGGAAAACGCCACCACCATAATGACGGGCAGCTGCACGAGGAAGATGATTCAAACCATTAGACTTACAGTCCATTTACAGTCTGGAGTGCTGCTGCTGCTTTTAACAGAAAAAATATACTGAGAACTGACCGTGAGGAACTTCCAGTCCTTCTGAACGCGAAGAGGAGTAGGTCCGTCTGTTTCATCAAGAGCAAAGTTACCCAGAAACAGGTCGATGGAATCCTAAAAATCAACAAAACCACATTAGCACCTTCTTATTGGGCCTCATTTATCAATCAGTCATACTAAAATCTTATGAATGATCATCCCTGCAGACATAAGGGTAACATTTGCATTGCTGCTGCCTTTAATTATCTCCATATTCAGAATAAACTGTGGATGGTTGAAACTTCTGTGAAATTGTGTGCATGGCTACATTAGAATCTATAGTTTTCGATAAAAACATTCAGCATAAAAACATCCATTTGTAATATTACCGAGCAATCCTGACATTTCACAACCTGCTTCAAGGCTTTTTTGAAGACATCTCGTGGAAATTTGAGTGTTTCCGAAAGCGTGTCTTGATGGAGATTTCCTTCAATAGCAGACTAATCTATCTGCCAAATCACTGTACCAGCCTGTACTGATTTTGAATATATGCTTATGGAATTCAATACAGGAGTAGAGTACTTGTTTTCCAAGATAGGCCACATAATAGGCTGTCTAAAAATGGGTTTAAATGTTGTCGGTACAGTGGTGTAACCACTATGCAACAGAGAGGACTCAGTGGGCCAATTAAAGATCATAATACCCATTTTGAACCAGCCTATGTAATTGTCTAGTGGCCAACCTTTCTTACCCAAGTATTTATTTTGTAATCTTCCTTGTCATTGAAAACTACAAACTACATTTGAGTAAATTATATTGCCCCTCTTTTAGCCTGTCAGTCTTTAATTATTGCCACAGTTAAGCCACAGTTGAACAGATTTGGTGATTATGTGTTTGAAGAATAAAAACACCCGTGGTAGATATAAATAACCTTGTTATTAGTTTCTAATTAACATCATGTTGAAGTGAAAAGGAAATGCTTATTGCGTTTTGTCATAGCCATCGTATGGAATGCTCATTCAGCCATGGCCACTCTGTGAACTGCTGCACGATCGCCCGTGAAGAGACACTTCAAAACTCATGACAAGTCCGAGGATGTGTTGAATCCACGAGAGATTTCACAAACTACGTGGGTTACGACATGCTTTCGGAAACACTTGTGAAAGCAGAGATGTTCTTCAATAGATACTTCCAAGACATTCTTAGCGCTACGACACCTTTTGGGAAAATGACACCTAGAGCCTTCCTTGTTGGTGAAAACAGATCATACTTGTCTGAAGCCGTCGGAGAAGTTGTTCTTGTAGTAGCGGATCATGGAGTTCCAGCCATCCATCACCAGCCCCCACTGGGTCCTCTTCCCCGTCCTGAGGGAGCCAAATCAAACAGAAATCAACGTCCATTAAACAGCACACTGACAATCCACCATTGAGAAGGCTGCTAGACTGCTTGTCTTAGTGTGTGTGGTGTGTGATGCATTACTGTACCTTGTGAAGTCTGTTTTCAAGGCTCCGGTTCCTGCGTACTGTACTGCGCATGCATTAGCATTGTCAGCCCATGCTAGTTAGAGAGCACACACAGAAAACAGTGTGGGGCAGGGTCAGTCGCTACAGTTGATTTTACATTGGTTCAGCTACTAATCACACAGCTCATGCTAAGGATCAGTCATACAGTTGCAATTACCGTTCTTGTAGATTTTCTCAAAATCGGCCTGTTCATCGATCCGCTGGCCCACGTTCAGAACCCCCATCCTCTGTGGATACACATTCAGAAAACATGAGGAAGTGAAGAAGATTCAGGGTTCCCACTGTGGCCCTGATGTAAAAACTCCATGGCTTTTTCATCACTTTCCATAATAAAGTCGGAGCGCTTCCACAATGCAAAAATGTTCTGCCTTCCTGGCTTGTTAATGGGGTGAGTCTGGTTGCCACTACATTTGGGATGAAAATCACCATCTAATGCAATGAATGTGTGAAACAAGTATATTATCATACTGCTATATTCCTGTAAGTGACCCATTTGTAAAATTACCTGATATTCCTCGACTTCCCTAGAGAATTTATCAAATTCCCTGCCTTCCCTGAAATACACCTCTCTAAATTCCTCTCCAAGATATTCCAGAAATTCAGACAAAGCTTTAATATTAAAAACTACACATTTCGGCTGCAGTAGCCTTCGTCAGGGCTCCAACAGCATGTCCAGCCTGCAGCTCCTCTCTCTCTCAGTGTATTTACCTGCAGCTGAGACTGTAGGGAGCGTCGGGCCAGCAGGCTCTGGATGACGTTGGTCCTGTCCAGGCAGTCCATGCAGTTACTGCGGAAGACGCCTTTCTGCTGGGCCAACACCTTCCCCTCTGTGTTCACCATGAAGTAGCTACAGACAGACAGAGAACATTTCTGCCTTCTCCTTCATGACACAGAACTAGATAATAGCATAGAACAGGCAGCATAAACCATGGATGGATGAGTTACCTGTATTCATCTTGTGCCTCAGCTACAGCATCAACTAAGATCTGGAGACGATCCCATCTCATCCGGCTGCACTCTTTGTGGAAGTCGAAGGCCATGTAGCTAGAGACATTAGAGACAGTATAAAGGTCAAAGTCCTATAGTCAGATTAGGAATAAACCATGAGTCTGTTTACACTAAGGACTGATCCAAATTTCCCAAGCATACTGCACCTCCATATACTATATTGCAAAATAATTTTCAATTTCTGCATAAAGCAAATAGTTGAGAGGGATTTCTTGTACTCTGATTAGAGCTACATCGGCCCCCTTTACACCTACGTTAACAGAAATCAAGTATTTGCGCATAGATCCAACCCCAAGCAAAACAAACAGGCAGCAGGCAGCTCAGACAGTAACATACTACCAAAAATGGATTGTCAGGACACTCATGGATGGGGAACAAGCGAGGCATTTACAGTCAGTTATAAACATGACATAACACCATGACTGACTGTTTAAACAGTGTACATAAAAATGGGGAAGGCTGGTGAGTGGCACTTACTTGATCAGACCATTATCCATGCCAGACACCATCTTGGCAAAGGCCTGTTCTAGTGGCTTCTCTGAGCCCTTCTGATTGACCTGAAAGGAAAAAGAACACAGTGTACAATTTAGTCTTTTCATTATTCTTTAAAAAGCAAATACAAGCAAAGAGCTTGAAGAAAAAGGGGGCTTACCAGGTTCAGAATACTTTGCTTCCCATAGATGAGGACCTGAGAGTCAAAATGCCTCTGGAAGCCATCCATCTATACATTATTTTCGAAATGTTAGCTTCACATTTTCACACTCCTCACTATTAAAACAAGTACATGGCAACAAATGAAAATGCATGCTCTTACGTGGCTGGTAGCTTGGCTGATTACGGGTTTAGGTTTGTATTTGAGGTTGGGCCTCTGAGACCAGAAAAAGGGCATGGAGCCTCGTGTCTGTTAGAGAAAACAAAAGCTTAGTTAGAACATTTATTTCTGGACCTTTAAATTCTTACACATCTTCCAAAGTGCTTCAACCTCTCAACTACAAACTTGGGCGCAAACTGCCTTTAGTGTTAAAGTTCTTGCCATCTGTGTATTCTTGCTATGGCTGCAAAATAAATGGAAAAAGGATTGAAATCTTCATACTTGCCTGTACGAATGAAGCCCTTGCTCCTTCATACAGAACAATCTGCTCTGTCTCCACAAAGTTAGCAGCGTGGCCCTCTGAATCGATGCCTATGGAGCAGACAGCGGGGCAGAAAACATCATTAGCCATGCTATTACCACTTCCTCCAGCCATTTCCCCAATGACGCCTCTAACTCCCACACCACCAAGCCACTGCAGCCTGTTGCACAAGTTAAACTTAAGTTCAAACGTTGGCTAGTTTGAACATTCTCACTAAGTCCAAGTTTACGTTTTTAAATGGTTGTTATTGGTTAAATGTAGACATGAGTTAAAACGTAATACTTATACCGATCCCTTACTAGGTGTAAAGCCGTCTGTAAAATAGCCAATAGCATGGCGCATCAATTTGATAGATAGGAAAACTTGCTGAACCCAGAGGAACAAATACAGCATGGTTTACATCAGTAAAATAAAATTAGATCACTGAACTGATCAAGAAACTAACTACAATTTTATCTAGCTAGCAATAAAATAAATAGCATTTTTTCCACCCTATTAGTGACAGTTTAAATTAACGGTGACACCACTTCATGTCACTATAGTTGTCTGTATTAGTTAGATCTAGTTGTACACATAGATTTATGTCTGTGGTTGTAGTGGGTATGGGAGACAAACTAATTAATCCTAATACTTTGTACTAGATAATGTACCCATTAGTTGACATTTGCCAATCTTAATTTAGCAAGGTTTATCCTCTTTTTCATTCAGTAATGGTCACTAGTTAGCTAGCTAATATTAGGCAACCGTTGAGCGGGGCAGGAGAAACTGATTTTGGCTCGCAGGTTATTGGCCACAGAATGTGAAAACATAACTGTCTGTGGCAGTGTTTTGGTTAGTGGTCCCTTCATGCTCTACTGGTTAAGATGTACCTTCAGTCTCCATAGTGCAACTAAACAAAGACACAGCTTTAGTGACAAGCTAACTAGTTTCAACGTAACAGGCACCTTCAGCTGGTGCAATAGGCTGCTGGTCTCTACTGACTGGCTGAACTTCAGTGGCTCTTTACCTCTAACGTAGTATCTGACGCCGGCCCGGAAACAGCTTCTCCTGGATATGAGGATCCATTCAAAGATCTTCCCGTTGATGCGGCATGGCTTCATGACAATGACTGGACCAGCAGGGTCAAGGACAGGGCTTCCTGAGGAGCTTTGTTCTAAGAGATTATCGTCCACTACTCAAGGCTCCAGTATGTGTTTTACGTGTGCATTACAAGATAACGCTCTATTACAAAAGTGTTTTTTCTTTTACAATGAGTTCAAAACGTGTACTGACATTGAATGAAAAGGATACATCCATGCACAACAGGGAGTGCAAACCTGTGAAGCTGTGGGGAAACATAAGGAGATCACACAGTTAATAAAGTCAGTTAAAGTCATAAGTTGAACAAAAAAAAGCACAAAAACATTTACCTGCTGGTATTACTAATAAAGAAAATGAAAAAACAATGGGCCTGACAGACAACAGTTACATCAGTTACCTCTGGCTGTGCGGCCAATTCTCTCAGCAGATTCCCATTCCACACGAACCTCTGATCTGCCTGAAAAGACAAGATGAAATATAATCTAATGAATGACAAATCAACCAATAAATCATCCGTGAAGCAGAAACATATCAATCTAACCTGTAAATTATCTTCATAATGAGCCTGCAATAGTAGTAATACTACTACTACTGCTACTGCAAATCATAATATTCATTTGAGTGCTTTTCAAGGTTTTCAAGGTCAATTTGTTGATTGTCTCCCACTACAACCATGGACATAAATCAATGTATACATATTACATATGCATACATATTCTAACTAATACAGACAATAGTAATGAAATCAAGTGGTTTAAGTTTTCAATGCTAGTTTTAAGTTGTAACTTGTGTCTGTGTGACTATTTCAGTTGGTGCATCCATTAAAATTTTAGTCATTAAAAAACTTGGACATAGTGAGAATTCACGTTCAAACTAGCCTACTTGTGAACTGAAGTTTAACTGGTACAACAGGCTGCTGGTGCTCCTGTACAAGCAGTTCTCAATTTACACAACCATGCATGTACACACACCTTCATCACAATCAAACCAGCCAGACTAGGTCCAAGCAAGTCAAGAGCTGCAGCACAGAAGGGACAGACAAGGATGGGCTTTAAATAACTCACTGACTGCTAAACTAAATAGAACTGATACAGATAGTCTCTCTCCACCAGTGTCAGTTCAGAGGGCGTGTCTGTGTATTTGTGCATGTGCCTCAAAGCAGGCATGTAGAAAAGGTCAGGAGTGAATTTTATGGGATTAACAGAATATAAAACACCAGTGAAAACCTGTGCATCTCCAGTATGTAACAATACAACACCTGGAGCAGATGCAGCCTTCCAGTGCTGTTGGAAATATCGGAAGTTGAGCGCACATTAACTACCCAGCAAAGTAGTAAATACAACTGGGGAAAGTCACAATTTGCTATGATACTAGAGATGCTGAGATGTGTGGCGAGACGTGTGGGAGACAAAGAACACGGAGGCACAATGTAGCTCTGTGCTGCTTCATTTCTAAAATAAAACGACAGCCATCAAAAAAAAATAAAAAAAATACTTCTGTTACAGGCTCCAAAAGCACTTGCAACCAGTCATATTTACGACTTCCGAACTCAGACTGGGAGCCCGAAAGCAGCGTAAGCGAGGTTTATCGTCTCTCTCACCCTCTCCAGCAGGCTCATCTCCTGGAAATCGGGGCTGGTGTTGGCCAGCCGCTGCAGGGTGTGCGTCAGGTCAAAGTCAGTACAGAAGTAGAAGCCGTCTGTAGTCAGCACGTTGTTGATCATGGACAGGAAGGTCTTATTCTCTTGAGACTAAAGGAGGACAGAAAACATTTTAGTTTTTAGTTGTGGCAGTGTCAGGAGCTGTATGTGTGTTTGGAACAGTGTGTGCTAGACAGTAACTTGACACTTTTTAGTTGTCAGTGATGTGTAAAAAGATGGCACCAGCTCTTTCCCTGTTACAGGGTATCTGCAGGTTTTAGAAAGCCAAATTATATATAATAAGACATTTTCATTATACCTGGATTTGGATTTAAGGCCAATTTAACAAATAAAATGAAAAAGCTGACAAAACTAGCCTGTTTTCTGATTGAACATAGCTAATGAAAATTGTGAAACTATAAATGAGCAGTATAAGAAAAAATAGCCCAGGAAATTAACAGTTTAAGGACCTGATGTCCACCATGTTTGTTAAACTAAGAGTGGACATGCATGTGGGTCAAACTGTGCAGCGATGTAATTAGGCTTGGGCGATAACCCCCCCCCCCCATCTCCAATCACTCTTGTAAGGAGGAAAACATGCACGGCTACAGTGTTGACTGTTGTATCACGTTAAGCCTCAGGCTGTTTGAGCTGTGTGTCTCTCTGGTGGGATAATAGGATCTGGTTGCTAAGCCAGTTAGCTCAGAGAGTGAAGCCTGATGTGACTCTCTGCATCTCTATCCTTCCCCTGACTTCATCTGCTTCCCTTCCTCTCCCCATGTCAGCACTTTGCTTTCCTGTTTTTTTTTTTGCCAGTGACTGCAGTTACAACAGTCTGCTCTGTAATTGCTACTACCATCCTCTCTCTCCTTCTCACCTGCGTGTCTTTTAGCTTGCCTTGTACGCATGAAGCCTCTATAGTAATTGGGTAATATCAGCACAAAAAGAATTCACAAAAAGGAGTGTGTAGCTTTTTGTTTACCAAGCAAATAATTAGGGACGGGATGATATATCGCAATTCCATATATCGCAATACAAAAATGTGCGAATACGTATCGTGAATCGCGACATTAGCTGCATTTTACTCTGCTGTAGTAATCACAAATCAGACGACTTGTCCATCAAAATTTCACAAGCTCTCCATTTAAATTATATTATTTGCACTTTGTAATGAAATTTTTAAATTGATGCTTCTAATGGCATTCTAGCGAGCCAATGCCATTGCTAGAAAGATTTGTGGCTCAGAAATAAACATAATTCTGCACAGTCAGACTTTGTCATCACTGAACTTTTATTTATTACATCGTATTGTGGTTGTATCGAATCGTGAATCCCATAACGCGTATCGAATCGTATCATGAGATAAGTTTATCGTCCCATCCCTACAGTAATCCTTTTTCACAATCTACTAGAACCACCTCAGTCCACTGTTTCCCACTGCCGTTTACACATTGCACGAGAATTTACTTCAGTTCTGCAGTGGCCTTTACAAAGAATCACACGCAGTTTCCAGCCAAGGCTGCTCTTTCAATTAGTGCGACAAGAATAGAAGCAAAGATGAATAATGCACCGCCTGCTTCGCTGAAATTAGATAGCACAGCGTGATTCCAGGCTGCAGAGAATAAAAGTGATCCCGCTGAAACATGAGGTCTACTTTCTCACTCGGGGCGACTGTAACTCCGTCATAGTTCCGAGTCGTCCAAATTTCCATCCCACGTGACAGCGCACAGTATATGTCCTGTCTGTTGGACTTTAACAGTGCATAGCAACAGATAAAAGCCTCATCATTTTGCCCAAAACTACTAATTGTGCAGAAATGGGCTGAGGAGATTCTTTTCAAATGAAAGCTGCACTAGGTAACTTTGCACCTTGATGCCTCAAATGGAGTAACTTCTTGAAAAATGTGAACTTCAATACCCAGAAATCAAGTAAAAGTAATGGGATTTTGATATGAAAATAGGAGAAAATAAAAAATGTAGTATATTTTTTCGCATTTATTGTTAAATAGGTTCTACATTGTGCTATGGAGAATTAACCAACAAGGTGAAAGTCATTTTTCATTTCGATTCATCACTTTGCCCAATTTCATTTGGGCAAACAAATGTGATCCAGACTGATAAGACAGGTGGATTTTTACATCAAAATCTTAGCCTAGTGCATCTTTAAAGTTGGGAATAAGTGTTGGTCACCTGGGTCTCTGTGAGGTGCAGCACTGTCTTCTTATAGGAGATCGTATCAAAATCGACTGCCTTCCACACAGCATGGCCGAGGAGGCTGCCCACGTTCCTCTTCTTGGTTATGACAATCAGGTACATCCCTGTGTGGTTGGAATGGTTCAGTTACTCACTTTACTTACTTGAACCAACATGGCAACATCACAGCTACACGCCTCGGTACCTACCTGCTACCAAGCGAATGGTTCCCATGATACCACAGATGGGCCTGGTGACCGCTGAGGGAGGAACATCCTTTTTCACTGCAAAAACACCACAGTGGTTGGGGAAAAAAAAAATCAACAGGCTTCATAAAATTAGAACGCTTAGGTTGCCATGAAAGTTGGATTCTCAACTTGGTGCTATGTGCTGTAAAGGTACACTGCCCGTCAAAAGTTTGGGGACACCACATTTGTCTTTATTTTTAGTGTTTTCCACATTTTAGAATAATAGTAAAGACATCAAAACTATGAAATAACACAAATGGAATTATGCAGTGACCAAAAAAGTGTTCAACAAATCAAAACTCTTATATTTTAGATTCTTTAAAGTAGCCGCCCTTTGCCTTGATGGAAAGGCAAAGGCTTTGGAAAGAAATTCACACATAGGCATCAACTTCACTATTTATATTTGTCTAAGAAACTAATTTCAAGCATTTAAGCAGAAGCCTTTACATCAAAATGGCTTCAAGAGAATGAAAAACATTGTACATTCAATCAGGTGGGTCCAAACTTTTGACGGGCAGTGTACATTAGTCAATACTTCCCTCCTTCAGAAACCTTTCGTTAACATCGATATGGCCAAGTATCAATATACTGTACATATCAGCAAAAAGCAAATGAGGTAGAGACACCGGGCAGCAAGAGCTAGGATACGGGTCACTGCATCCGCACACTAATGGAGTCTTTCCATATCAATTTCAGTGGGGAGAGATTAAATTGTGGGAAAATAATTAATTCATGGCCATCAGCTTATCTCTGCAGTGTCTGTTTTCTTCGATATGATGCACAATCTTGAAACTTTCAAAAGGAGGTTCTACCAGTGAGGGTCATTTCATTTGAGACCCGGTCGATGGCCAGGACAGCATCCGCTCCCTCATCGCAGGCCTCGATGAAGAACTTCTCCGGGGTCGTATGCCTGGGAGGGAGATCAAGGGAAAGGTTAACCCGGCCTTCCTTCGGGAGTTAAATTACAGTTTGGTGTTCTGGCTCGACGGTTGCTCTAATATCACTCAAGTGCCTTCCATCCAGATCTTTTAGTGCAGGAGCCAGACTGGTGTCCTGCAGTTTGACAAAGATCCCAGTGTGCTACAGATAAGGCCATGACCAGATAGTACGCTTTTATTTTTCTCTTGCTCAAACACAAAGCTCAGCTGTGAGGGTCACAGAGAGCAAGAGGTCAAAGGGCACGAGGAGTGTTACAGCATTCTGGTTGCTATGACAACTTGCAAGCTATCTAATTAGTGTTAGTGTCATCATGTGACTAGCAATCTTTCCTGTCTCTCTCCACTGTGGACTATCAAATAAAAATGCCAAAATGCCTTTTAAAGATCTTTAAAAAAAAAAGAGGAAGACTGAACTGGAGGATGTGAGTACATGTCATCCTCCTGGAGAGAGCAAAGCACCTGCAGTTTTATCATCTTGTCCAACAGCTCCGCCTGGATAGAGCCTGTTTCAAGGCCTTTCATATTAACATAATGCACAGCGTGGCTAAAGTGGAGTACATGTTCAACTTGGAGCGCCTCCAAATGCACTGCATCCAACATGGCAGGCCCAGGCACGTTCAAAAAAGCCATTCTAAATGATCACAGCCAAAATCTCAAAGCTATGAGAGCGATAAACAAAGTGTGAAAAGCCTACAAGCTGCTGTCAAGATGGAACTAGAGTATTCCAGCTGGTGCTCAAGCATGTTGCCAGGATCAAAATAAAACCCAGTCTAATGCAGCAGCAACAGCAATAAGTGATTATACAAAGTGCAGCTGACATCATCACTTTATCATAGCAATGGAGATCTATAGATGCCCTCATTGCCCCACTGTTGCTTAGTCTGAATCAGTGAATGCAACATATCAGCTGGATATCACTCTACACCAGTGGTTCTCAACCATGTCAGTGAAATCACTTGGTGTTGAAAAGCTTCATTCAGTCCATTAAATGAGTTTGTAAATGGACAAAAGAGCAGAACAACAGCCCAGCAGACAAGTAACACAGAGCTGAAAATCCCCACAGCAGAAAAATGTGGCCTCCTCTTTAGCTGCAATGAAGTTTGTAGCTTATGGTAATGTAGTGAAACACTCAGCTGCTGTTGGTGACATAGCCACACAAACACTCCATTGTTGGGCTTTCATAATCTACACCACTCGAAACACGCTTGTGCTACATCAACACAATGCAACATTACTGAGTGAACCTAACTGTTAAGGTGGCGGTTTAAATGCCCAGACCGGCTGGGACAATATGGATGGGGAAAGTGAATGAGGAACACACCTCTCGCTCATCAACTACTGTCGAGGTGCCCTTGAGCAAGGCACTGAACCCCCAGCTGCTCCAGTGGAGCTGCTCAGTGGCTGGCAATGCAAGACTGTGGTTGTACGGGGTAGCTCCCAGTGTGAATGTGGTGAACTGTATGAATGTGAAGCAGGGTGTTGCTGTAAAAGACCAATGAGGTCTGTCGACTTTCCCTGGATAAATAAAGGTTAAAAACGGCAATGCAATTCACTATTTCACTATTGGGCTCAGACTCAATTGAATGACCTTCCTTGGTCATGAGGGTGGATAACCACCTTTAGTTTCAAAGAAATGTGAGTCTCAGTAAAAAGCTATCAATGTGTCATGCCAAGGCAGTTTCACAAGTCTGTCCCAGTACTAGGAATGACATGCTAGTCTGACTGGTGTGACAACATCAATGATGATTCCAAAATCCACACTCTGCTGCTAGCTAGCTAACTAACTTATTCCCTTCATATTAGGCACAACCATCATTAGGGCGTTTGGTGTTGAACAGACAAATATGTAATGGCATACAGTATCTGACCGTCCTATACACCTCCTAGAAAGTCCACACTGTCATGACATGTTCGTCTTTCATAATGAATGTGCATGGAGTGAAACTTGACTGGTTCCAGCTCTACCAGCCAAGCCTGTCAGCGAACTTCAGTCGATGTGTCATCGACTTCTGACAACCAGCAGACAGCTCCTGTTTTACCCCTGTAATAAGCCACCTCATTTTGTTCGCTTTGTAAGGGTATTAGTATAAATATAAATGCTGTCAACTATATTATATGTACTTACAAATTGTATCTCTCGTAGGCGGTCGCCATCTTCACTCCGTCGACCTGACCTGAGTGACGTCAGCATAACAAATAGTGTGGGTTGTGCACTAAACGTGTTGCCAAGTAAGCGTTGTACAACCCCCTATAAAGGCGCCTACAGCCATAGGCTTAAATGCAACGTTACTCTCAAATCTGGCAACCATAAAAGTACGATGGGTGGTATTTGTAGTTCAATCATTGGAACTACGCTGCCTAGCGTTTGCAAGCAGTATAAGCGCAAATTAGACTAAATTACGTAGAAATATGTGGAAATTACTTTTGTCAAAATGTTCATTTTCTTAACTGTTATGTCTTAATAACTTTACCCTGATTCAAAGTTGAGAAGTACGGAGGATTCGTAAAACTATGTGCAGTATGATTTCTCCTCTATTAGACTAACAATTTCTTGTATTTGTACATAGTGCTTCTCTGTCTGTAAATGTATGAAGCCATGTCCAATATTTTATCATTAATGAACCAACACATGACAAATGTTTTGTCTTGGCATTACTGTAATGACGTTAAATAATGTTTTCTTGTGGGACTGAGGCAGACTTCAAAGATGGGCTAAATCATCAAATAAGGCATTTGAACTTTGAATAATGTCTAAGAGTGACACTGGACACTTTTTGATGTCCACCCACAAACAGTATTGCATTTAGTCAAGAACTGCTCACATGTTAAGAAATTTTGGACAGACATTCCTACATTATTCATTATTGGCCATATCTCTCGCCATATCTGCAATAATTTTGACCTAATATTATGAAAATGTTTCCAAACTTGGTTTAATAAAGAAAGGAGAATAACTTCACATATATTTTTTTAATTTTATATTTTAATGGCGAAGTTTCATATTAATAAATGTAAATGTACACATTACAGAAGTTTACAGATATTCTATAGACTACAAAAATCCATGAATAATAGGCTATATGAATTCTATCCTACACTTTTACAATAACAAAGTCAGGAAATCCATAAATATTTGTGTTCTTGTAATTATAGTACATAGCCCTGGCTACTTGTATGCATTCTATGTAGTTTCCTGTTTATTCTAATATACACATTTAGTATACCATATATGATATCCGCTTTCTTTTCTGAGTATATCAACTACGTAAATGTCATTGGTAAACTTCTACTGCAGCTAAATACTACCAAACCACATTTGAATGCACAACCGGAGCAGGCAATATTCGGGACACCTATAGCACACAGCGCTGTGAAAGACCAAAGACCCCAGTATATAAACCCTGGACGGACTTTTGCTCTGTCTCTAGCTAATGGCTGCAACCTTATAGAGAGTTAGAAGTGTGTGGTCCAGGATTTTGACGAGCTATAATACCTAACAGGATACGATTGAGGTAAAGCCAATGCGTTTTTAAATGTCTCCTGTTAAAGTGACATTGAAGTTTAGCATTTATTTTGTAAAATTGGGACGAATAGCAATTTCGTTTTTACTTGCAGAGCTTCCTCTACGCCCAGCACATGGTGAAGACACTGGAGCTAAAAGACGGAGTTTGTGGTTATGGCGGGAAGTAAACTTAAACTTATGTTGTTTGTCTCTCTAGTGAATCTGTTCAACACCAAACCGATGGCTGGCCACCGACCCCGAACTCCAGGCGAGCAAAGAAGTTGGGAGATGGATGCGAGTAAAGCGAGTGGGACTAGGCCATAGTCCTCCATTGATCCCTGTGGGGGAATTGTGGTGTTGCAGCAGCAAAAGTAATGTAATTAAATAAAAATGCAAAATAAAACTCAAACAAATAGGATTATGTTAACATTATAACATGAGTGCAGCTTATTTACCTGTATGGATTTAGTAGTTACAGTATCAATTGCCATTTGCAGAAAACGTAACCACCTTTTTAATCTGATGCAAATTTTATTAAATTCTTAGTTTCCTTAACAATTGGTATCAAAATAAGTCATGATAGTCTTAAGGAAAAAACATGCTTTTCTGACAATATAACTTGTCAGAAAAAATATTTTTGTGAAGATTAGTGGCTGTAATGCCTTATGATCACTGACTTGAAGTCAGGTTATCCTGCTATTTCTTTACCACTAGATCACTGGCCATAGCCCACCGTTGCCAGCCTGTTAAAATGGCGCTAATAAACAGATTTAAAATCAATGGGACAGTCTTTTTTTTTTTTTTCCTCCCCTCCATAGGTTTTCCCAATGCACTGTTTCACCCAGTAATCTCAAAAATTGTATGTCATGGAAATCCTCACTGTTGTTTCAGGATCACCATGGAGTGGAGAGTCCAGCTGGGAGCATTTGTTCAATGGTGAGTCTCACGGATGGGATGCCATGAGCAGCTTTGAAACTACTATGCTACTGTGATGATTCACTAGACTAGAGTCTCTGAATAAAACATGAAGCTCTTTCACAGTGCACTGAGCAAGCATATTATTGCTTTTTAACGCAAACTGTAAAGATCCGAGTTGATTCTAATGCCACTTTCCCTTGTACTTGTTAGGCATGTGAAGTGGGATGACGGGAGGCACTGTCCAACTGTAAAGACCGCTTTTATTTGGTAAGTTTGTATCTCAATGCCTCTATTCTGTTTGTTTCTGTTGTGTGGAATGATGATTCATAGACTAGAGTCTCTGACAAAAAGCATGAAGTTATTTCACAGTGCACTGACCACATGCTTAACTCATTGTCCTTATGTTTGGCATTTGCTGGTACTGATGATGCCGTTTGTCTTGCAGTTCCTCCACACGATGACACCGACAAGGGAACCAGCATCATGGTTTTGCATCTGTAAGTACCAAAGTATCTGGAACTAGGAAGGGCTTGTGTCCTGTCAGACTTCTGTCTGAAGTCTGTCTATGATGATGCAGTATTCGGTTCGACTGATCTTAACTGAAGTTTACTCGCAGCGCACTGAGACGGACTACTATACCTCTGTAGCATTTTGTTATAAAATCTTTCATTCTTCATTGCTGTATTGTGGCTTAATAGTTTTCCATATCTTGTCAGGTATGTGGGCATACCTACCTGTGCTGATGTGATTCGGAACACAATCAGTGGACCAGGTTGGTAGTTTATCTCTTATCTCTTAGTTTGTCTCTCTGCAGTGACACGTGATAGAAAATCAGTATGGTAACGTTTTGTATATTTACTAAGCTGTCTGATTTGTCCATTAGGGTGACGAGTGACCACTGAAGTCCAAAGGAGCTAAGAATTTTCGACATGGAAGTAGTGAATGTGAGTAGCTTCAGAATTGTCATTCTTGGATTTATGGGTGCAATGACTTGAGACATTACTCAAGTTATGCAAAGCTGCCCTATGCTTCAATGATGATCACATTAGACTAGAGTCTCTGATTACAACATGAAGCTCTTTCACAGTGCACTGAAAAAGCATTACTGCACTCACTGCAAACTAGTTCTCAAATTACAGTTCATTCTAAACCTTGATTTCCTATGTTGTCCATTTAGATGCTGTAAGCCCAAGTCCAACTTCAAGGCTTTCCATATCCGGTAAGTCAGTATCTCAATGCCGCCATTCTGTGCCGTTGTGTGGAAATGATTGAGTCTCTTGTCAAAAAGCTCAAAGTAGTTTCATATTGCACCAACCACATACTGTCATATTTCGTTTAATGGTACTCATCATGCCTTTCTCTTACAGGTGCCATGAAACTCGGGTCCCGCCTCAGTGATACAAGTTGTTGCAGCAATATGAAGGATTTGTGAAAAGTATTAATTTCAGCCAATAATGGAAGTGATCTACACACCTTTCAGTGTTTCAGTTGGAACAAGTCATGCTGTGTGGTGTATATTGACCTCTGACAATAACTGAGTTGGCATAGCAATTTAACTTGAAAAATGTCATTTAACATGCCCTGATCTTGGTGTTACTTGGTTGTCATTGCTCAGAAAATTGTTTCAACTCTTGACTGTATTGAACAGATGACATGGTATGAATGTTTCTGAATTTTCAAATAAACAGTGATGGTAAATTGGTGTGTCAATTTGTTATTTTGAAAGACTTGATCAGTTTTGATTGCCATAAAATGCATCATTAACAAAGTAATTGCTGCTTTGTGGTTGTTGTTATAGTATGTCTAGAGCCTGTGAAGTGTCACTTAAGCAGAGTCGGTAATGTAGGCTAAAGATACAACATATTCATGGGGCAAGTCACCTGACAGCATTTTGTCTCCAAACGTCCCAAACCCAGTCTCCTTAGATTCTGTTCAAGTTGAACCCAGGGACTAGGGCTCATGATTGTACCACAAATTGAATATTGACTTTTATAACATGGTAGGCAGACAACCCTGCAAAATTGTCTGGAATACTTTTGGCAGCTGTGTGTATATGGAATCTTGCATTGAATGATAAACGCTGTGAAAAGAATATAGCAGAAAATAAAACTATTGCATTTTCATTTTGACATAATCCTCACATTAATTTGCACTCTGGAAGTCAGTATTACAAAAACTTTAAAACATTGGTCGATCAGGGTTTTATTTTGAAGGCTGGGACCGGTAGTCCTGTTCTTTGTTCAAGCTGACTTCATACTGGTAGTTTGGCAAACGCTTCTGTCGACCTGGCAGACTTTTCCGTACTCGCTAGTAGGCTAGCAGGGCTAGAGGTAAACATTAGTTACCAGCGTTGGCCGGCAGCCAATTGTCAGTTTTTATCCACGTCACTGCGAGGAAACGTGCCGATGTATTAAAACATGGCACACTGAAGTTAAATAATTTTTGGCTGTCGCGTTATTTGGACACTAACAAGCAATGCTAGTACAGATCTTCCAGCCAAACTGCAGTGAAGGTGAGCTTCCATTATCAGACTAACGTATTTTAGAAACTCACAGGAAACAATTGGCCAAATAACTTGCAAGCTCTCATGACCTGAAAAATATTTTTTTTCCTAGCTTGATGTTTGTGAATGTTACCTACGTTACTGGCTAACGTCAGACAGGTAAGGTTAGCTAGCGTCAGTTGCTAATTAGCTGCTAGTGAGGACTTACCTAATGTTATCTGTATAACTCATACTTATGTTATCGTGGAAATTTAAGTCTGATTTCATGCTTAATTGAAAAGGTCTTTCCTTGGCAGGTACGGGGAGTGGAGGAAAACCATTCGGGAAAAGCTGTTCTGATAAAGTTGGACAACCAAAATAGTCAAGCACTAACGTTAGCAAACGTTATTCTAAAACGGGAAACCTGAACCAAGCCAAGCAGTCCATGGTCAACCTAACCAGTTCAGTTGTATCTAGCCAGTGCTAACTGCATATCTGAAATGTTATTGAGTTACTGAAAGCATTGCTGCAGCAACGACCTAACGTTAGCAGCACAAGGGATTGCCAGGTTAATCCAAAGATAGATATGTAGACCAGAAACTTTAGATATTTATGCAATAATTTTATCAAGGGCGTTGATACTAGTGTGGGGGGAGTGGGGGAGGCCTCTCCCTTTGTTTCAGTTGAACTGGTAAAACACACCTACAGGTGTGTCCATGGCCTGAGGAACTCACTTTGCCTTGGCCTCAACCCATGTGAACAACTACTGCTTTTAAACTGAAATCACAGTAGGCTCATGCTTTTTAATAAAACTCACGGAGCTGCACAGTCAACTAAAACAAGGGGAACCTAGAATTGAATGTCTACAGATTTTGTTCACATATAAAGTGAAACAAGTGTAGTGAGAAGACATGACAGCTGTGATAGGCAGAGTATGGGGGTGGGTTCGCCCATGGGGCAGCAGTGCTGTGTCAGAGAATACCACAACGGCAACAACTGAAGGCCAGAAGACCAGCAGCCGGGGCTTTAGAGGGTTGACGTCCTGGGTCTGGGGAGCGTGTAAGAGTCAAAGTGACCAAACCAATCTGGTAGAAGAGTATTGGGAGGCACAGGAGAAACTCCAGCCAATGGAAATTGAAGATCTCGGCGCGGGGAAGCAGGAGACAGAGGCGAAAGCAGAACATGTTCCTAAATGGTGGAATAAGTTTCTTCCAACCTCTTACTTTTTCTGGTCAAGACAACCAGAGTCAAGCGGGCTAAGAGGAAGGAAATATGCTGGTTGGAATCAAAATGCTTGGGACTCTGATAATGAAGGGGAGTTTTCTGACTATGGAACTCCTCCACCATCTCCTACACCTCCTTCCTCTCAGCTCATGTCTCCTTTACGACTCTTTGCGAACAGCTGGAAGGGGGAAATTTTACCAGAGCACTACGAGATCTGCTTCAACTTTCTCCGCCACTTGTTTGACCTGTTTGTGGTCGGCTTCCTGTGGACTGTGTCCCCTCCTACCAAGCTGATCCTGGAGGTTTTGGGGGTCCATGGAGCGCTGAGGCTGTGGTTTCATGGGATGGCCATGTTCTTCGTCTCCACTGTGGGAATGGCAGGGTTGCTTTGGTTGATCCAGGAGTACCTTCCTCAGTTTGCTTTGATCTATGGTATTGTGCAAGCATTGGTGATCTCCGTCAGCGTCAGACAGAGTGTGCTCCTAGGAGAGGAGGAGGAAGAAAAAGAGGAAAATGACGATGAAGTCAAGGAGGGTGAAGGAATGAAAGATAATGGGGAACATAAGGAGAAGCATGTGTCTGCAAAGGACAAGATTAAGCCTGGAGTAAAAGTTGGAATTTAGGTAAGTCTCACTCTTAGTGTTAATGAAATTTTGGTTCACAGGACAGTGCAAACACCAAGAATAAATGAAAGAATGCAGGATAATCATGTTACTGTTTAGAGAGCATGAGAGAGTGGCTTAATATTTGGCTAAATTGCATTTTCTTTTCTGTGAATTTCTAACCCCGATACTGTAAGAACAACGTGTAACATTTGAACTGCTCTCTCAGCTGGCACGCATCCCCATACACATTCAGCCAGCCCGTCTTGGAGCTATTTTAATCTTGCAACCAGAGAAAAAGAACTGTGACATTCTCCAAGTGGTGTGAAACCAACTCGACCCACTGACAGAGAAGACAAGGCTTCTTCTGGGAGACGGATAATTGAATTTATTTGCCTGGAGTCGTGGTGTAAGAGCAGGCGGATATGAATAGGAATTCTTCTCATTCTTTGTTCTCAATCACTTTTTTTCATCTACCACTGTTCCCACTCTCTTTAAAACATTACTTTAAAACAAACAAATATGAGAGAATACTTTGTGAAGTTTGTAAGACTAGAGACAATTGCAACTTAACTTGGCAAACCCTTGGCCAAATTTAGACACACGGTCTTTGATATGACATTTATTTTATTTTAGATTATAGCTGATAAAGTATGATATCACGTCGCTTGACTTCCAGCAGGAAAGTGTTCAACATTTGTGTTAAAAGACTAGAGGTAACTAGGCTTGGTCCCACATTCACGAATATCGCGATATTTCACGAATATTGCAATGTTTTCCGTCTGGCCACGACACCATGAGTTGCTTAGATTACAGTTATGCAAACTTTTAAACTGATAAACCAATAATCTACTAAATAATCATAGTTGTAGTGAAAATTTTGTTCAAGTGGGTTCCCTTTTCCACATTCAGACCATTTTCCTGGAAATGGCAGGAATGAGCAAATTACACCAAATGGCCATTGTTTTTGCTTGAATAATAAGATCAAATTTCTAGGTTATTAATAATAATAATAATAATAATAATACTATGATGATGATGATGATGATGATGATGATTATTATTATCATTATTATTATTATTTGATGTAATTTAGAAGAAATAAAATACAAAAAAGGGGGGGAAAAACAACAACAAAAAAACTCATCGCATATTGCGCTATTTTGGCGGGACAGCATTGCAATATTACATTTTGGATATTGCCCAAGCCTACTGGTAACTGTACCAAAGTGTGTGTGTCCGGAATTGGCCACCGGTAAGAGTGCAGCGGTTTCCAGATAATCTGTTCATTAAGGGTGTTCCTTTTTTCCCCACAGGCGGCTTCACTTGAGAAAAGTTGCTGTGTATTTTGGGAGTCCACCAATGCCAAGAGAATCCCAGTTGGATCAAATCCCCTCCAGATGTTTGACACGTATGCAGTGGGACTACAGAGACTGACTATATTTCACTGCTGGAATGAACTTGCAATGGGACTGAGGCAATGCATTGCACATTCACTACAAACTCATAGAAGTCGTACTTATTTCACTTTATGTTCAACACTATTGCTCTGCCTTTCTTTGGAATCTTTCGTCACTTGACCTTAGTGTTATTATTATACCAGAATTCTGACTTTGATACCAATACTAAGTTTAATATCTAAAAGTAAGATACTACAATACCACGGCAAACGAGAAAATCCATCAAGTAATGTCACAGCCACTTTGGTTTATTTTAACAAGCTGTGTTACCACATTGACTTGGACAGCTTTGGAGCAACTTATTCACAGGGGTTTTAATGTTGGTTGGGTGTTCGTCTTTGTCGGCTCTGGAAGTGAAGTAGTTCCACATTTGGCTCTGGCACCAGTTGGTCAACCAGTTTAGGTGGACTGGGATCCAGTTCAACACATGGTGGACTGTTTGATGCTGTCGTCGTGGTTTCAGCGCTGCAGTCCACTGTCAAGAGCCGGACTGACGCTCTGCCTATTCCAATCCCTATCACTCACATTTTGTGAGCTTGGAATTCTAAGGTTTTTATCTGGGTGGAGTGCGGTTCTGGGATATTTACCATCAGGATTCAAGATTTGACATACCAGCTTGCACAACTATTATGTCATTTAGTCTTTTGAAATATTGAACACCGAAAGGTTGTTTTAAAAATAATGCCACCATACAAGCATAAAGTAACATTCAAAGATCATGAAAACAAGAAAAGTCAGACAAAACCTTTTAATTCCAAGCTCACAATTTGTGAAAGTATTGAACATTTGTAAAAATTCAATATTCTCTGTGGTAACGGCATGGAAGTAGTAGAAATTGCAGAGAGATTCCTCAAATTTGAAAGCTCTGAGAACGTGACAATATTGTTGTCTGTTGACGTATCTGTTCCGATAATTTGAGTATCGACGCAGAATACCAGCACTTTTTGATATGTGTTCTCTGTACAAACTGGTTTTGCCTTATGTAGTTTTCTGTGCCACGATATTGCTTGTTTAAAAGTTAAATAGGAATACAGGCCACTGTCCTTTTCCGCAAGTATTCTTTTTATGTATTTCCTCTGCCTTGTCATGTTTTGGTTCCAAAGGCACAAATTATAAAACCGTACATGTTTGCAAGTTACTGTATACTAAATTTGGTCTTAGTGCACACTACACTCCTATGTAACCACATTTGACTTGCAATATTTATAATTTTCTCTGTAGCACATGCCACTAATTAATTTCTTCATAAATATAAGGATTTTAAGTTCCCTATCTGCATCACAGCTTTTAAGAATGTCAAAACTGTCGTGGGTAATTTTTGTGTTGTAGCAAAGTGAAGCTAAAGCTGTCAGTTTCACAAATTTACATTAACAACGGGACCCCAAATAGTGACACAATGTCTACATCTGCTTTGCCTTTAACTCATTGTGTTTGCTCATGTAGGGCTTTTATCCCAATGGTATTACCGTGATAACTTCTTGTAAAGAAAGATATTTTTGTAATGAGAGCAGCCAATGCCCCTAACAAGTGCTGGATCACTGTAGCAAATTACACCTAGTCCTAACTCCTTAAATAAGGAGGGAGATTCTCAACCGTACCAGTGGTATATTAGTATCTTGGAAGAGGTAAAGAAAGTATCTGCTGAGACCTCGAACTGTACATCTATTTTATGGCCATTTTAAACCCATCACTGTACACCGATCTGGAAATGGTCCCACTGGCTAAATAAAACTGTGGCGTTTTTTCTGGATTTTCTGCTTTGGGTTTGATTTCCTACACAAGTTTTTCTTTTGTATGCGTTCTGTGGAATAGATAGTCTGTTACATGAGACAGATGTTACTTTAAATACATGTTCCCTGCCACCATGTTGCTCTTGTGCTAAGGCCAGCCAAGTGAGAGAAACGAGCAGTGTCTTCATGTGAGATTGGATTGACTCACTTTGGACCAAATGATTGATGGCAGGGTTCCCACTGGTCATGGAATTCCTGGAATATCATTGAGTTTTGAAAGTATTGCACACAGGGAAAGTCAGGGAATTTGATGAGTTCTCTGTGGAATTTTACAAGAATATAGCAGAATGTATTTTCCAATTTGCTTCACACATTCATTGCATTAGATGCTTTTTGGTCCAACTGGAGTGCAAAACAGACTGAAAAACATTAACAAATCTGTAACATTTTTAGGTCATGCAAATGCTCCAAGTTATTTATGGAAACGCCTGGAAGAGTTCTGGAGTTTTACATCAGGAACCCTGCTGGGAAACGCCTGACTCACTTTTACAACAGGTTTTCTGTCAGCTACTCATACTGTGTACTAATATGTAATACACATTTATCAGCCAGTTCAATCACAGTTCAAAACTTTTATTCACATTAAATCTGCTCTCATATGCTTTATAGTATATACAGAAAGGTGCATTACCAGTACAAGAACAATGTACATATGTAACAATGTAAATTTGTGAGTACTGATGTTATAGAAAATGGTGGCATGGATGACTTGTGTGTAATCCACAGTATTGTCACATATCAAACACGAGTAGTGCTGTCTGAAACCATTAAGGATGATGTTGGAGACTTTGGAAAGTGAAATTTGGTCACAGTTGAGACACGAATACAAAGCCTGGGCCAGCAATCATGCACCTTCAACTTGTCTATACTGAATGCCACATTATGTTTTATCCAGTTACATATGTACAGCGTAGTGGGGAATGTACCTAAAATCAAAGAATGCTGCCTCTTTTTATTTACTCAACTCACCCCAATAAAACACATCAGTTTCTCTGTAGAACACAGCAGTAAAAGCACAAATACCCACAGGCTTTGAGTACAATAAAGCCTTTAGTCTCAAATTGCAGATTTTCACAACCGACATGCAGCTGAATTTAACGGTAATGTTTTGGTACATCGTCCTAAGGAGTGAAGCAAATGAGTGCACGAACAAGAATCAACATTTGTTACTCGTCCACATTGATCTGTGGTGCTGACAACTCTTCTTCCTCCCTTCTCACGTTACGCATTAGCATCCTGCTTTCCAATGCAGCATCAAATCAATGGCAATAAATAAAAACAAATGTCCTGATGCAAAAATGTTGAGTCTGCTGTGCTGTACTATGATTTATCATGTAACAGCGACGGAACAATTTATGATGGCCATAAATTCTAGGATTGTCCTTACTGGATATTATGATTGATCAAAAATGTTTACTGCATCAATTAAGTAAATGAGGATTCATAGGTTAAAAATATGAACACTCAATCTGTTACTGATCCGATATGAAATCGAATTCTGCCATAAAAGGAAGTAAGACTACATGTGCAGTGGTCTGAAATTCATTCATTCATTATGGGGAACTGGTATTAAGAGCTCTGCAAATGGATAGAGGAATACATTTTTCCCTCAGAAGCTTTGGGCATGGAAGCGTGAACAGTACTGGCAGCCTTTGGCCCAGTCTAACTCATTTCAAGAACGGGGGATGTCTTGCCTGAAGTTTGGTTTTTGCCCCGCAGGTCACTACCAGAACTCTACTACTGTTTAGTTTGGGCTGGCAGAAGTATACAGTATACTGATGGTGCCAAACTGCATGTGTAGTAATAATATCATTACACTCTACTGTTCAATGTTTTGACATCGTTCATCACAAAGGTCGGCATTAGCTTTGAAACTGGCTTTAAGTCCAATCAAAAATAACAAGTGTCCACTCAGTACATTATGAATGAGAAAGAGTGAGATCTTTGTTCATAAGCAGATGAACGCTCAAGTTTGTCTTTCGTGATAAAAATCCACTCAATTAAAATGCTCGCACGCTAATCCCGTAATTCCAATGTTACTACACAGACTATGGTCAACTGCATGTCAAGTATTACCAAATCAAGCATTAAGACAAGCAAATAAATAAGGTAATCTTTAAAAAAAAAAAAAAAAGGTTAATTGCTGTATTATATACAATAAACTCTGCCACTTTGTCAGAAGGAAGAAATACATAGCCACATAGCATCTTTTTCCTCTCTATCGCAATCTTTTCACAGCTCTTCTATTATGCTGCGTTCCAGAGATGTCGGAAAGTTGGAAATTCCGACTGGGAAAAGTGCAATGGAACGGCCTTTCAAGTTGGAATTCCAAGTAGGATACTCGGTCCAGATTTGTCAACCCTGAGGTTTCTGAGATGCGGTTATGGTAGCATACACTGTAAACTCTACTCAGTATTACTTTAACATGTTTGGAATCCAGTTTGATTTACAGCATTGCATGACCTTAAATCTGTCACAATGCCTGTGTGGTAAATGGTTAAATATAAATTTGAAATGCAAAGTGGCACTTACAGTTGCTAACGTTCTGTGATAACTAGCTAGCCAACGTTGCTAAATATCACTGACATTAGCTGTTCCATGGGGAACAGGTTTTTACGTTCGGCAAATTAAATCTCGTGAAAGTCCATGTTTCCCTGGGTTTTCCAAGTTGGAGCACAAAGAGGTTGTAATTACGACCTACCAGCTGGGAATTTCTGACTTCCAACTTTGACTGGAACGCAGCATTAGGCCTGGCTCCCAGTAACTCAGTGACGGAACTAAACAAAAAAAAAAAAGTGTAGTTTTGTAATGTGTCATTGTCATGGTGAGAAATCCCTAGCAGTGCTCATTAGTGGGCATTTGATCCTCCAGAGTTTGGGGGCACTGGTGTCCCACCGCCCCCCCTCTGTCCGTGGCCTCCTCTGCCATGGCCCAGAATGCAGTGTGCACTTCCACAGCCTTCATCGTCATCTTCTCCCTCGCTTTCAGAAGACGACTCTCCAAACTGTCTGGGCTTCTCATACACACAGCAACCTGAAACGCATGCGAGAGAATTAGTATTGACCCAGATGAGCTACATCTAAAGTGGGAAACAATCACATGATGCGTTCAGGGTCTCCTCGTAAGCTCCAAAAATGCGACTTGTGACTGCTTTCAAGTGTTAATGATCAAAAATAGAATCAAAAGGGAGCCTGTAACAAAAATAGTTTATGTGACCAGTGACTTGTTTTATTTTAAAAATCAAGCAGCACAGAAATACTTTGTGCTGCAGCAGCAGGATGAAGAGGAGGAAATGTGTATCAGGCATGTAATTTGTGTTTTAATGAATTATCAAAATGTTGTACAGTGTATTTGTATATGCAAGAGAACATCTTGTATGCATAAAAATGTGTGACAGCTACAAGTTCGGGCAAAAATAGAAACATACATCAATACTAATTACTTTTGTAGAATGCCACACGAATTGCATACAATAATAAAATATATAACTTTTCCCAACACTTGGTAACATGGCTTCCAAGCTCTCCTCCCAGTTTAATGGGTCGTTCATGTGGGCTCAGCTCAAAATTACCATATTTCCGACAGCACTTGAAGGCAGCACAAGCTATGAAATGCCATATTCAACCAAATGCTGAAGAGGAACTCACATTTTGAAGACCTCCTTCCCAGATGCTCGTTGTCAACCGTGTCGCTGGACCACTCCACTTTCTTCTCAGTCTTTCTCTTCCTCAGCTTGATTGTCAGGCTTCGTCCCTCCTATCACACACGTGCAGAGGGTTTAGTGAACTGACGCCCCTGGTTTTCCCCATTCAGAGGCAATTAGGTTGATATGCAAGGATGGATGCAGTTTGTTCTTTACATAGGATAACATTACACTTGCCTTGTGCTATGAGGACATACCTTGAATTACGGTACATAGATGGATGTTTTCAACTAAGGACTACAAGGAAACAAGGTCTCAAACCAGTACAACCCTTCAAACACTTTGATGTGTGTATCTTAGGTCCGAATGTGTTCATGTGCTACTGTTACTCTGCATTGCCCCTGTCCTGTATTAAGCAGTAGGATAATCTAGTGTTTAGTATGATCATCCCCCAAACAGAGGGCTCGGGTTCGAGACCCTGCTAAAGTATTCTGGAGCAAGACACTTAACCCCTACCTCGCTGACCCTGTGAGAGAATTTAGCTTTTAGTGGATGAATTAAGTAACGTTACATGACATGCTATGTGATTTAAGTTAGATAGACCAGCCTCTTTATACTTTAATACGCCAATACCATAAAACAAGCACCGTCATCTTGAAGTGGCTTCGCCGTTATAACAGGCCTCGGGAACTTTGATATGGCAGCGCTAGAGGCTGTGTTCCAATTTCAGGCTAATAACGTGAACGTTGTGTCAGTAGACGGTGCGGCCTCATTGCTGTCGGCAACAGCTGATATCAACGGCTAGCTAATGTATCATGAATTAGCAAAACAGTCAAAAGGTCGTCGTGACCAGCTGTTCATCATTTACCTGCTGGGGCGGCGGCGGTGTGTTAGCCTGAACAGTCTCCGTTATCGTCTCACTAGAAGTCCCGGGAACCTCCGCCATCCCTGACGCTGCTTTGCTAACGCTAATGTTAGCTAGATAGCTTTTAGACGTAAGAGAACTGGAGTCAACCGTCAGTAAGAGACAGTGTCTGGAATACAACGTTATTATAGCTACAATAACTGACCTCGGTTCATAAAATCACAAAATCAATCAAAATTGAAGCGCGTTAGCCTGAAGAATATGGGGTTTGAGCACTATGGTCAGATGTGGCCAGCAGAAAGTGGGGCTGCAACAAGCAATCCAGAGTTAGCCAGAATATGACCGGAAGTGTAATGATTTCGCTTCCAAAATAAAAGCGTAGAATTTGTCACGTTTGGAAAAATATATGTATGTAAATATTGGTGCCGCACAACAATAACAAATCACGCCAAAACATTAAGTAAAATCGTTACATTATACATGAAATGAAATTGTAGCTAAGACTTTAATAGCACACTGTAATTCGTGAATATTATCTCAATGGGTTTTATTTTGAAAATTCGACAGAACGTTTTGTTTTTTATTCTGGCTAGCCTGACACTAGTAGAAAGTGTTTCGCTGTTGTGGGGAAGATATTTCCAGACGGACAACGGTCACTTCCATTGGTCCGTAAATTAAAATAGTCCGCCAATAAACGACATCCTTGTGGCGAGAATTAAAAAGTGTTTTGGATTATAAAAGCACAATTTCAATGGGACACATTATAATTTCGTGAAATTAGAATGTGTTGGAGCGTGTACACGTGAAGTATTTGACAGAAATGCATTTTCTCCGCTGTACAGGCGGGTGTTGCTGAAAGGTCGTAGCTGGCAAGTCTGAGCATACTGTATATTGAAAGTACAGTAAGTAGAAATGTTTCTCCTCATCGTAGATACCTCACAAAATACCTGAAACGATATCAGCTTGAATTCATTTTTGTTTTCCTGCTTCTCCATTCAGCCTCCCTCTGTGTTGTATTGAGGATGTGGAGGGCAGGTCGTGTCCTCTGCTTGATGCAGACAGAGAGAGGAGCAGCCAGACTCTGTTCCAGCAAGCCGCCAAAACCTTCTTCCTCCTCTTCATCACAACCGAATTCCTCTCTCCGGACCCAGACCGAGAAACAGAAAAGGAGACGAGAGAGGGACAGGGCCATACTGTCAAGTCAACACAATGTAAGTTATTATCAGGTCTTCCAACACCTGTTTTCTAACTCAGTGGTTCTGAAAGTGGGGTCCGGGGACCTCCAAGGAGTCATTGAGGGGGCTCCAGGAGGTCCCTAGCAAAATGAGAAACACTTTACTATGATTGAATTCACTAGAAAATAGCCCAATTAGAGAACATATAAGAATGACTATTGTAATCACAAGTATGACTCACCACTATTATCTCCCCACAGACAATTCAACAATCCAATACTAAATCAACAACAACTAAAATCTTCCCATATGAGTCTCTGGCTGTAAAGCAGCCTATCTGTTACAATTCTTAATTTATTATGTGATTATGTTACAGTTAAGACAGTGAAAAACAGGAATCAGATACCCAACCAAGCACCATTGCAACTGTGTTTAGAACAAACATTTTCCCTGGACTTTAAAGCCCAGTGCACACTGTGATTTTTACCGTCTTTAGGTTTTCTCAGACAAAATGTTCACTTTCAGAATGCTGAAGATCAAGGAATGAAATGGAGCGAGAAAGAGAGGATAGAGTACACTGCTGCAACAGCTTCTGGAGAGAAGAAAGGTAATATGCTTCCTCCATATTTTTTTCCCCCTCATTCCTATCATAGGTGTTGGTCTTTTCCAGCACCTCTCTCTCTCTGCAGACTTAGCGAGCTGTCTTTGTATTTCTTCGGCAGACACCACCCTGCCTTTCCCATCGTCCTACAGCCCAGAGTATGTGGAGTCCAACTGGTATCAGTGGTGGGAGAAAGAGGGATTCTTCACTCCAGAGCATCATGTGAGAATTTAAACTTTACAACACTAACATACAATGACAGTACTTTCTTGAACAATGCTGCAATGGCTTTACAAGAATGTGGTGTAAGGATTGTAGAATAACTTTTCATCTACAATAGGTCTCATCATTACCTATTGGAATGTAGTGTTGAATGATGCTGATGTTTAGTATGAGCTGTGGGAATTAGAAACTACCAACTGTCCTTGTATTGTAAGATGCTAAAGGTTGTAACATGACTTGTAAACATGTAACACAAATGTCAAAATATGTACTCCAAAAAAATATGTACGCCAATCAGTAAACTTAAAAAGCGAAATGCGTGTGTATGATACAAATTGCAAATTTCCAATGTATTTTGTAATTGTAAACAGCTATTTGCAAATGTGTGAAATACATTTTGCAAATGAATGTATTTGACCATAGGAGCTATCATCAATTTTTACTTTTGTGAGTCATCAAAAATATTTGCAGTGTCCACTTGCAGAAAAGTCATGCTACAAGCTGTCATACTCGTATTATAAGGTGCGTGAGGTTGTAACATGACTTGCAAATGTATAAAACACATTTTGCAAACTTGGGAAAATATTTGTGAACAAATGTATTTAATTTCCTTTTTTAAATCATTAAAAACATTTGTAGCCATTTTGTGTTTTGCAAGTCACGTTTCAACCTCACGCATCTTATATTACAAGTACAACTTATTTCAGCATTGTCTTATTACCATAATGTACTGTTGATGTGTTGTGTGCTGTAAAAAAAATGACACTCTGAAATAATGCGTATATTGTATGAAATATGTGTTCTCATACCTCTTCAGGACAGATTAGCTCATGCTGTGGATCAGTCCTTCTCTCTGTGTATCCCTCCGCCAAATGTGACTGGCACTCTACACCTCGGCCACGCTCTGACTGTAGCTATAGAAGATGCCCTGGTTCGATGGTAACTACCACCAACATATATGACATATTGGGTGGATTGGAAAACGTGGCTGGTTGAGAACTGAATCGGGATGATGGAATTTAATTCACCATTTTATAATCCATTAGGAGGAGGATGCAGGGCTACAAAGTACTGTGGGTCCCTGGATATGACCATGCAGGTATCGCTACACAGGTATGGCAACTCCTTCTCTATCTGTCTTTAAGAAGTTATTTCTCTCTTACAAATAATACTGTTACTTTTAGGAATGTTTGGGGGCTGAAAGTTGCAAAAGGTCAGACTGTATTTAAAATGTCAATTGTACATGTAGCCCATACATGTACAATTGACATTTTAAATACAGTCTGACCTTGGGCTGGTGGCATTGTAGATATTACTATATTCAGTTATTTTTTGTGAATAATATTTTAATATAAGGAAAAAGACATTAAACATAGCAGTCATATGCTGAAAAAAAGAAAATACAAGGGTGAATTGGATTGACAACAACAAGACATACTGAATATTTTAGAGGAAGATTAAAAATGCTCCAAAATAAAATAAACATAATCATAGTTTAGAGTTTTTGGGAGATTGTCCCATTGGTCAGCTGTGTCCTTACGTGATGAGAACATAAACACCAAAATCATCCATGTGTGTCCCTAGTAGATCGTTGGCTCCATACTAACACTTTAGCATACACTATGTTGAGTGATAGTAGGCTCCATTCTTTAGCATACATTGGCCCTGTCTCTAACCCAAGGAAACTTCTTATTTAGGTAGCATTTCTAGGTAGGAAGTCAAAATTTTCAAGTTTGTCTCATTCGGGTAGGACACAGGAAGCATACTTTTAAGGTACCTTGTTTTGGCTGACTTTGAAGGAAGCATACAGTGATCCTCAGGCAGAGTAGGACATCCCACAATACCTTGGAACATCAATGAAGAAGAATGAAAGTTACACAAAACTGCCAGACTTAGCTTCATATAATTTAAGCATAGCATATACATAGCTTAGCATTTAGCTTTAGAGCTGCTACAAGTTCTCATTTTCTCACTCTCGATAATGCCTACTATCAGTCATCATAGTGTATGCTAAAGTGTTAGCATGGAGCCTACTATCACTCAACATAGTGTATGCTAAAGTGTTATCATGGAGCCTACTATCACTCAACATAGCATATGCTAAAGTGTTATCATGGAGCCTACTATCACTCAACATAGTGTATGCTAAAGTGTTATCATGGAGCCTACTATCACTCAACATAGTGTATGCTAAAGTGTTATCATGGAGCCTACTATCACTCAACATAGTGTACGCTAAAGTGTTAGCATGGAGCCAGAGCCAAGGATCTACTGGGGACACATGGATAATTTTGATCTCTCTGTTCTCATCACTTAACAGTTAAGTTGACCAACAGGACAATCTCCCAAAATCTTGGTGTATTCCTTTAAGCTCAGACATGTGAATAGTATCTCCACAATGTGGCATGTGAGGAAACCTGTTGTGCCTCCTGTCTTATTTTGTCTTTTGTGTTTCCATCAGACAGTGGTGGAGAGGAGATTGCTGAGGGAAAAAGGGAAGCACAGACAGGACTTCAGCAGGGAGGAGTTCCTACAGGAGGTCTGGAAATGGAAGAACGAGTGAGTCCGCCATCTTCACATCCATATTCCTTATCACCGATATAGTCTTTGGTGTAGTGGATGGAGGTTTGCATTGGTTTTGTGTCTGTATGTCCCAGTAAGGGAGATGAGATCTACCACCAGCTGAGGAAGCTTGGAGCTTCTCTGGACTGGAGCAGAGCCTGCTTCACTATGGATCCAGTAAGACACCAGTGATATACGTTACTTAGTTAATAAGCTGTTGGCATCCTTGACAAAGATGAGTTTAAAATTCTATATAACTTGGATAGAGATGGATAATGTGTGTTAAATTTTCACTGGCAAATTCCCTCAGAGTCAATATGAAAAAAGCTTGAAGAAAATACCATAAAATTAGCTATCTTTGTCTTGGTGCATGGGGATAGTACTGTAATGATTTTAGGATAGTTTTAGTTACCTACAAATCCAAATATTTTGCCATTATTTGGTTAACCATATACTCCACACTATATGAGTAAAAAATCCATAACCTGATTGTAGCAACTGATAATGAAACAACCGACAATATTGTAATAATTGGTCAAAATGTAACTAAAGTGTCCCTTTTAAATGGGTTGCAAATGTAATAATGTGTTACATTAGCAGGAAAACAATATTACAATGTCAGATGTTATTGCATTATCCAACAGTTTGATACCTCATCAAAAGGTTTTATTACATTTTAAATAGTATATATTGTTTTCTCACAATCATGTGTTCCTGAGGGGTTCAGATAACTTTTATACTTTTATCTATTACAGACAGAAAATAAACTTTCAATCGAAACATTTACTTTTAAATAAAAAATTTTTTTAACCTGAGCATTAAAATATGACCCATTACTGGTCTTTTTTTCATTATACATAATTTAAAACTCATCTTTAACAGGCGTGCCAATACATTCCGCTGCAGCTGTTATTCAGTTGTATTATATCCAAAATATATTGTGTAGTAATGATGATATTAGATGTTAAATGTGCTACATGTAGCATTTTAACATTAATTTCAAGACATTAGTATAACAACTGATATGATATTAATATTATATTGATATTATATATTATTATATATATTATTATTATCAGCATTATTGCTTTATTGTATTTCAATGGAAGCAACAGGGTTTATGGGAAATGTAGTCTTAATTTAGAGAAACATTAGCACTGAACATACCATGGTCTCATTTGTTTGTGGTAATAATACCAAAGTATCACATTTAATTTGACAATGATATTGATGTTGAAGAATGATACACAAAGCATTTTAAAATGTGAGTGAGTGTCTTGTGCTCTTCAGGGTTTCAGCAGGGCTGTGACCGAGGCTTTTGTAAGGCTGTGTGACTCCGGTCTGATTTACCGCTCAGAAGCTCTGGTCAGCTGGAGCTGTGCTCTGGAATCTGCCATCTCCAACATAGAGGTACCAAAGTTCTATATGGATGTATATACAGTGGATGGAAAAAATAATAGAAACCACCTATACAGGACTGAAACTTGAAACTTGAGCCCAGACTGGCTTACGTTCAACCCACAATGTGTGTTGCCAACTGTTAAACATGATGGTGGATCTGTAATGGTAGTGTAATGGTAATGTAGCGCCATCTACTGGGAGTCAATATGTTTCAGGAGTTAATCATTTCACCGCTTTTAAAATTGAAATAATAGATGATGGATTTTAATTTTAAAGTTGTGGTTTTGTCCTCAGGTTGACTCAAAGGAGTTGTCTGGTCAGACCATGTTGTCTGTTCCTGGCTATCAAAAGAAGGTGGAGTTTGGAACAATGGTTACCTTTGCGTACCCTATAGAAGGCCATGGTGAGTATTTTGAACCATATTCTGTTTTGGTCGTCTGTTTCTCTGCGGGTTTTTAACTTTGTTCCCTTTGTCCGCTCTCCAGACGGAGAGGTGGCAGTGTCCACCACCCGTCCTGAGACTATGCTGGGAGACGTGGCCATAGCCGTTCACCCTGATGATCCCCGATACCAGGCTAGTACCAGTCAAAACAGTTTCTGATGGCAGGGTTCCAAATGGTCCTGGAATTTCTGGAATGTCATTGCATTTAGAAAGGTGTATTCCAGACAGGGAAAGTCAGGGAATTTGATGAATTCTCAGGGAATATCATGGAGTTTTACAAGTGGGTCACTTTGCAGGAATATAGCAGAATGTATTTTCCAACTTGTTTCATACATTAAATTGTTGCATTAGATAGTGGTTTTCAGCCCACTGGAGTGGAAACCAGGCTGTTTACAGCTTTATAAAATCAACATTAACAAACCAGGAAGGAAGAACATTTTCAGCTCATGGAAGCACTCTGGCTTTGTTATGGAACGTCATGAAAAAGTCATGGAATTTTATATTGGGTTCACTGCGATGGTTTATTGGACACTTTAGTTTGGTTTAGCTGCACAGTGCTAAAATATTGAAGTGATGTGATAAAAACGCTACGATAGAATACATTGATTTAAAAACAAAGAAAAAGCAGATGAGATTAAAAACAAAACACAGAGAGAAGAAAACACATCTCAGAATGAAGAAATTCCCGCAGTACATAATTATTTTATTTACTGTTTCAGTCCACATTGATCTTCATCACAGTATGGACATTTTGGAAATGACAATGTATCCACTATAAATAGTTGTAGCAACCCCCCCCCCCCCCCCCCCCCCCCATACACACACACACACACACACACCTGCACTTATGTATTACTAATGCGTTATTAATGTAAGAGATATGCACAATGTTAAATGATAAAGGGTGAATTTATTTAGTCATCCTCATTCAGGAAAACGTCCTATCAATGATATTATCACCTGTTCCACTTCTGTTATATATACAGTATATATGATCAAATGTCCATGTGGTTTGATGTATGTTGGGAAAACCAGAGAATTAGTGAACATAAAAGTTAATCTACGAGAAATGATAGTGATTACCCAGTGGCGGTCCATTTCAGTGACTTCTCGTTAAACTTCAGTGATCGAAGTGGCTGATATTGGGGAAGTATACTCTACAGACTATATCACCTAAGGGGTTGAAT
Source organism: Centroberyx gerrardi (assembly GCF_048128805.1). NCBI lineage: Eukaryota > Metazoa > Chordata > Actinopteri > Beryciformes > Berycidae > Centroberyx > Centroberyx gerrardi. The sequence continues at coordinate 2,444,740 of NC_136015.1, forward strand.
GATGAGATCCTATGACATGTAATACTCAGGTGATAATCTAGATATGGTCCTTTGAATGACTGAAATTCATTTTATGAAAGATGTCATTGGCAATCTTTGTCTGTGTTTGTATTTATTTAGTGATTCCAGTTGGTTTTGAAAATCAAATTTATATGATATAACCTTTTATATAGTGGATTATTGGATTATTTATGTCAATTTTTCTCTCATGTTTGTTCATCTCATGTTTGTATTTATAGGCCCTATAGACAGTTTGTTTAGCCAAGCTCATATCATCATATTCTGTACATTTACCATGTTTATTTTCACCTGCTATTGTTTTTCCAGGATGTTCATGGAAAGCACTGCAGACACCCCTTCACCAACAGACTCCTGCCCATCGTCACTGATACAATGGTGGATATGGAGCTAGGAACGGGTAACAACCCTTACAAAAAAATCACGTGAAAAACATGTGAATTCACTGCACATGTGCTTTTTGGACACATGTCGGTTTTAATATGTGAACATGTGGAATTCCCCATGACATTTTTACCTGTGAATTGTCTCTTTGCATGTAAAATTCAGTTTTCACATGTGAAATCTTGTCATATGTAATGGCAGGTGAAAATGTGAGAAAAACAATTTCACGTGAAAAATAAACAAAAGCACTTTTAACCTTTAACCTTTTAACCTATTAAAATTTTCACATCTGAAGTAAAAACTGTCATATGGGATGTCAGAGTACAACATGAGAAAAACTGAACTCACATGTAACTTTTTTGTTAGGGAAAAGCAGTATTGTATGATATTAACATTGTAGTAGGTTATGTAGATAATGAACAAATCTATGCAAAGGAAATGTTGTTGGTTTAGTGTTCTTTGCACTGTTGAAGCTTCCATATCCTCTGAGCTGGTTGCCTTCATGAATTTTCCTATCTGTATATTTTATAGGTGCGGTGAAGGTGACTCCGGCCCACGACCACACTGACTTCTTGCTGTCACAGAGACACTCGCTTCCACGTCTCACTGTGATCGCGGGAAACGGGACAATGACGCCTCTCTGTGGACAGTGGCTGGAGGTGCATGAACATCACTGTCATTGTCTGATAGGGTTAGACCATAGACTGTAAAAAAAAGGGTTAGACTCATATATATTGGCTGAGATTGGGCCAGTCATCCACCTCTGATATGGTGGAGGTGGAGTGATTACAGCTAGTGAATATGTTTTTATTTTATTTTTTATATCAGATGTCTGACCAGTGAAATCATTCCAGTGTGATGTGGGAGGATTTTACTAAACAGTATGCAAAACTGGCAATGAAACTCTGCCTTAAGGAGCTGCTGACCCACTTAGCAGAATTTAATTAGTCTTGCTTTCATTGGAGAGTTTTAGTTTCCCATAATGGTCTAAATGCTGTTTCAGAGGCTTTTTCCGCTGAATACTTCAATTATTTTGGGAATGAAAATGGTCAAATTTAAAGATGACTATCCGCTATCTCCAGCTTCAACTAAAAAATATCAGTATTGGCCTCCCAAAACCCATATCGGTGGACCCCTAGTCTCTTCTAGTCTTTTCACAGTTCTTCCTATCTGTCTGCGTGTCCTTCCTCTGTCTGTTTTAAGGGGGTGAAGCGTTTCGAGGCCAGACAGCGAGTCGTGGACGCCTTGGCCGACAAGAAGCTGTTCAGAGGAAAGAAGGATCACGCCATGGCTTTACCCATCTGCAGGTAAAAGAAGACATGCAGTCAAACCAGACTGACTCACTCTGGCTCTCTCTGTGTACATTCATCTCTCTGTTCCTGTTCATAAAGTGGTTTTTTAATGGTCATGTTTGAAGCTGCACTAGGCAACTTTGCTGGCGGCTCCAAATACCAGCGTGAAGTAGCCTAACTATTTGACAAATTTGATCTTCCAATACCCAGAATTCCTCTAAGGTGACGTCAGTGAACTGCACACAGCAAGTTCATGTTTACCAACCCGACTGGTGTTGTGCCAAAATTTGTATCCCCTAAAAAATGTGTTTCCTCTGTGTGTTGTTTTGTTACTGCACATTAAAATTAGAATTAGAAAAAAGAATACCAAAGGGATGAATTAATGAAATGAAGATGTTAGTTCCCTTCCCAGGCTATTTGTGGGTCCTTAAAAAGTGTCACAAAATCTTACAATAAATGATCTACATTTAAAGCCTTAAAATTTATTAGAATGTCTTCAATACAGTTATTTGAGGTCCTATTTTTTTCACCATATAATTACTTTGTGCTGCATGTCCCCTCTTAGATTAATACAGAACAAGGTTAATAGTATCTGCGATCTGCTTCACTAAACACAGTTGGACTTCATGTTTCTTTCCTTTCATTTCCTGGCGTCCTTTTTCTTATTCTGCCCATTTATAGTTTCAGAACCTCCATTAGACATGTTAAATCAGAAACAGTCTGGTTTTCCTTGCTTTTGGTTGTTAAAATTGGTCTTAAATTCAATTCTAGGTAGCATTAAAAAGGCAGATAGCCTGCAGATAGCCTGAAGTAAATCTCTTATTTAGAATAATGAGCATTTCCAGCAGGTAAAAACAGGTTACATCATAGTTCATTTAGAAAGCCTTTAAGGCGTTTCCAGTGATGTGACATGAAATTTGATCATAGGCCATCTTCTTGCTTGTATTTCACTTGCCTTCACCTTCCTGATACCAGACAATGGCAGCTACACTACACCACGGTAAATCTCTTTTGTATACTTGGTTTCTATGTGTCTTATGTCTTTTACGGTATGTCTACTTATTTTCTCTTTCTTTCCTCCCTCTCCATCTCCATCTCAGCCGCTCGGGGGATGTCATCGAGCCTCTGTTAAAGAAGCAGTGGTTCATGCGCTGTGATGAGATGGCCAACAGAGCCATACAGGTAATTGGAGTTGAGGGTTGTGGCGTTATGCTTTCTAGGTCAACCATTTGTGCATAGGGGTTTGCAGTTACACCACAAATCCCCTATCAACCACGTCTGAATCCATCATGGAGTGGAGAATTGGCTGTTACTTAATAATGTCTAAATATATAACAACCAAGCTAGAAAAAGAGAGATACCTGAAAAACATTGTTGTGGTGTGGCTGCAGGTCCATTCAGTAATGTTAGTCGTAAAAGTGAATAGTGTGCTAAGGTGGATTTGTTTCCAAATGTAGGTTACTGTGACACAGTAAACTGTCTTGTCTTTAGCCCTAGTCTCTACTCCAAAACACTCTGAGTTGTAGCTTGAGAAGAGTCAGCTCAGTTAACCTGAACAAACAGCTGGTGTTTGGCTTTGTTAGCTAGCTAACTAGCCAGCAGGCTAATTTACCAAAGCATATACCAGTCACTGCCAACATTAGCTTCTACTAGATACGTTCGCTAGTGTACAAATCAGATGTGTTAACACAAAACAGTTCGCTTACTAGATACTATGGTTAGCTAACTAACAAGCTGACATTATCAAAACACAAAATTGATACGATTTATTAGCGATGAAATGACCAAATACGGCACAGAAATTAACCATGTCTACTCAGTACTGTTCGAACAGCCAAGTTGTACATTTAAAAACACATTCAGCTGTTGCCCAAGAGCTGAAGACCTCCAATATGGCTGCCAGAGGTGTGTGTTGCGTCACCTGAAAGCCCTCCATATCCTTCAACGTCATTTACGAACAGCATTTACACGATACTCAACTGTGACTCTTTCTCTCTCAGGCTGTGGAGGAAGGACAGTTGGAAATCATCCCTCACTTCTACACCAAAACATGGAAAAACTGGCTGTCCAACATCAGGTAGCCTGTCTTTCACCTGGAAAAAGTTAATGTATTTGATAATTGCCAATGGACAATGGTGCGAGGTGGAACAACACTGGTTTGTGCCGTCACTACTGGTCTGACATCAGTGTGAAGTGACACCACTAGGCTATGTGATTTGGGAACACAGCCATTGGTTATCACTGCCCTTTTCTCTAGTATAGAGATGAGATAAAAGAGTCCTTGTTTCAACATATGGGATGTCAACAATGTACTTTCTGTTTGCTTTCCCTTCACAGTGATTGGTGCATTTCCAGACAGCTTTGGTGGGGTCATCAGATCCCTGCTTATCGGGTGGAGCTTCCCAATTCTCCTAACAAACAGGAGGTTGGTATATTTCCAGAATGATACTGTCATGTATCGTTACGTTCATACATTTTCAGTCATAGGCCATGGTGTTGTCATGTATCACAACATACATGTACTCTGTCAGTAGAGAATGTGTCACAGACTAGGTAGTGCGACCGATTCGATTTTTTGAATGCCGATACTGATATTTTGGGATTGAAGGCACAGATTTGTCCCAATATTCAATATCTTTAAATTTGACCATTTATATTTGCAAAACATCCCAAAAATTATTATTATTATTAAAAGTATTAAGTGTTCCCCCCAGAATTTTATTCTTGCATTTACACCAACACAACCACCCCATTGAAAGTCACACTAATTAAATTATTTTATGTGGGTTAGCAGCTCCCACACTTCTCTGTAATGATTTATCTGGTCAGATATTTGATATGAAAATAACAATAACAATGAAAACATATTCACTAGCTGTGGTCAAGGACGAACCTCATAGGGGAGGACATTGACTGGCCTATATCCAATATTTAATAAAATGCTTATATCGACCCTGTATATGGATCTAACCCTGTTCCAGACAGTCTTTACAGTGGGGTGAGCTGCTGTTGTTTATGTCATCTCTGGTAGGAGCAGTGGGTTTGGGGAAGGAGCGAGGACGAGGCCAGACAGAGAGCTGCTGTCAAATATGGAGTGAAGCCGGAGTCCATCACTTTGACTCAGGGTGACTCACCTCCATCGGGACCCATCACATATCATCTGATCGGAACATTACATTAACCTTTGCATTCACTAATTGCAGCTCATTTATCCACTGATCAACCACATGTTTGCTACTACTACCACTACTGCCACTACTGCTACTACTACTACTACTACTACTACTACTACTACTACTACTACTACTACTATACTACTACTACTACTGCCACTACTGCTACTACTACTACTACTACTACTACTACTACTACTATACTACTACTACTACTGCCACTACTACTTCTATTACTACTACTACTACTACTACTACTACTGCCACTACTACTACTACTACTACTACTACTACTACTACTACTAATATTTATACTAACACTACTGCTACTAATAATTTTATTTGAAAGGTTCCTACCAACATAGTGCTTTACAGACATTAAGGCAATAAGATAAATGCTCAATAAAAAGGCCAGACCTACTACTGCTACTACTACTACTACTACTACTACTTCTTCTTATATTATACAATAATAGTAAGACTGCTGCTACTACCAATATTTATACTAATACTACTAATAATAATAATTTTATTTGAAAGCTTTCTACCAACAAATAAGATAAAAACAAACAGGCAAATCCAACAGGAAGAAACAGGTTAAAAAACAATTACTTAAAAGCATGTCTATACATTCATATTTTGATCAAAGTAGTGCCACTTGTATTAACACTGACATTTATATACGGTAGGTATTTTGTTTTTTTGTTGTTGACATGTGCATGCTCCCTGTTTCAGACACTGATGTTCTGGACACTTGGTTCTCCTCTGGGCTCTTTCCATTCGCCATGCTGGGCTGGCCTCAGCAGGTACTGGATTTCCTTCACCGACAATAACTCCTGAGACACCCACCCATGCACACCCTGTCACCTTGCATTATAACTACACTCTCATTTCCCGTAGACCAGCGACCTTCAGCGGTACTACCCCAACTCCATTTTGGAGACAGGGAGTGACCTCATCTTCTTCTGGGTGGCGAGGATGGTGATGCTGGGCACGGAGCTGACGGGCCAGTTGCCCTTTAAACAGGTAATCCATTAACAGCAAATCATTTCTTACTGTTAAAATGTGCAGAATGGATGTTAAAGGGTCTGAAACATATAGATGTAAATCGTCCAATTAAAGAGACACTTTATGTTTGGTCTCCTAATGCCTGAGAATGAAGAGTTGGCCTTTAGAGCAATTGATAAAGGCTCAATGGTAAGAGCAAAAAGGAGGGGAGAGAGCGGGCAGCCTTGGCATGTGCCTTGTGTTACTGGAAAAAAACTTGAGCTAGATGAATTTGTGCATACACACGCTTGGAGCGAGGTATAGAGCATTTTTATAGAGCGTTTGTAAAATTCAAAATTTCCCCAAACCTAAATAGTTTTAACGTGAAGAGCACACAGCCCCACTCCACCCGATCAAATGCTTTCTCCGCATCGAGAGAAATCACTACTTCGGGTTTAGAAAAGGAAGATGGGGAGAAAATGATATCAAGAAGCCTTTGTTTGTTTGAGAACATGTATCTGTTCCTTATGAACTCTGTTTAGGTCAAATCATTTCATGGACGAATCGCTCATTCAGCCTGTTTTCTTGTTTTTCTCTCTCTCTTTTCTGTTCCGGTTATGGCTCTCAGGTTCTGCTTCACTCTCTGGTGAGGGATAAACATGGCAGGAAGATGAGCAAATCTCTGGGAAATGTTATTGACCCATTAGATGTTATATCTGGCATCTCTCTGGAGGTAGGTGGCATGTGGGCTCAGCCCGCAGAGACATATTACTGTTTACGACTTGCTGTTATTCATCACATTGAAGGGTCAGGATTGTAATGGTGCCTTAAAGTGCTGTCGGAAATATCGTACTTACGAGCGCTCGCCAGTGGCTCAGCTAAGTGGTAAATACAACTGAGAAAGTGGGAATTTTCTGCCTGTGATGTTTAGGAGGCAGAGAGCATGGAGGCCTAAAAGTGATGTATTTTATTATTAGATGTTATTGTTTGGAATTCATTGTAAATCAGTAGTAAATAATTGTCCTATTTTTCAAGTTTCACTCTTTAACTTTTAGTTCCCGTGCTGCAGCACAAAGAAGCTCTGTGGTGCTGGATTTCTAAAATAAAACAATAGCCACCGAAAAACTACTTTTGTTTCAGGCTCCATCTTGCTATTATTTAGGAACTAAAGCACCAGAATACACAACAAGTCATATTTACGACTTCCACACTCGGAAGTAGGCGCTTATGATGAACACTTGAAGGCAGTATTTATCCTCCGGGATGTAGGAAGGACACTACTGTCACAGAATTGATAAGTGTGTTGTGGTTGTGAATAACAGCAGAGAAGAGGCATGGGATGCTGCAGTGAACTTTACAATAAAGCTGACAGTTGCGCTTGTTAAACAGCCCCTCTGAGACCCCTGTCTATCCTAATCCGCTCAGCTGGATTCAAACATAATGTCATTTTGTCGTCAAATTCCTCTTATTTTTCTTTCTCCTCCCAGAGGCTTCAAGAGAAAGTGAAGGATGGAAACCTTGACCCCAGAGAAAGGATGGTTGCCATGGAAGCACAGGTCAGCCCGCCCCATATATGTTTTCTTTTCTGGCTGACTGAGCACACTCATTACATCCCCTCTCATCGCTCTCCGCTCTATCTCCTTCCCTACAGAGAAAAGACTTCCCTAAGGGAATCCCTGAGTGTGGTACCGATGCTCTGCGATTCGCCCTTTGCTCTTACAAGATACAGGGTGAGTGACTCTCATCACTGTTCACTTTATCTGACAAAGAAGACCATTTGTCAAAGCCACTCACCTCTGTCTATTCTCTGTCTATTCTCTGTAGCTTTACTCTTGGTAGAAGCCTGGGGGGATAAAGCGGATGATTGTGGGTGCTCTATTGTCAGAGAGACAAGTGAAATCACTTCACGGTATTTTCAAGAGAAACCTAGCAGTAAACGTCCCTTCTTTTGAGAATGTACTAAGATAACATGAAGCTTTAATGATCCCCGTGGGGAAATTGGGTCGTTGCAGCAGCAGCAAATAATAATAGGATACAGCTAAGAAAATAGAATATAAATAAGAATATTATGGGGGTTACATAAACTTACACAACTGACAATTTCAACGCTAAAACGTAGAAATGTACAAATGGAAAAGACAGAGAAAATTTGGGTGTGCAAAATAGCAGCAGTAGAACTTACTACTTGTTGACTATGGCAGTGGTTCTCAATGTGGGGTCCAGGGACCACCAGGGGTCCTTGAGGGGGTTCCAGAGGGTCCCCAGCAAATTGATGAATTGTTAAACTTCATTATTTCATTTACAAGAACAATTAAAGAATGTAGAAGAATGATTATTTTGATCATAGTTTCTCTGTTATCTGTCTTCCTACAATACAGATAGTCATGGAATTCTGGACAAAATCATCTAACAATAAAAATATTCTCAGATTTGGGTCCAAGAGACAAAATCTCATCAAATGGGGGTCCGTGGCCCTAATGTGGACTAAATTAGGGGTCCTTGATATGAAAAAAGTTGAGAACCACTGGACTATGGGACTGTCTGTCTGTCTGTCTGCCTGTCTATCTGTCCGTCAGGAGAGGACATCAGCCTGTCTGTCTCTCAGGTCCTGAGCTGCAGACACTTCTGTAACAAAATGTGGCAGACAGTGAGATTCACACTGGGAGTGTTGGGTGACGGAGGAACACAACTGGGAACACTGGAGGAGGTAATGGAGACACAGCACAAAGAACCAGTCTGTCTGCTGTGCCGCCTCTTATTCTCACTACTGAAGACTTTTTGAGAAATAAGATCTTTGAGCAACTCGGACTGGTAGCAGTTACTGTCTTCAGTGTTTAGTGTGACATGGTGTTTTTAGAGATTTTTACATCAATAAATCATTACCACATTAGTTTTGAGACATTATAATTACTATAAACAGATGAGACCAGATGAGAAGATTGGTAGCCTCTACACTGCATTTTACATTGTGGGTCACTGTCTTTATGCAGAACAGGAAGATGGCGTTGTTCTTCCTGCACACACCAAGCCCAAACTTGCAGTTTCTGGCCACGTGGCAGATGGTGGAAGGGGTGAAATGCTGACGGGAATATCACATCCAACATGTTCATCTGATGTTCAGTAAAGACAAAGACACCAGGGAGGGGGAGGGGGGGGACAGGAAACTGCGGGGCTTATGGGAAATGTAGTCTTAATTTTGAGAAACATTAGCACTAGCAATACCACTGGTATGAGATAGAGGCTACCAATCTACCTACAGCGTCTCAATTAGGGGGAGGATAGGATACTGTCCCACTTTGAGACGGATGAAAATTCACTTCTAGTTCTAAGTAATTAATTGAATATATTATATATGTTGTCTCTTGTTGTCTCTAAAGACTTACATTTCCTTTTTTACAACTTTCAGACCGCTCCTCTGAGCAGTATGGACCGCTGGGTGTGCTCTAGACTCTACAGCACAGTTCTGCAGTGTGAACAGGGCTTTGAAGCCTGTGAGCTGCACACTGTCACGTCTGCCCTGTATTCCTTCTGGGTGCACAGTCTCTGTGACGTCTATATGGTGAGGAACAGCTTACTGCTTCACTGGTTCTTATATCTCTGTCCTGCATTTTTGCCAAACTGAAATCCAGGTTAATCAATTAGTCACTTCGCTCCTCTATATGCTATATAAGCTATACGCTATTAAACTACATTACTCCTCTACACCTGTATACTATCATTACATCACGGTTTGGTAAAAAATTATTTACAAATCTGTTAGTTATTGAGCAGTTCGTATATAATAAATAGAAGTTGTATTACTGTAAAACGTAACTTTAACAATAAATCTTCACATCTTAGCTGCAATTTTTACACAACCCCCACAATCCTTTTCTTGCATGCAAATAATTTAAATGATGTCACACGATAGGAGAACGTACTTCTGGGTTTTTCCTCAATTATTTTGTAGTATGGTAATATATTACTCCAGTAACCTGGTTTTGGGTCGACACATGTAAACGTCATAACTGTGTTAGATTAGAAGACTCTGATTATGAGAAACCAGGTTAAGGTCCCTGGCTTACTCCCATATTAAACTGGTTACTGTGGCATGGAAACATCGTACTGCTTCCACTTTTGGTTTTCACCATCAGACTCTCACAGGATTATGGGGTTTTTGATGTCCATTTTGATGTCAACAAAAAACATTGTACAGATAAGAATTGGGATCATCATTGTATTATAAGTAAGCTACTATTGCTCAGTCAAACAGGGAGGGGAATATTCTGTTAACTGGTTTATTCCTGACAACAGTTAGACTCAATCACAGGGTATCAAAGGTTCATGGAAACAGATTAACCTGAATAAGACCTTAATCAGAGTACGGGCAATAGCCGTCCCTCTGGCATGGAAATCGCTGTTTTTCATCGCTGCTCTCTTTCTCTCTCTTTCTGCCTGTGTGTGTGTGTGTGTGTGTGTTGCAGGAGAGCGTGAAGCCAGCGCTGGGCCAGCAGGATCAGAGGGCAGCGGTCCAGCTCCACACAGAGCACAGTGGCCGAGCGAGGCAGGTGGCCAGCAGCGTCCTCTATCACTGCGTGTCTGTGTGTCTCGCCCTCCTCTCCCCCTTCATGCCCTTCCTCACCGAGGAGCTGTGGCAGAGACTCCAGCCATTCAGGCCCGCCGCCGGGGCCAGCCTGTGCCTCCAGCCTTACCCGCGCTCCTCTCAACTGGTACGACAGCAACCAAGCTTACTGATGATGGAATAAAATGTTATCTGTTACCAGTCAAAAATTTGGACCCACCTGATTGAATGTACTATGTTTTTAATTCTCTTAAATCCATTTTGATCTAAAGGCTTATGCTTAAATGCAAATATGAATAGTGAAGTTGATCCTGTGTGTGAATTTCTTTCCAAAGCCATTGCCTTTCCATCAAGGCAAAGGGCAGCTACTTTAATGAATCTAAAATATAAGATAGTTCTTTGTTTAACATTTTTTGGTCACTGCATAATTCCATTTGTGTTATTTCATAGTTTTGATGTCTTTACTATTATTCTAAAATCTGGAAAATAGTAAAAATAAAGAAAAATCTGGTGTACCCAAACTTTTCCCTGGTAGTGTAGGTATATTATATGCTCTAGGCTGTTCCGAGAGAAAAATATATATATAATTCAGTTCAATTTACATCAGTGTTTGGATGAGATTAGCAGATAAGGATACAGGATTTCATTCAGTCAGTTGTATTTTACCGTGCTACTTTGACATATCTCATATTGGGAAAACTACAAACCTCCAAAAAAAAGACAGTGTTTCCCCTCCAGAATGGTGACAATATTAATAATATTAATGCAACCATGAATCCCATCACGATGTCTCATTAGAATCAGTCCAGGTTAAGGTCTTCCTATAGACAACCAGTGTAGTATTGATCAATTCTACAATAAATATGTAATCAGTCAAACTGCATCATATCCATCATATCAGGACTGGACCAGGTCTGATTTTTAATAAAAAGCCAATATCAGCCCTATATATTTGTCTAATCCTAATCTATAATTCTGACATTATTTTCTCTTAAATGTGTTACATTACATTGTTTGTTTTGATTTTCCACTTTCCCTGTGTTTTCTTTGACCTGGGTTTTAACTTTTCCATCCTGCCAGGCACACTGGCATTTCCCTGAAGAGGAAAGAGATTTCCCACTGGTCCAGGAAGTGGTCAGAGTGGCCCGCTCCCTCCGGGCCCAGTGTGGCATGACCAAAGAAAAACCTGACAGTAAGTCATATTACAGTTCAAAACCACTGACAACATAACTCAAATTCACTTGGACACAAATGTCCATATACACGATATAGATAAATACTCAAAGAGTGCTTCTTTGGATGTTACACAAGCTCCGTTTCCATCCAACTGTGAGGCAAATTTTACGCAAACGTATGAAATGTTGCAAAAAATAAAGTGTGAATTAGGTGCACTTGCATTTGATGGTTGAAAAGAATAAATAGACTTGCTGAATATCAAAAACACATCCACCAGAGAAATGGAGTCTTTCAATAATTGATGATGTTAATAAAATAATTGATAATGTTGGCCATATTTCATGCTTTCATCTGAAGATGAAAAGAAAGAAATGCACTTGTTGATATTCTAATGTACAAACTAATGGCCATACAACCATGATGGAGACTTCTACATGTTGGAACACATATGATATTTCTGGGAGGTCATATTGGACAGATGTTTCAGACATTTCAGAACGTCCAAAGCCAATTTTGAACTGTTCTACAATGAGACTGAACCATTCGTCAAACTGATTATTCCAAACCTACGTCATAATATTTTTGAAAAATGTATTTCCAGCATCATTTATTGCAAAATTTCATTATCAACAAAGAAATGTTTGGCTTCAAGCGAGTGTTAAAAGTTGATTGATATTGATATTTATTTCAATTTCAACTACAACAAAGCTCCCTTCAAAAGAAATAATTTTATTTATCTTTATTAATTAACGTCAAGTTACTGAGAAAAAAAGTAGTTCAAAAATATGCCACTGATTAGGTAGGCAGTGGGATGGGTTGGACACAGTGTATTGTCTGGACCTTCAGCTGTCAGGATGAAAATAAATAGGGAGGTTGAATCAAGACATGAGAGGCAACAATTTAAAAAAGCATCGACAAAACTAGGCCACATAATTCAATAACCATCAACATCAGCTACACAAAGTAGTTGTCAATTAGTCTCCACAAATTGTATAAACTATCTCCAGATTTTTGAAAAGATCTCTGACTTGTACATGTAGTAAACTAGTTTTATAACATGTAGTTAAACTAGTTTAGTTACATGGAGTGAAACTAATTACATGGAGTGAAACTAATTACATGGAGTGAAACTGGTTTAATTACATGGAGGGAAACTAATTACATGGAGTGAAACTGGTTTAATTACATGGAGGGAAACTAATTACATGGAGTGAAACTGGTTTAATTACATGGAGTGAAACTGGCTTAATTGGCTTAATTACATGGAGGGAAACTAATTACATGGAGTGAAACTGGTTTAATTACATGGAGTGAAACTGGCTTAATTGGCTTAATTACATGTAGTGAAACTAATTACATGGAGTGAAACTGGTTTAATTACATGGAGTGAAACTGGCTTAATTGGCTTAATTACATGTAGTGAAACTAATTACATGGAGTGAAACTGGCTTAATTGGCTTAATTACATGTAGTGAAACTAATTACATGGAGTGAAACTGGTTTAATTACATGGAGTGAAACTAATTACATGGAGTGAAACTGGCTTAATTGGCTTAATTACATGTAGTGAAACTAATTACATGGAGTGAAACTGGTTTAATTACATGTAGTGAAACTAATTCCATGGAGTGAAACTGGTTTAATTACATGGAGTGAAACTGACTTAATTACATGGAGTGAAACTGACTTAATTACATGGAGTGAAACTAATTACATGGAGTGAAACTGACTTAATTACATGGAGTGAAACTAATTACATGGAGTGAAACTGACTTAATTACATGGAGTGAAACTAATTACATGGAGTGAAACTGACTTAATTACATGGAGTGAAACTAATTACATGGAGTGAAACTGACTTAATTACATGGAGTGAAACTAATTACATGGAGTGAAACTAATTACATGGAGTGAAACTGGTTTAATTACATGGAGTGAAACTGACTTAATTACATGGAGTGAAACAAATTACATGGAGTGAAACTGACTTAATTACATGAAGTGAAACTAATTACATGGAGTGAAACTGACTTAATTACATGGAGTGAAACTAATTACATGGAGTGAAACTGGCTTAATTGGCTTAATTACATGTAGTGAAACTAATTACATGGAGTGAAACTGGTTTAATTACATGGAGTGAAACTGACTTAATTACATGGAGTGAAACTGGCTTAATTGGCTTAATTACATGTAGTGAAACTAATTACATGGAGTGAAACTGGTTTAATTACATGGAGTGAAACTGGTTTAATTACATGTAGTGAAACTGACTTAATTACATGTAGTGAAACTAATTACATGTAGTGAAACTGACTTAATTACATGTAGTGAAACTAATTACATGTAGTGAAACTGACTTAATTACATGTAGTGAAACTGACTTCATTACATGTAGTGAAACTAATTACATGTAGTGAAACTGACTTAATTACATGTAGTGAAACTGACTTAATTACATGGAGTGAAACTAATTACATGGAGTGAAACTGGCTTAATTGGCTTAATTACATGTAGTGAAACTAATTACATGGAGTGAAACTGGTTTAATTACATGGAGTGAAACTGACTTAATTACATGGAGTGAAACTGGCTTAATTGGCTTAATTACATGTAGTGAAACTAATTACATGGAGTGAAACTGGTTTAATTACATGGAGTGAAACTGGTTTAATTACATGGAGTGAAACTGACTTAATTACATGTAGTGAAACTAATTACATGTAGTGAAACTGACTTAATTACATGTAGTGAAACTAATTACATGTAGTGAAACTGACTTAATTACATGTAGTGAAACTAATTACATGTAGTGAAACTGACTTAATTACATGTAGTGAAACTAATTACATGTAGTGAAACTGACTTAATTACATGTAGTGAAACTGACTTCATTACATGTAGTGAAACTAATTACATGTAGTGAAACTGACTTAATTACATGTAGTGAAACTGACTTAATTACATGGAGTGAAACTAATTACATGGAGTGAAACTGGCTTAATTGGCTTAATTACATGTAGTGAAACTAATTACATGGAGTGAAACTGGTTTAATTACATGGAGTGAAACTGACTTAATTACATGGAGTGAAACTAATTACATGGAGTGAAACTGGCTTAATTGGCTTAATTACATGTAGTGAAACTAATTACATGGAGTGAAACTGGTTTAATTACATGGAGTGAAACTAATTACATGGAGTGAAACTGGCTTAATTGGCTTAATTACATGTAGTGAAACTAATTACATGGAGTGAAACTGGTTTAATTACATGTAGTGAAACTAATTCCATGGAGTGAAACTGGTTTAATTACATGGAGTGAAACTGACTTAATTACATGGAGTGAAACTGACTTAATTACATGGAGTGAAACTAATTACATGGAGTGAAACTGACTTAATTACATGGAGTGAAACTAATTACATGGAGTGAAACTGACTTAATTACATGGAGTGAAACTAATTACATGGAGTGAAACTAATTACATGGAGTGAAACTGGTTTAATTACATGGAGTGAAACTGACTTAATTACATGGAGTGAAACAAATTACATGGAGTGAAACTGACTTAATTACATGAAGTGAAACTAATTACATGGAGTGAAACTGACTTAATTACATGGAGTGAAACTAATTACATGGAGTGAAACTGGCTTAATTGGCTTAATTACATGTAGTGAAACTAATTACATGGAGTGAAACTGGTTTAATTACATGGAGTAAAACTGGTTTAATTACATGGAGTGAAACTGACTTAATTACATGGAGTGAAACTGGCTTAATTGGCTTAATTACATGTAGTGAAACTAATTACATGGAGTGAAACTGGTTTAATTACATGGAGTGAAACTGGTTTAATTACATGGAGTGAAACTGACTTAATTACATGGAGTGAAACTGGCTTAATTGGCTTAATTACATGTAGTGAAACTAATTACATGGAGTGAAACTGGTTTAATTACATGGAGTGAAACTGGTTTAATTACATGGAGTGAAACTGACTTAGTTACATGTAGTAAAACTAATTACATGGAGTGAAACTGACCTAATTACATGTAGTGAAACTAATTACATGTAGTGAAACTGACTTAATTACATGTTGTGAAACTGACTTAATTACATGTAGTAAAACTAATTACATGTAGTGAAACTGACCTAATTACATGTAGTGAAACTAATTACATGTAGTGAAACTAATTACATGTAGTGAAACTGACTTAATTACATGTTGTGAAACTAATTACATGGAGTGAAACTGGTTTAATTACATGTAGTGAAACTGACTTAATTACATGTAGTGAAACTAATTACATGTAGTGAAACTGACTTAATTACATGTAGTGAAACTAATTACATGGAGTGAAACTGACTTAATTACATGTAGTGAAACTAATTACATGGAGTGAAACTGGCTTAATTACATGGAGTGAAACTGACTTAATTACATGTAGTGAAACTAATTACATGTAGTTAAACTGACTTAATTACATGTAGTGAAACTAATTACATGGAGTGAAACTGGCTTAATTACATGGAGTGAAACTGACTTAATTACATGTAGTGAAACTAATTACATGTAGTTAAACTGACTTAATTACATGTAGTGAAACTAATTACATGGAGTGAAACTGGCTTAATTACATGTGGTGACTTTTGAATAGTTTCAGATCTGGCTTCTCACAGACTGTGATGGCTCCCTTGTGCCTTTGCTCTGTGTTTCAGTGTGGGCAGTGTGTTCGCCCAGCCAGGCCCAGACCCTCCTTCACTTTGGTTCAGCTGTTCAGACTTTAAGCCGGATCTCCGGCCTCCATATCTACTGTCCTCAGGGAGACGACGGCCTCCTCTCCCTCCCCTCCACTCCTCCTCCGCCTAAAGAAAGCCTTGTGGGTGTGGTGGATCACTCATGTCAGCTCCACCTTCATGTTCAGGTAACTATCATCAGCTTCTGTCTTCTGCTGCCTTCAGGTGCTCCTCGTAAGCTCCTTCTTCTTTTTCGGTGGCTGTCGTTTTACTTTAGAAATCAAGTCACACAGATCTGCTTTGTTCTTCAGTGGCAGAATAGGGGAGACAATGTGTATCAGGTGTATAATTTATGTTTTAATCAATTTATTCAGCACTTAAAGGCAGCATGACATTCATTGCACTGTACACTGCGGTTGGCTGCAATTTTAAAGACTATCCAGATGGTGCCGAACTTGTGGACAACTGTTGCAGCAGCTCTCCCATCATTTTCTATTATTCTTATATTATATTTATTCTATTATATATTATTCTTTATTTTTTCCCACCGTTCTACTATACTGCCTGACTATACAGCATATTGTAAAATTGTTGATGTGAATGCAATCCTGTGTATTTTGCTGTAAATTCACATATATATTTTCTTCATATTCCCATGTCCTTTACATTGCATACATATATTGCTATATTTATAATTTTTCCACTTACTTCATACTGCATACATTTCATATGTTTGGTATATTTTCATATCATACATATTCTGCATTCACTTTTTCTTTTGGTATTTTCTACACATTCTAATGCTGCAATCCATATTTGTTCTTACTTTTCATTCACACATTTCTACTTGACAGAGTGGAATGAACATCGACAAACAGATCCTCCAGCTCTCCCAACGCAAAGAGAAGCTGCTTCCCAAGCTGGAGGAGCTCCTCAGGAGAACCAGATCACCGGACTACCTGGAGAAGGTTCCAGCACATGTGAGGCGGGAGACGGAGAATAAGGTGAGTGGATATGGTGCGGGATAGGTAGTGGGAGTGGTGCTTCATCAACTCTCCACTGACTAAGGGTGCGATCACACCTCCATTTGGTTTTCTTTGGTCTGAGCCAGAGTGGAAAATATGACTTTGTTGCATTTTTGTATTTGGTTCATTTCAGTGAGCCAGGGCTCATAAACAAAAGTTAGGTGACTCATACGCAGCTTGTTTATTGGACGGAGTTTTGGTAACCTGTCATCCTGCCAGGTTAGAGATTTTGGCAGCGGGTGATCAAAACAAATCCAATTCCAGTCCCAGCTTTTTGTTTCTTTATTTTGGTTGTTAAATTGGTCTTAAATCCAAGTCCAGGTAGCATTAAAAAGATCTTAAAAGTCTTACATTTGGCTTTCTGAAACCTGCAAGATACCTTGAATACTGGAGTTTTGAAGTTGCTCTCATTGTTTGCTATGCAGATATATTTTACAAGATATTGTCATAACACTACTTCATTCCTTTATACTCGTGTCTGTTCAGATCTCAGCCTTGCAGCAGGAGGTGAAGAACATGGAGGAGCAGCTGATGGTGCTGCAAGAGACTCGGACGACAGCATAACGACACTAAATGATAAACGGCAGCTCGCTGGGTGGACTGCACGACATCAGAACTGAAAGTGATGAAAAGTGAGCAAGACAGCATGTCTTGACCTCATCCTGATGAACTATTTATATACAGACGTCTGAATCAAGATCTCTACGCTGCAGAATGACGGTCAAAAGCGATGACTTCTAGGTGTTTTTCTGCAGACTTTGGTCACTCCTGATCAGCCAGTAGTTGTGTCCTGTCGTGGCATTTTAAGAGTTATCACAAAATTACATTTGTGTGATGAAAATCAATCATACTGGTCATTTTATTTGAAATGAATGTATCATTCCTTAAACTTGACTACAGTCATTTCCTTGTTGGAGATGTCAAAATTCAGGAAGCTGGAGAAATCCAAGATAAAAATCGAAAATTATCAGTTTTATTCTGAGTGAACAGTATTTTCTAGTAGTATTTACCATCTGAATGCTGAGTGAACAGTATTTTCTAGTAGTATTTACCACCTGAATGCTGAGTGAACAGTATTTTCTAGTAGTATTTACCACTTGAAAGCTGAGTGAACAGTATTTTCTAGTAGTATTTACCATCTGAAAGCTGAGCTGAACAGTATTTTCTAGCAGGAGGTTCTTATTTACTATCTTTCCCATTGAATTGAATGCAGCATTAACAGCAGCTTTGGCCAGCTGTTATATTTGGCGTGGTTTCCAGCTGCAGCACATGTTTGAATCCAGATATGTTGCAATGCGTGCATAACAAAAAGAACATAGCAACAATGCAGTCATTATTTTAGAGAATTATTTTATACAATTTTGCACACTTTCTATTTAACATAAGATTCAACTTTATTGATCTTTATTGGGGAAAATTGGGCTGCAGCAGCAGATAGTAATAGGATATGGCAAAGTAAAATAGAATATAAATATGAATAGAGGGTCACATAAATATAACACAACTGAAAATTTCAACACTAGAACATTAAGTAGAATATATGAATCAAAGTATGAAAAGGTATGGATTGGAGCATTAAGAGAATGTGCAAAATAACAGGAAAAGTATCTAGGGGAGACTGGGGCATGTTATCACACTTTTTACTCATTGGTCAATTTCTCAGCAGTGCCTTACTACTGAGATACAACATACTGTGTACATTTCAAGATGAGGTCCTCAAAAAAAAAAAAGTCATTTTTACATTTTGAATAATTTACTGGAAGCAAAAGTTATTACTGATGAAATACCACTTGACAGCTTACCCCACATCATTCTGATATAATTTATAAGAGTGTGATATATTAATGTACATGTAATATACACAAATCTAATTTGATGTTTTAGCAATTGTAGTAATCCTCCTACCTACTGTGGTTGTATGTGAGGCTGGGCCAGCAGTGAGGCCACTTGCTACACAAGCCAAAGGTTTGTGGGCTCAAGTACCAAAATCATATTTATTCAGAATAAAATAATGTTAAGTTATTTCTAGACAAAAAAAACTATTTGGATATTATGACACCATGCCCTGAAATCAATATGACAACATGCCCCAACCAGGCATTCCTTACAAAGGTCTCTTCCCTGAGCACATAGCTTCACTAAACCATTCAACTTTATTATCAGGTTATAGCTTTTATGTGTCACAATATATAATTATTTTGACTCCCTTATTAGAAAAAAATGAGAAGACAACAATATATGCAATACATAACAAATGACAGGAAAAATTAGAATATGATGAAAAACTTAATTTAAAGCTTAAGTACATCATGTGCACAGCACATTAGCAGGTCTCCAGAATGGGGGGAAAAGGAATATCTTATCAATATAGTTTAGTTACAGTGTCAAACCGCTTTGTCGTCAGGGTGAAGTGGTAGGAGAGGGGAGGGAGGGGACGGCTCGGCTCGGCTCGGCTCGGCTCGAGCTTAATGAGCCAATCCGGAAGTGTAGTTTGTGTACAGAGTCAAATGAAAAATGCCGTCATCATACATCATGAGACTGTGAGAGCCAGTGCCTGGTAGACCCTGCCGGACTGAGGGAAACTGATCCAGGGCAGAGTAAAGGACTTCTCGCTGCAAAGTGACACTGTGGATACACAAGCTGCTGCTAAAAACCATCTATGGCGGAGCCGACGCTGTAGACAGCTAACGGTAGTTAGTGCGGGGTAAAAGACCAGGGGGAATGGGAGCCAGAGGTGGAGGTACAGCCAACACTGGGACCGCTGAGAACCAGCAGAGAGATGTGTTGTGAATGTGACACTGAAGGAAACACAAGGGTGGCTTTACTAGCTAGCTAGCTAGCCGGCCAGTACTGTAGCTTGATGCAAGCTTCCTTTCAAGATGCAAGCCGCACCGAGTCCTGCAGAAAGGCATGTAAAAGGTGAGTGAGATTTCTTCCAGCTGCTTCATCCATGCAGTCAGTGTGGGTTATGAATGAGAAAACCCTCACTGCAGCTGCTCAGAGTTAGCTAGCTTAGCTAACGGCACGTCAGCATAGCAGGTTAGCTTGCTATTAAGATATATTTGATGTTCCTGACGCCCAGAAATCATGAAAGCTAACCTTATAGCAAAACACTGTGAGCGAGTTGATGCATCAACTTGGTGTCCATGTGTCTTGGTATGTTAACTTTGCTAATGTTTGTTTGGCTTTAGCTAGCCTTATAGCAGCTTGCTAGCTAACGGTTGCTTAAGTAGCTTATTAGGTAGCGTGAATAGTAACAGTCGGGGTTTATCTCAGCGGACTAGACAGTTAGTGTACTGGTGACCTGCTGTTTGTTTCACTTTGTAATTTTGCATCAGTTGAGGTTAAATAGTATTCATTGACTGACAAGTCTCATTTAACCTTGCAATATGATTATTGCCTGAGCCATGGATGGAGCATAAGTTGGCTAAGCCATGTCAGGAGGTTACAGTACTGATGCCACATTAGGTTCCTCTGAGTGATCCTACCAGCCAGTTCCACGTTGTCTGGAGAAGGGAGGAGGGGGTTAAAGAAGAATAGAGTTTCAGCTGGTACAGTTTCTCAGAAGAGCAACAGTTCCCTCCCACTCTGCCCGTCCTCCCTCCTATTTCACAGCCTCCTCTTGTCTGTGAGCTTACTATAGTACTGAAAGGGAGACATGGCAGATCTCTAGCTGCTCTGAGTTCAGGTACAGTTTTTTTCCCCCACACCTTTTTATACCTCAGCTGTGGATTTCACTTCTTGTCAATGACTTAACCTCTATAGCTGAATCATTTTATTCTTCTGGCTTGGATGTCTCTGCCCCTTCTCTGCTCACGCCACACAATGCCCAGGAGTTCCTTCAAAGCTATCCGACTGTATCTGTCTCTTTTCCTTTTCCTTTATATTGTTTCTGTTGCTTTTCTACTTTAAGGTAGAAGCTCAAAGTAATTTAAAGCCTAACCGTGTGCTGCTGTGCTAAATTGTGCTCGTGCTGTCCCATTCTTTGTCAGGAAGGATATAGGTTTAGGTATTGGTCATTTTCTTATCAACACTGTAATTTCACCTGCTATTTCTTTGTGAGGTGACAGTAATGCGGACATAAACGGGTTTGACTGGTTTGTTATAGCCTACAGAATTGTGTTTGCTCTAGCCCGGAGCAGTTGAGCCCAGTCAGAAATCTGTTACTAATCAGATAGTTTGTGCTTAGTAGTCAAACATCCATCCTTACAAGATTATTGTTAGCCTATATTTATCAGCAGTAATTGGTTTAGGCACCTCTTCTGCTCAGGATCTCCTGTGGAGTAGGCAGTGTGACCTTCCTCAGCCTCAGTTACTCCTTTCATCCCTCCTTCAGTCTGCAGCAACACATAATACCTTAACTGTAGACACTGGTAGTAGCTTTCTTTGCTTAAAGAGGACAATTCACTGAGAGTTTGTCCTGAACGCATAGTGTTTCCTGCTTGATCAGGGACGACTACGTGGCCTTGAAACCATTGGAACATTTGCATAGGTAGGCCTATTTGTTTATAGGAAGTTGGACTCTGACTCTTCAGCACAATCTCAGATATTGACTGACACAGAGGTAGAAGGCAAATTCAATGATTCAGCTTTCTATGTTGATGTACTTAGTGCAGTCCTAGATTGTCCTAGAAGTAGAGACTGTTAATGCTACAAATCCTGATCCCGTACTACAGCTTGAAAACATGCCTATTTAAAGGGAAATGCCACTGAAGTTGAGAATTCCCATCTGATTTTGTTGGCTTAGGAGAGTTCAGTCAATATGTAGGAGCAAGAAGGACTCTCCCATAGTCCCGTAGCCTGAACTCTGATCAGAAATGTCATCAAGGAATGCAGATAATAAATTAATAAATGAGGACCTGACTGTGTGAATAGTCCTAGACCTAGATAACCTAGGTCATTTGTTTTAGTAGTGTTAACACCAGAAAATGTAGGCTGCTTGGTAGGGCTAGACCAATATATTGGTTTTCCAATACATCAGGCCAATATTGGCCTTCAATTAAAAATCAGATCTGGTCCAGTCAGTGTCATCAACCTCTGATATGATGGATATGATGTAGTTTGATGGATTACATATTTATTGTAGAATTGATCAGTACTACACTGGTTGTCTACAATTTGACATTTTGATTAGATTGCCCACAAGTAGGCTACAATATGTTTATTATGCTGGATTCCAGTTGAAGATTTTGGTATCTCATGGTTTAAATGCAATTTAGTCTTTTCCACTCTGACAAGAACAAAATTCTGAAGGAAACACTGAATACTTGTGACATGGAAATAGTCAAAATGAAAGATACTGAATATCAGCACAAAATACTGGCTATGCGAGGCTTCAATCCAAAAATATTGGTGCCAGTATCAGCCTTCAAAAACGCATATCAGCCAAAAGCTACTGTCATGAGTTAAGGTTCCGAGATAACCAGAGATTATTTTTTTTATAGTAGCGTTAACACTTACTGGATATTGGCACAAAGTATCTGTCATCAGCTTCTTTCCAAAAATATTGGTATTGGTATCAGCCTTCAAAAACACATATTGGTCAAAACTCTGACCAAAACTTCCAGTCACCTGAACTTTGGTGCTGCCATGAGTCACCATTTCCATTGAAGTGGACAGGAAAACATCATTTCTCTTGTTTTTGCCTATAAGGGATAGCAGTGAATCATCATGTTCATGAAGAAATCTGAACAGTTACATTAAGAAAAAAACGGAACACTGTCAATTACTGGTATTCCCCTCTGCAAGGAAATCTTCAACATTAGTGAGAGTGAATGAAGTGGTTAAGCGCTTACCAGGAAGTGTCTCTTGATCTTTTGACATCTGTGTTTAAGTCAGCTGTTTAGTAATAGGCTGCACATCACATGGAGAAGAGCAGGAAATCCTGTCAGCCCCTCTGGACATTCCAGATAAAGTGACTGTTCAGGTGTCTCTGGGTCATTCCATCTGAAATTATTCACCTATGTCTCAGAATTGGACAGTTTTCAAACATCACATGTTCGAAAATCACATATGGGCATATTTGTTCAGCCTCAGAACTTTCACATTTTACAGATATTTGTTTAGCAGCCATTTGGTGAAAACATTATAGAAATAACACACCAAGAACTGAAATACATATTGCAGCAGAAAAAACACGGTCCTTGTGACTCATAATTAGGGAGTCGACTGTAGCTTCCATCAAGACCAAATTTAACACAAAAAAAACGATTTTCACTCAATTTGTTTTTGTGAATTGTATAATCCAGTCACTTTTTTGTGTCCAGATAACATTGCCTCACCTGGGCTCAAAAATATAGGGTTAGTGTAGTTTGGTATTTTTCATTAGTTTTTATTTCCATTTAGCTTTTAATTTCGGTTTTCAATTTAAAGTTTTAGTAAGTTTTCGGCATGGGTTTGCTAGTTTTAGTTTAGTATATATTTTTTAAGTTGAAAGTTTAGTTTTAGTTTTTATTTAGTTTCAATTTTAGTTTTAACATTTTTGTTAGGCCTACGTGAGGTATTTGTTTGGCAGTGTTAAAGAAGTTCCAAAAAAGCATTGTGTAATACAAAATGCAACAAATTAGAAATAGTTTTTTAATTTTTATTTACATTACATTACAGTTTACATTTTTTTGTAAATCTAGTTTTCTAGTATTCTCATTTGAGTTTAAGTTTTTCAAACATATTTTTCATTTTAGGTTTTGGTTTAGTTCACGATAGTAACCTTGCTGCTCACCAACACAAAAAGAAAAGATAACAAGCAGATTAATACAATTAATTTAGGGATTTGTGCGAGAAATGTGACTTTTTATCCCTGACGATAGACAAACAAGACTAAGAGTCTAACAGCCCCGCGACATTGATTCTGCTGGGAATCAAACTCGGGTATCCTGATTGAGAGTGCAATTTAACTCCCAGCGGCACACTTTCACCCTCGTGACCAAAACTGGTGAACAGAGCGACCGACTGACTGACAATGCGATCCATAGAGCGCCTGCTGGCGTGGGCTAAAAATAGATTTTTAATGTCCTGTATCCATAGTTTTATCAATATCTTGGTGATTATGTGTTCTGTGTAATTACCACAATAAAAATCATATTTTTAATTCCTTCATTGTATCGTAAAGGTTTTTTCCCCCCAAGATGGTGGCCATTTTGGAGGCCATTTGGACCCCTGTATCTTTAAAACTAAGTAGAATATCATCAGCAAAGTTAATCTTTATTAATTTGAATACACCAGCATTGTGTGAAAACAATATGAGGACAATGTGAGGCCAAACCCTGTAAAACTGCCAAATCTTGTCTGATTTCAGATGGAATGATTCCTCTACAAATACCACTTCACTCCACTTTTGTTTCTGCTTCATTACAAAACATTAAAATGTGCTGCATTTATTTTGCTACTTATTCCTTCTTCTTCTTCTTCTTCTCTGTTTTCAGGATGATGGCAGAAGGATAACATCCAAGGAGTCGCATTCCCTCACCCCAAACTGACCCCCATTTTCCTCTTTTTTTTGTTTTTGTTTTTTAATCTTATCCATACTTCCGCAATCCCCTTGTTAAACTTCTGTGTCCTCCTGTCCCAGCTCATCGTCACGTCTTTCTAGGATTTCATGGAGTGCATGCATTCCAGTGAAGAATCCCGTAAATTAATTTTACGTGGGTCAGTTTGTCTCCTTGACACCATCATGGCCTAATGACAGGATGAGTCTATTTCCTACTAATTAGAATGTGATCCGTTATCAACTTCCTGCCCAGTGTTTTCATCTCTCCCTCATCTGATTGCGACCCGGGCCTGTAGGAGTTGTATTCTTATTTCATCACTTGTTCCCAACCTGTAGCCTTTTCCTCAACCCCATCCCTCCTTCGGCGTCATTGGGCCATGGTTCGCAAGAAAGGTTCTCTTATACTGTGTGGAGCTTTCCTATTTGTTGCCTGGAATGCTTTGCTTCTACTTTATCTTTGGGGGCGTCCTCCAATCGGCCGTCTCGGAGAAGGCGGAGGAGCCGAGCCGGGGGGAAAGGAGGAGTGGGGCATGGGCAAAGGAAAAGGAGGTCGGGTCAACCTGGCCGGGGAGGTGATCCGACTGGCAGAGGAGGTCGAACTCCAGCTGGAGACCCAGAAGAAACTACTCAAGCAGATTGAAAGTCACAGGTCGCTGTGGGCTCGGCGGAAAGATGTTGGGAAAAGAGAGACGGAGGGTACAAAAGAGGAGCAGAAGGAAGAGGACGCCAACCAGCCGCCGGAGCCTCCACTTCCTCCAAAAGACAATTTGAATAACGAGGACCAAACTGACGTAAAAAATACACTGAACCTGATTCCTACAGCAGTTCCAGACTCCAAATTGGAAGAGAAACAGGGCAATGACATACAGGAACAGACCGTTCAGAACAACAAATTGGAGGTTACAGTTGCCAGTCCTCAAGTTGTCATTCCCATTCTAGTTATTGCTTGTGACAGAGTGACGGTAAAAAGGAGCCTCGATAGACTGATACAGTATCGTCCCTCTGCCGAACTCTATCCGATCATAGTTAGCCAAGACTGCGGCCATGCTGAGACGGCCCGCGTGATCAGCTCATATGGCGATCAAGTGACTCACATCAGACAGCCGGACCTATCCGACATCAGAGTCCGGCCGGAGCACAGGAAGTTCCAGGGCTACTACAAAATCTCCAGACATTACCGCTGGGCTCTCAACCAAGTGTTCAACACCTTCTCCCAGTCCACTGTGGTCATAGTGGAGGATGACCTAGAGGTAAGAACTCTTGACTTCCATACTCTCATCCGTAGTAACATTACCACTTACAAATAACCATGCATTCACATTGCAGTCGGTTCAGTTTCTTCTCTCTGGTTGAAGGTGTGCTAGACTCTCGGCCCTCCATGGCACGATTGCCCACTACTGATCTAGACAGTGGTCTGCAGCTACTTTTGAACAGGCAAATAATGTATTTTTCACTGCTTTGGTATTTCCTTTCATAACGTTACATAATTTTGATGAGTTAACATAGCTAGCTGGCAAGTGCTAAAGAGGCAGCATTATTTGAAAACAAAAGGAAAAAACCCCAATAAAATGACTTCAGAGCTTAGCATCAACCCCAACAATCATGTTCTCCAAACATCATTTTTGATACGTTTATTCCTGCAGTCTTTCAAGTAAAAGTTGTAGAGAACTGGGAGAACTATTGTTCATGAAAGTAAATTGCATTGGTAGGGAAACAAAGAAGTGTGGAAATCTGATTGGTTGATTGTGTTGCTCGCAGTGTGAATGCATGGTAAGGCATTAAGTCTTATCATTTTCTGCACTTACATGAATACCAGCACATTTGTATATGTTGTATTTCATCATATTCCTCTCATTTGTTCGATTGAATATATATTGATATTTTTTGTCATTTTTTCCACTTTTTATACTGCACACATTCACATTCTTGCTGCTATTTTGCACACCCTCTTAATGCTGGAATCCAAAATGTTTTATACTTTCATCCATACATTTGTAGTTAATACATTCTAGTGTTTAAATTGTATACGAGTATGTTTAAAACCCCCCATTTTCTTGAGTCTACTTCTAATCAATTTTTCTTTGCTGTATCCTATTATCTTCTGCTGCAACTTTCCAGTTTCCCCTGAGGGATCATTACAGTTTCATCTCATCTTATGTTAATGTTAAGTGTGCAGTTTGCAGGGACTTGTGTCAAGACTCAAATGGCATAGTGTTTATAGTGATGCACTCCACATGCAGAGAGATGCAGCTTTTAATAAGACGATCATCCACCCCGTCCTTTAATAAAGCATTAAGTGTTCAGGCCAAGCCCAGTAGCACTTTAAGGCATTCTGACTGCTCAGCACTTTCCGTAGACTTAAATGGCCTTTTTATGGGAAAGGTGTAATTATATCTGGCTCAAATTCAAATTTGGGTTAATAATGACTGGAGCCGGTCCCATAATGTTCCACATTTGTCTGCAGTGGACATTATTGAAAACATTTTCCTCTTTCAATTTTGCTTTACAGTCACTACTGAATCAAGAAACAAATGATGTGCAGCACTAACCCATTTATATTATGTGATTACATTGCAGTCTCTACCCAAGTTAAACTTGGGGTGTCCTCTCAAGGCCCAGTGCAGTGTCCATTCAGAGCCATTCTATACCATGCATATCATATTAGTTCTCGTACTTCTGTACACCAAATGTCCTTACAAAGATACACGTGATGGGAACCCTATTGGAATTGTAAGGATTCTTCTTCTGCCCTAAAAGTATCTTGATCCCAGAAACCGTAAGAGCTACAGCAACCAAACTTGGCAGACGGATTCAAACAAAATTAGAAACAAAATTATTTTTCCTCGTAATTCCATGGGTCATGCTGAGTCCAATGCACACATTAGTGTTTTCCATCATTTTGAATTTTGTCCAAAACACATTTTTAGCTACTACTCCTACAAATTAGAAAACCAATTCTGGAGACTTCTAATTCAGTCAGTAATGGTAATTCATTGCTGTGAACAAGAGGCCGGCAATCGCGTTCACTGTTTCATATGAATACGCACAAATCTGATCTCTGGTTGTAAACAAGAAGGGGGAAGATACTGCTTCTGGTTCAATATGTGTCTGATTTTCCCATTTTCCGGGCCAAAATAAATCTTTCAACCAATAGCTAACTTCCTCTGCGGATAACCCAGTCAAGCCAACAGACAACCAGCAAGCAAGACGGGAGTAACTCTACATTTACTCTGATATTTTACCTTCCTCTTTAATTGTTTTTCAAATATCTCCTAATGTGATAAAAGCACTGGAAAACAATCTATAGTGATGTAAAAGACTATACAGGGGATAAAAGGGGATACAGGAAACGAGCAAAAACTCTCTCACTCTGTTTAGGAAGGCAAAACAGAGGGAGTGATAATTGGGACAGAGAATCCACATCAAATACAAAATGGACAGCTGTAATCCCAGATTTGGGTAAAAACTGCTTCAGCAACAGAAATGAGTTGCATGAAATTTAGAATAACTGTTGACTTAAACCAGCAGTTTTAGGGAGAAACTTTGCCCTGTAAAGCAGCAATTTTGCAACTGAGAAGGGAACATCTGGGTTAACTTATGTAACTGTTCTCTAGTCACATTTTTTGTCACTGACAAGTCAGGGACTAGTTTTCCCTGTTTGGTTTGGCCGATCTTTTCAACTTGACAGATTTAAAGGGCACTTAAAGCAGGCAACACTTCTTATTGTCAACAGCCCCGTGGGTCTGACTAAAACTTATTACGCCTTGCAAAAGGTTTTATATTCATGGTTTCTGTCACCTCACTTGCTTACATTAGATTCACCCAGTTTAAAATCCATGATGGACCCGTGGCCTGTGAGATGAACGAGTGCTGTTAAAGTGATAGCTATGGGGAAAATAGGTTAATAAAGATGCCGTCCATTGCTCTACGCTCTGTTCACCACTTTTGGTCATGTGGGTAAAAGTGCGCTGTGGAGAGTTCGATTGCAGACTCTCAATCGGGAGACCCGTGTTCGATTCCACAGCTTTTTGTTTTGGTTTTGTATCTGAAAAACGTGCCGGCAGTTACCGTACGTACACACACCAACGTCGTTACCAATGCAGATAGCTTAACGTTACCTGAACACACAAATCCGACATGCTCACTTGCAAATAACAGTGTGGACAGTCAGAACTAAAGATCGGATTTGAGAAACAAATCGGATTTGCCTGCAGTCTGAACAAAGCCTTAGTGTTGTTACTGTACGATTGAAGTGCCAGCACCTCATTATGTCTCTCCTTTTCCTCATACAGGTAGCACCAGATTTCTTTGAGTATTTCCGAGCTCTCTACCCCATCCTACGCGACGACCCCACCTTGTGGTGCGTTTCTGCCTGGAACGACAACGGCAGAGACGCCCTGGTGGATCCGGGCAAGGCCGAGCTCCTCTACAGGACAGACTTCTTCCCCGGCCTGGGCTGGATGCTTCTGAAGGACATGTGGGACGAACTGGAACCCAAGTGGCCCTCGGCGTTCTGGGACGACTGGATGCGTCAGCCGGAGCAGCGCAAGGATCGGTCCTGCATCCGGCCGGAGATCTCCCGGACTATCACCTTCGGCCGAAAAGGCGTCAGTTTAGGTCAATTCTTTGACCAGTACCTGCGCTACATTAAGCTAAACACTGATTTTGTGCCTTTTACCAAACAGGATTTGTCTTATTTGCTAAAGAAGAAGTATGATGAAGACTTTGTTAAAGAGGCTTACAGTGCTCCGCTGGTGAAGATTGAGGACCTACAACAAGGGGGCAGTTTAAGGGGAACGGGTCCATACCGGGTGCAATATTCCAGCCGGGACAGTTTTAAGGTCTTTGCTCGAAATTTAGGGGTGATGGACGACTTGAAATCGGGGGTTCCTCGTACAGGTTACAGAGGCATCGTCAGTTTCCTGTCCCGGGGCCGAAGGGTGTTCCTGGCCCCACCAGAGGGCTGGACGCAGTACGACGTCAGCTGGAGCTGAAAGATTGGAATCCAGACTATAATGTGAATGGTGTTGAAGAGGGGAGAGAGCCTTACTCAGAGGAACACCCTCTCAAACCAAAGAATATAGTTAGACAAAATGGTTAATGAAGGAACTTGAGCAAAACAGAAGGGGTTGGACGTCAGTGGAGTTGGGAGAGCAGGACAGGATGGGAAAACCTTACATTTACGAGCGTAGACAACAGGCCTGTTTTCATAAAATTTCTAAAATAGGGTGCTGATTCAGGGTCATAGACCTGGGAAAAATCCACCCGGAAACACTTAAACACTGTTAAAAACAGCTATTGGTGATGTACCTTGCATTTTTGGCTTCATTTTGATTGGTGTATTTTTCTTATTCCTGCAAATAACTAGCCAAATGTAGACAACTTGACGTCACGTTGCGATATTTCCAGCACAGCTTCAGTCGAGTTTGATAGCAGAAAATGTTTCAGCGATCTTAAACATGTTTTGGTGTCAGTCCCTCAGAATCAAAGAGCGCAGGCTTCTTTCTAGATCTGCCATTTTGCACCGAGGTTCAACAATCCTAGAGAGAAATCCATCGTAGAAGAGGCAGAGAGACCAATTTCTCCACTGACAGTAGCCTCAATAGACATAGACATGTTGGGTTTAGAATAAGCGGTGAAAGTCATTTTGGGAAATGTAGGAAATCATTCTCTTAGGTGATAGTAGATGGTATGCAGGTGGAGGGAAAGTGGATACACCAAAAAAGTAAATTACAGCACTTCACCACAAAATACCTCCTTGAATATACTGAACATCACACATTGATATCTAACAGTGGAAGGGTCCAAGGGTGGGGTTTTCTTTTAATTATCAGCATTGCTATCCTGAGATAATTTATGAATATGGGCCTTGAAAGCAATGTGACGACGGCACAACACAAAATGAAACCACAGAGAAATGAGCCTGTGTTCTGGCCGATCTCCTGCTCGAGCTGGTCTTGGAAGGTCTTTTATTTTTAAAAAATGTAATGTCTTAAACTTTTCTGAGTAGCCCAACTTGAATTCCATCAATCTGATGGCTGAAGAGAATCGCTTTTGTTTCATTCCCTAATGGTAGCAGATGCTGAAGGAGAGATGAAGTCCTTTTCTACGGCTACTCTCTCCTTTCTGGGTGGGTGGAAGAATCTGCATTTCCAGTACACCACTCACTGCGAGTGAATGAACTTGGTGTCAAAGTAGATAAGAGGAAGTTGTTTTTACAAAGAAATACTATGTATATGAAGGATTAAACAGATTATCAGTAGGCTATTTTGGAATGTCCTTGAAATGAGTTCTAACAAGTTTGCCATGTTGCAAATGACTTGAGATTCAAACGTCACTGGGTCTGACATTTTGTTGAAATATCACCATGAACCCCAATACAGGGCGAGTTGTAATTACAGGACATCCAAACCACGGTTTGTTAAGGTTAGGTTTGTTGAAAAACCAATGATTGTTTTGTGGTTTTTATTTGTTTCTGCAATGAGAATTCTTGTGAGTGGCCAAGAGTTGGATAAATGGTAATCATTGTACTGTATTCAGCTTTGGGAGATTATCCACAAGATTGACTGACTGATTCCCATGTCTGTATGGTGATGTGTAAAACCACTGCCTGACGTGTTTATAACTTTAATACATTGCAAATAAAATTGACTATTTTGATATTTGTCCACATGTCTAGGGAGTCCCTCTTTTCATTGGTGGCATTTATTCAGCTGTACAATCCTTCCACTGCATAATGTTCATGGAAAAATATAAACATGGTTGTGCTTATATTAAGCAAAGTGACCTGTGATAGGCAGTTATCTCTCCCTGCTTCCCTTCAGTTGTCATCCTGTTGGATTCCTGCCCTGCTTCCTGTTTCACAAACATGTTGAAGTTACCTGATTTGAACACCCTCAGTCCAGAGTAGAAGCAATGGAGAAATTAAATGAGGCTCAGCCAATACATTTACATAGGGCCTTGATAAGAGGAAATTGACTGAAGATGAGAAATCTGCCTGAAGTGAAAACCCTAAATTTGTGTGATGACATGAATTTAAAGTAAAGTATTTCAGAAGGAAGTTTGCCTGCATGTACTTAGTGAAGCTGGCAGGATGTCAGTGTGCAAGCCCTTTTCTAGCTGTTTGTTAATATTTATATCCATAGCGAATAAAGAGCAAACAAATTGACATCACAGTCAAATATTTAGTGCATGTCAAACCAAACTGTACATTTTGTGAATTGAACTAAACACTTGCAGCAGGCTGAAGGAATCACACAGCTGGATCAAGAACGAGAGAGACAATTTATCAGCCAAAAAACATATTTTTTTTGATCCACACAGTACTGAACAGGATTTTGTCATTCCCTACACACATTTCCTCTTTTCAGTCCTAGGAACAACCTCTGGTAACAAGTAAACTTAGTTAACACATCTATAAAACAAGCTATCCGTGCTTCATAAGACAACAAAATAAAATATCAAAATTAAATATCCAGTGACAAGTACTGAGATTAGAAACTTAAGATAAATAAAACAAAATAACATCATTTAACAAACGGCAATGAAAAAGTCAGTTTTCAGAAATATCCTCACTTCTATCTGCAGAGGGTGCTACACCACAATCCCATGTCCGGTTTTATTCTTTCAAAAAGCAAATGATGTCATAGGATTAGGAAAATATTTGCTGTTTGACGTGTCCAATTTGATATAAAGACTTAAACTGCATCTATCATTAGTGTTAAATTGCAAATACAAAACAAAGTGTCTGCAAAATGCACAGAATCATCCGTCTTGTCTCTATCGTGTCGGTTCGACTGCAGGGAGAGAGACAAAATGAAGGTTAGTGGTGAGGTATTGGTTCACAGACCATTAAACACTTAAACACACGCTGAAACACTATTTATTTCCCCCCCAAGTGATACAAGCAATTAGAGTATCTGCAGGTTTCAGAAAGGCAAATTTAAGAGTTTTTAAGACCTTTTTACTGCTACCTGGAGTTGAATTTAATTTACCAATTTAACAACAACAAAAAAAGACAGCCTATTTCTGATTGAACAAATATGCAGAATAAGGAGACCAAGAAATTAAATGTTTACGGACATGAAGTCCACCATGTTTGTCATATTGTATTAACCCTGTTCTGTATTAATCTAAGAGTGGACAAGCATGTGGGTCAAACTTACTGCGACCAACTGGAAGTGCAGTAATGTAATACAACATAAGAAACTAAAACCAACACTACTGCCAGTCCAATTCACATGTTTTGGTGAAACTACACACGTCATGCCACTTACCTTATTTTCAAATTCTGCCTTTGAATAAATATCACTGAATGTAAAGAATCTGTCAATACCAATATCTACTTTTATAGCTGCATCAAAATAAACTTAAAGATATACCTGCATTGCATGGTGAAAAAAAGTAAGACCTATGTTTTAATGTATTAAAGACATTTTAATATATTGTAAGGCCTTAAATTTAGATAATTTAAGACATTTTTAAAGATGCTCGGATATCCTAAATTCCCACTTTACAACTGTAAGAGCCTTAAGATAATAAGCAGTAGTGAATGAAAGTGCTTACTGTAGGTGGAGATGTCGATCTCGTCGGGCAGCTCGCTGATGTTCACCTCGAAGCGATCCTGGACGTCGTTGAGAGTGCGAGCGTCGCCCTCATCGGACACGAAGGTGATGGCCAGGCCCTTGGTGCCAAACCTGCCTGCCCTGGCAACCTGGCGAACACATAGACCTCATTTACACCTGGCATTACAAAGCCATCTGTATCCTGATATGAAGTCTGGGTAATGAACAATCCAATCATGCCTGTGCATTTATAGCTAGCGTTTACATGCGTTCTGGTTGTCTGTATTCTGTCCACATTCTGTCATCCCTGAGACATATAGCCTACTCACCTCACTATGGCTGGGCTTTGAGAATTTCCAAATTGCCTAATTCACCGGAATCAATAAGCCACCGCACTAACGATACCTCTGATTGATCATTAATGTTGAAGAGCTGGATGCTTCTCCAGTGGCTGTGTGCTGTCAATCCCAAACAATGACTGAATGAATTTGTTATTATCTAATCTCCCTCATGTCAGTCGAAAACCACCAGCAAGTTTGTAAGTCAATATAACATACAGTGAGTTTGCAAGCACAGCTCCGTGGCAGCCTTCCTCAGAACAACAGAAGTTGCTGGAGATCGTTTCTTTAGAGTTCCAAAAACAGCAACAAAAAAAAAAAGACCATAAAATGACTCCAAACAGCTTGTGCAGCATAATACAATAGTTCTGAAACCAAATGATTGGACAGTGGGTCCAAGAGATTTTCCGCACTTGTTCTGCACCTTGCCAACAGTCACAACAGCAGCAAGCAGATGCTGCCTTCAAATGCTGTCGGAAATATTGTAATTACGGGTAGAGCACGACTGGATCACCCAATAAAGTGGCAAGTGGCAAGTACAAATGAGAAAGTCAAATTTTACATGATACCCAAGATGCCAAGATGTGATACTCTCACTCTTTGCTTAAGTTTTAGGTGTCACGTATAACTTTTAGCCAATAAACTCAAATTACAAACATCAATTACAAAACTGATGCAAATATTCTCCTCTTCATTCTGCCATTGCAGAACAAAGTAGTTCTCTACCACTTGGCTTCTATAATAGCCATCAGAAAAAGCTACTTTTGTTTCAGGGTCATTTCTTTTTTTTTGTATTTCTCACTAAAAGTACTTGAATATGCGTCGAGTTGTCTTTACGATTTTCAATCTTGGAACTACAAGCTTACAAGGAGCATTTGAAGGCACCAAGACTTCCACCAGATTGCTGTAGAGTGGCCAGGAACACCTGGATTATACTGCACAAGCTGTTTGGAGTAATTTTAGGGTAATTGTTTGCCGTTTTACAGAAATAGTCTCCAGCAACTTATAAGGAGAATCGAAAATAGCACTGGAGACGGTAAAATCCTAACGATACAGCCCGAGCATCTTGTGTTTTTGTGACTGGAAAACCATCGACCCAGCCGTCATGACCATGGACCTTCAGTACATCTCCTCTCCAGCCCTCACATCTGGAACTGAATCAGTTTTATAACACCTCTCTGAGCAGTGTATTTGATCACCCTGGATTTCACTGTTAAGTTTTGATTTGTCACTTCCTGTGTGGAGAAGTTTTCCCACCAGTGGCCATACTGACACCAGAATTTTATTTGGACAAATAGGGTGAATCTACAGTGTCTCAATTAGAGGGGATGGGACACTCTTCTCCATTGCAGCCCTACTTAAGACGGCTGGAATGTGACATAAAAATGTTACCTAGTACAGCTTTAACATGCACTTTACTTAACCGTATTAGATATCCAGATACAGATTTCATTTTAATACCAGGTGTAAATGGCCATTGACATAGCAGGGGTTAAATGGATGAATGTATTTGTGTATGTGTGTGTGGTGGGGAGGTGTTTAAGGCCTACCCTGTGTAGGTAAGTGTCCGAGTCTTCTGGCATGTCATAGTTAAAGGCGATGTTGACTCTCTCAATGTCCATCCCTCGACCAAACAGGTTGGTGGCCACCAGGATTCGCCTCTGGAAGTCCTTGAACTGCTGGTAGCGAGACAAACTAGAGGAGGCAATGAAGGGGAGGGCTGGAATTAGTGAACCTCTATAGTCCACCATAGCCTGCTATCTGCTAACAACAATAAAGAAGACTTCAATATACAAGACACAACCACTAATAATTTGATTTTGGCAGCAGATGAAGAAGTATAAGGTATATGGCAAATCATTTTATTCCAAACAATAAAAACCAAATGAAAATATTTTGTTATTCATGTGAAATAGTTGGAACAGCCTGATTAACACATTTAGCTAAAAGCATTTAAACTGCAGAGAATTTCACAGGGGTTCCCACCGTGGTCCTACTTAGCCATAAAACAGTTTTTCCTTCCTGGTTTGTTAATGCTGTTTTTCTAAAGGGGTAAACAGTCTGGTTTCCACTCCAGTGGGGCCAAAAACCACTATCTAATGCAATGAATGTGTGAAACAAGTAGGAAAATGACCTCTCCAGAGAATATTACCTGACATTCTAGAATACACCTCTCAACATTCCACGATATTCCATGACCATGCACATTTCAAATTTGTTAAGTGTTGGTCTGGAGTTTCAAAACATTTCTGTCTCTCTGAACATCTGATTTTCCTGGATCAGCTCAGTTCAGTTACCGTTCTTCCTGAGGCATCCCTCGATGGATGGCGATGGCAGGGAAGTTCTGCTCCACCAGCAGCTGAGCCAGAGCTACACAACGCTGTACAGACTTCACAAAGATTACCACCTGGAGAACAGCATAACGCACTCACTCAGCTGTTGCCATTTCTGTACTCAATTTGTGCATCCAAATGAGGAATTAATGGATTCTTAAATCTTATCCATGTTAACATGCTTACTGTAATAAGTACACAAATGCAAACAGGAAAATGGAAATGCACTAGAGTGTGAAAACACTGGCTTTCTCCAACTAATGCTGCATTCACATCACATGGAAAGGATAGTAGATATGAGTTTCCTACAAGAAAATATCATTCACCCCAGCTTTCAGCCAGTGAGTAGTATAGTATAGTATAGTAGAGAGTGGCTAAACTGGACAATGAGACACACCTACTCCCAATTAACCTTGCCCTATATACGTCTCCCAGTATGTGGAGAGGTGGCTGATCTACATGTGAAACATGCCAATCTGATTGAACCAGGGAAGCACAGCTGCACACCTATCCTGAAAAGGCTACTACTTTACAGACTGTCAAACTCAGCCCCAAGGGGGTATCAAGAGTGGTGGAAACACTGGTGGTGTTTAATTGATGTTGTGTTTTGTTGCAAATAAATTACAGGCAAGAACCAGAAGGAAGATCTCCAGTGTCCTTCTGGTCTAGAATGTTGACCGTTGTTGTCATAGTGGTATTGAAACCCTGGATCATGGAAGAACACGATACAGGAAAGATTGAGATTCTGCTGCTGCAAATTCTGTCCAACCTTGCCTGCCTGCAGGACAGCCAACTCAGCATGTTGCAGCAACAGCATCACACGCTGCATATCATGGTCACACCCAAGCCAAGGACCAGGCTCTCCTCAGAAGTTGCCACCCTGGACAATCTACCCTTGGTGGTTCCGCATCTTCCCCACTTTGCCTTATTGATGACCCAGATGCCTTTCTTGCTATCTTTGAGATACTGTAGATGTGGGTGGCCAGAGGACAAATGTTGTGTCTGACTGCTTCCCCTGCTCTCAGGGGAGGTGCAGCTTGCTCGAGTCCTCTCAAGACTACCAACAGATAAAGGCGACAATCCTGGACCGGCTTGGCCTCACACCGGACATCAACGGCGGTTCCAAGCATTGAGGATGCCGGCCTTCCCGTCACTCCCTGATGAGTACAAGCAGTGGCTGCAGGCAGAGGTCCTATGACCAGGTGATAAAAACTGATAGCCAACTGCCGCACTCTGACAAAGCACAGACAAACCCAGTTTTGTTTGGTTAGGGACAGATTGTACAGAGTGAGTTGTGACACTCAAAGAAACAAGGAAATAGCCCACTTGTTGGTTCCCAAAAGCCATTGGCACATGCTTTTCTCACCATAACCCGATGTCTGGTCACCTGGCCAGGATAAAACACTTAACGGTTAATGACCCGCTTCTAATGGCCGGACATTCACATGTGCATAGGTGGTGCGCCACCTGTCGTGAATGTCAGCTAGTCCCCAGCCACCCCAAAAGCCCCATTATGCCTACTCTCTTTAGTCGAGGTCCCTTTCAAAAGAATTGGCCAGTAAGCACCACCTCCGGACAGACAGGTTGGTGGATCACTTCAATAAAACACTTAAGGCAATGAGTAATGATTCTGAATAGGTTTATGCAATGAATAATGGATAAGTTCATGCACAAAGATAGCTGTAATTGGGATAAATGGCTGAACCTTCTTTTATTTGCAGTGGGGATTTCCCTCCCTTTGAGTTGCTGTACAGTTGCAAACCCAGAGGTGCCTTGGACATGATTAAAGAAAGCTGGGAGAGCAGTCATTACATTGTCATTTAGCAGACGCTTTTGTCCAAAGCGACTTACAGTAAGTGCATTTTGTCAACAGTAGCCAAACCAACTGTATATCACAGTCTTCATCAGCTAAGCCTTTAATAGGAATAAGTAGCATTTGTAGAGTTTTTATATTTGTTTTTATTAAGAGTAGAATGGGAAGAAGATTGTTACATGATGGTTATTTCAAGTGGGGTCCAGGTGTAACCTGAAGAGGTGAGTCTTCAGTCTCCAGCGAAAGATGGTTAATGATTCAGCCGTTCTGACAGAGTTTGTTCAACCATTGTGGTGCCAGGGATGACAAGAGTCAGGACTGGGATGAGCGAATGAGCCAGAGTTTGGAACCTGACCAGTGATTGTAGATACGGAGGGGTGGTTCGATGCACTGCCCTGTAGGCGAGTACCAGTGTCCTAAATTTGATGCGAGCAGAGATGGGAAGCCAGTGAAGTGACTAGAAGAGGAGAATGACGTAAGAGAATTTTGGTTGGTTGAACACCAGATGGGCTGCAGCATTCTGAATGCGCTGTAAAGGTCTGATGGCAGAGGCGGGTAGCCCGCACAGAAGAGCTTTGCAGTAGTCTAGGCGGGAGATGACAAATGCCTGGACCAGGAGTTGTGCCGCCAAACAAGAATGAGATTCAGTACATCCTGGACCTGCAAAAATCCATTCACTGTGTCAAACTGCATGAGAGAATTTGCTCCAGATGCAGGGACGTCAATAGCACCTGTGTAACAGAGGCAGACAGCTCAGACAATTTTCACCAGGAGATAAACCACTTGTATTACTGCCTACTTCCAGCTCTAAATTACTCACCAAGTGGCAAGGGCCGTTTGTGGTCAAATGGCAAGGGGGGAATGTGAATTATGAGGTAGTACGTTCAGACAGGGGCAATGCACTGCAGATTTACCACCTCAATCTTCTGAAAGCCTGGAGTGAGGTGGTCCCCGTTTCTCTGGCCATGATGCTAACTGAGAGAGGAGTTGGGACCGGAGGTACCAAAGTCATCCAATCCAGAACCTGTCCATAGTGATGACCATCTTCCCACCGGGCCAGAGAAAGGTTGCTAAGTAGCAGAACACTTTGTTTGATGTGTTTTTGCCTCTGCCAGGATGCACAAACCTCAAACACCACCACATTGAGACTCCTACTGGGGAGGTGGTGCGGACACAATGCTATTGTTTGCCTGAAAAGCGGTGCAGGTGGAATTGGAGGTGATGCTGAAAACAGGAGAAATAGAAAAGTCCCAAAGTGACTCGTGTTGCCCCATTGTGCAATGGGCAAGTTTGGTGCCTATACCATGCCCAGGGTTGATGAACTGCTGGATCTGTTGGGCACAGGTTGTTGTTTTTTCAACACTGGATTTAACCAAGGCCTACTGGTAGATTCCCTTGTTACCAGAATCCAAGAACAAGACAGCCTCCACTCCGTACAGTTTGTACCAATTTGGGGCACTCGCCAC
The DNA here is from genome assembly GCF_048128805.1 of Centroberyx gerrardi. Lineage (NCBI taxonomy): Eukaryota > Metazoa > Chordata > Actinopteri > Beryciformes > Berycidae > Centroberyx > Centroberyx gerrardi. The sequence goes on from NC_136015.1 coordinate 2,484,100, forward strand.
ATTTCAAGGACTCATGGACAGGGAGCTGCACCCTCATGGCTCATATGCTGCTGCCTACTTAGACGACATCATCATCTATAGCGACAGCTGGCAGCAGCATATGCAGCATCTGAGGGCCATCATGGAGTTCTTGAGGAGGGCAGCGCTCACAGCCAACCCAAACGATTGGATGAGGGAGGTACAGTATCCAGGGTACCACGTGGGCTGCAGGCAAGTCCGCCCTCAGGTACATAAAATAGTAGCCATTGCGTCTTGCCTTTGGCCCAAGTCTGTAAGGTGGTTTCTGTGACTGGCTACTACAAGCGCTTCATCCCCAACTTCTCAAAACTGACCAGCCCACTGACCAACCTCACTTGGAAAGGAGTCTCAGATCCAGCCCACTGGACAGAGCAATGCCAAGTAGCATTTGAAAGAATGAAACAGGCCTTCTGTGGGGCAGCACTCCTGCATTCCCCTAACTTCTCTCTCCCTTTTGTCCTCCAGACCAATCCATCGAAAAATGAGCTGGGGACCGTTTTATCCCAGGAGGTAAAGCTGCAGCCAAAAGCTATCACAGTGGGAGGCTAAGTACCCGTCTCACTGAACCAAGAAAGCACACCTGTACGCCTAAGCCTAAAAAGGCTACTAACTTTACAGACTGTCAGACTCAGCCCCAACGGGAGGCAAGCTTGGCTGGGCAAGTGTGGCTGAAGCCCCAGTGGTGCTTAATGTTGTGTTTTGTTGCTGTTGTAAGTGCAAAATAAACTATGGGCAAGAACCACAAGAAACATCTCAAGTGTCCTTCCTGTTTTTTGGGGTTTTTTTTTGTATTTTATTTATTTTATTTTATTTTTTCTTTTTAATATGCTGAAATTTGCATAAGTTAAAGCATACATTAGACTATTCGAAAAATAAGTTCTGAAAAAAAGGGGTCTAGGAGTTAACAGGAAGAGCTGACGCACGTTACTCAATTTGGTTTTGGGAAAGATAAGGCGTTCATTCTCTTTGATAGAACGCACACTTTACCATGCAATGAGGAATGCATGGACAAGTAGAGTAAGCTACCCAAGCTTTAAGGTAGCAAATCAGGAAGTCACTTTTAGGTTTTATTATGCACTTAATTTGGGTCTGGTTGTTTTCACCCCCTTCTATGTTGTTTATATCCTACCTACTCTCCTCGAAGCAGTATATAGTACAGAACAAATAGAGTCACTAAATGATACAGGAAGTAAATACCCAAGATCATGCGTATACCTAGGACAACATAATATATCTATTTTATGAGTAACTTGAATATTATTTCTTTAAACGTTAACGGCCTCAATAACTGTATTAAGAAAAAAGTTTTTCAACAATTGAAGAAAGAAAAGGGAGATATAGTGTTTCTCCAAGAAACTCATCTGATACAAGAAGAACATAAAAAGCTAAGTAAAATAACAAATGCACAAGTATTCTCATCCTCATATAGCTCAGCAAGAAGGGGCGTTGCTACGATTATAAAAGCCCATATTCCCTTTGAAAAGATAAACTGTATACAGGATAAGGAAGGAAGATTTGTTTTGGTTGTGGGGAAAAATAGAGACAGCTGAAATATCTCTGATGAATGTTTACTACCCTCCAGATGAAGGGCCTGAATTCATGACTCAAGTGATAAAGTTAATAATGACACAAGGGAAAGGAATAATTATTATTGGCGGAGACTTTAAATTGGTCCTTAACCCCAATGTAGACTCAACAGCTGGAATACATAAGGCAGAAAAAACAGCTGCAATACTAAGGAGAATATGTGCAGAGACAGGATTAATAGATGTATGGAGAACATTACATCCGACAACCAAAGATTATACATATTACTCCGGTAGACATTCCACTTACAGTAGATTGGATTACTTCTTTATGTTTAAAAAAGATATCCCATTTATTAGTCAATGTGTTATTGGAACAATGACTTTATCAGATCATGCAACCGTCACCCTAAAGGTGAAGCTAAATTCTAAAAAAGGGAAACATCTATGGAGAATGAACAATTCCCTCCTGCAGGACTTGAAGTTTAAAGAAAAAATAAAAAAATGCACTAATGACTACTTTGAACTAAACGACACAGGGGAAATCAATGAGATCACCTTATGGGAAGGAGCAAAAGCTGTATTAAGAGGAGAAATAATAGCTTATGCATCTGCAAAGAAAAGACAGCGGGAGCAAGTTAAAAAGGAGCTTGAATTACAAATTAAACTCCTGGAGGATAAGCACAAACTTAACCCTAATACCACTATTACACAACTAAAAAAGAAACGATCAGAACTAGATAAATTGTTGATAGAAGAAATAGAGAGATCACTTATATTTACAAAACAAAAACATTACGACGGAGGACCAAACTCAATTAAAGTTCTGGCATATAAACTTAAGAAGCAAATTTGTAAATCCTACATTACTAAATTAAAAGATGATAATACTAAAATCATAATTGAGAAAGAGGAGATAGCGGAGGCATTCGCAAAATTTTATGAAAATTTATATAAGGACGAACTAGGAAAAATGGAGATAACAAAAATGGAATTGTATCTGGGAAAACTTAAACTAAAACAAGTCGCTTCACATCAGAATGCGTCCCTTATAAAAGCGATATCAATAGATGAAATATCAAGACAAATACAGAAACTTAAAAAGGGTAAGACTCCAGGGGACGATGGATATACAAATGAATTTTACCAAGAATTTAGGGAATTACTGACACCAATCCTACATAAAGTCTATAATTTTGCATTAGATTCGGGAACCTGGGCACCAACCTGGAACTCATCAGTAATCACAGTCATCCCTAAAGAAGACAAGGATTTAACTGAGTGCTCATCATACAGGCCAGTATCATTATTAAATACAGATCAAAAAATATTATCTTCAATAATAGCAGAGAGGTTAAAAGAAATAATGCCAAATATAATAAATAGAGACCAGTGTGGTTTTGTTATTAACAGGTACTTAGCTGATAATATAAGGCGTACTTTAAATATAATTGATCACTGTCAAAAAAATAAAAAAGATTTGCTGTTGCTAACAATCGATGCAGAAAAAGCATTCGATAGGGTACTTTGGCCCTATATTTTTAAGACAGCAAAAGCCTTTGGTTTTCATCCCAAATTCATCTCATGGTTACAATTAATGTACAAAAACCCTGTAGCACAAGTAAAGGTCAATGGTACCCTATCAAGACGTCTAAAAATACAGAAGGGAACCAGACAGGGAGATCCACTGTCCGGCCTGATTTTTGCCATGTGCATGGAACCTCTGGCTGAAGCAGTGAGACAGCAGAACCACATTAAAGGAGTAACAATAGGACAAGAGGACCATAAGTTCGCACTGTACGCCGATGATGTTATCATGTATATAACATCACCTGAAACCTCACTACCTGCCTTAAAGGAAACAATAAAAGAATATAGTGAATTCTCAGGATATAAATTAAATGAAACTAAATGCGAATCAATAACCACTGGTAATGAATTAACGCAGATGGCTAAGAATAATTTCAAGTTAAAATGGAATCAGAACAAAATAAAATATTTGGGAATTTTTATTCACAAGGACTTGAACGAAATGTATGAAATTAATTATCAGCCTTTAGAAGACAAAATCAAAACATGAACTTAATAGGTGGAAAATGATACCAGAATCCATTTTTTGCCGAGTAGATACAATCAAAATGATGATCCTCCCACAGTTTCTCTTCCTGTTTCAGACCTTACCAATTCCAATTCCTACAGCATCTTTTAAACGGTGGAATAGATTAATAACTAACTTTCTCTGGAATAACAAAAGGAAAAGAATAAAATTCAATAAATTAATCAAAGCAAAAGAATGTGGTGGTTTAGCCATTCCTAACCTGCAAAGCTATTTTAATGCAACACAAATAAACACAATAATGATATGGTCAAAGGACAGAGCAGAAGCAAAGTGGCTATCGATTGAGAAAGAATCCATACCAATATCCATAAAAACATTACCGTATATAGACAAAAAGGATTATTCACAAATCAAAGGACTAAACAGATGGGTAGATAATACACTAAAAAGCTGGAAAAATATATGTAGAATCCACAAAATAAATAATCTGGTATACTTCCGAGAAATGGCATGGGATCCCCAATTTGAACCAAACAGAACGGATAACATACTGCAACTATGGGCATCAAAAGGATTAAAAACATATTCACAAATGCTGACCAACAATACCGTAAACTCATTTCAGTCATTAGTCTCTAGTTATGATTTGGCACAAAGTAATTTTTATAAATATCTGCAAGTAAGGACTTATCTTTCAAAATTTTTAAAAAACCAAACTAGTAAAGAAATGCACCCTTTAATTAGCTTTCTGATTAAAAACCATAACAAGGTAATCAAAAACTCTCTGTCAAAAATATATAAAACTCTTGAGAACAATAATGGCATTCAAAAATTCAAAAGGTAACAAAAATGGATCTCCGAAATAGGACATCAGCTGAATGAAGAAGATTGGAAGTAAGTATGCAGAGAAATTCATAAAACAACAAATTCTAAATATTGTAGGGAATTTGCATGGAAATTATATACTAGATTCTTTCTTACTCCAAATGTACATTCAAAAATTAACACATCAATGAAATCAGACTGCTGGAGAAAATGCGGTGAGACAAAGGCAAACCACTCGCACATTTTCTTTTTCTGCCCCGTTTTAAAATCATTTTGGCATTTAGTCATAGCGGGTATTATGGGTATTTTTAATATGAAAAAAACAATCAACCCTATATATATTATTCTTGGAAAATCACCACCAGAGCTAATGCAGGAAACGGACCAGTACCTATATAGAATACTGAGAATCGCAGCCCTGAAGCAAATAACTAGGAATTGGCTAAAACCCGCAAGTCCATCAGTTCAAAGATGGAAAGTAACGATACAGGAAATCTCAGAAATGGAGAGAATAACTTATAGAATTAGAAATGAAGAGACAGAGTATAAAAGACGTTGGTTTAAGTGGATGAGATATGAGGCCATCAATTAATTAAAAGAATTTACAAAAGGACAGAGGCAGATCTTGGGAAAACAAATAATCATAGACATACTCAGTGAACACATCTTAGAGGAGTAGATACATACACACATACACCTTTTTCTTCTCGTTTGTTTGTCCTGGTTATCTTTAGTTAGTATAATTAACAACCTTTTTAGTTAATTTATATAAGTGAGTGTAGATATATCCGTATGCGTGTATGAAGCTATGTATGTACATATAAATATTTGTGTGCACACGTGTGTATAGGTATGTATGTGTATATATGGATGAATATGTAATTACTCTTGTTTCTTTTTTTTTCTTTTCTTCTGTGTGTATCACCGGGTGTATAAAATACAAAAAATGGAAAAAAGAAAAAATTGCAAGGACATGAAAATATATTAGACATCTTGTGGTTGTACTGATTTATGAATTAATTGCAATAAAAGTATGAAAAAAAAAGTGTCCTTCCTGTCTAGAACAAAGATCATTGTCAAATCGGGGTTTGGCGATGGGTCCTGATTTCTCAGACTTTCTGAATTCTGATGTCACCAAAAAGGAAATACCTGTGGTCAAGTGTAGGGAATAATATATTCATTTCAAATAAAACCAATAAAATTAACAAATTTCATCATATAGGTCACATTTGTAATTGGAAGTCTTATGTATCAAATGCTATGGCTGGACACAACTACTTGCTAGATTTTTGGTTTGTGGTTAACACTGCAATATTTAGTTTGCTGTAAAACATGAACTCACATGTATCAGCATATGTGTTGATTGTGAAAAAGCTGATCAGCAGCAACCAAAATCTACAGAGAACTTCAATCATGGCATTTTGACAGCTTTAAATTCAATTGTATGTGTGAACTCTCCCAAGTCGTTGCAACGATTATTCCCCGTGACGTGAATACAGCATAAATCAGAACTCTCTTTCCTAACTCTTCCACAACTTCCTGTCACCCCATGGATATAAAATAGATTAATAGTACCTGATTGAACTCCAGCACATCCAACAGGTCAAAAAGCTTCCTGTTCTTCTCGTTGTCCTTCAGCTTGACGTAATACTGCTGCAGCCCGTGGAGTGTCAGCTTGGTCTCGTCATCCACAAAGATTTCCATTGGCTGGAGCAGGCAGGAGTTGGAAAGGGTTAAGGGGGAATGAGAAGATGGGAGGAAGGATATGGACGTGGGAGAAAGGGAATGTGGAGGTGTGGTTTATGTAAGTAGGTTAGACAGGGTGATATCCAGGAGGAGGAGATGGTTCAGGTATCAGGCAATGAGGTCATTTTTGCGGGGTAAATTAGCAGGGATATACAAGAGTTTGAGATGCATGAAGTACAGGTTATAGGGAGAAATGTATAAAACAAGGAATGGTCCCATGTGGCAGCAGTTGAGGTGAGAGGGCGAAATGAAAGAGGACATAGAAAAGAGTAAGAGAAAGTGCCAGGATACCCGTGGAGGACAGGTAACAGAGGAGATAGAAAGACAGAAGGGTTTGGGGGTGGGGAGGGTAGTTAGGAGGAAACCCATCCCTCCCAAAAACACAAGTGTCAACATCCCACAACCTCACACATACACATACACACACACAAACACACCCAACCACCATAAAGACACTAAACAGATTGGGCCTAATGCAGAGGAGATTAAAACGACAACGCAATAAATCTACTGCAAATTCTTCTTTCTATTCCTCACAAAATGAGACATCCTGTTCCCTGTGATTACTACAGCTGCTACGGCTAAGATTAGATCGATACAAGTTCACAGCACACACCCAAACAGACGCATCAATCCTCGCACTAATTTCTGTCTGCCTCTTGAAGGTATGTCTAATTAAAGAATGAGGGAAACCTTCTCAATAAAACAAAAACAGCATAAATCTGGAGCTGCTATATTCTAACAACATGTGGAATTATCGGTCGAAAACGCGGAATCAGTCTTACAGAGCTTCAACTGATCCTTGTTTATCATAATACTAAAATGCTAACACTATATATAAAATGCACAACTTGAAATGTAACAGAAACATGGTTCAAACCACTATGTTGCTGAGACACAATCAACACACTTAATCCACTCATTCATTAGTCCACTCCAATCATTCTCAGTCAAGTCAGTCAGTCAAGTTTTTTTAGTGAATACTTTAAAAAAATGTTTTATGTTATTTGTGTGTGTAATATATTATGTGTGTCAATAGTATTGTTCAAACTATAGTAAGGTAGCTTATGTGTACATACAGTATGCGTTTTGTGATATGAGTAATGACAAAATATCTACTAAATTGTCTAATTTCATTTTAGGAGTGTTGGGTGGACTCCAACATTTTTCCTGAGGCATCTACAGTATACAGTTGTTTACAGCAATCAGTCCAACTGAGTCTATTCAGATTGATTTTAATCTCTTCATCCGCTGATGTTCTTTTTCTTGATATTCTAGCAACCATGGTAAATGGAATATTTTTTCCAGTACACATACTTGCTCTCTTAATTTTTATTCTTTATGATCTCATCATTTGCCTACTCCATTCTTTCAGATATTATAGCTTGCTACTATCACTTCTTATTTCTTCACACTACATTTTTCCTGTCTTCTGCTAAGTGCCACTATCTTAGAGAAGCTTCATGTCTGCCATCAGTTGGACACAGTGTGACGCCTGGACTGTAGGCCAAAAGATTGCTTCAATTTTCCTTTGCAAGCTGGAGCTGGGGTGCCTACTAGGTTATTAGTCTATCTCGAGGCAGTTATTTCAACTCCATTTAAGTAGACTCGGCTGACAAAGAGGTTATAGCGCCGTTCTGGCAAGACTGGCGGACTCAGGCAATTTCAGTGCACTGTTCACTTTGTTGGAAAAGTAATTAACTGCAGAAGCCCCAAGAGCTGGTCGTGGTGTGGTTCACCCTCAGGGGCTCAGCTCTGTCAGTCTTCCTACAAGCAGCCTAGCCATGGTCATTTTATTTGTTTGAGCTTATTTGTGATAATGCTTTATATTTTCTTATTAGCTTTTCTCTCCTTGGAGGGATTTGTACATTACCCAACGTTACAGCTCAAGGAAGACCTTGCCTATTAACTACAGGGCTTATGAGAAACCTGGAGCAGAGATTTGGTTTCCCTGCCAAGATAATAGAGCTTTCCTTCATAACGAAACCTGACAGTTCAGCTATTATGACTAATAGTTTTTGCTCTGCAAAATTACATGATTATCTAGAGGCTACATGTTTTTGTTTGATTACGTTATTTCATAAATGACAATGCAAAGGTTTGATGGTATCAGTGCTAAAGCAGTGAGGGCAAGGTGGTCCTGCTCCCTGTGTTACTTCCGGTACACTGCAGTTTAAAATAGCTCTTATCTGGATACTTAAATCATGATGTGGACAAACTGTACCCTAAATTTGTTGAGTAAGCAATGCCAAATAATGAACTTTGTGTATCTTTATTTCTAGAGCAGTGGGGACAATGTTCTAGCAGTGGAGAGCTGAATGCGTCGAGCAGCAGTCCTTTAACTCTTTCAGCCTGGCCTCAAAATGAGGAATTTAGTCAGGGAGCCAGGGAGACGAGCTCATGGTTGCCTTTCGCCATGTGGGCAACCAGAACAGGTAAACCTGCAGCCCATTATGACTCCTGACCAAAAGCCAAGAGTGTAGTGATGTTAAATGACACATTATTTGCATAGCGAATGTGCCATATTGTAATTTGAACTTAAAGCTACAATATGCAACTTTTTGACATTAAAATATCAATGAATTAATAGGATACATTATACGTTATCAGTCTGTGACCCTGTGTGTTAATGCCTAAATAGGTCTGCCTGAAATTGTCTTTTCAATGATTTTGGGGACATCTTGGGGTGAATACCATTTGCTGTAGGTGTGTCGAATGGACGTGGCCAGTGGTGAGCTGGTTGTGGCTATCAAGATGAGGCTAGCAGCCACAGAGCAAGGAAGTCATAGCAACAACAACAATGGAGTAAAGCAGTAAGAAAAGAAAGAACTGCAAAGCTAAACGTTCAAAAACACTGTGAACATCAGCATTGCTTTTTTAACTGCAGATTGTCTGTGTTCGACGTCTGCTTCTCCAATGCCTCTGGTGGATTTACGGATGCCTGTTATCTCAGCCTCAGGCTAGAGGCCGTTTCAAGGTAGGTAGTCATCAAGAAGTGACAAGTGTTGGGGCTGGAACCTGACCAACTCAGGGGGAGGAGGGCGGGACTAACAATACACGTCCTGCCTCAAGGCGAAAAGTTGCATATTGTAGCTTTAAGTCAGGCAGAACAAAGGAACTGCAGGGTTTTTTCAGGCTGAGTGAGCGACCAAGCGTTGGCCATTCACTGCATTAAAGGGCCATGACATGACAGTGGGTTGACGTTTCCCCACATTCCCCAATCATTGACGAGGCCGGTTGGAGTATGGAGAGAAATTTCTTTCTCGCTCGTAACTTGGATTCATGGAGGTCGTAAGGCAACATCGACTCTGTGCCCCCCCACTCCAGCGGGCGTGGCAGAACAGGGGGAGGAGTAGTGGAGGTGTGCAGGGAGCAACAAGAGGCATTGTGGATGCAAGAAGAGAGGTGTAATTACATCTTGCATGAACTTTCTGCAGACGGGACGAATCTCTTTACTCAGGGTGGCACTGAACATCATGACCTGCTTCTCATGGGGAGTCATACGGAAAATCTCCTGGACGTCTCTGCGCATGTCTGAATGAGGTGGAGAGAACGGTGATTCAGGTCAGTGTTCGCTCAGTTACGGCCATACAAAGTGAATTAGTAGACAGAAAGTAAATAAGGAATGACATGGGAAATTAAAAGAAAAACTCCACCCCTCTCACACTGTTATTTGTCATTTGTGATGTTCAATGCATTCCAGGAGTTATTACGTTTGGCCAGTAATCCAAGGGAATAAGAAAAATACTCCACCAAACAACATGCAAGGTACATCACCAATAGTTGTTTTTTAACAGTGTTAAAGTTTTCTAGGGTGGATAAATATGGGGATATATGGGAGGGCATATTTACTCACCAAGCTGCTCGAGCATCTTGTCACACTCGTCCAGGATGAAATGTTTGATATGACGCAGGTTGAGTGTCTTGTTGCGAGTCAGTGCCAAGATCCGGCCCGGCGTTCCCACCACCACGTGAGGACACTCCCTCTTCAGCACCTCCTCATCCTTCTTAATAGAAAGACCTCCAAAGAACACTGCCACCTGGAGGCAAACGTAGGCATACAATGAGTTATAAGGACTAACCAAGAAGCAGGGAGGCAGTTCCCTGGAATAGTAAAGATGAGGAGGATCATCAGTTCACAGTGTTTACCTTGACAGTGGGCATGTACTTGGAAAATCTCTCATACTCCTTGCTGATCTGAAAGGCCAGCTCTCTGGTATGGCACATCACCAGGACAGATACCTACAGCAAGAGAAGGGGGTGAGTGGAATGACAGTGGCACGCAAAATTAATGGACTCAAGCAATTCTTGTGAATTAATACATGTTTTTAAGCAAAATTTCCTCAAGTAAGTAAGTAGTTAATCAAGTACTGTGCTGCTTATGAAGACTAGTGTGCATGTATATGAACCGCTGGGTTTGTAATCCAGTTTTATAGTGAAGTAAGGTTAGGTAGTCCACTTAGTTGTGTTTGTCTTCTTTACCAGCCATTTTGGCAGAGAACCATCCATTGCTCAGAGGTTGCTTTATATTCTAAAAAAAATGAGTTTGCTGGTAAAATAGTAAAAGTGTCTGGAGATTTGGATTTTCTGGTGATGACAGATGGTGAAAGGCCGATGGAAATTTAGAAAATTCTAAATTATATATTATGTTATTGGATAAAAAGTAGGGTAATTTTTATTTTCATCTGTGTTGTTTTATAGCGTCATGTGATATAAACAGCAACAATATAAACAGTCCGCTGGTAATAGTAGCCTATACTGAATTATCACTTGTACAGTATGCAGTACAAACTTACATACTGAAGTATATAGTGTGTAGTAGGTTAGTATCCGGTTCCAAACACAGGGTAAGGGTGCAAATTTTACTGAAATAAGTGGTGCTTGGTGTATTAGATGTATGCTGAATTTAAGAATGGATCCTAATGATTTGGAAAGGTACCTGTAAGTACCTGTACCTGTAAGTGCAACTTAACATTTCAAATGTATATGTTTAACCATTTACCACACAGGTGTTTTGATGGATTTAAGGTCATGCAATGCTGATAATCTGGACCGAGGTTCCTACTTGGAATTCCAACTTGAAGGGCTGTTCCATTGCAATTTTCTTAGTAGGAAGTCAGAATTTATAACTTTCCAACATCTCTGCAAGGAAGCATTAGCTGTTGGGTGTTGGCAGGGAGGATTACCTGTCCAGTGACGGGCTCCAGCTGCTGCAGTGTAGCCAGAACAAACACTGCCGTCTTCCCCATCCCAGACTTGGCCTGACATAGCACATCCATACCAAGGATTGCCTGAGGGATGCACTCATGCTGAACTGCAAGAAATACATGAAAACATTTTGTTTTATGAAAAAAATAATAATAATACAATGTAGCAATTGATAAGTCTCTGAAATGAGAATTGATAATAGTTTGATAATGGTAACCCTGCTCTGTATTCATCTAAGAGTGGACATGCATGTGGGTCAAACTTACTGTGACCAACTGGAAGTGCAGTAATGTAATACAGCATAAGAAAATAAACCAACACTACTGCATGATTTTAGATAATTTAGACTTTTTCAGACTTTTTACTTGTGCTTGGAAGTTCTTTAGGTTGGCATTTAAACAGAACTGTACTGGTTTGTCATCTTTAACACTAGAAACATCAAGCCATAGTCACTTGATAGCGTTTGAATTTTACAACTGAAACATCTCCACTTTGAAAATGTCCCTCCATGACTTTCCCCAACACAACATTCTGTCCAAACCAGCATTGTTAGATTTTCAAAATAAGGCAAGGGAATAGTCATTCTGATTATATTTACCCGTTTGTCAGTTTGTTGGCTTTTCTCATGTTAAATCGGCTACTCACCCTCAGATGGATGCTCAAATCCACAGTCCACTATGGCCCTGAGCAGCTCCGGCTTCAAGAGGAAGTCTCTGAATCCAGAGGAGTGGATGGACACGTAGGAGCCCTTCACGCCTTCCTTCCTCATGGACATGGCGTCCGTGCCCCCCACGTCCCCCACCCCCGTTGCCTCCACCTCGTCCTCCTCATAATCCAACAGCTCATTCTCCACGTCGTTCTCAGTCATCCTGACCAAGCTGCAAAGGTGCCGTCAGTATACTAGTCAGAGGTATAGTCTTTTTTTTTTTTTTACTTGTGTTTATATTAGGGAAGGGAGAATATATAGAAATTCAATACATTGCAATACAAAAATGTGTCAATATGTATCGTGGGCCAGAAAAATGAAATGTGATATTAGCTACATTTTATTCTGCTGTAGTAATCTCAAATGACATGGTTTGTCCATCACAATTTCACAAGCTCTCCATCCAAATGATCTTATTTACACTTTGTAATAACATTTTTAAATTGTTGCTTACACTAGCAAGCCAGTACTACTGCTAGAAAGATTTGTCAGAAAAATAAACATAATTCAGCAGTCATACTTTGTTGTCATTCAACTTTTATTTATTACATTGTATCGTGGTAGTATTGAATTGTGAACCCTAAATCACGTATCGAATCGTATTGTGAGATAAACATTTCGTCTAGTTTATATGTGCAAATTTACAGCTCTGGAAAAAATTAAGAGACCACCCCATAGTTTCTGAATATCTGTATTTTTCTATGGCAGCATTTCCCAAACCTCTCTTGGAGACAGCCAAGCCCTTCCCTGTATTTGTTAAATTCCACTTCCAGCACATCCGATTCAACTTAATGAGGTATTGGTTAGGTATTGGTTGAGCTGCCAAAGCGCATCAAAGCTGTAATAAAGAATCAGGGTTAATCCACCAAATATTGATTGTTGAACCCTTCCTAAATTAAGACATTGTTATTTTTATGATTTATGTATGGGTATAAATTTGTTTAGTCTGTATTATTCAATGTATGAGGTTGTGTATTCTTGGTATTTTGACCTGTTGTCATTTTTGGCAAATAAGTGTTCTGAATGAGACTATTTTGTTTGAAATTACAATCAAATGTGGTCAGCAGTTCATAAAAGAACATCAAAAGTTACATTTAACACACACATACCCATAAACTAAACTAAAATTTGGATTTATTTATTTTTCCAGAGTTGTACATTTAGATGTGGTTCTCAACGTGGGGTCCGGGGACCACCAGGGGTCCTTGAGATTCCAGCAAGTCCCCAGCAAATTGAAAAACTGTTAAACTTCACCGTTATTTAATTTACAAGAAGTTAACACAATTAGAGAATGTAGAAGAATGACTATTTTGATCATAGTTTCACTGTTATCTCTCTACCTACAATAAAGAAAGTCATGGAATTCTGGACAAAATCATATCTAATAATAAAAATATTCTCAGATTTGAGTCCGAAAGACAAAATATCATCAAATGGGGGTCTGTAGCTCTTATGTGGACTAAATTAGGGGTCCTTGATACGAAAAAGGTTGAGAATCGCTGGATAGTACACAGCACTGTAGGGGGGCGGGGCATGTTATAACATGCTATGTTCCGTTGTCTTTCTTATGGAGAGAATGTCACGCCAAACTCCATTAAAAATGTGCCAATGTAATCTTGCCTTACTTATTTGGAGACGTACACACTCGGTAGCATAACACTTAAGACATTTTATTAATCATTAGGATCCAGTATTCAATTTGACATCCACCCTTACACCAAATATATCTGAAGTTAACGATTTCTCCCTACAACGTATCACTATCGGAGCAATGCGTTAGTTAGTTAATGCAAAGGACGGATTTCTAATCTTAATGGCAGTGTGTGTACTATCAAACAGACATGACAGAGTCGTACATCAGTACACCTGCCAAGACCAAAACATCTGACTAGCTAGCTGCCGTTAGCTGGGACGCTAGCAAGCAGCTCGCCAACTCGACTACTGTACTAGTTCACCACTCACATTTCAACTTTAAAAAACGCTCATAAATAAATTACCGACGGTACTGTACATGCTTTAAGTTGTAATTTATTTTTTCCCGTAACCTACCTTAATTTTGACAGATCAATATGAACCACGGTGTCCGTTCAAAGTGAAGCGCTATCGTATCGCAAGACGTCATAGGCTCACGACCGTAAGGAGTTGAAGGACCCCAAAGTGTGCGACCACGCAGATGCCAGACTGGCACTAGAGACAGAAGGGTTTGGAAATTTAACTGAAAAGTCTGACTTATTGGCAGCTTAGGTGTTATTTACACGTCGTACACGTAAGTCAACTTACATTAATTCTGGATGCCGATGTCTTGATGAAGCTGCTAATGTTTAATGGAATGTTTTGGTCCCGCTGTTAACACGTGCTGAAGTGACATGCACTCACAACTTGAGTAGCCAAAAATGATTATAAAACCATTTCTTTATAATGGAATATAATGGACAATATCAAAATCGGAATTTTCGTGGAGAATAAAAAATACAATTCCTGGCTAACAATTTAGTTTTACTTGGGAAATACCATATTCACAAATGTACATTTATTAAAGCTCCACTCTAGCCAGCTTTCGGCTTTTGAGACCTCTGGAAAGCCTTGAAATTGATCTTACTCAATTGATGGATAAGCAAATCCTAAAACTGAATGCGCAATACGATTTCCACCTGTTATTAGAGATGCTACATGCATGTTTTATCATTTATAGTGAGAATAATATTATTTTGTTTGACGTTTTATGCTCAGGCTAACACTGAATCTGTTGTTTTGGAATATTGCATGCGGCTTAAATAAAATGCGAAAAAAGAACAACAACATTGTTTCACGGTGACTGGCTGGTTAAAGTACGTTTCTTTGCTTTTCACAGTGATGTCGTGTTTCAGCGGTGATCCCAACTTTTGCCCTGAGTGTGGGAATGTCCTTCCTCTACCGGGGATGCAGGACACCGTCAGCTGCCCCCGCTGCGCCTTCAGCATCCCTGTCCGAGGTACGAACCCTCTGCCATGTCCTGGCTGGGACTATACACTTTCAAATCACTGTAAATTTTTCAGCTAGCCTTGGCTGCTGTGAACAGAGCAGCTGACAACTAAGGAAAGACCATGTGACGGCCTGGAAAGACGGCTGACATGAGGGAACAGACCCCACTCAGGCTGTCATGGGCTGGCAAGTCATTTCACTGAACCCCAAGCTAGCACCAAGTCCCTGCATGATATCAGTGATGCCAACAACACTTTCAAACCCATTGATATCCACTAAGTGTATGATGCCAGCTGATGCAGGAGCATCAGCTGGCCTATAATGGTTACTACCACATGGCAGTTAAACAAGGACCTACTGAAAATCCTACAGTCTCTTAGACACATCAGCACATGGAGAGGCTGGACCTTCTGGTTAGTGTAAAAACTACAAGGTTTGGGCTAAGGCATGACAAAGCGCTACACCTTGCCATAGCCAGTTGACACCCATGGGGGCAACTTATGACAGCCTTATCCTGGGCTAGTTGGGCCAGTTGATTTAGTAGTAGTAGTTATACACCTAGTAGCCATGAACAATGAATTTAAATGGATTTGACTATGAGTAGGGAGGGCAATTCACTGGAAGCCACCTGTTAAGATAAAGAGGGGAAAGACGCTTCAGGTTTACTCTCATGGTTGGGAAAAGATAACTCCGAAAACATGACATAAATGGCTAGCTATGTCGATAATAAG
The DNA here is from genome assembly GCF_048128805.1 of Centroberyx gerrardi. Lineage (NCBI taxonomy): Eukaryota > Metazoa > Chordata > Actinopteri > Beryciformes > Berycidae > Centroberyx > Centroberyx gerrardi. Next base: position 2,499,880 of record NC_136015.1, read on the forward strand.
ATAAGATGAAGCTTTGGGGAATTGAGTTGGACAATAGAATATAAATATAAAACAAGAATATGGAAAATTGGGGTTCAGTAAACATATGCAACTGACAAATTCTGTATGTAACAACTGTTAGCAACTGCAGTAACAACTGCAACTTAATCCATACATTTCAGTAATCCATACTCCTCCCTATATATCCAATTTATACAGTCTACATAACATGTTGAAAGTGACACCAGCATACATTTATATAATTATATTTATTGCTTGTGTTGTGTTTGAGTGCTGTCTTTCTCACTGTTGAATCCGTTGAAGTTAGTTTTGCTGCTGCAACTACCTCATTTCCTCATGGGTGATACAGTATTTGGTTATAGATTGAAACAACGCACAAATAAGATGTGTAACTGTATGTAATGTGTTGGCCAGAGTTCTTGGGTCATGAGATCCGGTCTACGGTGGTCTTCAACCCTGTAGAGCAGTCGTCAGTAGCGGTGGAGGACGAAGAAGATTCAGAACTGAAGGGACCCGTGGTAAGAATGACTGGTTCCTATCTGCTAGTTTCTGAACCCTGATTGTGTGCTGTATATTAATAAAGCATTTTTTTCTAGATTGACAGACGCTGCTCTCGCTGCAATAAAGAGGGGATGGTTTACCATACCAGGCAGATGAGATCTGCAGATGAAGGGCAGACTGTCTTCTTCACCTGTATACACTGCAGGTAATGAATGTGAACATACTGTATGTTGTGTAAAATGAGTTCTACCTGGTTGATGCACCACCTACAATTCCCTCACAGTACACAGAACAGTCTGAAACACCATCTGTAACTTCACAATACTAATATTTGACCATAGAGCATCACTGCTGTGTGATTTCTTGCTTATAATTTTGATGTGGATTGCAGGTATCAAGAGAAAGAGGACTCCTGAGAAGACGGAGCATATGTTTCCATTTCCCCGCCGGCATTGTCATTTCTCTACCCGCGTCTGTTTTCCCATTTGTCAATATTTAGTTCAGATGGATGGATTCTTGCACACCGTAATATAAATGAAAGACTGAATGAAAGAAAACACCCTTCATCGCTTTTGTTTTGTATGAGGCTGTGCAGTGCAAAGCATCTCAGTGACTTTTGCTGAATTAGTTGTATGCACAATGTTGAATGAAGTGTGTTTACTTAATGTGTGACATTTGTCTAAAGGGTTTTAAACACTGCTCTGTTGTATGCGGGGATGGAGTGGAGGTAAACCCACCTAAACTCTGCTTACCCAGCTTTCCAGGCTGACATAAATACATAGTATACATCATAAAAGAAAAAAGCAGAAAATACTGCTTTTCAGAAAATATAACAGATTTTTGTTCTATTACTGGTTGTTTGCTTTATGATGACTTGACTCATCACTTTTCATTGTGTAAATAAAGATTCTTGTTCTCAGAATGTATTTTGTATGTATTTTTAAGTATTAGCATTGCCGCAATGGCATCCATTTTAATAGATCAAACATTTATAAAGTACAGTAATTATTTTTTCATAATTGTATGATGTGGTCAATACATAAATTATGACATATGATTTATATAATTATAAAGTTTAAGAAAACAAAAGCAATTCCTGTATTTCAGAGCCATATAGAGAGAGAGTTGCGTCAACGGAAGTCCAAAATGCTTGATCGTCACGTGATTCACGTAGCTTCAGATAGTTCCAGGAAGTACTTGGCGGAGTACATCTCTCGTACTCTAGTACATCTCTCTATATGGCTCTGGCTCTGCTGTATTTTGACCAAGAGGAAGACTCAGTTTGAGGTCACGTGACGTGATAACATGGCGTCCTGGTGAAAACTTGCCGGACGAGGATGCTGCTGACGCATATGAATATTTAGCGATATAAAGCAGGAATTCGGCGATATCTGACATCCCATTTCTATGGTAAACTGTCTCTTTTTTTCATTTTTGCTTATAAGCTCATTTAAACCCTGTTGCCATGTCCTCCTTACCGTGCGTTGTGTTGTGACTGGCTGATGTTGCCCCGGTGCGTACCGTTCTCTGTGTATGGCCAAATTTCGTTCAAAAACCTGTCACTGTAATGTAACCGTAATTGGTGGCAAGGTTACATAGACCATAAATTGTGACTCAAGGTCATTTCTGAATCATTTCGAGCCACTCTTAAATTCGGCACACATATAATCCACCAATCAGCATTTATTTCAATAAAAATTCAACGTTTACACTTGGTTCACACTGTTCGCTCCTGGCCTCCACGGTGTAACGTTATTATGGTGGAAGAAGATTCTGTAAATAATGGCGAATCAGTTCTAAAAGTTTAAATTATATTCTAATAAGTGCTTTTGGTCGGTTATATGTATGCCTAATTGAAATGTGGATCCCAATGAATCGTAAAACGTCCTGAGTAATATGTTTTGAGGTATGTACATTTGCCAATAACCAAAGCAACATTAAATTGTACGATCTTTTGATGGATTTGGTGTGACGTTCTCCTGCATCGAAAAAAGACAACGGCACGTATCGGGACAGTTAACTAATATATAGGCTGTAGGATCTACGTCTTTCTTTAAAGAAACTGTCGGCCATTAGGATATACAGTCTTTGATTACATTTCTTTCTTTTCTAGAAAATGAAGCTGCGCGTCCAGTTGCAATGCAAGAACTTACATGAATACTTGAAAGAGTTGAGTCCGGAGATTTTGGACAGATTGTACAACCATCCAGCCACATGTTTGGCTGTCTACAGGTGGGTAATATTTAGTTATGTGCATTATGTTAATATACGAATAAATATATGACTCCAGAAGATCATAATGTGCAATTTCATTCTGAGTTTCATCCTTTACAGGGAGCTCCCTTCCCTGGCCAAGAATTATGTGATGCGAATGCTGTTCCTAGATCAGCCTCTCCCCCAGGCAGCAGTGGCTTTGTGGGTGAAAAAAGACAGTCAGAAGTGAGTCAACTATCTTGTCATGCCCTCAGTACCTTTTAGCTTACAGACTATTTGTTACACTTGTCAGATACTTTGAATACATGCTCATAAAATTCCCAGGCTTGACACTGATAATCACTGTCATCAGAGTCTAATTTTGTGGCTCTGGCTTCCAATGGCAGGGATCATGATGAATGTGTGTCAGTGTTGTCAGGACTGCGCCTGTGGCACAGCCAGCAGCTGCAGGGTGGACTGCAGGGATACATTTTAAACCCCGTGTTCAAAGACAACCTGAGGATAGCGCTGCTCGGCGGGTAAGTCAGTTCCCTGTTAACACACGTTTTAATCGTAGGGCTACAGCAAGTGGCCCACTGAAGTGCGTACGACCACCAAACACATAGTGAGTTAGCTACTGCAGTTCCATCTCACTCAACTTAAGTATTTTGTAGCCAAATGATTGCAGTGTGAGTCCAAAAGCCCTAGATTTGCCTCATCATTTAACAGTTAGTGTTATCCTAGGTAGAAGAAGTGATAACTCATGCATTCCAGAGATGTCGGAAAGTTTGAAATTCTGAATTTCAACGAAAAATGCAATGGAACGGCCCATTAAATTGGAATTACGAGTAGGAAACTTTGGGCAAGATTTGTCAACCCCGAGGTTTCTTGAGATCAACATGGTGGCATACACTGTAAACTCTACACAGCATGACTTTTAACATGTTTATAATCCTCACAATACACTTAAGTTTGATTTTCAGTATCACATGACCTTAAATCCATCAAAATGCCTGTGTGGTAAATGTTTCAACATATATGTACATTTGAAATGTAAAGTTACACTTATAGTTTCTAACTCTCTATGCTAACTAGCTAGCTAACATTGCACAATATCACTGACACACAACTGTCACATTACATGGGAAACAGAGTTTTAAGTTGGACAAAGAAAATCCTGTGGGCGTCCATGTTTCTCCGGTGGCTTTTCTGGCACGCACAGAGGTTTAGCTGCGACCTTCCAATTGGGAATTTCCGACTTCCAACATTGAATGAAATGCAGATGCAAATAATGGCAACCAGAACAAGGAAATGGGCTGATCCTGTTTACGACTGGCCAGCCAGTAGAGGAGGTTAGGGGCGGTGTGTGCTATCCCAGCAAGCTTTCTATTGGTTGGCCAGTTGTTTTGGTTGCCATACTACACAAGAAGTTACTGTATTCTCTAGAGTAACACTAAATGATGAGGTAAATCTCTGACTTTTGCACTCACAGTGCAATCGTTTGAATACAAAACACGTTGTATCCATTATTATTATTATGCCGCACAAGTTGTTTGTCCACTGACAGGGGGGTGAGTAGAGAATGACCGAATTTTCATTTTGGGGTGAACTGTTCCTTTAAGTAGGGCTCCCAATATGCATACTAAAACTCTGTTTTTCTGAGTGTTTCTATTGAATGTTCCACTGCTCTGTACATGCGCAGGGGCAAAGCGTGGGCAGATGAGGGCAGCTCTCTCGGCCCCGACCGTCACGCACGGGACATAGAGAGTCTGGACCGCTACGCTATGGAGCGCTGGGAGGTCATCCTGCAATTCATGGTGGGCTCTCCCAGTGCTGCTGTCAGCCAGGACCTGGCTCAGCTGCTCATACAAGCAGGCCTCATGAGAAGGTAACACACTCACACAGCTGTATTAAAGTAGCAATCTGCGAGATATGTGGTTTATTGTTTGATTGTGTCTCCATCTTTGGTGCTCAGCGCTCATTGCTGTGGTGTTTCTGCACTGCTCTTCCCAGAGACCACCTGTCAATCAAACAGTGTGTCCAGTACTGTGACGTCTTTTTCCTTGGATTTTCTGTTGATGAAGTTTGAGTTTCTCTTTTCTTTGTCTGTTCAGCCATGGTGGCTATCACTGCTCATACTAACTACCCAGTTCTTCTTTTGACAAACAAACTGGGAATGCATCACTTCATGTGCGCCAGAGGATTTTTCCCAGGAAAGAGCTACCAGACACCGGGTGTTTAGAACAGACAATGGAAAAGCTTTCATGAGCTGGATATAGGAGGAATCACTACTGTGTTGTAGCAATCGGTGATGGAGACTAGCAAAACGGACATGTATTCATATGCAAATGTTGCAGATGATCACTTTAACCTCCCTAACATCTTGTTCTCCCCTCCTCAGTGATCCAGGTGAGGCGCCCTGCATCACCTCGGCTGGTTTCCAGTTCCTCCTGCTGGACACGGCCTCTCAGCTTTGGTATTTCACCCTACAGTACCTCAACACTGCACAGGTACCTCTATTGAATACTACTGAGTAGATTTGCATAGATTAGAATAGAATACACCAGTGGTTCTCAACCATGTGGCATCATCTAAGAGTCTGCAGCTCCCAATATGACAAACACTACAGCAGCTCATTTCACTGATTAACACACCTTCAACCAGACAGGAGGAACCTACCAGTGAAATAAGCTGCTAGTGTTTGGTTGGAATGAAACGCTGCAGACTCTTGGGTCACAAACATGGTTGAAGACAAATGGAATAGACTATCTCTGGGATTTCTGCTTTGTACCAGGCACTGGTTAATAGCCTGCAAGAGCCTGATCAATGGCCTATTGCCTGGAGTGATATGAATGCAAAATAAACAAGGACAAAGTGGACCTAATTAATACTCCACTGCTATCAAATTGTGACACGGAGCTATTAATTCCCTCGCTGCAAAATAGTTATGCAGGAGCAGGTAAATTAATCTCAACACTTTTTGCTCTGTCAGCTCTGAGTAACCTATAATTTTCGACTAAAGTTGAAAATTAAACAGGCCTAATATCGAAAACGTTCTCTCCAGTTGACCCAATCAGACTTCCACTCTGTTCTTCTGTTGAGACTATTTAAATGTAATTGCTAATCATTCTGTCATGCTCCACTTCCAACAAAGGGAGAACATGAATGGAGAGGGGGAAAAATCAGAACGGCTCTGAAATATTGAGAAACATATAAGCCCCTGTTCCAAATTGGAGAGAAATGAGGGAAGAGGTAACAATCAAAGGCAAACTTGACAGGAAATGTATTTATAGAAGTTACTAAATAATCCAAGAAATTATTGCGCAAGATAAGTAACATCAAGTCTTTCAAATGAGAATCATTTTCAATTAATAAAGTCTATCTTTTGCTTGTCCTAGTACAAATGTTTGGGGTTTTTTCAGAGAAAAGTGAGGGAAGGTGTTAAAATTATAGGCAAACTTGACAGGAAATGTATTTATAGAAGTTATTAAATAATCCAAAAAATTCTTGCACCAGATCAATCACATCACATCTATTAAAGTCCATCTTTTGCTTGTCGTACACCCAGACAAAGGAGGATTCTTCCAAGTTTTCTTTGATTAGGGTATTCGTTCTATATGGAATGATAATGACTTAAAGAAAGTCTCAACTGGCAAATCAGAATAAATTAGCCAGTATGTTTTTTAAAAAGTAGTTCTAATGCTGTTGATCTGAATCATTTTATGCATTAAAGGGTTCTTTCCAGGACTGTGAAGAACCATTTGAGAACAATTTCTGGTACTATATAGCAGTGATTCTCAACCTTTTTCATATCATGAACCCCTAATTTAGTCCACATTAGGGCCACGGACCCCCATTTGATGAGATTTTGTCTCTCGGACCCAAATTTGAGAATATTTTTATTGTTAGATATGATTTTGTACAGAATTCCATGACTATCTGTATTGTAGGTAGAGAGATAACAGTGAAACTATGATCAAAACAGTCATTCTTCTACATTCTCTAATGGTGTTAACTTCTTGTAAATGAAATAATGGTGAAGTTTTGTTTATTTGTTTATTATTAGGATCCCCATTAGCTGTTCATGATGCAACAGCTACTCCTCCTGGAACCCCCTCAAGGACCCCTGGTGGTCCCCGGACCCCACGTTGAGAACCACTGCTATATAGAACCCTTTTCTAAGAGCGCAGCACAAATATGTTTTCACATTGGACTCTTTCTCTTGCAGACACGAGGGATGGATCTAGTGGAGATCCTGTCATTCTTGTTCCAGCTCAGCTTCTCCACTCTCGGCAGAGTGAGTTGGTAATATTTTGATTCTCAAACGAAACATAAATCAATGTCATAATGCGGCATTCGATTTCTGAAATGAATGCTTGGTTTTAATTTTCTTTGTTATTATTGACCACGCGTTGCCTGTGTGCCTCAGGATTACTCGGTGGAGGGCATGAGTGAGTCATTACTCACCTTCCTGCAGCACCTGCGGGAGTTCGGCCTGGTCTTCCAGAGGAAGGTGAGGCGCCGAGGAGGAGAGAAAAGAATCACTGATAACACTTCAACAGTTTCCTCCCCCATTTCCTTATCGCCCCTTTAAGATAAGAAGGAACCATAATGATCCTCGTTGCAGCAGCGACATAGCAATAAGATACAGCGAAGAAAAATGGGATAGAAATAAGAATAAAGTATCAAGTCTGGATTGCAGCATTAAGAGGGGGAGCAAAATAGCAGCAGTAGCAGCAGAACTAACTGAGGTGAAGAAAAACAACCGTACCATATGAGAATATACTAGAAAAATGAAATGTGTGCAATGTATGAATGAAAAATATGAGTATGAGAAAACCTGTGTAGGAGATCAGTTCTATCAATGTGGTTGCAATTGCTACTGGTTGCCAGTAGAGGTTGATACAGGTCATAATTAATGTCCCTTTAAGTAGAAGGTTGGAATGAAAAGTATGAGGATATGAATGAAATGTATGCGGAAAGAGTATGGATTACAGCATTATGAGGGTGTGCAAAATAACAGCAGTAGAACTTGCTGAGACACAAAAGACTGAATGCAGATTATGTACTGTATGAAAATGTACTAAAAATATAAAATCGGTACAGCAGCTTTAAAAAGCATTCATCGCCCTTGGACTTTTTCATATTTCATTATTTTAGAAGATGGAATCACAGTGGATTTAATTAAGCTTTTTGCCACTGATCAACAGAAAAATACTCTATAATGTCAAAGTGAAAACAAAATGATCTAAATGAATGACAAATATAAAACAGAACGTAATAGATTCCAAAAGCATTCACCCTTCAGTATAAAGTAGAGGCACCTTTGGCAGCAGTTACAGCCTTGAGTCTACAGTATTTGGATGAGTGTCTATCAGCTTTGCACATCTGGACGCTGCAATTTTTGCCCATTCTTCTTTGCAAAATTGCTCAAGCTCTGTCAAGCTGGATGTGGACCGTGACCTGCCACAAATTAAATTGGATCGAGGTTCAGTCACTCCAGGACATCGACCTTTTTGTTTTTAAGCCATTCTCGTGTGGCGTTGGCTTTGCGTCTGGGGTCATCATCCTGACGGAAGTTGAATCCTCTCCCAAGTCGCAGTTCTCTTACAGATTTTCCTCCAGGATTTCCTTGTACTTTCAATACCCTCTATCTTCACAGGCCTCGCCTGGCTTGGCCCTGCTGCAGAGAAGCAACCCCACAAGCATGATGCTGCCACCACCATGCTTCACGGTAGGGATGGTGTGTTCGTGGTGATAGGCTGGCGCCAAACCTAGCGCTTAGTGGTAAGGCCAAAAAGCTCAATTTTGGTCTCATCAGACCATAGAACCTGCTTTCACGTGGTCTCAGAGTCACAGACAGAGTCACTCACATGCCTTCTGGCAAACTCTAGCCGAGATTTCATGCGTTTTCTTTGACAACGGCTTTCTTTTTGCCACAGGTGAGGCGCCCAGTATGCACAGTTTCTCCCATCTCAGCCATGGAAGACTGTAACTGGACATAGGTCTCTTGGTGGCCAAAGCCCTTCTTGCCCAGACACTCAGTTTTTGAGGACGGTCTGTTGTAGCCAGATGTGCAGTGGTCCCATATTCTTCCCATTTCTTTATAATGGAGTTTACTGTGCTTCGAAGGATATTCAGCACCTTGGAAATGTTCTTATTATATCCTTCCCCTGATTGGTGCTTCTCAATAACCTTATCTCAGATTTGCTTGGAATGTTCCTTCACCTTCATGATGTAATTCTTGTTAAGAAATGCACTGGCCAACTGTGGGACCTCCCAGATACAGGTGTATTTCACCTAAAATCATTTGAGACACCTTAATTGCACACAGGTGATCAATTTGTAGAAGTTTGATTTCACTTTGATATTTTTCTGTTGATTGGTGGCAAAAAAAACCACTTAAATCCACTGTGATTCCATGTTGTAAAACAATAAAATATGAAAAAGTCCAAGGAGGGTGAATACTTTTCATAGCCACTGTATATACGCAATATTGTAATTCTTCCCTCTTTTCTCATCAGAGGAAGTCAAGGCGGTACTATCCCACCAGACTGGCCATCACTCTGGCTGCAGGGGTCACTACCAACTCTTCCTCTTCCTCTTCCTCCTCCTCCTCCTCCTCTAACATGGGTGCCACCCCTGGGACCGGAGAGACAGGGTTTATTGTGGTAGAAACCAACTATCGCATCTATGCCTACACAAGTACGTCTCAATACAGGAAGGTTAAAGGTTCTACGTGTAGCATTTTAACATCGATAAATCATGTCTACATCAATGCTGAGAGATTAAATAAACAAGACCATTGCTGTGAAGGTTAGCAGCCTCTACACTGCAATTTTATGTTGTGAGCCACCAGGTCAGATTTGGCGGGAAATCTGCTGGATTGCTTTACGGCACAAAACAAGAAGAGGGCGCTGTTCTTCAGCACAAACAGAGCTAAAGCTAAAGTTTCTGCCAATGACAGATGTTGGGAGGAGTGAAAGGCCGATTGAAAATCACTTCCAACATGTTTATCCACTTCAGTAAAGCCAAAAACGCCAGGGAGCAGCGGGGTTTATGGGAAATGTGGTCTTAATTTTGAGAAATACCACTGCTACTACTGTTGTGAGATAGAGGCTTCCAATCATCTCCATGGTCTCATTTGTTTACAGTAATTATACCAAGGCATCACAAATAATTTGACAATGTTTAAAAATGAGACATTTCAGGTTGTAGCAGCGTGAAAAGCTTACGTATTTTGTTGACTTGAACGCATTTGTGTCTCACTCCCAGACTCTGAACTTCAGATCGCTCTTGTGGCTCTCTTCAGTGAAATGTTGTACCGGTTCCCCAATGTGGTGGTGGCTCAGGTGACAAGGGAGTCAGTGCAACAGGCCATCGCCAACGGCATCACCGCACAACAGGTACCCAGCTACTTTACACACCAGCAAACCATGCTCTGTCAATATAAGGCCTTCAGTAGAAATTAGGGATGGGACGATATATCGCAGTACAAAAATGTGACAATACGTATCGTGGGGCAGAAAAATGAATCGCGATATTAGCTACATTTTATTCTGCTGTAGTAGACACAATTTCACAAGCTCTCCATCCAAATTATATTATTTGCACTTTGTAATGACATTTTTAAATTGTTGTTTACATTCTAGCAAGCCAGTGACATCGCTATAAAGACTTGTGGCTCAGAAATAAACATAATTCTGCACAGTCATACTTTGTTGTCATTAAAGCGTATCGAATCATATTATGACATAAGCATATCATCCCATCCCTAGTAGAAAGGTAGGCCACAGAACAACAATTGATTCCAAGCCATACATACGGCGATGATGTTTCTGTTCACGGGTGGCGATGAAGACATTTTTACACTGTGAGCGGATGCTTTCTGTAATGTATGGATTGCATTTCCACCTGGCTCACTCTGGCAGATCCTATTGCATTCCCATTGCAGCGTGACCTTTACACCGTGCACTGACGTGTTTTATCCATATCCAAATAAACTATCCAGATACAGCTCACATATTAATACCAGGTATAAATGGGTTCTATGACTGCTCTGTGTGGATGTGATTTTCCGTTGTAAACTTTGTCTCCTCCACCTTATTATGCATAATCTCCATCGTGACTCCATGTCTCTTTTGCTTTTTTTTTTTAGATCATCCACTTCCTAAGGACCAGAGCACACGCTGTCATGCTCAAGCAGGTACATTAAACCCACCCGTCCTTTTCACACTGTTAATTCCAGTAATACTGACTGACCTGTGACGGGCCCACCACGGCGCTCAGCCTGTCTTCACCTTCTATTTCTGTCCTTCAGACCCCGGTACTGCCTCCAACCATAACGGATCAGATCAGACTGTGGGAGCTGGAGAGAGATCGACTACAGTTCACAGAGGGTGAGCGTGCACGTGTGTTTGCATGCGAGTGCACGGCCGGGGAGTGGATGTTGGTCTCGCAATCATAACCGACTATGGATTTTAGATTCTTTTGGTCTTTATTTTCAGCTTCAGTAACATGGATCAAACATCTTTTATTCACAATATAAAAAATCATCGCTTCGGGCCAAATTAACACAGTTGTTTTTAGTTTTGAGACAAAGCTTGGAGGAATTTAGAATCAATTTGCTGAAAGGAAACCTAATCGAAAGCTGAACTGCTCTCTGGTGGAGCCTCAGCTCTCTGGAGAGCTGCTAAGCTGATTGATTTCTCAGGGCTTCTTCATTTGTCCTGCCTGAAGGTTATGACTGACAGAGGTTGGCCTCAGTCTGTTGATAGCGCTCAGTCAATACAGCTGAGTTGTAACCCTCGCTCTCCGATGTGTTGTAAACTGTAACAGAGCGAATGAGTATTGACTTCATGCTGGCCTTTAACCTCATTTCTCATCTGTTTGTGTGTTCATTCTCCTGTTGTTCCTGTCAATGTCTCCATCAGGAGTGCTCTACAACCAGTTCCTCTCTCAGGCTGACTTTGAGGTGCTGCGAGACAGAGCTCAGGTTGGATTTTGTTTCCTATCTCCAGGAGTCAGTTCAATTACAAATAATAATTTATTACAATTAATAATAATCTTATAATATAATTCATTATATTTTCTAATAATGTATAATTCTCCACCATTTCATAATGCACAAATGTCACATTGTCTTTCTGTCCCAGTAAGTCAGCTGCTACTGATACTACAGCTGCTATTTTGCACATCCTGTTAATGCTGGAATTCATACATTTCTACTTACAGGAACACATCATGTTTTACCATATTTTTCCTCCATCCATGTGTAGATTGTTGGCTCCTGTGCTCCATGCTAACACTTTAGAATACACTATGTGTAGTGATAGTAGCTCCATGCTAACACTTTAGCATGTATGTGTAGTGATAGTAGGCTCCATGCTAACACTTTAGAATACACTATGTTGAGTGATAGTAGGCTGTGTTAGCATGGAGCATCGGAGCCAGCGATCTACTGGGGACACGTATGATTTCGGTGTCTCTGTTCTCATCACTTAAAAGCTAAATTGACCAACAGACTTTTTTTTCCTTTTAATGTGCCCTAGTATTTAAGTTGTAGGTTCAGTTTGTTTCTATAAGCCCCTACTCGCTCAATTCTTGTTTACCGTATATCCTGTTTTTCTTTGATGTATCCTATTTTTGCTGCTGCAACGGTCCAATTCCCCCACAGGGATCATTAAAGTTTCATATAACCTAAACCACGTTCTTTGTCTCAAACAAATGTTCTGGCAAATTAACCTGTTGCAGTTACACCAATACAGATCTACGGAAGGGGAATAGGGCCACATGTGAAAAATGTATTAGAGTTCTGTCAGAATTCTGACTTTATACTCAGAATTCTGACTTTAAACTCAGAACTCCAATTTTTCACGTGGCCCTAATCCTCTTCCGTACAGATCTGCAGTACCTGTTAGATGCATATGACCTTTTTAATGTATTCACTCTGGAATTGCTGATATTGTGTATTGCTCCATCAGCAGGCTGTTGAATGTTGTCTCTGTGCAGGGTCTGGGCTGTCTGGTGTGGCAGAACGTTGCTCACAGGGTGATGGTGGTGACGCCACAGGGACACAGCGAGGTCAAGAGGTTCTGGAAACGACAGAAGTCACACACATAACTGGAGGAAGAGGAAAAAGGATCAGTGATTTCACACTGGAGGACAATTATTCCTGTAACGATGATTTGCAAATGTTTTCTGAATCTTGGGATTTCCTGCTACTGAGATTGTTCAGTGTGTGTGCAGCAAGACAAAAAACAATGACTTTGGCTGTTAAGAGGAGATTGTAGAATTGTTTTGTATATTGACTTTCCATGTGTTTTGGATTAAATGGTCATATTGAAAAAATGAGCACCTCATCACCTTACCTCATTTTTACCCCTTCTGTTTTAATGTGATTTGCAGATAAGCCAATAATTAATTTAATGTCTTATTTGCATAAAGCAAGGAATAAATATGGATTTGGATAATAATATTGTTAACTCAGCAGTCAGCCGGGATCCCACTGGTCATGGGATTTCTGGAATATCATGGAATTTTTAGAGGTGTATTCCAGACAGAGAAAGTCTCTGGGGAAGTCTTGTTTCACTGGAGTGGAAACCAGACTGAAAAACAACATTAAGCCAGGAAGGAAGAACAAGCACTCATTTTTCATCATAGCCACAGTGGGAACCCTGTGTCAGACAAGAAGGAACCAGGAAAACTAGATTTTTTTAAATGTGGAATGATACAATTTGGCATCATACAAATATCAAATTATATCCATTTAGGACAAAGCACTATATGACAAAATCTTAAAGGGACAACTGACATAAATGGTGAATAAATAAAGATTCAGAATTAAAAATATAATAAACAATGGTTTGGAAATAAAAATAAAGATAAGATAACCAAATGCATTCTTGTTATACTAATTTATCACGTCAGCAGATAAAAATAAAGTAGTACAGTAACGTTACACGGTGTCAGTGGTGAGTTATGCAGCCTCACTCAGCAGGGACTGAGGAAGAAGCAGTGCGGCTAGCTGGCTAGCTAGCGTTAGCAAGATGATGTTCGGGTCCAAGGAACAACGTGACACTTTAACATTTACAACACCAGTATTTACCGCGTGCGCTTTCAATAGCGCACACGCTAATACTGCATTGCCTTATCAAGTTCACGCTTAAGCGAACTTGACTAGAACCGAGCCGAACGACCGACGGGCCGCAAATGGAGCGGGGGAGTTCGCGTGAAAGTCCAACCGGCGCCGGGGGCCCTGAGCCGAGCGACCTGAGGGAGGAGACCCCGGGGGAGGAGGCGAAGGACGGAGAGAGCAGCACCGTGATGTTGAGAGGGAGAGGAAGAGGAGGGGACGAAAAGACAGCGGACAAGATGAAAGCAGAGCGTGAGGATGATGGAGATGCAGGGAACCAGAAAAAGGCTGGGGGTGATGAAGAGGAAGGTGGCAAATACGAAGAGGAACTGGACCCAAGAATTCAGGTATGATGGAAACATAAACATGCTTATTAAACTGGCCACTTAAGATGGGTCATATTGCAGTTTATATAGATAATCTATGCAGCCTATTATAAGTTGGTGCATGTGGTTTCTTACATGCATCATTTAGTTTCCAGTTTCATACAGTACATTCTCTAACCCAAGCTCAACATTATAACAAATATGAGTTTGCACAAATCTGTTCCTTTCAATTGCACTTGGGATTTTGCAGGCTCAAGCCCCCATCTGGGCTGCAAATCTCCATCACTATTGAAAGCTTTCATATTGCCTTCTATTTCCATTACCTTTCCAGAGGATAATCTTTTTGCATTCTACTTTAATATATGTCTTTTCCCTCTCTGTTATCAGGAGGAGCTGGAGCACCTCAACCAGGCCAGTGACGAGATCAACAAGCTGGAACTGCAACTGGATGTGAGAGAGCTCTTTGTCTCGGACCAGAATGCTTGTATCAGACATCACCCGGCACCGGCTGTTCACGCATAGTTCCATTATCACAAGCTCGGATATCGCAGAGTGAAATGGCCAAGGCTCACTGAATACATCAGAATGTAGTTTCAGATGTTTCTGTTGTGTCTTTGCTCCCCACAGGATGCCAGGTCGAGCTACAGGAGGATTCTCACAGATTCTGCAAGGAAGCTCAATGCTCAAGGCTCCCAGCTAGGTACCTGCATTGAGAAAGCAAGGCCCTACTATGAAGCCCGTAGACTTGCCAAAGAGGTGTGTGTGTGTGTGTGTGCGTGCAGTGTATGTGCATAGATTAGGACACAATAGATATGTTGGGACACCAATATTATATGCTGAAATCTTTTTATGAGTTTAAGATCAGCATGACATGATATCCACAGATCTAGTTGGCGTAGATGATCATTAAATCCATGAAGACAAGTAATTGGCTAGTAATTTTGATGGTGGGGCGTCCTGGTGGAGCATACCATGTAACCACGACGTCCTGGCTTCCAGTCCAGCCCAGGAGTTTAAATAGACCTTTTAATAATTTTGATCTTGACAGATACAAAGACATTAATTGTCAAATGGAAAAAGAAATAAGCCATTAGAGCCTTTTGTCATCACAAGCCAAATTGGAGTGAGCGGGGTGAGAAAATGATATGGAGTTGTAAAATAGTCCATATTTTCCGTTAATTTGGAATTAGGCGTACTATGCTATATCAAACTTTAAAATCCTGTATTCATCAAGGCGTAACATAACCACAGAATGGTATGTCCAGCCTACCTCTATGTCTTGTAATAGCATGTTCTTTAAGCTTATGAAAACAACATATCTATCTTGTCATAACGCTTCTATGATCCTCACATTTACATAATGTATACATATGCTTGTACTGGCTAAATGCAATTTTAAATGATGGTAATGCATATGTAAGTAACCAGTAAGCGATTGCGCAGGCTGAATGATTTGGCTCTAATGAATCATAATTGATTACGTAAAACCTTTAACCCTTGAAAAAATGGGGCAGGAGTGGCAGTCATGTTTAATCAACATTGTGAAGGGTAATTTCAAACTGTAATTGAACTAATGAAAATCTTGTGGATAAAGAGCAGGGGTCTAATTGAAAACAATTAAGCAAATAATGGATTATAAATCTGAACTGGTTAGCACTGTCATTTGTAGAGTTATAAAAATGCAGATTACAAAATTATAACGTCTAGTCAGTGTAAATTCAGAGGAGTTCATATCATTGTATATGCAGAATACAACAGTCTTTGCTGTTGTTTATCATGCGACCCACAAACCAGACGCCACAACATATCTGACAGCCGTTGAGCGAGGCTGTCATGTTAAGATTCCAAATCATAAAAATGATCATGACGTTGAAACTGAAGCAGTCATCAATCTTTTAGCAGCGACCTTAAACTTTGGGTATCCTTCTACGCCCAGCCGGGCCCTCCTGCTGCTTCCTCATGCAGAGATGTTGGCCAGATCCTCCCATGTGATCTGAGTCACCTTGACTTTAACAGCCTCCTCCCAAACTAACCTAGACACATCTCCCCCCAGGCTTTGACATAACTCACTGTGCTGCATGACTGGAATACAGTCAACTTTTCTTTACATGTCAAGTGTTTCTATTTGTGGCATTTGGCTCTGTCTACTTTTTACCATGTGATCAGTACTAGACCTTTCCTGGTGGTGTTTTCTGGAATTGCATATAGACCTTTTGCAGAAGCGTTCTAAAACACCATACCAACCATACCCAACCACTGGAAGACCACTGACAAGTTAGTGGAAGACCATCACTTCGTCATTATAGAGGCCCGCTGGTGAACCTACATGAACATATGAAAAACTGTGAGCCATTGTAGGCAATTTTATGACACCCATTTCACACTGTTTAAAGGATAAGTTCAGCGATTTTGTACCTATATGTCTCTTACATACCTGTAGTACTTGGACCCACAGAGAATATTGACCCCCGAGTCAGCTGTCAGTTGAAACGGTGAGCTCCATTGCTCGGCCTCTCGCTGCTAACAATGAGTCCAAATGGGGTTTGTCAAAATATCTCCAAAAAAGCCAGTCTGTGAAAACGATATGGCGACCAACCGACGTATTTCTATCCACAGCCTGGAAAGCAGCAGCTCCGCACCATTTCCACTTGGTGGATAGTCTTCTACCAAACTCTACTGTTTATAATCTGACCTGACCGTCCGCAAAACCAGATCACTCCACCTGTAACGCACTTTCACTAAATAGTTCTGTGATTTCTTGATTAGTGAAAATGTGCGTAATGGTTGAATTGTGTCATGTTTACTCTCAACTCCCCTGTGGAGCCTACAAATGTTTTTTTTGAGACATTTTGACAAACCCTGTTTGGACTCATATGAGACATGGAGCCTTTTATTTCACTAATAATCAGAATAGTAGCCCAATCAGAATAAAAATGCCTCATGTAACCACCTTAATCAGAATAAACCATCCCGTTCCGAATTAAATATCATTCCATTTGAGAGGGATGGTATAACCCTTTCATAATACGTTCAATGGATAAAATTTCATCATGTAAAAGCTCATTCCGATCACTTTGGTTGGAATATCTATACTCTTTCTGAGCATGCTTGGCCATTTGACGCAAGTGACATCAATGACGTTTACGTTTTTTCTGAGAGAATTTGAATCATTGTGGGTACAAAACAAAACATCTGTTGCTGACATTTTTGGAGTCGTATGTTCTGATAAAACTGTTGCTTCATCAGAAACAACAGCCGTAAAGCAATAATGGTGCCAAGTGCCTGACGCAGGTCCATCTTTTAAAAACATAAGCCCATGCTAGAGTGCTGGATTTGGTATTTTGTGCATGTCAGAAACTTTTATTCTGATTGAACCCAACAGAGTTTGCAGTTTCAACCGACAGCTGACTCGGGAGCCAATATTCTCTGCGGGTACAAGTACTACAGATATGTAAGAGACAAATTATGTATACAGTAGGTCCAAAATCAGCAAACTTATCCTTTAAAATAAGAATGTGTTATGTGTATTAGTGTTAAGAAAAAATTGCTATTTTAGTCAAAGTTTAGGAAAGTAACGGCTGGGTAGTGCTTGGTAAATCAACAGCTGTTTGAACAAATCTGTGCCACTAAGCAACAAAAGCAATAGATGGTGTTATGTATGATAGCAATGGGTCCGCTTGTGGCCCGGGTGGGTGTGGTTTTCATTCCATTTAAAATCAGCACATGCTGGGGGAGATGGATAAAACAGTGAATTGATAAATGTCATTCAGGCTTAAACAAAACCATAACTGGTCTGCATGCTGGCAGTCATTTCATATCACTGCTTGAAGGTAGATAGACTACTTGACCTACAGAGCTGCCAGTACAGCGTAACTGCGAGTGTGGTGGTTCTGATTGGAGGGACGTCTGTGAGTCAAATAGGCCAGCTACAACCAGGCTTTTGCTCCGTCGTCCATTGTCGTTTGTTTACTCAGCTGTCAGGTGTGCCGACAATGTTGTGTTTGTTGCCGGCTGACAGATTGCACTCCATGTAAGTGGTTTCCTCGACCCTTGCTGCTACCGGCTCACCTAGCTTGTCTTTTTTACCAGTTTTTCTTTGGATTTTCTGTTGATGAAGTTTGAGTTTATGTAGGTGGCGCTCTGTTCTTTGTCTGTTCAGCCATGGTGGCTATTGCTGCTCATGCAGTTTTTCTTCTCTTTATTCCAAACAAACGGAAACGTAAAATGCATCACTTCTGTCTGCTAGAAGATTTTTCCAATGAAAGACCTACCAGACAGCTGGGCGGTGTTCGAAATGGGATAGCCTACTACTCACACTATACACACTACATGCAACATGTAACGATATGGCACATACAGTATGTTTAGTATGGTAGTACCCTATTCCAAACGCGGCCTAGGTGTTTAGAAGAGCAAATACAAAAGCTTTCAGAACTGAGTGTAGGATGAATCACTGATGTGTTATATCCATCAGTAGAGTAACAAAACGGACATTTAGATCAAAATGTCATGGATTATTACTTTAATTTAGATCAAATAACGTACAAATTTACCAATTCTAAAAATTCATGAAGGTAGTTTATTGTTTTTGTTTTTAAGTCAAGAGATCAACAAATGTACATGAAGTTTGAATGTTTCTTTAGATACATTTGGCTGTGAAGTTGAGAAGCATTTACTGGTTTACTTGTGACTTTCTGTTTTGGTTGTTGGTTGGTTGTTTCGGTCGGCAGCCTGCTGCCGGAAGGACCAACTCCACCCAGCTGGTATCCCTTAAATGATTGTACCCTCTTATTGATGCCATGGATTACCTACCTAGCTGTTACTGGCTGTTCCTCCAGGCCCAACAGGAGACCCAGAAGGCAGCTCTGAGGTATGAGAGGGCCGTGTCCATGCATTCTGCTGCCAGAGAGATGGTGTACGTGGCGGAGCAGGGCCTTCTGGCTGACAGGAACACCCTGGACCCAACCTGGCAAGAGATGCTCAACCACGCCACTGCCAAGGTACAAACCCAGGCTTCTCACTGGTCCTGTAATTTGTAGAGGTGTATTCCAGACAGGGAAAGTCAAAGAATTTTACCAATAGGTCACTGTACATAAATATAGCAAAATGTATTTTCCAACTTGTTTCACACATTCATTGCATTATATGGTCGTTTTCAGCCTAACTGGAGTGGAAACAAGACTGTTAACCCAGGGCTGTAGTCAATACCACCTTAGTCGAATCTGAGTCAATTCTAAGACCAGGTCCAGTCAAGTTCAAGTCAAAACCAGGTCCGAAGGGGGTCAAGACGTGAGCTCTTTCTCAAGTTGCGATCTTGTGCATTCTTGTATCCTCCATGACACATTTGACATAATATCTAACGGCTGACGTACCATTCCAAAACAAAACATCACAATGATGGAGGGTGGATAAATATCCCAGGAGTTAACATGCCAACCGAGGATGCCTCGGATGGTGACTTGACCGATGAGAACGAATGCTCCCAAGATTCATTGTGAGAACAACACATCACGTCCAAACAGTGGGTCCACACCATTACCACGCTGGCGGCACCTCCGACCGGCTGGGTGGGCGGAGTTTGCAGACCATTTAAATGGCATCATAGCTGAATTTGAAAGGCAACAGACGGCATGCTGTCGGAGATGGACCACATGGCTAATAAAACAAAAACACTGCAGCGTAAGCCTAATGCTAATCTACAACGAAATCTTAAAATACATAAATGATGTAGGCGTAACTACTTAATGCCAGAGGAAAATACATGCAGTAGTCTCAGTAATCCAGTGTTACTATTCAGACCTCTAGATGCCAGCAGAAGTGGTCCACTCCATTTCAAAGACACGCCCCTCCCTCACCTCTTGTCATCATGTCTCGCCGATTTGTGGCCCGGCTGTATGAAAAGGAGCGCACCCAGTGCTACAGTCTGTTGTATAGAGGCAGTTGAAACATTCCTGGGAAAATGAACAGCTGTGCGTCTTAATTGATTGCGCACGTCAAGCACACAGGTCATCTCAAACTGTAAGGATGCTTCTCTGTGCTTGCTTTCATGAGAAGTTTGTTCTCTCCAAGACAACTTGGGAAGAGCTTTCTCCACAAGCACGTATTGACTTGGCATTCTTGGATTTGATATTTGGCCCAAGTCAAAACCGACCCAGAGCAAATCGAGTCCTATTCAAGACCAAGACCAAAATAGGCAATAAACGGGGCATCCTAGTAGATCAGTGGGCTAAGGCGCGTCTTGGGTTCGAATCTGTCCTGGGACCTTTGTCACACGTCATCCTCGCCTCTCTCTCCTAATTTTTCTTGTCAATGGGTTAGCATATCTTTTCAGATGTAAAAATAATGATTAACGAGTTTAAGGATGAACAGAGATGTAGATCAATCTGCAGGAGCTCTGTACTAGACCCTTCAACATCAAACTACTCAATGCATAGAAATGGATTAATCAATGTATAGAAGTTTGAGGACCATTACACACAAGTGTAATCCCTTTTGTGTGTAGTGCTGGGGAGAAAATAAACCAAGGTGGACCAGGTAGAGAAAAAAATATCTTTGAAAATGATTAGATAGGCGTGAAAAAGTCGAGTCAACATCCAATGGTGGCCAAGACAGAGGCTATTTTCATATCGTACATATTCTGCAGTCTAAATTCTTCTGCCGTTATTTAAACACCTTCATAATGCTGTAATCCATACGTTTTCCTCTTTCAGTCACACCTTCTACTTGAAGGGGCCTTAAAGGACAATTCCAGCATGATTGGAGTTTTCACTCATTCCCTGCATTCCCTTACTGTTTTACATCACTGTAAATCATTTTTCAGCACTTTGAATACTTTACTTTAAATACTCTGCTTTTATCACGTTATGAGATTTTTGCTTTTTTGCCCTCGTCTTAGAGGTACTCCAAGTAAAGAAAAGGGCACCAATTTTAAGCCATAATTTATTTAAAGCTTTATTTTCCGTTTAATTTTATGGACTACTGCTAGTGGAAGCCCCTCGCTTTTCTTTTGGCTTGACTGGGTTGTGATTGACAGAAGGCGGGTCCTAATGTAACTGCAGAGAATGTTAGCTATTGCTTGAAAACTTTTATTTTGGAGAGGAAAACACTGAAATCGGATAAGCAGAAAGTGGAAAGTGTCTCGTCTCGGCTCTTGCAGTGTTCCTGAATACGCTCACTGATATGAAACGGTGAAAGGAAGCTCGTTCAAAATGTAAAAGTTTAGAGCCTGATATTAGCATTCTGATGCAACTTTTCAAAACGCAGTTGGCAGCCTTTTTTTCACAGTGATGGATTAACGTTACTGACACACTGGAAATCACACTGGAATTGTCCCTTAAACAATATTAGTATTTGTATGGTATTGATTAACAACCCTGTCAACCCCCCCACAGATATATTATGGTTGTCATTACATAGTGATTATTAAAGTTATATTTTATCTTATCCTAAAATGGTTCCATTGCAAGTACAAATCCATGGAGTCTTATCAGCATTGGTACGTAGTCCAAGAGCACTCAGACCACCGGGGACCGCTGCTCTCTGTCACTAATCAATGATGATTAATGTGCACTTACTCTTAGATCAAGGTTGAATGTACTCATTCACACACTAATTTCCCCTCCAAAGCACCCATTATACATCCCTGCTGTGTATTGTAATTGAGCACTCGAGTAGAGTTATTTCAGAGTATTCATAACATTACAAAGTGAAGATGTTCACAATGGCTTGTAGAGATTCTCAACTCAATCACTCGCCAGGACAAGCACATCCTTGAATTAATATTCAGTGTCATATTCAGGTATTCCGCTCTGTCTGTATTAAACTTTAAAGGTCATTGTGCTGTTGTGATTTTAATGATTGATGGGAATGGGTAAAGGTGCCTGCAGAGTTCAGCTGGAGCTGCTGCTGTGGTTCAGTCTGTTCTGTAGTCAGGCTTCCCACTGGTCATGGAATTCCTGGAATATTATGGAATTTTGGGAGTGTATTCAAGTCAGGGAAAGTCAGGGAATTGGATGCATTTTCTGGAGAATTTTACAAGTGGGTTTCTTTCCAGGAATATAGCAGAATATACTGTATTTTCCAACTTGTTTCACACATTGCAATAGATGGCTTTCAGCCCAACTGGACTAGAAAGCAGACTGAAGAACAACGTTAACAAACCAGGAAGGCCATGGAAGCACTTATGTAAAGTCATGGAAAAGTCAATTTTACATCAAGGCCACGGTAGAAACCTTGGGCATTGCTAGAGTCCAGACACCATCTTGAAGCCTGTTAAAAATGACTGGGGGAATTATCTATATGGTGTGTAAATCTTGGGGGAGCTCACTGTTTTATAGTAGACTACAAGGTTGACAAGACTGACATGGTCTCTAAAGACCTGTTAATGTGAATACCATGCACATTTTGCACAGTGTATTTGCTACACGTATCTGTGTCCTTCATATTCCTATATCCTTCTCATTGTTATATATTGCTTGTTTATTTTTAGAAAAGCAACCTTAGCAAACCAGGAAGGACGAACATTTTTAGGTCATGGAAGCGCGCCCACTTATTTGTGGGCATAAGGACCATGGTGTGAACCCTGTCTAGTCTAGGCGACAGGTAATGTCTGACAAGGGTGACTTTGCAGTATGTCTGCACGGATTCATGTTTTCTGTGCTGGCTAGGTGAACGAGGCGGAGGAGGAGCGCCTCCGGAGCGAACGGGAGCACCAGCGAGTCACCCAGCTGTGCCAGGACGCCGAGGCTCGCGTCCAGACCCTCCAGAAAGCCCTCAAGAAGGTCATCCTCAAATCCAAACCGTACTTTGAGCTCAAGGCACAGTTCAACCACATTCTGGAGGTGTGTACCAGGCACATGGGAGTGAATTCATGTGCTCTTAATGTGATATAGTGCTTCTTTTTCTACAGCTAGGAACAGGGAGATCATGTATTTTTCACCCCTTTGGTATTGCCTTTCATAACATTACATTGTTTTGATGAGTCAACGTAACTAGCAAGCAGTAATTGAATATAAACAGAAATAACTCAATAAAATGACTTCAGAGCTTACCATCGACCCCAACAACGCATGCAACCGTTCTCCAAACATCATTTTTGAGATGTTTATTCCTGTTGTCTTCCAAATAAAAGTTGTAGAGAACTGGGAATTTTTGAATGGCTATCATCAACTTCTTGTCCATTTTCCACTTGCCAGGCTGAACTATTCATGAAACAAAATCACATCAGTAGGGAAACAAGGAAACACTGAAATCATATTGTTTCCCTGGTCAATCAGCTCTATAGGACATTATCTGGTGACTTGTTGGTCCTGTTGCTCACAGTCTGAATGTACAGTTACAAATACCTAGCAACAGTTAGCCAAATTACAACTGCTCTCTAACAGCCAGGGGTGGACAGAGTGCCAAAATACCCCTAAGAAGAAGTACTGAAATTTTACTGGTATAGAAATAAAATTCCTGGTGTAAAAATCTACTACAGATTTCAGTATGTGATATTGCATTTTATTATGTGCAACATTACTATGTTGAGTGTTATAAAAATAAGATTCTGAAATATATGACATTATTCAATTTGTAATTAAAAAACTGAAAATGGTCAATCACATTACTCAATAATGTTATTGCTGTTTCTTTTGCCACTAGCTATCCAACTAGCTAGCTAGGCAAACTAGCTAGGCTAACACAAACTAATGCTACTGTAGCTGGATGGATGTTAACTAAGTTACTATCATGGATAAATTTGATCATTTAACGTTACAGTTAGTTAACTTAATGTTTATTTCACATGATTTAACAGCTTTAATGCTGATGCAGTTTACTGCTGGCCAGTTTCTGATGCAATGCTAATGCAGAGGCTACAAAATTTGTACTCTAATGGATGTGATTTAAAATGAAGCAAAGTATAATACTTCAGGCAAAACATACTGAAGTAAAAGTGAAGTTACAGACTTTAAAAAGTATAACTACACAAAAAAGCTACTCAATTACAGTAACATTAGTAACTGTAATTCGTTACTTCTATCCTTGCTAACAGCCTGTAACTATGTGTTTGCAGGAACATAAGGCTAAGGTGGTACAGCTGGAGGAGCGGGTGGTGAAAGTAAAAACGCGCTATTCTGTCGCTCTGCGCAACCTGGAGCAGATCAGCGAGCAGATCCATGCCCAGAGGGGGCGAATCCGAACCAAAAGGGGGCGCCCTGCAGCCTGTGGGGGGCGAAGCTCCCCCGTAGGGGCCGAGGCCGAGGTCAGAGCTTCCGTCGGGATTCATGTTGGTAGCTGCGGAGGGGTTGGCGGTATAGAGAGCGACTGGGCAGACGGGGAGAAGACCAGGCAGTGGGTGGAGAGGCACCGGGAGTCCGGCTGGGGCCAGAGGGAAAGGCTGGAGGCGGAGCAGGCCGGATCGGACTGCATGTCCGTCATCAGCCTGCAAACCATCGCCTCCGACCTGGAGAAGTGTGACTCTGTGGAGCACCTCGGGGAACTCAGCGACGCCGGGAGCCTGGTGGGGGAGGACTGGGACAGGGACAGGAACGCGAGGCCACCGCAGAGGGCGGTAGGGAGGGAGGCGGTGATCGACGGACCGCCACAGGACAGAGCTAACCAAGAGAAGGGAGTGGCCGGTAAAGAGAGGCAGGAGAGCTTCGTCAAGCAGCACCACAGGAGTGTTAGCCTATGAGAATCCCTGGAAGAAGGAAGCTGATGAGTGATGATGATGGTGGATCACAGTGGCCGTATGATGAGGGATCAGAGAGGAAATTAGAGGGGCGCGAAGAAGGACCGAGACTTGAGAGATGGTAGACAAGCTGCCGGGAATTTGAAATGAGCGTTGACACTGATTGACACAGCATCATGGTGACAGTGCAGTTAGGAATAGCAGGGAGGGTTGGCAGGTACACCAGGCGCACATTAATGAATCCCTGCGTGACAGCAATAAAGAGAGAGAGGAGTCCTAGCGAATGCACTGACCTCCCCTGGGACTAGTAGTTCTCATGCTCTGATCCTGTCTGTTGCTCTGCAGGGTGAAATATCAATGACAGTGCATGAAACGAACAGCAGGTTGCAAAAGTCTAATCACTGTAAAGTAGAAACAGGCAAAACTTATAAATAGCGCAAAATGTGCTTGTTTTTATTCATGCTTCTTGTTTTTACTGTCTCTGCGCACCATTTTAGATAATGCTTCTCCGTTTGGACATACCACTGACGTTTCTTTGCCCTAAGGATGGACAAATACGCTTATTCTTTAATGCAGGCAATATCATGCACTACTGAATAATCCATTAATTCAATAATGCACACACAAACTCAAAAGTAAATAAGTAAAAACAAACTAAAAGACCCAAGTTTAAGCAAATAAAAAATACAAGAGGGACTATTGTTCATGCATCACCTCTCTTCAAACCTTTGAAATGGAATTTTGAATCATTTTGGAGGGTACAGGCTTCATCTTCTATCATTATAAGAGGTCTGTTTAATTTAAGCGCTGTGGCCAAATAGCACTTTTCCATTGACTCATAAAGTCGTCTTATTCATATTCCGATGCGAGATATGTACTGATGAGATCATGAACAAAACTTTTTTTTCTGTAATACAGTTTGATGAAAGTCATTGCTGTGTTGTACTGTAGACATATACTAAAGGTCAGCGCTAGTTGTCAAAAAAATGCCTTTACTGACAGTGGTTGTCGTTTGACCTTAAATATCCACAAAACTTCTCATTTGACCTTTTAGGATCTGGTTTTGTCAGGAAGAAATTGCTTCAATAGTCTACTTAGCTGAAGATGTAACTCTAACCTACCTAGGTCAAAGCTTAACGGAAGATCTTTGCACACACATAATACATGGACAGTTTGCATGAAAAATCAGTTTACTGTTACACAAGGTCTCTGCTGTTGTACAGATGGCCATTACCCCATTCACGCTTATAGAAATAGCCAAATAGATGATAATATAGTAATTTTATTTTTTTCTATGCTCATTTTTTCAAGTGCCTTTGGGTCCTAAATCAGATTCTCTCAGCCAAAATATATCCTACTATCAAAAGATCCAAGGGGTTGATGTCAAATATCTGAAATTACATTGAAATTGAATGTACTTAAAACCTTTTATTGTTCATTAACAGTCAGTACTTCAGATGGAGAGAACAGTATGTACTTATTTTTTTAAATATTGAAGTTAGGGTTGGACCAATATGGGTTTTTGAAGGCCAATGCCAGTATTTTTTGTATTGAAGCTGCCAATAGCTGATATTATATTGTGCCAGTATTCAGTACCTTTAAAGGACCCATATTTTACTTTTTCATTTAGCAATTGAACAGTTCCCTGTCGTCTTTAAAAACCGTTTATGAAGTGTCTAGCAAAAAAACCCACCCAAGTGGCCTTTCACACAGAAATGCTCACTGAGAGGGAGAGAGATGAATAGCGACAAAAAAATAGGAGGATACGCAGCTTTGGTTTCCAGTCGACCAAATTAAACATCCACTCCCCCTCCCTCCCCCCCTTGTCATTCATTGGTCGCCCATTGCGGTTTGACAAGTGGTCCGTTTTTTTCACCCCTTGCTCTGCGACAAAAATACACCAGCCGTGTCGTAGCAGGAGCCAGACGTTCTTTTTGTGTGTAAGAGACAAATGTATTAAGATCCAAAATCGCCGAACTCATCCTTTAAGGCAGGGTGTTGCTATAGATGAAGTTACTACAGTTCTGGAATAATCAGGATAACCACATCATTACTATACAGCTACACTCATAGTAGCCTGTTAGCCAAAATGTTTTGTTAACATTGCCCAAACTTAATAAATTCCACAACTATTGCACCAAAAACTGCTCTGCTAGCTCATTCTAGTTATAACTAAAATATTCGCCAGCAAATATATTTTTTGTCAACATAGCCACACTTACAAATTGTGATATGAACACTGGGCGAGCGAGCATCACTTAATATACAGGTGAGAGACAGCATGGGGCAAACCTAATAAACTCAAAACCTGTTATGCAATAAACTGCTTTCCTAGCTCAATCTAGCTGTAACTAAAATATTCGTCAGATTTTATTTTTTATTTTTTTTTGTCAGATTAGCCACGGCAGTGGGTTAGGGTTACTGATGGCAAACTGGCAAACTGATATTTTGGTCTAACCCTGCTTCAAGTAATGTGAAATTTAATTGCTTTACTCTTTGTTTTGCGAACAACACATTTTGTTGTGACTCAAGGAGAAGCAACTGGAAGGTTCTTTTTACTAATGGGTGTATTTCACCTTTTTTTCTCATTTCACTCCACACGTTTACATCAGACACTACATTCACAGGCAGTGGAATCTGAAATGACTAAAAATTCTAATCAAAACGGTATTGTATGTACTTTGTTTTGTAAAGCTGTGCCATTTGAATTAATTTCAAACTTAGAAAGTGGGTTTGCGTAACCTGTACTTGTTTGCACTTGCCTTCTGTGTTGTATTTTAATCACATAGGTCTGAACCCCTTTTATCATTGGCCAACTTTCTTGTAGTACATACTGTACCTCATTTGTTCATGTAAGAGATGAATGTAAATTTTCAAGAGTAGTAGGGTAGATGTACGCTACTGCTGAGCATCAGATATGTAACTTATTTAACATGGAAATGTTATTTTATGGAACTTCATTTATTAAAATTTTATTTAACATGCTTTCATAAGTGTTAATGGAGGGGGGGTGATGGAGAGAGACTATACCTAGAGTATGCTGTAGATCACATTCAGAACACTTTCTATATTTTATTCTATGTTTCAACAGTGGATTATATCTTACCAGGTAATGATGGCTTTTCACAGTGTCAAGCCCTCTACGAATGCCTTATCCTCTGTCATTATTCTATGTGCACATATTCATTTTCCTATTTATTCATGGTGTACAAAATTGAAATGACGCACATACGAAGTGCCCCTATGGTGGCTTCTGCTGCCCTGTATATAATGCATATCAATGAGACAAGTCGCATAGAGATGGATTTCATAAGTGAACAATTCATCCTTGTTTCCTCTTAAGGGAAAGTAGGCTCAGGTAAGAGGGCTGTGACAGGATCCACAGTCACTCACTTATACGTAACAGAATAAAGGGCATGGCAACAATAGCGGAGAACAGCTGAACACGTTTATAAACTTACAACTTGGCCATCTCAACAGAATTGAATAGACATGGTTAATTTCTGTTTCTGTTTTGGTTCATTTCTGTGCCGTTTTTGATGGGGATTGTGATTGTGTTTAGATAATGTCAGCTTGTTAGCTAGTTAACCATAATATCTGGTGAGCTAATTTGCGCATTAGCTAACATTACGTAGCTAGTAGCAAGAGTTATTGGTTAGTAGTTACATGTGAACATTAACATCAGTTGGTTTTCTAAATTAGCCTGCTGGCTAGTTAGCTAGCTAACAAAGCCGAACACCAGCTGTTTGTTCAGGTTAATTAGCTGACTCTTCTCAAGCTACAACTCAGAGTGTTTTGGAGTAGAGACTAGGGCTAAAGACAAGACAGTTTACTGTGTCACAGTAACCTACATTGAGAAAAAAATGTACCTTATCAGACTATTCACTTTCACTTAAAACATTACTGAATTGGTGTTCAGGTGTTCTCTCTTTCTAGCCTGGTTGTTATATATTTAGACATTAACTAAGAGCCAATTATCCTATTTGGACCTCCATGATTTAGCCAGCTGTGGCTGTTAGGAGATTGATGTTGCAACTGCAAAACCTCTATATTGGTGTGTTTTACGCATAGTGGGGAGGTTAATGGTCAGGAAATAGAGAGGTAACAAACAATTATCTTCTACTTCTGGGCTTCAATTATTCAGCAGTGATATAAATACACCACAGACTGGCCACAGAGGGAGAGAGATGACATGAAGAGCAGAGGAGTGAAAGGGGATGGAAAATGTGATAATTGATTGCGATAGTGAAAAGGGATAAAGTGGGGGCAAGTTGAGACGAGAGAAATTGGCCGCGGACTATAATTTTAGGGCCGTAGTGAGTGAAGGTGACACATGATGGAGGAGGGAGCAATCATACAGGGACGGATGGGAAATAGGGAAGGAGGCTGATGACAGCTCTGAAGATGGAGAGCAGCCGGAATGCCCTTTGTCAAGCTCGGCTCCTTATCCATTTCCCACTTCAACAAGGTGGAAAAGGAACGTTTATACGCGTGATAATGAAGCTGATCCATTTATAATCCATTTATAATCGCAGCATGAAAATGGCAAATGCCGCCGACTTGACGGTGAAGCACTGCTGAGGGAAGAGAAAAGGGCAGCAGCAAGAGTGGTGGTAGTAGCTCCTTGGTGTGTTTCTGTAACCTTGAAAGAGATAGTGGAAAGGTGTTGTGTGTCAGTGTGTGTGAGTTTGAGCGATTTTTGAAGGCCGATACTGACAACGATATTTTTGGATTGAAGCTGCTGATAACAGATATTTTGTCCTGATATTCTTCTTTCTTCCATCTTTCTTTTTCTCAGCTAAAAGTGTCTGCAGCTCAGAAACCGTAAGTCCTACAGCAACCGAGCCGTTTGTCGTAGAGAGAAAATTCTTGCGTCCCGAGATTCTTTCAAAGGTGCTGAGTCCAACCCATACATCACTTCCACCGTCTGCCATATTGGATTTTCCACCATTTTTAATTTTTTTAAATCACTTTTCATCTCATCTGATTCTTGGGACCATCCTCTATAAAACTCTCATAAAGGTGATAGGCCAAATGGTTTGGCTTTTATCAACCAATGAACTTTTAACGAAACATAGCCTAACACAAAACTGGCCATAACTCATTGACCATTCATCTAATCAAACCAAAATTTTAAACACATGTTGAGGAGTGTTGCTTGAGTACGCCCACAAAAGCATTTTGAGTTCTACCACTAGTGGGCGCTACAAATGCAAAAAGTTTATATCTCATAATTGACCGCAGATTTGTTACATGCTCTAGGATGATGTCCAAGTCGACCTATGAGATTTGGTCATGATTGATGAAAGTGGGCGTGGCTTATTGCATAATAATCAAATCTCCATAGAAAAAGTCAGCCGTATGTCCTAGAGAGCTGAAATTTTCAGGACACATCAGCTGAAGTGAGATAAATCTTTCGTACATTGGTACCTACCCCCGATTCTGAGGTTGCCCCCCTCTGTTTATAGCAAAAACTGACTGTAATCCCACTGCATTGTCTTCCTAAACCGTAAGTTACAGAAAAAAACCAACATGATTTTTGAAATCATCATACCTTAATTAGTAAAGAGACAAAAAATGGTAATGATATCTTGAAAACTGAGCGTACGGTAGATGGAAATGTGCAGCTGCAAATAGTTTGATAAATTGGCAATGTGATATGTTCAAGATAGTTTGATCAATCTTCATCAAACTAAAGACAAATGATGTCTGGACTCTCAAGATGATGTCTGTAAAGCCATGTGTAAATTGATTAATGGAGGGAACTAATACAGTTATAATATTCTTTCTGAGGTTTTCAAGATAGGATTGGACTATCACAAAACGTCCTTTTGTTTTGTTCCCCACTCTAACACCCCAAAGTGGAAGTTGGTGGAGTGGCTAAGCACAGGTATTCCCCAACCTACTGTAAAGTCATGAATAGCCAAGCAACAACAAACAGGTAATATTGTCAGGATGATGTGTAAGATATTACATTTTGAAGTTTCATTAAAGAGTAAATCAACACTAAATCACATAGTGCAGAAAACTCTCTAAACTCTCGAAACTGTAAAGCATATTGCAGTCCTGGCCAGTTCTGTAACTTTTGTGCTCTTCTTCTCTGGTGTTCATACCAGTTAAGAACACATGAAGAAATAGCTGAACATGAGTCCAGGCTTCATTTTGTTATGCTAGTCTTTCCAAGCATGAGGAACTGCTGGCTATCAGATGTCAATATCTGTCTCCTTATACCCATAATCCCTTGCGTTTTGTTGTTTCCTGTAGTTGGTCTGGATTAAGTTCTCACTTCTAACGAACCGAACCGCAGTTCTCTTGGCACTCACATCTTGGGACTCACATTTTCAGGCGTCTCAGTGTGGTTATTTGGTGCCACCAGAGTTCGAATGGCATTGTTCTCACCTGGCCGAAACGAACTGAACTAAAGTAGTAAATGGTCTAGAATTCAAATAAACCACTTAGAACATGCTTGGTGTCAACATGCCCTAAAACTCTCCATTGAAAGCCATACTGTTGAAATTGTTAAGGCAGGGTGAGGCAGGTTTCATTACAGGTTTTACAGACTGCAAGGAACCTCCATCATAATGTTTGTCAGGCCGATATCCAGTGTTTAATAAAAGGCCCGTATCAGCCCGATATATCGGCAAAACGACCTATCAGTCTGACCCAAGTGCAAATGCACCCGTTCCCACTCTAGTTTGCATGTGTATGAAAGAGGCAATTCATCCATATCTGTTAGTGTGAATGTGGTAGGCAGGATTACACATCCTATCCTCCCACGCATGATAAAACAGGAGATGTGCAGAAGACGGAGGCTGTGATGATGTGAGGTGTCTGGAGACGTGAGCTCACACAATCCCACTGATTTTGATACCTATAGCACAGTTAAGGTTAGACTGATATATGGGGCTGATATTGGCCTTTTATTTAAAGTGTGTCGTCCACCTCTGATATGATGGATATAATGCTTCATTTATTGTATAATTGATGATTACTACACTGGTTGTCTATGGGAATCCCTTGACGTGAATTGATTCTAATATGACATTTTGATTGGATTCCACATAAGTATGTATGAATATACTTTATTACATTATTGTTGTTGTCATCCTGGGTTTCAGTGGAGAGTTTTTGTGTCTTGTGGTTCCAAATGCTGTTTCAGAGGCTTTTCCATCCTGACAAGAATACAATTCTGTGGGAAACACTGAATACTTGTCTTTTTTTTTTTTTTTGGCATCAAATTTAAAGATAATGAATATCGACGTGAAATATCAGCTATCGACAGCTACTGGTCCAACCTAATCCCAGTAACATGATATAACCAGGCAATTGAATGGGATTTCACACAATGCCATGATGCAACACAGAAAATAGATGTAGCATTTGAGGCTGAATTAGACTGAATGTCTGATAAAATGAATATCCATTTTTCACCTGTGTGACTCATCCCTCTCTGTCTCTGCAAGCCCGGACTCCTCTCCAGAGCTTTTCTCTACAAACTGCAGGAATAACAAATGATAAACCACATCATCCCAGCAATGACAGTCTGGGGTGGCTCGCTGCTGATATTACCATCACAGTGGAGCTGCAGCAGGCTAGCTTGGCAGCTGGATGACTGTATTATAGCCATGCAGAGACTACATACATCACTGTGGCAGAGGGAGCTGACTGGTCAGCTGCTGGGGGTCTGCACTATTTATCTAGCATGGGATCGCGCCATCTGTCTTTCCGTCAACCAATCAGCGCTGTAATTTCCCCCGCTCTGCCGACCCTTCCTCGTGCAGCGGGCCGTACTGCAGAGAGAGAGAGAGAGAGAGAGAGAGAGAGAGAGAGAGAGAGAGAGAGAGAGAGAGAGAGAGAGAGACAGTTATGCTGCGTTCAGGCGCATGGGAAAAAACGTCTGAACGATGTATCGGTTAAAAGCAATGACTTGATTGAAGCCATCAAAGCCAACCACAAACCAAAAATCTAGCAAGTAGTTGTATCTTGTCGTGGCATTTAAAGAGTTGCACTGTTGCGTTGTCACAAAATTGCTCATGTGATGAAAATCACTCATTATGTTTTATTTGAAATTAATATATCTTCCCTTCACTTCATTACAGGTATAGAGGCTTTGCATCACAAATCTGACAACTGTGGCTGGTGCTAGCCCCACAGGGACACTAGATGGCTGTGCCATTACTAGAGTCCCAGTGGTGGCTCTACAAAACACAGCTATCAGGAACTTCATTTAGCATCGCCTTTCAAACGCCTGCTCCTTGGTGGCTCAAACTTACATTTAGTGTCCTTGGCCTTAGTATCATGTCTATGGCACCATAAAAGTTCCAATAAAGTCTTCTGTTTTCACAAAACGCAGCTTTTGGGAGCTGGGAGCTAATGCTACCACGCTGATGACGCCGACCCTTCAGAGTAAAGGTTCCTCAGCAATATACCAAAACCTGTGAGAGAGAAGGGCTGCACACAATACTTTGCGGGTTAAGAAGTGACTTCTGGATGACAGAAAAGTTTTGTCTAAAACATTCTATTTAACCTCACAGGTTTTGGTATATTGCCGAGGAACCTTTACTCTGAAGGCACCAGCCCACCCCTTTTGGGGCTGGGTTGGTGCCATCATGGAGGTCCTCTAGGTGTATATGCCAAGGAGTATATGCTTGCCTATAGACCTCGTAAATCGAATGACGTCAGCCTTGCCTAAATGTGGCTCACGGATCCATAGTGATTTATCCAAAGGAAAAATGAATGGGGTTTCACATAATCGTCTCTGTCACAGTCTATGTTTAATGCAGGATTTTCAAAGTCGGTCCGTTTTTACCTACGTATATTTATATCTCTAATGGCACTGGGTCCGTTGATTTCTGTAACCGTTTTCTAGTCTAAGTAGTATTTTTGCTAGCAACAAGCTAAAAACTTACGCAAACGTAGACTGTGACAGA
Source organism: Centroberyx gerrardi (assembly GCF_048128805.1). Lineage (NCBI taxonomy): Eukaryota > Metazoa > Chordata > Actinopteri > Beryciformes > Berycidae > Centroberyx > Centroberyx gerrardi. Next base: position 2,533,636 of record NC_136015.1, read on the forward strand.
GACGATTATGTGAAACCCCATTCATTTTCCCTATGGAGAAATCGCTATGGAACCGGAATTCCATATTTGGGCTTGTGGGCATCTGACTTACGAGGTCTATACGCAGCTTTAAATTGGCAGATTTTTGAATAGAGTCACGGCGTAACATTCTCCATACGTGAGAGAACAGGCTTGTTTATTCTTTATTATTTACTCACATAAATTGATCTCATATCTGTATAGAATAATGATGTTTTGATTAGCAATTAGCAAAGCTCTTGTGCTGTTCACAAAAATTGTCATGATTTGATGTCAATTTATTTATATTTCTGGTAACGCTAAACAAAGACAAACACATCAAATAAGCAAGACAGTTTCATTCCACTAATTTCTTTATTGTTTCAAGTCCATACATCAGAGTTCATGCTTTCATCCAGTCAGTGAGTTACATCTTGCACATTTGTACAACTGTCTAAAATTACAATATTAATGAATAATAATGATTATATTTATATTGTAATAATTATGATTATTAGAGAATAATTAATTAACAATATTCACCACTGATATCACATTTTGCCATACTACACGTGCGAAATGGGAGCTGCTGCTAAACGCAACCTTACACATTACACTGTTTTGCCTAAATCAATGAGCCTCTTGCAGAAAAAAAAGATATTAGTCTGAATATGAGACACTCTCATTGATTCCCTGGTGGTGGGGGCTAGCGCTGAGTATTTATGATTTCAGTGATTCCAAGCAGTGTAAACACTGAACTTTGTCTGCAAGCTAGGCTAGCGTTGGCTACGTTAGCCTATCTGGAATGTGAATCTAATCCCTGCCCTAAATAAAAGCGCTTCTCAAGTCCACACACAGCAGGCTTGCACTACACCTTGCTTTTTTAAACACGTGCAAAAAGGTGTCACCTGAACCAAGCAGCCAAAACAAGTCAATGGGACCACAACCCAACTTGTTCCTAAAAAATATAAAGTCAATAAATTTTTTCCAGAAGAGGTTATGGTCTAAGTAGCTAATTTCACTTCTTTTTATGTGTCTCCTTATGGCGATTTTCAAAATAATTTTGTCATTAACAAGATATAACGGATATAACACGGGGTTGTTTCAGGTTGTGTTTGCCTAGTGATTGACAGGTCGCCTATCCAATGATGCTCCACTGATTATGGGCCAATAGCCATCTTGGCTCCACCCTTTGCCTCACTTTGGCTGCTCCGGGTCCAAAAAATGTCAACATGGCGGCGACCATAAACACAATCTCCAGTCTTCAAAACGGCCCTTCAGAAGCCAATTGGTGACGTCACACTGACGTCATGTCCATCTGTTTTTACGATCTGTGATCTGATCTATCTATGATCTGAAAGGCACCCTAATGGTGTCTTCAGGGACGACGGAAGTAGTTGGAAGTACTACTACTGGCACACCCACTTTATCGTCATAAGTTGTGAAGTCTGAGCTCTCTGAATTTTTTGACTTTCCCACAGCTGAAGATGACGTGCACTCTTCTCGTGAACGGGTAAGCACGACACCTCTTGAAGGCACCATCACACCCAATGCATTCATGTCATATGGGAAGAAGCGCAAGAATGGGATGACATCTCGTTATAGCGTGTTTCACATTCAAAATATTCTTTATTTATGAATTTAAAATCAACCATAAACGAAGTGCACCAGACAATATTCATTTTTTATTAAGTAGACTTGATTGTCGCACTGTGAAAATTACTGATCATTTTGACTTGTATTGCCTTGGACTGCCGACATCGGCGGATTCGCAGCCATGTTTGCTGCTTCTGTTGACACACTTTCGCAGTTTTTGACGCCAAGTGGGAGAAATTGGAATCCGCAAGTCCTATTTATCCTACTTGTAATTACCGTAATTACCTGTAGGAGGTTGACGTGAACGTTTTTTCCCAAGTAAATCCGATACGACTTGAACGCGGCAAAAGCCCACTTTACCTTGCTGGTGACATCAGGAAGTGATAGAAATATGGTGGTCTATACGAATTTATTTAGTAGCATTTACCACCTGAATGCTAAGGTGAAAGATACTTTCTAGTAGTAAGCTCGTATCTACGGTCCTTCCCATAGGACGTGAATGCAGCATAAGGCTGCATCTCCCAGTGACGTCATCAGAGAGTGAGGGAGTGTTGTGTTGGGAACGAGAGGAAGGAGGTGAGAGAAGGAGGGAGCTACACCGTGTAACGTCGCTGGTGTGTGTGCGCGTGTGTGCGCGTGTGTGTGTGCCGTGCTTTTCGAAACAACACTACACTCGGTAATGTGCTGACAGGATTTAATTTGGTCCACGGAATAGGCGTTTTATAATCTCAGTTGAACGCTTTCCGGACTAATTGTCTGCATAAAGCACTTTTCCACACACTGCCGAGATTGGCGGTTAATTTCTTTCCCTACGAGTGGTAACGTTAGTCGATGGGAACAAGGCAATAGAGCGGGCGTCTAGTATGTGTGAGTATGACTCCTAGGTAGCAATACAGTATGAAATTGCTATATAATATGTTAACTGAAACCTCAGTTGAATTGAACTTTGATTTTTGTATGCTTTAACAGTAGATTCAATTGAGCGAGATGTCAGTGATATTTTTTAACCGTATGGACTTCTGAAGCACAGTAATTGAACAGATTTGAGCGTTATTAATTCACAGTTGATTTCACAGTTACTTTGTATTTTGTATTGCTACACTATCCGTTTGCTATCGATGGGGTAGTGTCAGCCTGCCATGTTTTATAGTTTTCTAACGCATTTAGGGGGATTTTAATTCATCTCGCCTGTCAGTAACACCACACTGCTTGTAGCTAGGTAGCCTGCCTTATAGCTATTGCTCGTGGGCATATTCGCGCGCTTGCACGTGCACTCATCATCCACGCACGCCAACCCGTCTTCGACGCGCTGTCACGCACGCGACCGCGCACAGCGGGCAGACTGTACCTCTGTGTGTCATCCTGAGACTAAAACCTCAACAGTACAGTAAGTGTGGACGTTTCTATTGCTCTCTTCATAGTGCTGCAGTGTGATCCATTTGTCTTCCACTGTCTTCTGTCATCAGTACACTAAACACTGGGCTATAAGTCACTGCACCTAATAGCACTGATGCCAACAACACTTCCAAACCCACTTATATATACATCCACTGCATTTCTGGGGACAAGGTGGAGCAGCGACTGACAAGATATTTATGTGATAAACTATTAGATGTAGACAGTGATGTAGTGGTAAATTAAAAGGTGGGTAAACAACCACCAATATGTGGTATGTAACAAAAGTCTGTGTTACTTTTAGATAAGCTTTTTTCCCTTACCCTCATATAATTTACATCAGTTTGATACTACTACCTCCAATGATGTATACTTTGAATTGACCTCACATAGATTTATGTTTGGCAAAAAATGTGTTAAACTTTATTCTGCAAATAAGAAGGTGGGTAACTGGGTTTAGGTGGGTTTACCCTCCACTGCATCCCTATCTGTCAGTTTAGAGGGAACATTGGTCTTGAATCCCCTGATGTGACTTGTTTTTTTAGATATAGCTGCCAGATGGATTTCTGGCTATTTTTGCTTTATCTTTGCTGTCCATTATAATAATCCCAAATCTGGATTCACTCAGGCCAAGGTATGCCAAGAGCTGCACTTTACCATACCTAAATGCCAACCGTGTCTGTCACCCTGATAGAAGGAAATTCGTCTTCGTTTTCACTGTCTGTCCAACTTTCAGGATGCTCACTGTTTTGCTTGTAGCCTAGAGTAGCCTGTCTTGGGTGGTATTATTATGCTGTGTTCCAGAGATGTCGCAAAGTTGGAAATTCGGACTTCCTATTAGGACAAAATGCAATGGAACGACCCTTCAAGTTGGATCCTGAAAATACACTGAAGTTTGATTTTCAGCATTGCATGACCTTAAATCCATCAAAACATTTGTGTGGTAAATTAGTTAAACATATACATTTTGAAATGTAAAGTTGCGCTAACATTCTATGCTAACTAGCTAGTTAACGTTGCCAAATATAACATTAGCTGTTGCATGGGGAATTGTATTTTATATTCGATAAAGAAAATCTCGCGGGTGGCCGTGTTTCCCTGCATTTTCTGAGCTGGACCATTGGAAAACACAGAGGTCTTGAGTACGACCTACCAGCTGGGAATTTCTGACTTCCAACTTTAAGTGGATCGTAGCATTAGTTTGATTCCTATATTTATTTTTCTAGCGGATATACTGCCGATATCATCTCTAAAGTCACAAACTGAAGCTGTTTTCCATGTGAACTTTGCAGTGGCAGGTTTCAGCTTTGTGTCGCTGTCCATGGTGCTGAGCCATATCACTAATGACAGCTGTTATGGAAACACAGTGGCACAGCACAGCCTGTTGCCTATCAATAAGCCTTGTGTGTGTGTGTGTGTATGTGTGTATGTGGCAGCAGTGGCACATTTTCAGTTTGCATATATTTGCTGCTTATTTCCATTCCCTGTGTAGGCATTTAGTTGACACTCTCATCCAGAGAGACTTACAATGATAGAGCAGGTAGGGGTTCAGTGTCTTGCTCAAGGAGACATGGCTCTTGCTGGGATCAAACCTGAGACTTTCCAGTGACAGGACGCTCTCTTTAATTGCTAGGCTGCCCTGCTGCTGCCACAGAAATCCAGTTGCCTTGTACCACTGAGCCACAATACCAACAACTTCCCGTCACTAAAGAGCAGATTACCTCAGGATTGTATTGATGGACGGAGTCTGTGTTGGGATTTATTGACACATGGGCCTGAACTCAGCTAGCTATCTGATTTTTTCTGTCTGTTTTATTGCCATCCACTGCTGTGATACAGAGGTGTCACAGTGTCTCAGTGAGAGTTCAGCACTGTGTCCTCACAGCCAGAAGGTTGCGGGTTCGATTCCCGGTGCTTTGCGTGTGGGGTTTCCATGTTGTTCTCCTGGGTTTCCTAACTGCCAAATAATGTAACAGGATTCCCGCTGGTCATGGGATTCCCATAATACCATGGAATGCAGAGTGGTGTATTCCAGACAGGGACAGTCAGGGAATTTGATAAATTCTTAGGGGAAGTCAGGGAAATTTACAAACGGGTGACTTTCAGGAATATAGCAGAACTTGTTTAACACATTCGTTGCACTAGATGTTGGTTTTCAGCCAGCGTTGCCAACTCTCTTCTAGGAAAGTAGCTATTGGCTGCTCAAAAAGTCACTAGAAGTTGCGAGATGACATGACATACACAAATTTGCATCTAACTGGACGGAGGGGGCTACACTGTGTATGCATGGGAAGCGCTGTGATCAGACCTCTTTGGATTAGACAAGCAAGTATAGCGCAAATGTATGTGTATCGGCATCAGCCTTACCGATTTATTACCAAATGCTTTGGGAGTCAGCACATTAAAATTTTTCCCAGTGGTCTGAAAAAGGAGCTAGATTTGTCGCTAGTTGCTGGGGGGCTCTGAAAGATTGCTACATCTAACAACTGTATTAGAAACCAGATTGTTCGCCCCTTTAGAAAAACATTAAGAAAGAAAGAAAGAAGGAAGAAAGAACATTTTTAGGTCATGGAAACGGTGCAACTTAGTTATGGAAATCATGGAAAATGGATCAAAATGTAATTAAATGTCCTAAATGGGTTGAAAATGTAATAAAACCTGCTAATATAATTAATTGCCAACATTTAATTTGTAACAATTTTAAAAAATGCTACATCCTCCTAATGTAATTATTCTGATTAATATAAAATGTATTACAATATCAGTTTGAAGTTATTAGACTATCTGTCTGTTATTGCATTACCAGTTGCTCCAGCAGCACCCCTGATCAGGAACTTGTGTTTCACTTATTGTACAGTAAAGAGCACAGTTAAAATGACTGCAGCAGAGAATGAACGAGGCTTGCAGGGTTTGTGAGGAAACATGCCCTAGAGGTAAAGAGAGACAAGTCAGAGGCATGTAATATTCATGAGCTTACCAACAAGAAGCTCGATTTTTAGATGTAACATCATAACAAAATAATAGATCAATGAGAAGAATGCAAAATTGATGGAAAATAAATTTGAGGGAACACAGAATAAAGTACCCCACTGCATCAGCTTTTTTAAGCAAGTGTGCTCTGACACTTTTTCTGTTGGATGTGCATTGCTTTCATGTGGTATGTTAGGCTTTTCCATAGCAGAGGGCCTTGATAACAGAAAATTGTCCTTGAGTTGTTCTGTTACGGTGAATATGATTATTTGGAGAACAGGTTATTATAGCTGGCTGGTGGGAGATTCAATTTAGATTTAAAGGCAAACTGACAGATCTGTTGAATATCAACAGTGATGATAATAAGTATCTAGAGACCGTGGAGCAATAGTGAAAAGTTGGTGAGAACATCAGAAAACATGGAAAATCAAGTGGGGTTTTCCTGCAGGGAAAAGAGGAGTTTAAATTTCTGTCTGTAGGTGTTAGCCGACAGAATATTTTATTGACTAATTAATTATTGATTATTAATTATTTTTGCCTCCAGCAAACATGACAACTTCAGTGCAAAACGGTATAAACACAATAACAGTTCCATGTAAGAACAAGAAAAGCAGTAAAGACTGAGCCAAAGCTCAGACTGAATCAGTGTCTTATGTGGTAAAAGAATTTCCTAAAGCGCTCAGTGGAGCATTGAGGCAGGACAAGGCCATTACAGTTCACATTGTTACAGTAGAGGGATGTATCAGAGCAAGGCTCCTCAACCTTTTCAGATTGAAACCCCTAAAAATAAAGCGAGGTGTTCTCTAACCTGTTGGAGGTGTAAACGGGCCAAATGAACTTTACCACCGAATATTGACTTCTGTTCCCATTTTCAGGCTATTTTACTTAAAATATTAATTAAATATGCTATGTATAGCATTTTAACATCAAGAAATCAATACCACATTATTTTTGAGACATTATTATAATTACCACAAAGACACAATCATCACTGATAAAATGTATTTTACATTCTGTGCCACCAAGTCGAATTTGGAGGGAAATCTGCTGGATTGCTTTACGGCACAAATCAGGAACCATTTTGACTTTGCAAGTAATCCACAACTTAATTCCAGTCCCACTTCCAGTCCCAGTCTAACTGTATAGTCTAATCCTGGCGTTAGCTTACCTGGTCTGATTGCATATTGGCTGTTACCAAGGGCTGTTATCAGCTCTTATCTTCTGGCTCTCCAAAGCAAACAACAGTGGGGAGGGGGAGGGCAGACAAGTAGCAACAGGGTTAATGGGAAATGTGGTCTTAATTTTGAGAAACACAAAATGCTACATGTAGAACCTTTTCAAATTTGACAAAAACTAAAGGCAGGAAATATCCATTATTTCAAAAGAAAAGGGGTTTTGTCACAAAATCACCTGGTAACTCCCTGGGGTGTCCTGACACCCATGTTGAGAATCACTGCATCAGAATATAAACCATTATATGTTTTTTTACTCTGCTAATGACTCCAATATTTTAGCATTTTTATTTGAGATTACTTAAGGCACGTTTTATTTCTACTAAATCATTAATACACCCAGGAATATAACAAAGGGCACATAAATCAAAGATAAAAAAAACACCTCTATTGAGATTGTTTTTCTGGTAGAAAGACCTTGGTAGTATGACCTCTGCTTTAAGGGACAGTTTCTGAACAATAGTAACTTTGCTTATTTTAGTACGCATTGAGGAAATATGATTATAAAATCAGGTAATATATTATTGTCAAAAGCAATAAGTAAAAAAGCATGCCTGCATTTATATATTCACTATCAAAAAAGTAATGGACCAAGAAGTGAACCCTAAGGCATGCTATTACACAAATATAAATAGTCTTTGGCAATATCATCTCAGCAAAAATGTTGCATCTGATTGCATCAATAACTTTTTTGTTTTTAGTTTGTTACTCTCTGTCTTGTAATTGCCAGTCCGATGCTCTTCTAGGCATGTTCCCTTTCACACAGGGTGTAGTGGCTATTCCGTTTCAAAATTATAGCCACTGCCCCAGCAATAGAAGAGTTGTTTTAATGCACCTTTGTTGTAGATCCAGGCACCATACGGATGTTCATTGTTTGAAAATAATAAACTCAAATATCCTACCAAAACGTTGTAGGCCAGCACAATAAACAGCACAATAAAGTATGTTCAAATGTGTGTGTATGAAAGAGAGAAAATAGATGATAGATGTATATAAGATGATACTATATTCTTAAATGATGAGATGGTTAAAAAACTGTGTTTGCTCTCAACTAAAGCTGGGACTCCATTGTTCCTCAAACTTTTCCCACGTCCCTTTGTTAACTTGCACCACACCCCAATTACTATGGGTGTGGCCAAGTTGCCAATCAGTGGCCAAGCTGCCAATCAGTGGCCAAGCTGTCAATCAAAATCAGTAAATCAGAACTATAACAAAATATGGGAAGTCTTGAAATTATAATTATTATTCTTTAAATATAAACAAAAATGCTATTTTGGCTCCTACACAGGGTATCTATCCTTTTTTTCAGCATGCAATGACAGGTTTCTTAGTGCTGCATGTCCTGTCTTAGATTCATACACAGTAGGGTTAGTGGTACAATATACATCCTTTCTGCTTTACTAAACACGACTTCATGTCCCTTAACAATTAATTTCCTGGTGTCATTTTTCTTATTCTGCCTATTTACAGTTTCACAACTTTCATTAGTTATGTTCAGTCAGAAATAGGCTGGGTTTAACAGCTTTGTTTCTTAATTTTGGTTTTTAAATAGCATTAAAAAGGTCTTAAGAGTCTTAAATTAGCTTATCTGAAAATGCAGATAACCTTTTGTCATATTTTGCTATAACTGTGTGTGTGTGTGTGTGTGTGTGTGTGTGTGTGTGTGTGTGCGCGCGCGTGCCCCATATGTGTACAGGTGTAGGAAGCCTGTGGGTGCAATGGAGCTAACTGACATTTCCGCAGGGAAGCAAGGTAGCTATCTTTCAGTGACAGCGCCCCTTGCAGGGGAAGCTGTGGTGCTAAACCAATGTTGTAATTAGAAGGTAAAAGAAGAATGGGACGGTCTCCAGCATTGTGTGTTTGCTGATAGAGATGCTTTATATTTACATGTCTATAAAGGAACACAGGCAAAGATTAATACAGCTTTAGAAACACTGCAGTATTGATCTGCCATTGTAAACTCATGGCAAATAGAGAATTAATGAATGGAACTGGTCTGATATGTATATGTATAGTCTGTCTGCAGTACTTCTAAAAGGTGCGGTAGAGCAAGGCACTAACACTTCCAGGGTTGGAGGTTCCATTCCCAAGGCACTAACACTGCCATGGTTAGGGGTTCCGTTCCCTAGAGCAAGGCACTAACACTGCCATGGTTAGGGGTTCCGTTCCCTAGAGCAAGGCACTAACACTGCCATGGTTAGGGGTTCCGTTCCCTAGAGCAAGGCACTAACACTGCCATGGTTAGGGGTTCTGTTCCCTAGAGCAAGGAGCTAACACTGCCAGGGTTAGAGGTTCCGTTCCCTAGAGCAAGGAGCTAACACTGCCAGGGTTAGAGGTTCCGTTCCCTAGAGCAAGGCACTAACCATAGAGATATAACACTAGAGGGGACATGTCATAGAGAATTCCCATTCTGGAATGGGACCATATGGCAGCCATCTTACCTGGGTACACTTCTCAGCTGACTGTCATTGGAATCAATGGTGAAAGTGGCTTATGCTGCCATTTTAATGCTAATATTTTTGTATTGAGACATCACTACTACTTTTTATTTAGCTCACTGTATGCAAGACAACTGTGACTGTCTAAAATGGTACCAAACATGAGCATTTTTTGTAGTCTGTAGATAAAAATAGCTAAACTATGTTAAGTAATTATGTTTTAAATCATAAAGATTATCTTCTGGAAGTATTTTAATGGTGCATTACTTTACAGAAACTATGAATCCTATTTTCAAGAAGACTTTATAATTCTCAGATTTATTTGGTACTCTTTGGTACTGTTGTATTAAGAGTATATATGAAAATCTGCTTATTTTTAATGTAAAACCCCCAAATGTTGTTGTAGCAATAGACAGATGTTGGCAGCAATTAAATATCACGATCACTGAAACACAACTAACAATACACCCAGATAAAATATACCATAAAAGGCAAATGTAATGCCATTAAGTGGTTAGTGTGACAGCTTTAAGCCAATTTAAGCAGGTAATAATGGACATAGGCCCTCACATTTTTTTTTTACTTTATTGGCATGACATCTTAGCCTGCAATTAAGATTACAATCCATAAAGAAATAATTTATATAGATGCCATCATGTAAACAAGTAGGCTACTACAGTAAAAACAAACATCTCTACACTTGAATCAACTTAAAATCCACAGTAGCCTATACAGATATGCAAATGAATGTCCTCTCTGTCTGCCACCACACGCCACTATGTGTCACCTCCATCATTAAGGTGCGTCTTGGCAGAAATAGCCTGCAATTAATAAAAAAAAAAAATCTGCGCATTTTCAGCAGCGGTGCCGCTACTGAGTACTATACAAATACTATAGAAAACACTATAGAACATATTTTTAGCAAGTCGCGACCTGCCACAATAGAATATAAACACTTGTTGGACATAATGCTGAATGATGTGTGCTGATTGTTCTCAGAAACGTGTTTGTATGGCAGCAGAGAGCTAGCCAACTAACATACAGCTGAAATGTAAAGATTACATCTAACAGCTAACTAGCTAACACATACCGTTACAAACTGTTTCAAATAGAACTCCAGTCTGTTGGCTACTACTAGCCAGAAATGTTGTGTTTTAAGTTGTGTCAGTTAAATTTAGCATATAAAACAGCCTCTATCTTCTACTCTACTGACGTGTGGAAGTTGATGCCAGCTTCTCTGGTCTCTTTGGTCCTTTTAGTGCAGCAGTTTGGTCCAAAGCAGGACAACAGTGGTTGCTTCCCATAGACAGCTGTTGTAGTTGCTGGTAAACTGTACCCAGGTAAGATGGCGGACGGTTATCCCACAGTCTATGACGTAATGTCCCCTCTAGTGTTATATCTCTATGGCACTAACACTGCCAGGGTTAGGGGTTCCATTCCCTAGAGCAAGGCACTAACACTGCCAAAGTTAGGGGTTCTATTCACTAGAACAAGGCACTAACACTGCCAGGTTTAGGGGCTCCGTTCCCTAGAGCAAGGCACTAACACTGCCAGCGTTAGGGGCTCCGTTCCCTAGAGCAAGGCACTAACACTGCCAGGGTTGGGGGTTCCATTCCCTAGAGCAAGGCACTAACACTGCCACGGTTAGGGGTTCTATTCACTAGAGCAAGGCACTAACACTGCCACGGTTAGGGGTTCTATTCACTAGAGCAAGGCACTAACACTGCCAGGTTTAGGGGCTCCGTTCCCTAGAGCAAGGCACTAACACTGCCAGCGTTAGAGGCTCCGTTCCCTAGAGCAAGGCACTAACACTACCAGGGTTGGGGGTTCCATTCCCTAGAGCAAGGCACTAACACTGCCACGGTTAGGGGTTCTATTCACTAGAGCAAGGCACTAACACTGCCACGGTTAGGGGTTCCATTCCCTAGAGCAAGGCACTAACACTGCCACGGTTAGGGGTTCTATTCACTAGAACAAGGCACTAGCACTGCCAGGTTTAGGGGTTCCATTCCCTAGAGCAAGGCACTAATACTGCCAGGTTTAGGGGTTCCATTCCCTAGAGCAAGGCACTAACACTGCCAGGGTTAGGGGTTCCATTCCCTAGAGCAAGGCACTAACACTGCCAGGGTTAGGGGTTCCATTCCCTAGAGCAAGGCACTAATACTGCCAAAGTTAGGGGTTCTATTCACTAGAACAAGGCACTAGCACTGCCAGGTTTAGGGGTTCCATTCCCTAGAGTAGGCCTATTCAACATAGTAAAATGAAAATTCCGGACACACAAGATGTAAGCCTATGACATATTCAATTCTCTGTACCTGCAGTTAATACTGTCTGTCACAACTATTATTCATTCAGTCAAGTCTGTTACGCTTGCCTGCCAATCTGTTACTTCGCCTACCTCATCTTTACCTCTGCATCTTAAAGTTTAGGTAGATGATAGAAATATGTCACAAAATCTCCCTCAAAGCCAAAAAGAAGGAAAATTGTAACCGTGAGCCAATCAAATCAAAGTAAAACAATGGCTCTGTATCAAACAGGCTTCTGATTGGCTGCCTGCTACGCTGCTCTACACAAAGCAGCAGCATCTAGCCTAAACATCTGTTTCTCTGATGTCTGGATGGTTAACTAGCCTAATTTTAGCTAAAACTTAATGTTATTCCCATGTGGCAACACACAGCAGGTGTGAAGCCACCAAGAAGAAAAAACTGAAGGGGAAGACAAAAAAGATACATTGTAGTATACATCAAGTTTTAAGTGAAAACTCTAACTCTTTATTCAATGTTTCACACAATACCTGATTCTGTACATGAAATGGCATTGAAAATGGGGAGGGTGACATATTTCTATGACTTATTTCTTGGCAGTTAAATTTATTTGGTTTACCAGCCCTTGGCAGGTGAAGCGAAAAGTTAATTTTGGACACTGCTCGGTATACAGTCATACTGGGATACTGCCCAAACCTGATTCCAATACGTTGTGTGAGTGGGATAAGCTGTTCATCTGGCTGCAGTGGTCCGTCTGAGAGACTGAAGCTATCTATGGACTCTGCAGGACTGAGCTGTGGTTGCAGTGCGGTGTGAGCAGCGAGACAGTCGGCTGATCCACTATTATATGAGCTGTCTACCAGCTGAAGGATGTGGTGATACAGGTCATTAGCAGCCAGCAGCCAGACACACATAGATCCTGATGGACACTTTAATAAAGTCAACTCTCACCTTCACCACTCCCCCTTCCTCCTCCTCACTCATCTCCTCTATCAACACAGACCCGGAGACTCGTCACTCTCTTACTCTCTCACTCATTTTCTCCGTCTCTCACTCACTCTCTCTCTCTATGCTGACTTTGATTGACAATTGAAAGTGGCTTTGCTGCTTCTTGTTGTAGCGGGCAGGTAAATGGACGTCCAGGCTGACACTCCAGAGCCAAGAGTACAAGCCGAGGACAAGCTGGAGACAAGCTATACAATAGACAGAGATAGTACCCAGTACAACCAGTACAACCCCCCCCCCCCCAGGCAGGAGGGAGTTCAACTACCACTGCTGCTGGTTATACTGGTCACACTGGTCATACATTACTAGTTAGAGCCAGGTCACTTGACTCTGTCTCTTTGTCCCTCTCCCTTTCTGCTGTTGTTTCTCCTTCCCTGTCTATTATTTCTCTCTTTCATTTAATCAAACACACACACACTGTCTCCCTGTGGTATTTCTTTGCCCTTATTTCTATTTTTCCTTCTCCATTCGCACCACTGTATCCTCCTCATTTTAAATGGTGCCACTCCACATCGGAGAGCAGAAAAACAAAAATGTTATTCATGTTTGATCTATTTTTACTGTTCATAGAAAGCTACCTATTTGAGAAGCAAGACCGGCTGTAAGGAATTTACAATGTAAATCCTTCATTTTTATTTGGAGCTGCTTTCGCTGTGCAAATAATTTTGGAGAATTCGCTTCCAGAAGGGGGAACCTTTTTAGTTAAGATTAAAGGTCTAAGGAGATAAGCACTGGAAAAATATGAAATCTAACAGTAGTGACAAAGAACAGCTCTTGTGGGAGAATTGATTGGATTCCATTGACAGGTTTAATTATACGTGATGGGACTATTTCTGGCCTGGCAGATTAGACCAAATCCTGACTTTATCGCAGAGCCATCTCCCTCAGAGAGAAACGAGGGCCGTAGCGTTTTCTCATTCCTCTTTGGCTATGAGCCTTTGAGGCTTGCAGGTATTTCAGTGATAAACTTTGGCCTCGTCCCCGGCCTCTGTCTTCCTCTCATGCCGGCGATAAGCTTCACTCCTCCATCAATGGGCCGGCATCAGCTGCTATCAGATCGGTCAGTTTCTGCTCACTCCAGTGGTCAGCTTCTAGATCTGTTGGGCTGCCGAAGGAAAGATGCATGTTCACAAGGGCTACAGTCCTCCTGGTGGCGGTAATAGCCATTCTCTTTGACTTATGGTCTCACAGTAGCAGAGGAGAGTGCTGACTTATTGTAGATTGTGGCTTTGCTGCTTTGTTTATTGTCAGGCCCTCAACAAGGCATAAGTCTTAGCCATCTTAAGCCTGGGCTAAAGACAATACCATAAAAATAAGGTTATAGTTTAATAGGGATTCACAGGAGTGCACACTAACATGTAATGACTATTTTCGGATAAAAACATAGATTTATTTATACATGGTTATTGTGCATTCATGTGCTGTCCAGATTATTGGATATACGACTTTCCCAAGGGGAAGAACTTCTTGAACGCCTCTCCAAGTCGGGCACTGAAGGCGGGGAAATCGGTATTCTAGGTGATGGTAACAAATTGGTTGTGATGTCCTAGCCAACATGACTGACAACAACATGGCTCTGTCTGTTCCTAGATAGCCGCTTACTTAAAACTTGATAAACCACCATATGCATCTCCTTTCCTCAAGTAGTGGTAACAACTGTGTAGATGTTTTTTAAAGGAAATGTGCAGCCAGACATAAATCAGATGCTCCATCACCTTCATGCTTGTTTTTATCTCCAACCAACAAGCACATGAACCTGCAAGTTGGGCGTCCGACTTCACAACTCGACAAGAGAGCAACAACAACAAGAGGAAAGGTTATGAATGTTGTGCACATGAATGCAACATTAGGCCAGCGGTGTCACAAACAGTCACGAAGCAGTGAACAATCTGTTAAACACAGTGCTAGATTGAAATTGTACTTTATTTTGCTGTTAATGCTTGTGCATTGCTACATGATGTGCCGTTGTGAGTAGAAAGACTGGGTAAAATGTATAATTTCAGTCGGTGACCGGATTGGTGATCAGCTGAAAAATCAATACAAAATCGCTAATGGAAATGGTCCCAAATAACCTGATTGGTGCATCCCTATAGCTTAGTGTGTTAGAAAGAGGCCTTGTGAAGTATAAGTCGACAGATGGCTGAAGGAAAAAGCGGGGAAGTTTAGTGACAGAATTACAGAGAAAAGATTATGCATGACTGTTGTAGTTTGGTAAGTGAATAACTGCCAAGGGCCGTAGGACCGGGCTGGTTTCCAATTAGCCCAATGACACCCTTTCTCTTCAGTTGCCAGTCATTTCCGGAGTGTGTGTGTGTGTCTCATTTCTGTTCCCCTTACCTCTTGTGAGGCTCTCTCATGAAGAAGTGTGTGTTTCTGCGAATGTATTTCCCAAGTGTGTGTATTCCCGTGTGTGTTTGTGCCCCGTCCTGGGCTCTAATGAAGGTGGAGAGCACGTTAAGCTCAGATCAGACAGTCGGAGCTGCTGTAAATGGCCCTTCATCTACAGGGAGCTGCTGTTGACATGCAGCCAGGACTGGAGCTCTCCAACAGTCCAAACACATGGTCAGCCTCATTCCACTCCAGGTACATCAACTCCGCTGCTGCCTCATGCTTTTCTCAGGTTGGAGAGTAGCTGTTTTTTATTTCTAAACACCATGTGAAGTGAATATATCTGGAAGGTAGATTTTATCAGCCTTTATTTATACGGGGAAAGGTGATAGAGCTCCATCCTCCTTTCCAGCACCACCCTGCTTCACATTCATACAGTTGTATGCATTCATACTGGGAGCTGACCAGTACAGCTTCTTCTTCTACTGGTGGCCTCCTGTACACCTGTTAATGTGGATTGTTAGATTTGTTTTAGAATTGTCCACTTTTGTCATAACACACAAATCTCACATTGTCTTCTGTCTCAGTGAGCTCTGCTGCTGCTGATACTACTGCTGATATTTTTAAAGACCTTTTAAAGCTTGAATCCAGTATTTTTGCACATTTTGCATTTATACATTTCTACTAAATATGCCAGAGTGTTGGAATTAATGGCTGAGTTTGTCTCCCCCATTTGCTCTATTCTTATTCATACCCCATTCTTCTTTGATGCATCCTATTACTATTTGCTGCTGCAATGACCCAATTCCCCCATATGCTTCAATAAAATTTCATCTAATCTAATCTCTTCTAATCTTGGAATGGGAGTCCAGTGCCTGGCTGTCAGCGGTTTTGTTTGCATAGTGACTGGCCAAGCCTGGTGCTTCTAATTTCCATAGCCCTACAATGGGCCTGATTGCTCTGCATAAGTGTTTGGAGTGAATTGTAAATGGGCTGTTTATGTCTTTGTGTGGTGGGAGGCTCTCGGCAGTGCTCTTTCAATGAATGCATGTTTTTGCCTAATTTTTACCTTGTCACAGCACTCCTGCTCTGTGGGGAGGAATGATATAATTCATAATGTTTGTAAAGCACTGAACGAGTCTCCCTGTCTCCCTCCCCAGTTCACACCTTGCCCACGGTATCTGTAATGCCTGGGAGCAGTTTGAGCCATTTCCACATCCAGTACTTCAAATCCCAGCCCACATCCCCCGGAGCGTCACATAGTGTAAACACTATATAAGCCTTTCAAGCCCTCTTAAGGAGGGCTTCTCTGTTCATATAGCACACGATGAGCCATTTCTTACCGCTGCTGAAAAACTGCTGCCTCTGCCCAGTGAGGATCAAGGCGGTGGCCAACGACACCCATGGAGTGTTTGTTGCTCTCTGAGGGTGCTTATCACTAGTCCTTGTTATGTGGGTTGAAACAGAGCTGGCTTTACCGTGACCCAGCCCGGTCTGGCATGTGGAGACGTTCATGGCTTTAAAGTGTTGAGCCCTGCCTCGGGCCAGCGCTCAGCAGCCGTGCCAAGAGAGCGGTCCGTAAAGGAACAGTTCCCCCCAAAATGAAAATTCTGTCATTATCTAGCCCCTCCACCCCACGTCAGTCGAAGCTTCATTCAGGTTCATATGACAACCAGACGCACAGCAAGTTACACCAGCTGCAGACCACACGCGATTTCAGGAGGCAAACAGTTTGCCTCCATTCATTTTCGATAAGAGCCAGTATGATGGGATAGGTGGTGACGTGAACCAGGCCCACGTTATGACGAGAAAAAGCTGAAAAATTGTATACAAATGAGCATGATGGTCATGGCACGAAAACCAAGCACATTCAAAAATCCGGTTCTCAAAATGTCCTCGTCATTACATTTTTGTTCCTATAGTTCCACTTTGTATTGGAATGGAAGATGTAAAAGAGAATTATTACGGCTGTGTTATTTTCTGAATTATATGACCCATCTCCGTCGTCTTGTAAAGGTCTTGACAAACAAAATAATGCATGGAGTAAAGTATTGATTGTTGATCTTCTTGGTGTGCTTCAGTCCCTGAAGTAACCTAAACTATTTTAGCTGCTAACTTTAGCTCTGGTTGGCTGAACAAGTCACATTAGCTTCCTAGTCTACCTATCCCATCACATCCAAATAGCTGTGGCCACTTAGCTAGCTAGCTTGCTAGAGTGAAGCATAATTTCAACATTACGTTTTCCAGGCATAAGATAATGGATTTTACAGATGACATTTCTACTTTTCCATCTCAGTGTTCTCTCAAACAATTAAAGTGAATGGGGTCTGGTTGTTTAGCGCTCCAACAATGGCATAAAATGACCATCAAATTTCTCTACATGCTCATTCAGCATAATCCAAGTGTTTTGTAGCCAAACGATTGCACTGCGAGTCCAAACAGCAGAGATTTGCCTCATTTTGTAGCATCCTCATTGACGTTTCCTTTTTGAAAGCGTGAACACACCATACTCTTTTCTAGCCTTTTCTATTGGCTGGCCAGTTAGAAACAGGATGAGTCCATTTACTTATTACCATTTACTTATTTAGTTTCTACGCTAAGAAGTTACCATTTCCTCTACCTGAGGTGCAGGCCAAATAGGCCAGAAAGGGGCCAAATCCTTCAAATTCATGTAAAAGCACCAAAATTGGTATACATGTGCAGTTTGATGCTGTGAATATTTTTAGAATTGGATGATTTTTCTTTCTCCCATTACCAGCAAATGGGTTTTCCTAACCATCTAAAACTATAGACTGAAAAAATATGTCTACACCAATGTTTTGATGACCAAGGAATACAATAGTGCTAAAGAAAACATGATACACTATTCAGATTGTCATGTAATGGCCAATTCAATTATGTTGTGTAAAGAAATGCAATGAATATCTAATTTTAAGAGAACTGAGAACATTGCCATTTCCCCATATGCCTAATTGTCATAGATAGTAAAATGGCAATGTTCTTTCTTCTTGTAAAATTGCAATTTCATTGTATTTCCCCCCTCTTTTTCTCCACTGTCACTTACTGGAATGTGTTTGTCCTATTCCTCTCTCTCTCGTCTCCTCACTTTTTCTCTTACTGTAATACAGTCTTGACAGTATTTCAGGCATGTAGGCCAGAGGCAGCAAAAACAAGGCGAGCGCCGACAGCTGTTTGATAGGTTTGTTCATGCTATTTATCAGTGAGGGTGATTAATCGGCATCAGAATAGGTTTTCATCCCACTGGCTGTATCCGCGCTCTATTTTCTCCTCCAGTCCATATAAAGCACAACGCGTCCTTCCCCTCGCTGCTCTTTTTCCTCTCGTTTCCCATTACCTCCTCCTTGTTTTGAGTCCTTTTTCACCCCCCCCCCCCCCCCTCTCTCTCTCTTGCTGTTTCTCTGTCTGTCTCGCTATCTCTCTGCCATTCTCTGATGTGTACTAGAGTTTATCCCAGCAGGCCTCAGTGTGAGATCCCTGTTCTCCTGCAGCCAGTCATAATCAACTAGCCCCCCCCCCCCCCCCCCCGCAATCTGCAGTACACTCCTCTTTTCTCTGCGATGTGACTAGCACTCATTTATTTTCCGTCCCGCTCTCAATGTTATTACTTTATCTCTATTACTCTCTCTCCATCTCTTTGGCAGTCTCCCCCTCTCTCTCTCTTTCTCTCTCTCTCCCTCTCTTTCGCTCGCGCTCATTTGCATAACATTGTTGCAGGAGATGTCTTTCATCTTTTCAATATCAGATTGGAAGGGGGGAAAATTACATTACCTTTCCTGTCGTATTACAAAGAGCTCTATCTCAAGAGTTCAGCAGATCAGGAGTGCCGAGCCTTCAAATGGCAGAGTCAGGGGATTTGGAAACCATTCAAAAAAATGGAAGTGAATGGTAGAAAGTCAAGGGTCAAGATAACCTATTTAGTCACAGTTATGAGCTGTAATGCAAATTTGTATGAGTGGGAGCATGGCTTTTGGGCAGGGATGTAGTGGAGGGTAAAGCCATCTAAACTGAGTTTATCCACCGTTTTATTTGTGTAATAGAGTTTATCACCTTTTTAGGGTGACATAAATCCTTATGAGGTAAATTCAGAGTATAGATCATGGTAAGTAGTATCAAAGTGATGTAAGTCAAATGAGGATTTGCGTCCTTTTTGTTAGATATCATCAAAGTGTTGCTGTTTACTTTTTCGGCGTACACACTTTCCCTCAACCTGCCTCGTCTACTTCCGCTTCAGTTAGTCATTTCCTACGTTTCCCAGAATGCCTTTCAACATCCCCCAGAGAAGTGACTGCTGCTTTCAGTCAAACAGAGAGTGTCATTTTGCTCAAAGATGTTCGATTTTACGTTGTCTCACCTGTTAGCAAGCTAGCCAACCAGTTTGTGAACACTGGGTCATGTTCAGATTTTTTTTTTAACCGAGGGTTGAAAAAAAGTTTGACCCATATACAGTAAATAAGAATGATTCGCTCTGAAGTTTGTCAGCAATGCAGCGACAGCAATATTGCAGCAAATATCTTCAGACCAGAAGCATATTTCTACGAGGTCCAGCAGCCTCGCTGAGTAGGCTAACGCACTACACTACTACTCTCTCTGTCTCTCTCTCTCTCTCGCTCTCTCTCTCTCTCTCTCTCTCTCTCTCTCTCTCTCTCTCTCTCTCTATCTAGCCCCAAATTATTTACTAAACATCTAATACATCTTATTTTAGTGATCCGCGCATGGAGAAAATACACTTGATGCTGAAACTATCGCTGCAAGTCTGCGAGCTGCAAGTATAGCTCGTCATATGCCCGGCTCTGGCAGCTTTCGGCCTATTGAGGCTACTGTCGGCGGAGAAACTGGCGTCTCTGCCTCTTCTACGATGGATTTCTCCCCGTATGATGTTGAAAATGGCGGCTCTAGAAAGAAGCCCTGGCTCTTTGATTCTGAGGGACTGACACCAAAAACTCATGTTTACCATTGATGTTTTAGATCGCTGAAACGTTTTCTGCTATCAAACGCTGGAAATATTTAAACGTGGCATCAAGTTGTCTACATTTTGCCAGTTATCCACAGGAAGAAGAAAAATTAAAGTGTTTTACAGTTGATTTTTGCTTTAAGGGGAATTTATGGGCATTTTGCTTCTATTGTTGGGTGTTTGTCTTACGATGATCACCAACTTTAGGTCATAGTTTATATTTACCACGACATCACTTAGAGGAGGGGCTTGTTGAATTTTGGTCTTATCAAAGAGTGTGAGTGTGTGTGCACATGTGCGTACGTGCACATGTGTGTGACCGTGCGCGTGCGGTTCAGAATGCGAAGCGTGAGCCCGGTGTGGGTGGACAGTGAGAGCTGAATCCGTGTGAACAGATTATCGTCTGGCTAATGTGCGGAGTCTTATTGGATTCACGTTGAGGCCGTTTCCCCACCATCCCCTCATGTCTGGTCACGTCCTGGAGCCGCTCCTTCCCTCCTAACTCAGACATCCCCGGCGATTTTGGCAGAATGAGAATTGACATCTTGGATTTTTCTCAGAATCCAGAGATTTATCTGCAGTGAAAAGGACGGAAGCTGTTTCCACGGGGCTCCAGATAAAAGCCATGTTGATGGGGGGCGGGTGGGGTGGGGGGGGTGGGGGTGGGGGCTGCCTGGCTCTGAATATTTAAACCTGCTGTCCAGGACTCTGTATGCACAGCATCCTTCCATGTTGCAGCTCATTGGGAGGGAATCAATCAACGCCCAGAGAACTCCATTCACAAGTTGACTAGTATATTCTAGTTATCATAGTTATTGAAGCTGTCTTTAGTTCAAATTAATATGTTTAATATTATTATTGTAGTAGTAGTGGTAGTAGTAGTAGTAGTAGTATCTTGTTTTAGTGTTCCATGGTCTAATTCCTGTTTCAGAGGTTTTTTCCTCCCTGACAAGTATAAAATTCTGGAGGAAACACCGATTACTTGGAATTTATGGGAATTCTTTGGCATGAAAATGGTCAAATTTAAAGATATTGAATATCAGCTTCCAGCTACTTCAATCCAAAAATATCTTTATGTTTATCAAAAATCCATATTGGTAGGGCTGAAAGATATTGACAAAAACTTTTGATTATTTGACAGAGTGTTGCAATTGTGATTTAAACTGTGATTCATATCGTCAAGTTTTTCTTGTCAGAATCTTTTTGAACTTTAATATTGTTTAAAGAAAAATAGATGTCAGTGTGCACGATTTATTGAGTTTGACTATGATAAAAGGTTTTCACCAATATTGTACTTGATTCATGGACCAAAGATTACCTGTAGCACTAAAACACCTTGTTCAGAATTCCAGTTTGGACGTCCATCTCTTTCTTAAGCAATTAATTGTAGCATATGCGATTTGGAAATTGCAGAAGTGCAATTTCGAATTTTTTTTTCTATTAATTGTTCAGCTCTACATAATGGTCAAACCCTAGTAGTGGCAACCATGTTCTCAGGTTTGTGGTTAGCCCTAATGCTACTAACTGGGTTCATTACCCTGAATGTGTTACAGTCCAGTTTTTGTTACTTGTAGGCCTGTATATGGGTGTTTGTGTATGTGTGCATGTGAGCATGCATGCATTTATATTCCATATGTGTATATAAAGGGTATGACCAAAAAAAAGGAAACAAAAATAAACACTGAATCTGTTGTGATATGTCGTTTTGGCTGAACATGGCATATAGCGTCTTGGAATGGACAGCCACCAATAATCTTGGCTACCTTAGTCACTGTATATCCATGGTCAGTGGTGACTATGGATTCCCAGGGTCAGACTGTTTACAAAACTCTTATAGGGGTATTGGTGTTAAAATGTGAAAATGTTCTACTAGAGTGACATATCACATTAATAGGGTTTTTGCCAACTATCAGCTGCCAAAAAAGCTTTGAGACGCTTGCTCTCTGTATTCTATAAGAGGGATGCAGCACCATTCAGAAAGGACTTCTAGAGTTAAGTACTGTAAAATCCCTTTCTGTTGAGCTTGTGACGGTCTCTGCTTACTGAAATGGCCTGTTTACAGCCTAAATTGAAATTTTGAGCCATTTAATCCAGAGTTGTCCACCCGTTTTTCCTCGCACATCAAACCAATACCCACACATCATGGCTCAACCATAGCTGCCCCTTATAGCACCTGTCCAAATTGTCTTGCCAGCAAAACCCAGTGGGTCCCAAGCCATCGTGAACCAAGAGTATTCAGATTCACAAAACTTGAAAAAATGAAAATTGTCCTCAACATGGGCTCATCAATCAATACAAAAATGTTAAAAAGACATGAAGAAATAGCCAAACTAAAGGAGTAAATGCTGTGAACGCACCTTTAGTGTGTCAAAGGTACTGCTTGTTCATAGTTGTTGTTCTTAGAAGTTCTTGACCTGCGGTATCTAGATTTTCATTCCAACCAAACACTACAGCAGCTCATTTCTCTGATTAGTTTCTCCCTGTCTGGTTGAAGATGTGTTATAGTTATAGTTGTCATTGTCCTTCTGTAAATATATTTTTTAGATGCTATACAGGTTTTATATGTTAATGACATGCAAGAAAACAAAATTCTTCTTTCTGGTCACATGACATATGGAACCTGCATGGAACTTCTAAAAGAATCTGGGCACAAATGAGTTAATCAGTGAAATGAGCTGATGCCTACCTACTGTCATGGCCATTATTCCTAGGAATAATGTTCACTGTTTGCACTGTCTTTATCACAGCAGCTCCCACCAAACATGGCCAGACTCATTAGTGATTCCATTGTTGTCCGGTAGAGATGGTAGTCATGAAACAAAAGTCATGAAAAAAAGGAAAAACTTTTTTTGCATCTGCCTGCATGTCATTTATTTATGTATTTAGGTGTGTGTGGGTACAGTCTGTGTGTGTGTGTGTGTGTGTGTGTGTGTGCAGTGAGGTGGTAGCAAATAATGAGGGTAAACTATGACCTCCAGTCAGTGATAGTCATAAGGCAAACCACTAATATGAACAAAATTAAATTTTCAGAATTAATTTATGCTTTTTCCCCTTCAACGACCCTATCCTGATATAACTTACATCAGTTTGATACTAGTTACTCACAGTCCATGAATTTAATGCTCAAAGTCTAAAGTGGGAAATTCCCTGCTGGTAGGTTGTAGTTAAACGTCTGAGCGTCCAGCTTGGAAAAACCAGGCCAGAAACATGGAATGGACACTTTGGGTGTCTGGGTGTAACCGCTAATGTTATGTCAGTGATGTTTCGGCAATGGTAGCTACCTTAGGTTAGCATAGAACATTAGCAACTGTAAGTGCAACTTAACATTTCAAATGTATATGTTTAACCATTTACAACATAGCTGTGTCAGGTTAGGTAATGCCATGATACAACGTTATCAATGTATTATATGGATTATAAGCATGTTAAAAGTAATGCTGTGTAGAGTTTTCAGTGTATGCCGCCATGTTGATCTGATGTCAGATAACTGCATATCAGAAACCTTGGGGTTGACAAATCTGGTCTGAGTTTCCTACCTGGAAGTCTGCGCTGAAAGGCCGTTCCATTGCATTTGTCCTAATAGGAAGTCAGAGATTTCTGACTTTCTGACATGTCTGGAATGCAGCATAAGTCAAAAAGATTTATGTCAATATTTATGTCAGCCTAAAGACATGGTTAAAATAAAACGGTGGGTAACTGAGATTTGGTGGTTTTACCCTCCACTACATCCCTGTGTGTGTGTGTGTGTGTGTGTGTGTGTGTTCGAGTACGTCCTCTGATGTTCAGCTCAGTGTGTCATTGATACATTAAACATTGTTATGAAGAAGAGACAAAAACAAGGAGCGAGGAAGTGGTGCCTGGTGTTTTTTCAGCTTGTCAGCAGAGGGAGACGACGCTGTGACAGTAACCAGAGGAGACAAACCGTCGTCGGGGGTTAAATGTGGAGAAGCATCCGCACACGGGAGGAGAGTGTGTGTGAATGGTTGCCAGGCAACAGAATTAGCCAGCATCCAGCTTCCCTTACAGTCAGAGGAGGAGACTGCCTTCTGCTGTGTGTCACCTGTCAGTGTGTATGTGTGTGTGTGTGTGTTGTTGTACTTCTATCCTTGTGAGAACCAGTTTGTTGTTAGACCTTCATAGTGAGGACATTTTGGCTGCTCTTCACTTCTCCAAGAGGCTAGATTGGTTAGGATTTGGGTTAAAGTTTAAGATCAGAATTAGCTTTAGGTTATACAGGTTAG
Organism: Centroberyx gerrardi; assembly: GCF_048128805.1. Lineage (NCBI taxonomy): Eukaryota > Metazoa > Chordata > Actinopteri > Beryciformes > Berycidae > Centroberyx > Centroberyx gerrardi. The sequence continues at coordinate 2,558,074 of NC_136015.1, forward strand.
TTTAGGATTAGGACTTGGGTTTAGGGTTAAGGTTAAAATTAGGTTTAGGTTAAGGTAAGTGGGGGTTAATAATAGGCTTGGGCGATGTCCAAAATTTTATATCGCAGTACTGCCCCACAAAAATATTGTGATATAGCTACAACATTATTTTGGGGGGTATTTGTTTTATTTCTCCCTATTATTATTATTATTATTATTATTATTATTATTATTATTATTATTATTATCAATAACCTAGAAATTTGATCTTACTATTCAAGCATTGGAGGAAACAATGGCCATTTGGTATAATTTGCTCATTCCTGCTATTTCCAGAAAAATGTGCTGATTGTGGAAAAGGGAACCCATATGAATTAAAAAGACAAACTTCACTTCAAGTATGATTATTTTGTTTTTTTTGCTATCCCACCACTAGTAGATTACAGGTTTAAGTTTATAAGCTTGTACAATTGTAATCTAAGCAACATGTGCGGGAAATATCGCGATATTCTCGAAATATCGCCATATTCGGGGATATTTATATATTATAATATTGGGCCGATATTCGATAATATCGAATAGTGGCCCAAGCCTAGTTGGTAAGTGTATTGCTATGTCTGTTAACCTCTAATATTTAGTTGCATCATCTTTAAATCACTCCACATGGATATTAGTATGGTAGTGTGTCAGCCTTGCCAAAAAAAAAAACCCAGAATTGCATGACTTTAAGATTAGGATGAAGTTTAAGAATTATGCGGTAGAGTTGTACGCTGCAGGTCAAAATAAACCAGTCAAAAGTGTGAAACCAGTGGCTAACACAATTTTAATAAATGTGGTTTATCAAAATTCTAATTATTACTTGTTCATAATAGCAGCAATATTAGGCTGTTATTAATTCGCTGGGTGGCTTCCCTTGAGTCCCAGGACCTCCAAAAACAACAATGTATCCATGGGTCCTTAAAAAGTCTGAAAATGTCTTGAATGATCTAAATTTAAGACTGTAACACGTCTTCTGCTGCCCTACAAACTTTAACGGTAGGCAACGTTATTATCTTGTGGTATTTAAGTAACAGTGGAATTAGGTAACTTAACCGTGCTACATTGTTTCAGTTGAACACACGCGCCGTGGGCCTGTACAGGATCTGTGCTTATTTTTAACCACACCATAAATATCTAATATGACCAAAAACCAAACACTAATACATGTGTGTGTGAGTGTTTACACATACATGTTTACATACCCAAATACATTTGTACATAATTTACACACATATATACAACACAATTGAAATGTTACTCTTTAAGTTTGTACTTTAAAATGGAAGTGAGGCATAGGTACAGAGGTTACTGTTATGATAAAGATGGATTCAGTTCCCTCTACAGCTGCAACCACACTGTGGTCTGCCATGCAAATGTACAGTTTTATATAAAATATTGAGTGTTGAATGTGTTAAGTCTATAGGCAAAATTGAATTTTAAGCATTTTATAATAGAGTAGTGCAGACAGACGAGACGTTATCCACCGAGAAGTCAATCCTTTGTTGTGACATCACACTGATAGAACTGGTAACACTCTCCAGAACTTTAAAGAAATGTGAGTTTGACTGTCATTTCTCATTTGAACTTCTGATGTCAACTGAGAACCTGAGAACAAGGCAACACCTGTAAAATATCTGGTGAACTTTCAAATCCAGAACACAATTCTTCGGATTTACAACGAGTTACCCGCAGCTGATTGAGGCTCTGAGAAATTCTGCAGTGAAGATGGATGATGTTGAGGACATGGGCTGGCAGCCACTTCCCCAATATGCCAACTGCTTCACCAACATCAGCTTCTATCCTGGGGCTCAGTCAAGCTCCAGCTCCACCTCTGTCTTGGGGGGACAGACGGTGAACAACAATGATGTTGAGGACATGGATTGGAAGCCACTTCCCCAGTACTCCATCATCGCACCAGTGAACCCAGTCTTCCTCATATCACCGTTCACTGGAGGAAACTCCAGCTCCAGCTGTGTCCTGAAGGAACAGAAGGCCTCAGAAAAGAGCAAACGGGAGGTACAGCCAGAGGTAGGCCTGCCTGCAAAGAGGAGAAAGACCATGCATTCCAGCCACGGGTCAGCCTCAACCCCCTGCCTTTAGGAAAAAAGGAAGAGCTGGAGGATGAGTCTCTTCCACCAAAGAAAAGGAAGAGAACTGACTAAACAGTCCATCAACAATCGGACTGATTTAGGAGAACAGAAAACATCTCTTTACAACACCTGAGGATGTTTTTTCTGTTCTTAAATAAAAGTATCCTAAAAGTATACCTCCTGTCTCTTCAGATAAGGTTTTCATAATGAATAATAATGCTGTAGACTTACTGCATGTGATACTGTTTTTGTTCAAAGCAGTTCTATACTGGGGAACATTCATAACATACATCATATATCACACTCTCATCAACTCATGGTGTATCTTTAACTCACATACATGGTTTTGTGTGAGTAAATGCTTGCAGTGACCACTGTCTGGTTAAATATTGATTGTACTGTATATCAGCATATGCAAATTTATATTTATTCTACTATTTTAAGAAAATGATGCCTATTTAATGCAGACTATTAGCTGTAGTCAACAGTAGCCGATAAGCAGAACACAGCCCAGGGGAAACAGATAATAGATATTCCACCTCAGGATGGTATGCTTTATATAATTAAGGAATCTATAAATTATTCATGATGGACTCACCGTATTACAGGACTTATTCTTCAATATGTGCAAGATGTTATGGATAATTGTGAACTGTGATGTGGTGAGCATTTATAATTAAAACAGAAAGCAAAGATAAAGGTTAAGAATGTACTGGCCATAATAAGATGATCATGTTAGCTTGTGCAGCTTGTGCATCTAAAAAGACAAATATCAGGATGGATTTATATAGCCTAAATATAGAGTGAAACAAAAAAAATGTTGAAACTTGGATTTGCATATACAGTAATTTGAAAACACGTCTTCTGCTGCCCTACAAACTTTTACTTTTACATTGAATTGAACAGAATTCAACGCGCCATGGGCCAGTACAGGATCTGTGCTTGTGTTACTTTACTGCATTCCCAGTTGGTCACATTATGCATGTCCACTCTTAGATTAATACAGAACAGAGTTAACCTTATGTCCCTAAACAATTAATTTCCTGCTCTCCTTTTTCTTATTCTGCTCATTTGTAGTTTCACAGCTTACATTAGCTATGTTAATTCAGATGAACGGTCAGTTTTTGCTTTTTCTTTCTTTATTTTGGTTGCTAATTTGGTCTTAAATCCAATTGCAGGTAGCATTATAAGGTCTTGGCTTTCTGAAAGCTGCAGATAGCCTGAGCAGCTACACATGATGCTTTTGAGGCAGGTTGACTGTATGAAAAGAACAGCAGTGATGCTTCACGCCTCTCTGCCCAGATGACTGCTTAATGTGTATGTGTACTGTGTATCTCAACTGGGTGTGTGTGTGTTTGTGTGTGTCTTTGAGCTGTGTTAAAGGTCCAATCCATATTCCAAACGTGAACACAAAGGTGTACTGTAAGTCCTGCCACAGAATTGTTCTGTTTTTCTTATGGAACTAATATTGGGACTAAATGTATGCAAAGTATAGACATACATTACATACAGGGTCAATACCCTTGTAGTTTGAGTTACAAGGTTAATGAGGTGGCAAAAGCTTTTTACCCTGCTTCAATCTTACTTCACACCTAATACTAATATTGGTGCCATCACATCAAATATTTGTATCTCCAAAAGAGTCATTTTTACAGGAATTAAAGTAATAATCTTTGACATTCTCATGTAAATAAATGTCTTTTGTTATTCTGATTGGTATAACACAATAGTGATTCCAGTTCATGAAAGCTTTTAAATTGTCTGTTCTAAACACCTGGTGTCTGGTAGCTCTTTCCTGGGAAAAATCGCACAGGAAGTGATGTGTTTTACATTTCCAGTTTGTTTGGAACAAACAAAAGAAGAGGAACTGGGTAGTTAGCATGAGCAGCGATGAACAGACAAAGAAAAGAGAAACTCCATGAAGTAACCACAAAAAATATGCTATTTTCCATTTTAAGTAAAAGTAATGTGATATAGAAGTAAAAACAAGACAACATAGTCAAGTTTTTGGCATTTATTGTTAAATGTTATGATATAGGAAATTGGCTAACCAGGTAAAAAAAAAAGAAGACATTTTTAATTTCATTGTGACTGTAAGAAAACACCTAATTTCAGATAGATGTCCAAGCACTTTTAAAATCATACAATAGCTTTTGAATGGATTTAAATGCCCCTAGCATGATCCTAGTTTTCACATAGCAGCAACAATGTTCTCCAAAGCATTGCAAAGTGAGGCTTTAACCACACTGCAGCACAGCATTGCAGCCTATAACAGTCCTACAACAGGACACCTCGCTCTCTGACAGCCATTTCACATTTCCCCTCTGGGCAGGCGACTATAAAGGCAATGGCACACTCTTGGTCATCGTCATATAGTCATGTACTCATACAGTTATGACTGTGTTGGCGCTCCTTCACCCAGGCATGACCGGCATGTACTCCCACTTCTATTGTTTAAGACGAGAACGAGTTGAAATTCATTCCCCGTCATTTCACGGCTGATTGAGAGCTCGTAAAGGCGACGAAAAGCCAATTTAATCAAACACCCCGATCCATTCGATTTTCCATTACGTTCAGCGTACTGGGGAGCACAAAAAGGTAAATGTATGGATGGGGCAAAGCCTGTAGTTTGCCAGGATTTATACAGTCAGAATAGCAGTGTGAGTGTTAGGATCATTTACATGCAGTCTCTGGAGTCTGATATCACATTAGCCAGTCACTGCCGCTGCTGGTGTCTCTCTGCTCTGTGCATTTCCACCATTTGTGATTTTTGTAGCAGTTGGGCAGAAAACAAAAAAGAAACGCCTCAGCGCTCTCCCTTATTGTCCTCCGTGCCCCTGCTTTTCATCGAGCCACAGCCGTGGAATCCATTGGGTCAAAATAAATGATCAATCCCTTCAATTATTCGGCAATTACGCCCCCTCAAATGCCCAGGATGAAGTGGACCTAAATATCTCCTGTGTGTAGTGCTGCTAGCTGGCTAAGGCAGCCCTCTGTGGGTCCATGCCTTCACCATACACTGGCATGGTGACTCACTGGGAAGCCTGTTCAAACCGTCATGTCACACACGCAAACGACACAGGCCAGGCTTTCATTATTCTCCTCTACGTTTCCCTTGGTCAGTGAGTAATTGTTCTCTGTCACATACCCCATGTCTTTTATCCTTCTCTTTCTCTATTCCCCTTTGTTCCCCTCACGCCTCCCTGCGTGTAATGAAGGCCTATATAAATAAATGAACTTGAACTTAAACCACTTAAAGGTAAACTCGCCCCACGGATAGCCTGTTAAATATCATCAATCTGTGATGTGTTCATTGCATTCCAGAAGTGTTGTAATTTGGTTTTTTTTCGGTGTACCCACTTTCCCTCAACCTGCCTCGTCTACTTCTGCTCCACTTATTGATTTCCTACGTTTCCCAGAATGCCTTTCGACAACCCCCAGAGAAGGGGGTTTCAATCAAAGGTGGGCACATGTGCATCACCTGTTAGCTAGCCAACTAGTTGTTGAACATTAGGGCGTGTCTATGATGCCGGCCACAGCCCCCAACATGTCTTCTGGCTGCATTGCATTCTGGTCTATCTCCTGGTCCTGTGGGTGGAGAAATTGGTCTCTCTGCTCTTCTACGATGGATTTCTCCCTGTATGATTGTTGAACATCTCTTGGTGCAAAATGGCGGCTCTAGAAAGAAGCCCTCGCTCTTTGATTCTGAGGGACTTCAAAACCTGACGTTTACCGTTGATGTTTTAGATCGCTGAAACATTTTCTTCTAGCAAATTCCATTGTAGCTGCTGGAAATATCTCAATGTCACATTGTTGTTTGGCCAGTTATCCACGGGAATAAGAAAAATGCACCACCAAAAAATGGAAATGCTTTTTTTGAGCAGTCTATCCCTCTCTGCTTCCTCCTCTGAATATATTTCTCTTTCCCTCTGTTTCTTTCACAGGTGGAGGGATGGCACTGCCCTTTCTTCTCTTAATCGTCTCAGTGTTCCCCTCGCTCAGTGCGGCTGTACACAACACATCTGCCGGTAATGACTGGGCTGTCTTACATAGAACTGTTTGTCTTTGACAGACTGCCTCCAGTTGTCTGTTCAAAGAGATGGTCGCTGCACCAGTACAATGGATGCTCTGTGGGTGTGGTGGTCTGATGTGTGTGTGTGTGTGTGTGTGTGTTTGAGGAGGTGTGACATTTTTCAAATGGTGGACCTCTCAATTTGGAATGAGACACTTCATACTGCATGTACCCAGCAAGCATTTGATGGACAGTGACATGCAGGAGGAGGCCATGTTTAACAAGCACAACATATTGACAATATGATATTATGATACTGTAAAAATTCATATTTATACAGCTTTGGAGGTATTACTGGTTTGACTCCGGCCTGGGACCTTTGTTGTATGTCACCACCTCCTCTCTTTTTCCCAATTTTTCCTTTTTCTCTCTACTGTCAACTATCAAAAAAAATCTTAAAAAACAGCTTTAGATCTGTTTTGAACTGTTATCAGGAAGATATTTAAGTCCTGATTTCACAAAACGATGCAGGTAGCGGCTATGGGCGACTACGCCCACTATCTTAACTTTCATTTTGCTGCTACACGGCTGTCGTATCAACATCTATTCAATGTCAAAATGCTCGCTGGGCAGGCACCGGTTCTGCCTTTGCACGGTCAGATGTCTCCCGTTTGATGCGATTGCTTTATATGTATTTAGTATTCTACATTTGTGTCTCTGGCCTTTTTTCCCTCTGTCATATCAGTCAGCTCCTGGGCATGAAATTGCTGCCACAGCTCTCGAGACTAGTACTGGACAAGCACCATTTCCCACCTCTAACAGCCAGGCTAGGCCCAGCCCCGCGTTTAAAAACCAATCTGCAACCAATGGGAGCTGAAAAAGCTAATGGATATTTGCTGTAAACACATAGTGCTTATTATCATCCTTTTATATCCTAGCTCATGGTTTGACGCTAATGCTCAGAGGCAGATGTCAGATCTCTGTAATACAGACATAAACCTGCCGCCAGATTAGCGAGCTGTCATTTCCCCTTTGTGCGGAGCGTGGGGGTGGGGTGAGGGGTGGGGGGGGGGGGGGGGGGGGGTGTTTGCTATGGGAGTCACGTCCAGTGGTCTTTCCTGCCCTCTGGTGAGAAATGTGGCGAATGTTTAGTAATTAGGGCTTTACACTGTGTGTGAACCTGGCTGGAATCGCAGGCTCCAGATGTACTGTCCTCGGGGGAGGGAAGGGAAAACGAGACAGAAAGACGAGAGATAATCAGATACATGCAAAGTGCTGCTATGATGTCGCTTCAGTGAAATAGAGGTTGATGGTGAACTAGCAGGGAAATAGGGAATGCCAGTGCACAGAAGAGGCCTAGTGGTTTGTTCTCAAGACCGATTGATTTCCCTGCGCTTCAGTGAATTACTGATGGCCATAGTGTGAAGTTAGGTGGTGGGTGGTGGTAAGCATTGGTAAGCACTGAGGTCACTTCCCATCTACATCAAAGCTAGGCTGACGTCTTAATCAAAGAGTCTGTTACCACTCTTCTTATTTCTCCCTCTCTCCTTTTCTCTCTCAGCAGCCTGGTTTTTATTAAAGCACCAGTCAGATTTAGAGTACTGTAGGGCTGTTGCTTCTTATTGTCAGTAGAGATTATCCATCAGCTCTGCCATAGTGGCATGCATGTAGCCTCAAGAGTGTAGGTTTCATTTTGGCTTTTGGGGGGGGGGGGGGGGGATACACTCTGGATCAAACTCTAGGCAGCAAATCACACTGACATACTATGGGCATTGTGGTAGCCTGAATTCAACAGCAAGGTTGAAACAACAGATACAATTTTACATGGGAAAAGTGTGCAGGTATGAGAGAAATACAGAAAGATATTTCTAAACTTAACCCCTGATCTGAAGAGCAAATGATCAAAATATGAAATATGGCATAGGCTATTCATGCATTCCACAATGCCCTGCACAGTCTAATTTGTTGTTGAAATGCCACAACTCAGCAATTTTCAGCCAGGACATTGTTTTCCGAAAATCTTGTCAATTGCTTCACTGTAGAGCTTGCCAGGGTGCAGCTCTGCAATACAGTCCTACAAGGCCAATGGGCACAAAAGCAAAAAGCCCACAAAGAATTTTTCAACACATTGATTGCTTACTTTGTATTGAGACGTGTCAGTAGATGTAAATGAAGTCTCATCGAAGTCATGCCCTTCTCATACACTTTTGATGCAACCTTGGCCGTTGCTCTAGCAACGCTTTGCCAGCCGCTGTGCAAAGTTGTGCAAAAATAAATAGTTAAAGTGGTCGATATGTTGAAAATGACATGCTTTGGGTGCTTTTGGGATTGATATTCGGAGTGTCCACTGCATTGGAGAGCTGCATGCAAACAAGGCGTAAGTAATTCTATAGTGAACCAATTGATGAGATTTTGGTCGGAATTGATCGATGCGATGGAAAATGACAAGAAAAAAGGGTCCAGGTCGGAAATGGCCGCAGTTCTGCTTGAAGGAAATTTTAAAAGAACTAGGAGAAGGATTCAATTTTTTCCAGTTTGTACTTGTGACCAACGCTAATCACAAAATGTGCTCAACTGTGGGAAAACAGACTTCTACAAACAAACTTCTAAAACTGCAGAGCAAGTAAAAATACAGTACAGGTAGAAAGGCAGAAATGATTCTCCTAATATTGAGGGGGACATGTACCCCGGTCCTAAAACACCTAAAACCTGTAGTGCATCAGTCCCATACAGTCTGGAAAATGGAAAGCTGTCCCCTCCCTGCCAGTCAAGCTGGCCTCCCCAGCTGGCTCCATTAGCCACATTTCCACCTCAGTGAAAGCACAATTTCTTCATGTGAAACCATCGCTCATTTGACAAATCAGCTCTGCTGGCAGCAACATGCAAAAGCCTCACATGGATCCTGTCTTGGGGGAAAAAAAATCATTGACATGGATAATGAGTGAGCCTTATAGTGGAAAGCAGCCTATCAATTGTTTAGCATTTGCTTGAAAACGTAGCAGATATCCCCATCTAGTGGTGAGGACCTGGAAAAGTCTGAAAAAGCCTTCATCTAAATTTATAGCCTTAAAATGTATTAAAATGTCTTAAATGCAGTAATTAGAGGTTTTGTTTTATCACCTTGTTATGCAGGTTTATTTGTAATTAAGTTTCATTTTGATGCCAGTATAAAATTAGACGGTGGTATTGACAGATTCTTCACATTCAGAGATATTTTGCCAAGGCAGAGTTGGAAAGTAAGGTCCCGTTTAAACCTTTCTGAAACCTGCAGATAGCCTGAGTGGCCATCAGCAGTCAGCGTCAGCAGCGAGTAGCAGAGCCATCTATTCGGCAGCAGATTAACGCACAGAGCAGATTAAGATAGATAGGGGCCGGAGGGAGAGCTGGATGTTTTTTTCTGCTGTATCTGATTTTTGCTGTCTTTTTTCAGGCTGCGCTATCATCCGTCCTCCTCGAGATGGAGGGATAAGGTACAGAGGTCTGACACAGGAGCAGGTAAGGGATGGCTGCTGCTATGCTGTGATGTAAGAGCTGCTTTGCTCCTATGAAAGCAGCAGAGATTAGATGATTTCAAATTCACAAGAGTCAGTTAATCGTTTAAAATGCAATACCTTGTACTGGGGTTAGACCAATATTTGGGGCCTCAGATCTGGTCCAGTCAGTGTGGCCCACCTCCGATATGATGGATATGATGCAGTTTGATTAATTACATATTTACTGTAGAATTGATCAATACTACACTGGTTGTCTATAGGAAGCCCGCACAAGTATGCATGAATATTCTTTAGATTCATACCTTCCAAAGACAGCTGCTGATTTTATTGCAGAGCCCATTCTCTCTTTTCAATCTGAGCCTTGTTTCTAACTCTATTATAAAGGTCGCCCTATGCCTCAATTACCTCTTCTGGGTAAAGTCTTTGAATCATTAGTGAATGCACAGCTGAAGCAGTTCTTAATGGAAAATAATATTCTTAATGGATTTCAGTCAGGCTTTAGATAAGGGCACAGTACGATCACAGCAACCATGCTTGTCACTAATGACATTATTAGTTCCCTTTATAAGAGGCAACATTGTGCAACATTGTTTCTTGACTTATCCAAGGCTTTTGACTCGGTAGATCATGAACTACTCTTACAGAGACTAATTACCTTGGTCTCAGTGAGAAAGCATTAGGCTGGTTCTGAAATTATCTGGCAGACAGAACACAATGTGTCTGTGCTGAGGACCACAAATCAGAATTTCTAGAGATCACTAACGGTGTTCCTCAAGACTCTGTTTTAGCACCTGTTTTATTCTCTGTTTTCAGAAAACAGAGAGGTTGTAAACAGCCTGCACAAAATGTCACCATCCTGACATTGTTACGCAAGCTAGATTCTGTTTATCATGTATGCTAAATTGCAGTCATTACTGTAGCCTTTATGATTTGATTGGTTGGACTTCACTGTTGCTACGTAGGAAGCTTCACATGTATCTTTTTATCAGGAATCTTTCCAGGAACGTTGTAACTGCTTTTAACAGACAAGGCTGCTCTATGTGCCCTATGTGACTTGTTATAATGTACTGTATATCATATGTGTTTTATGTGTGATATGTGTAATGTGTATTTTCTTTTAACTTATTCATGCTGCAACCTTGGTCAGGTCTCTCTTGTAAAGGAGATATATCTCAAGAGACTTCCTGGTTAAAGAAAAGTAAAAAAAAAAAATCTTCTTCTTCTTCTTCTGCACTTGACGATACAAGCTTGAAAGTTTGTACATGATATATTACACGCTAGTCATTTTAGCATTGGAGGTATTCTGGATGTGCCTGCTTGTGGCTAGGGGGTGCCATTCTAATGTGTCTGTAGTGGCTATTTGTCCATTGATTTCCATTTGTTTCTATTGTCCAATAAAGTTAAAAAAAAACACTGATGCACCAGTCAAGCAGTTGATAACTCAGGCAAGAAAAGAGATCCACTGTCCAGTCCAAGTCTTAAGTATGCAATTTGATTTATTTCCAGGTTCCAAGAGCAAACAAACAAATCTCTGTCTCTCTCTCGCTCTGGTAAAAAAACATATGCCCTTCCTGGCTGCATGCCCGCCCCACACACCTGTCCAACTAAATAGCTATTGGGGCTCTCTACTGCCACCAGTGTTAACACAGAAAATAAACATAGATTTAAACAAATCAAATATTCAAAATAAACAAATAGCTCCTACAGTGTCAATATTGTTTCACACGATTTTGAGCTACTTTTTGCTCTTTGGTGTTTGTTCTTTGGTTATTTTGCTCTTCTTTATTATGCAAAGTTATGTTGATTGTGTTTTTGTGAATATATATTCAAAATCTATTCTGAAGATATCACCGCCTCATGAAAGATGACAAGTTTGTTGCACATGCCAAGATGTTATTTTTGAAAAACAATATATGCAGATATTTATTGTGTTAAAATGAATGAGTAAAGCAACAGGCAGCTAGCCCAAGAGCCTAAATAATCAGCTTGAGATAATTCATAGTCAGTGCAGTGAGTGAAATATGGTGCTTAAGCGTCCCTTCATACAAAAACAATGAGGCTGCTCTTTGTTTCAGATGTATATAAATGCCAGGTGGAGGAACTATGCTCCCAGAAGAAGGCAAAACGTGTCAGAGCTAGTTTTTAAACATGTTCTGCAGAACTGCAATAAACGCATTTTTAATTCTTTTCACTTCAAGTTGAGTGCCTTGGTTTCTTGTATCCTCCTAGTTAATGTATCCTCTGCCAAAGAGCACCTTCTTGTTTGGTACAGTTGATAGTTTGAAGAAGCTCTCCAGTCCTATTGTTCTCTACTCTGTGTATAAATGGCAATTTGATGAATTCATTAAAGTGAACAAGGCTTTCAGATTGGCCCAAGACATCACCAGACCAATACAGGACAGTGATGCATCTTTTAATTGGAATAAGTGTCTATTCTGTCTATTTTGTCAGGAAGATACAACTGAAAACTCAGCTGCCCAGCAAATGTTACATATGTTACATACATACATACATAAATTCAAGGGAGCTGGTTATTCTGCCATCGTGAAGAACCTTGTTGCATTCAGTGACCTGGGTTGCCTACCACCAAGTATTAATCTTACTATTAGTGTCTAATCTTACTCTCATGGATGATGGAAGTGGACTGGAATCTTTGATGATGCCAGACCAGCATTGTGTACACTTACACGGAAACCAACAGCCAAGATCCATCCACCACCACATCCAACCATTGAAAGATTTATTGTTTTTGTGTATGACAAAGGAAGCTCTGATGACAAAGTGAATGTGGCCGCACAGACCCAGTTTACACAGAGAGGGAGGGGCTTAGAGAACATTCCTTCAACCCAGGATGACCCAGTGAATCTACTGAGTGAGAAGTCTCATGGATGACTTTACCCCCTGCTGGTGCCGCATGCCATGCTGTAATCAAATGTGGCTGTACAAAGGGATGCAAAGCACGCTGTAAATGTCTGAGAGAAAATGGCCCTTGCTCATTACTCTCCAAGTGTGGTGGCTGTGAGGCAGGAGAATGAGCAATAAAAAGATTCAAATCTGAAATGAAATATGACAGGATATATTGGTGATAATTAAAAGGTTGAAATTGCATAGTTTCCTGTGCCTGACCATTTATCTCAGAACTACCTTGTGAAAGAAAATTAAAAAAGTCAATTAACACAAATCTTTCTAGTGGTATGGTCACGCAACTTTAAAAGTGTTTTAGTAGAGAAGCAATATTAAACTAATAAAATAGTCTTTAATTGTCTTGAAGTGACATTAAAATACTTTAAAAACGAGTCTATTATCACCATCTGTTCCACCCTTACTAAATTAATTATAGATAACATTATATGATCATTTTCAGATTGTTTGAAATGATAATAGTCCATGCTTTGCCAATAGAAAAATATATCTGCTGGGTGCATTTTTGGCTGCAAACTGTCTGCAAAAGATGACAGCAGTGATATCCAGAGTGCCTCCAATGCTCAAAATGCTTCAAATGACATCCATTAGTAGTGTACCAAGCTTCATATTTGTTTTGTAATATGTACGATTTTTTCACATATCCGTTGGACTATATGGGCCAAACTCTAACCTCCACCACTGTAGACAGAGCTCACTTTGTCAGTAGACGTGTATGTGTGTGTGTGTGCAGATTCGCAGTGTGCAGGTGCTGCCGGTAGACTATGAAATTGAGTACATCTGCAGAGGCAACAGGGTGATCGTGGGACCCAAGGTCAGGAAATGTTTGCCCAACGGCACTTGGACCGATCTGAGCCAGCGCAGCAGATGCTGTGAGTTCACCGCCAAACTCTAACTCTCTAACTCATCATAGACCCATACTTCTACCTCCTGAAATGCACTACCTTTGTCGGTTCCTGCTCCAGACATATTCCATTTGTAGATTTCTGATCCTCTGTCCTCAGATGGCAAAAAGATGTCTTCAGATGTATTGATTTTATGTTGAGTGTATCGGAGACTTGTGTAGGAGGAGATAAGTTCTATCAATGTTGTTGCAATTCCTACTGGATGCTGATAGAGGTCTATAAAGGTCATAGATTACTTAATGCCCCTTTACGTGGGAGGAACCATCTCCATCTCCTGTGTCCTCATAGGCCGACTTCCATCAACTTATCAAGTTCAAGACTTCCCCTTACGCCTGAACTACATAACATGCATATAACATTTGTGTATCTAAACTTGTTGTGATCCAGTTGCAGCACTTTAGGCATTTTAAGCTGCTACACCAGGTCCGTTATTGTTCCGCCCGGTCTTCTGGTTGTGTTGCACTTATCTACATTTTACCTATGGGTAAGTGAACGCAATTATCTAGTTTTGCTTATTCTTTCACAAACAACTCAAGTTTTACTGTGAGGAACATTAATGTACCATATAGGGTACTGTTTTTTGAGCGTGTAGACCTACTGTAGCCAAACAGAAGCTTCTCAGTGGCTCCATAGATAACCTCATCTCATTTACTTAAGTGACATTGGTTTATGTATCCTCTATTTTGCTTACTGACATGGTGATATATGACTATAATAAGAAAAATCTTGGCATTTATATACATTTATATGGCTCAAATATACAACAGTTGGATGCTTACGACAAAAATAGAAGTCATGCGTATCTCCAAAGTTGCGTCCAGTGGAGCAGCTACACTGAGACTCAACAGCCAATAGTGAATTGTTTATCAAAACAAATGGTTGTATATCTGAACAGAACAGAAACTCACCCGGTGTAGCTAAGCTTTTAGAGGAAATTGGGCTTGCAGCAAGGCTACTTACTGCTGCTGATGTAAAACATAATGGTAGCTAATTGGGCCTGACAATAATAAATACAATAACAATAATAAGTAAACACAACACTTAGTTTATGTAAAATCTTTGTATTAGTTCCATATTCACTCAGTACTCAATTATTGGAAATATTTCAGCTCAAATAGCTAATGTTGGTGTTAGCAAGCTAACGCTACCTTGCTACGCTCTTCTTTCAAAGTAAGGCAGTCCTCTTCCTGTTTTGGTTTACTTACATCTCCTTTGAGATGCAAGTCTCAAAGGAAAATTCCAAAGTGCAACTTTAAATAAAACAATGGCAAGAGCAGGAAAGTGTTGTGCATGGGGCGGAGAGTCTCCCTGTTACAGTTAATAATATTTTCAGTACATGTCCTAAATGAGAACTTGATTTAGCCTGTGGCTGACTGACCTGCAATCTGATTACGCTCAATATCCCATGTCTTGTATGGGCATTAGTGAGCTGGTCTGCTGAGTGCAAATGATGTTGTTGCCTCATTTACACCTATACACCTCTATCCTATAGCAGGGGAAATAATCTAGATCGACGCTACCTTTTATGAATGAGGTAAGAGGTATCCATTTTAACGGTATTCCTGGGGGCATGCAGCCTGAACACATCAAAGAGAAATCAAGAGAAATAGAGTAAGACACTGTTATCTTCCAAGCTAGCCCGAACGACCTCAAGATGTCACTGTCAGTCATTCGTATTTACTTGCATCTTGAGTCTCAACGGGACTCATTCAGAACCTTGGAAACCAGGAAATCTTGAGGGAGGAAGCCATCACACCAGATTGCGTCTTTGACCAGCAGGAAGTAAAAGTAATGGGAATTTGATTTTTTTTTTTTATTGTTAAATAGGTGTATGTAGTCATTTTTCATTTCATTGTGACTTAGATGCAAGAACATGCAAGTGAATTGCAGTGACATCTTGAGGCAATTCAGGCTCCCTCCAGGCATGTGCTGTGGGCACCGGTGCTACCTCCTCGTTGGTCATGTGTCACATTACTTGTTTGAGTTGTCAGTGATTCCACTTGTTATGCCTCCTGCCTTGTGACACACAGTACAGTCAACCAGCTCACTCACTGTCTTCCAATATCTCTGTCTTTGAGTTTATCCTCTGGCAAAGTTAGTCACAGTTTAGTTTATACTGAGCACTGAATACTCATGTCCTGTTATGGCCCAATGCAAGCTATAGGTCCCTCACTCCCTTTCACTCTTTATTTCTTTCTATCTCCATCTATCTGATCCAAAGCTTCATAATTCATTTTACATAATATTCTTACTATTGAAGTGAACACATTTTTATCTCATTAAACTTCAAAAGCCTTATTTTTAGGACTTTAGAATTTGGAATTATAGGCTTTTCTCTAGCAATTACTTCTGTTACTGTAATTATGACTATAATTTTTCAGCTCTACTGCATTTTCAAAAGGCAAAGGTACAAACCTGCATCTGGGCTTGTTTCTTTATTTTCATTGTTAAATTGGTCTTAAAACCAATTAATTAAAAAGTTCTTAAAGGATCAATGTGTAATGTTTATGTTGGCTGTGTTTTTGTTGTTGTTTGAAGGGGCTCCTACCACAGTATTGTACCCTCCCATGCCCGCACTCAGTCCTCTGCAAGCTATGCAGCTATCTTGACTAGCCTTCAAGCTAACCAATAGCAACAATAGGTGGCTTGTAAATAACAGTTACACCATTATGAATTAGTTAGCTAACATAGCTAGAAAAATCTCTTACCAGTTTTCTAATTCATTATTTTGTTATTGTACTCAACAATAGCCTTTGTTTTGCACACCTCCGTGCCGCTTGTAGAGAGAACGTCAGACCAAGGTCTGTTCAAAAATATGGCAATTTGTTTCTGCCTTGCTTATCGGCAAAAAACATACATCAGAAAATATAACCTGAGACTATTACTAACCGGTAGGGTGTTCTGGTAAATTCGGCATGTGTATAATCCTCCAATCCTCTGTTTGTAGCAGGCATGTGTTTGAGGAGAGGGCGGAGGAGGGGCCAAACCTTGATTTGTTGTAATGACATTTCTGAACGATAGAGGTCAGCATTGAACCAGAAATTACATATAGACATGAAAGACAAAAGTCTTAACATTTGAAGAATCTGAAGATAGCATGTTTTAGGTAATTTCTTAAGTTTCTATCTACCCCCTGTCTTTCTGTCCCAGTGTTGTTGTGTCCTCGGGTGTGGACGTCACTGGAGAATGGCCGGGTGTCCTCGTGGCCCCTGGGGCCCCCGGTGGAGGGGACAGTGTTGCACTACAGCTGTCTGCCTGGCTTCATCATCATGGGCCGAAACTCATCGCACTGCAATAAAATGGGCAAGTGGGACACGCCCAAGCCTGTCTGTCACTGTGAGTCACTCACATCACATTATACTCTGCTGTATGGGTCAACATTCCAGGTTAAATGGCAACAGGAAGCTGGGGTCCAGGCCAAATGTACATGAATGCTTTATATTTGTGTAAAAGCACCAAAATTGGTATACATGTACATTTGATGCCTTGAATATTTTCAAAATTGGAGCTATCGCAGAAATGGTACCAATCAGCTGTGCCATTTCTCTTTCGCCTATTACCAGCAAATGGGTTTTTCCTGTAAATTTGCTGAAATGACTAGAATTGAAAAAATATGTCCACCTATTTTTAGATGGCCAATGAATACAATAATGCCAAGGAAAACACCAGGCACTGTTCAAAGCATCATGGAATGGTGAATTCAATGATATTGTCTCAAGAAATACAATGAAAATACAGTTTTAAGAAAACTGAGAACATTGCCATTTTACTATCTGTGACCATCAAGCATATGGGAAAATTACAATGTTCTCTGCTCTCTTAAAATTGCAGTTTCATTGGATTTCTTTACTTCGTATTATTGAATTCATTCATTTCCTGATAATGGAAAAGAGAAAAATGTCCACCATGTTCGACTGGTAAAATGTTTGCAATGACTCAAATTCCGAAAATGTTCAGGGCATTGAACTGTACATGTATACTAATTTGAATGGTTTTACACAAATGTATTCTATGTATCCTTAATCTAACTTCTCAGGATGAGTTTTGCGATCTAACTCTTTGTGTCCTCTCTCTCTTGTTGCTTTTTATGAAGATGATCGGCACTACACAGGTAAGAACCTTTTCCATTCTTCACTAATGAGGACTACATGATGTTTTCTAACTAATACTAAATGATGATGAAATCCTGTTATCTATGTAACTTGTGACCCAAGAGTCTGCAGGTTTTCACTCCAGCTAAACACTACAGCAGCTCATTTCACCTTCATCCTCTCTGGTTGAAGGTGTTAATCATTGAAATCACATCCAGCAGAGATGCTATCTGACCACACGGGGGCAGTGTTGCATCGGACATGATTGTTCTTCATTCTCTCAGCACACATTTCCTCCTCCAACATCCTTCAAGGAGTTTTTGTATTACCTGTAATTTTTATAACACTTTTCTCTGTTAAATGCAAATATTGCAGAAGCTGCTTCAATAAAGCAGTACTGTATATTACGTTCTTCATACTGACTTGCAATCAAAGTGATGCTTACTTTTTGTGATCATCACTTAGTTACTTAGCAATGTATTATATCACTAATTATAGTAGCTTTGAGTCAGTTTCACACACGAACTCACAGGACACTGTGATCCGTCAAATTAGTCATTTAGAAGACACATCAATCAATCTTACTTGACCTGTGTTATTACAACACACTTATAATCACATGCATTCAAATCACTAAAGATATTCAATATTTTGCTGAATCATACTGTATATCAACATGTTTAATTAGAACATTAACTAGGTTATGCAACATGCTAATATGTACCCCAATAAACCTCACTGTGCTATTAATTTTCATTAGACTGCAACTGTTCACAATTATGTTGTTTGCTTAATATGATGTGATGAGATAAGATGAAGCTTTAATAATTCCCATAAGGAAATTGATAGGAAGCCCTAACCCTACAGCAGAAAAGGAATATAAACAAGCATAAACAAACACAACTGATGATTTCAGCACTACATGTTAAGTATAAAGCATTATGAGGCTGTGCAAAATGACAGCGGTAGAACATACTCTAAATGTAACTGAATGCAAGATATGAAAGACACCAAAGATGTAAGTATACAGTATGAGGAAAAGTGAAAAATTATCTATATAAAAATGTAAGACATGGATCAATCTTGTATATGGCTAAATCCCAATATAGTGATTGACAGTGTTGCTTAGTTCAGCCATAAACACGTATGTCAAAGGGGTTTGGACCATTTACTGCAGTTTTACTAGTTTTTTGTAATTTTGAGGCAAATAATAATAATAGTAGGGAATTGCATTTTTCATCTGTTATTTATTTATTTAATAATTTTTCCTTTATTTTTTACTTATTCCTTTATTCTACCAGTTAGATGTTACAAAGCCCCTTTTATTTCTTCTGGTGGAAGAAACAAATAACAATTACTCTTATTATTGTAACTGCATCCTTATATAAGTTAATGTGTCTTTGCGACCTTGATGTAAAACACTACCACTAAAAGACTCAGGGGGTCGCTAAAGTCATCAAGTTTCAAATGTTACTGGTAGCACCTTTAAATGAAAACTACGGAAGAGGATTAGAGCCACATGTGAAAATTTTATTTGAGTTCTGACTTTAAAGTCAGACTTTTCTGAAATTTTTTCTCAGAATTCTGACTTTAAACTCGGAATTCTGACTTAAAACTCAGAACTCAAATACATTTTTCACATGTGGCCCTAATAATCTGTAGAAAACCAACCTGCAAAAAGCCATCTGAATGTTTTGTCTGAAGTATTATTTTAAACCGCATCCATCACAGAGTACACATGTTATAGGCTCGCCATAAGCATCACATTAGAACCTGGACAGAAGTAGGTAAATTAGCCAATTGTGGAGCAGTGAATATTCTGTCAGCAGAGAAGAGGAGCAATAATCTGGCTTTAGTTTCTTCATGCACTTGTTCAATTGTTCTAATCTAGTTTGAACTCTGTGCTCTTGTTCTTTTAGCCTTGCATGGGAAAGATAATAAGTAACAATGTTCTCTTTTGTAAAACAGTAACGTTTACTCTAAGTACATTTTAAATGAGTTACTTTTTTACTTTTTTTGACACCAGTAATTTTACTTTCAGCAAAGTAGCAGTACTTCTACATGAGTCAGGCATTTTTATCACACTCTCCACTGTTGGACAAAACTGTTTCTCTTGAGGGTAGCTTTGCTGTAGTTCAACTTGTTCCATTGTGAAGTAACTGGTAGCTCGGAAAAACCAGACTTATAGCTTCAGCAACACTGCTGACTGACGATGACTCACCTTCCAGCGGCGATACTCCCATCCCATCTCTTGGTGGTGACATTGCATTGCTCATGCCATGACAGAGCAGCTTATATCCCAGATAAACAGTAGATGGCAGTCTTGAGACGAGCCGCAGCCCGGTTCTCTTCATCCAAACCAGAGGTCATTAAGCTGCTAATCAGCCCAGCGCTGCGCTCTGGGTAATATCCTGTAAATCACAGCTCCCAGGCAATAAACTATTGGTGAGCACATTATATTTGTTGGCAGGCTTGTTCTAAAACGATGGCTTCCTACTGGTAGGAGGAGATATTGATTCCAGTAAGGAGGCTGCTTGTGCTTGTTGTCAACCTTGGCTATGGAAAAACAAATGTGATGCGGTGAAACTAGGACTACTGTAAAACCAAGTACTTTAGTAAGGGAGCCAATCATCTAATTTTAATAAAGTTTTCATTATACATCTTTGATCATATATGTAGATAAACATAGGAAATTCAGAATTCTTACAGTGGGGCCTCTCTACTATATAACATCAGGTTGGCATTTGTAACACTAGGTGGCAGTATGTTACTTCCCTCAATCCCAGAACATAATCCAAGAGGATTAAGATGTACTGTAGGAAAAAACAACAGTCAAGGATGATGTTTTCTCAAATAAGTAAACTGTCAAGTCTGTAGTCATGCTAGAGCGGCGCTGGTAATGTTTCAGAATGCAGAAGGTCTCAAGGCGGATGCCTCTCTGCCAGGATTATCCCCGAGCGTTCGCTAAATTGATAAATGGCTGTGTCAGTGTCACAATCTGCCAGAGATATGCAGGTATCCAGGTAGATAATGCTTAGGAGAGAGAGAGAGACAGAGATACAGAGATAGACAAAATGGAATGGGGGGGGGGGGGGGACAGAGGGGATAGAGGGAAGAGTTGGTGAAAGAGAGTGATGGCGTATACCGGGGTGAAATGGAAAAGAAGGAGAGAGACAGAAGGGAGAAAGAAAGATTGGAGAGCGGACTGAGATTGGGGGGATTGAGGGAGATGGAGAGAGTCGGAGATTTATGTCCCTTATCTATTTAGCAAATGACATGGTGTGGATGTTTTGAACCAGGCAAGGAAAATGGTCTCTTCACTTCCATTACATTCCCACCGACTCCAGCTGAGTCCTCCTCTCCTCCTCCTGGGCTCTGGGGACACCATGTCCTCCCGTATCCTTCTTAATAAACAGCTAACATTTCTTATATCCTTTTACAAAGTCAACAGAAAGAGAACGACTGAACAAACGGTTCAAAGCAACGACTCGGAAGTGTTGACGCGTTCCAACTCGTTTGAAGCCGTCAGACGCCATGATTGAAGATTTCTGTAGACTTTGGTTGCTCATGCTAATTATTCTCAGCCTTTACAGACTTTATACACATGCACTTAGTGAGTGATACATCTGACTTCATGTTTTACAGCAAACCCAACAGTGCAATGTCAGCCAGAAACCAAAAATTCAGCAAGTAGTTGTGTGCTGCCAATTGGCACTTTAAGAGTTGTGATCACAAGATGACTTAAGTGATGGAAACCATTCATTATCTTGTATTTACCATCTGAAAGCTGAGTGAACAGTATTTTCTAGTAGTATTTACCATCTGAAAGCGGAGTGAACAGTATTTTCTGTAGTATTTACCATCTGAGAGCTGAGTCAACAGTATTTTCTAGTAGTATTTACCATCTGAAAGCTGAGGTGAACAATATTTTCTAGTAGTATTTAGCAGCTAAAGTTACAATTTCAACATTTAGGAAGCATTTTCTTGTTTCTACTGTCTTTCCCTTACAATATGAATGCAACATTACAGGCAACATAAGGGAGGAGCCACATTCAAACCCGCAACATCACAAGTCCTTTGGGTGTATGTTCACAAAAATAGAATTTGCACAGTGAAATGCTACAGTAGTTGAGTGATGTACTGTAGTACACGACACTACACCCTGGGCTTGAATCTAGTTC
The DNA here is from genome assembly GCF_048128805.1 of Centroberyx gerrardi. NCBI lineage: Eukaryota > Metazoa > Chordata > Actinopteri > Beryciformes > Berycidae > Centroberyx > Centroberyx gerrardi. The sequence goes on from NC_136015.1 coordinate 2,579,787, forward strand.
ATGCTATGCTGTTACATCTTTCTCCTCTCTCTTCTCTTTCCTGTCATCTTCACTGTAAAAAAAACCCAAAAACAAATGTAGGCAGCTGGGTGCCAGGTCAACATTTCAGTTTTTAGTCAGCAACTCAAATTATCTTATTCAGACAGGGACTGTCTTTCATAATGAGTGCCATTTTTAGTTGATTTTGATATTACTGTACTGTGACCATAATACTGCATCAAATTATTTTTAGTTTTTTTATGAACCCTGTCTCTGGTGGGTTCCTCACAAGCTGAGTGGTAGTAATGTTTCAGTAAGTACCAAAGTACCTGGAGTACAACATAGTTGTTGAACCATGGGACAGAAGAAAACCAACATATTATCGGATGTTGGTTGGGTCATGATGGTGATTATTAGTATGCCTTGAAATTAGCCATTTTTTCCTCAGAATCACCCCAAACATATTATGTAATTACATCAAAATAGAATTACAGAACATTTCATCACTCTCTGGGGGTCAGTCAGTTTTAATGAATGTTCATATTTGGCCTGTGGACCCTCTTAATGCAGCTCTGATGTACAGCAAGGAGTCTTGTTTCTTAGCACTTAACTCTTTACAGAGCTCAAATTCAGTAAATAACACGCCCAAAGTACATATTGTGCATAGCAAGTGCCAGAGTAATTCTTCTCTAGCTCTCATCCTATCAGAATGACACTTTATATATTGAATATACACACAAATACAAACACTTTTGTATTATGACTTTTGTTATTGATATGTTCAAATTAGCTAATATTTGCACATCAGTCAGAACACTTTTTCTGTGGATAAAGAAATAGAGTGCATTTTCCTGTTTCACTCTGTTGAATAACTAAATAGATGGTAATTTGTAAAAATGTTTATGTGTTCTCTGGTAATTGGGATGTTTTTTTAATGAATTATTTATAACATACTGTAGTAAGTATGTGTTGAAAATGTCAGATATAAAAAAGAATCTACTGTAAATGACCAGCTAGTTTTGTTAATCAGCTGCAGGTCAAATTCAGTGGCTCATTGCTAATTTAAATTGGAAAAAAGTGTTTTGCATGCAGGGAATGTCATTTTGAGAGGTTTTTTTTAGCTAATTTTGTGCTTGGTGTACATGGTACAGCTGGTATAAAAATATATAAATGCACTGTTTGTAGTTGTTTTGTATATGTTATGAAACTACAATAGTTATTGACCAATCCAGCAAAACCGTTTTTACCTGTGGTGCCTCGCCTTAAGATGTAGGAAATGACTGTGTCAGAATGGGATTATTTCTTGTTTCATCCTTTTCAGCTCATTGGACAATAGTCCGTACCAAACACAACAAGGTGTGCTATTATTATCCTTAGGTCTTTTTGACTCCTGAAGGACATTTTTGGTTAAGTCGAGTGAGCGGAGTGAGGTCTTCATTTTGCAGATAATGAAAGAACACCTCAGTGAGCACATTCAATTTCCTTCCAATAGGCCAAAGAGGTCAATGTGTTGATCAGCCATGCGAGCTGTCAGCTCCTCAGTAAACAACATATGAGATCTATTATAGACAGGGGCACTGACACGTCATCGGTCCCCACTGTGTGCCTGTGCTGAAACCAGCCTGTGTCAACAGTATAATTACCATCTGCCCAAGCCCTTGGAAATATTACTTTCATTCTTGGATTGCAAATGTATTTCATTGTAATGTTTATCAGTGTGAAGCTTGCAGTTTGAGTGCATTGGTCACACTCTGAGATGCTGAAAGGCAGCACAATGTATTGGAACGGTGACTGTGTCCTGTGGGTATTTGAGTTTTGGGTATCCTGCATTGTGTTATTTAGGTTGTTAAATTGGAGGCAACATTAATCCAGGATTTATTAGTGATTTTATGTGTGGGCCTGGAGCTGTGGCTATAGCCAGCAGTTAGCAGCAGGCATTAGCATCTTTTAATTAAGACAGCTCTCCCAGTCTTTCTCTCCCAGTGAGACTCCACTTCCTACCTGTGGCAAGCCCAGCAAGGGAAAGGTCAGCAGTGTGTGTGTGGGTGTGTGTGAGTGAGTGAGTGAGTGAGTGAGAGAGAGGGAGAGAGAGAGAGAGAGAGAGAGAATGGAAGTTTGTCTATGTCAGGGTATCCACGGGTCCTGAGAAAGTCCAACAAATTAAATTAGCTAAGTTTAAGACCTTAAAAAGTATTGAACTGTCTTGAATAGTTATATGAGGTCTTATTTTTTCACCATGTAATGCAGGTTTATTATTAATTAAAATTGACTTTGATACAATTATAAAATTAGATAGTGGTATTTACACACTCTTTACATTCATACGAATGTAAATATATATCTATTTCACCGAAAGATGTGAATGGGACTGGCAGTGGTGTTGGTTTTACTTGCTTATGTTGTATTACATTACTGCACTTCCAGTTAGTCACAGTAATGCTGCTTGGTAAAGCCACAAAGATGCCATAGAACTCGCCTGCGTTTTTGCACCATGCGCTTTTGACCTGGTCTGAGCAGACAGGCGATGCACGTGCAAACCCCAGTAATCCTCAGTGCCAAAATTGCTCTGCGCTGCTCGATCGCTACTGACACCCCCACTACTGCGCCTCTCCTCACACTTAGATGCAGTCAAGTTCACAGAGAGTCACCAAAATACCAAACTGTACCAAAAGTACAGGCGAGAAAAAAACCTGCCAGTTCCCCGGCGTAAAGCCCCACCATGCACCATGCACCATCACAAAAATAGAGCCCACAGTGTATGTGGGTGATGGTATAGCAGCTGGAGTTAGGTTGCTGTACTGTATGCTACCAATCCCTATTCTCATTTGTGTGCCGGTGCTGCATGTGTGAGTATACATTATGCATGTGTCCATAATGAAAGGTGTCTACATCACTTAGTTGTCGGTGCACATATGTCCCTCTGCTTCATCCGTTTTGCAAAATTCATGAGGTTGATTACGAACTGTGGCTGTAAACAACAGTATCCACATGCATGGCAACAATGCATGCATGGGGATGGATGTTTTTTTCTGTGGATGTGTATGGACTGTAAGACTTGGTGAGTTGTGTGTGTGGGTCGCAACTCTGATGGGAGAATGAAAGGGAAAAGTCCCCCTCAAGATCAAAACACCATATGGCATTTACATGACATTCTGTGCTTCCCCCTTAAAGCTACTATCAGTACTGACTTCAGAGCGTCTTGTCTGCTCACCAATGAAGACTATTAAATAAATGAGTGTTTGAGAGAGCGAGATAACAGTAGAGAGGGGGGAATGATCAGTAGGCTGAGCGTGGCAGCATAGTTAACGTGCCATGGCCTCCTGGATTAAGACGCTCTATGAATTATTCATCTGGCTCTGACAGAGTGATAATGACATGAGAGGTCAGAGGGCAAGGCGGGAGTCAACAGTACACTGGCACCCACTCTATTAATCTCAGCCCAAGCACTTCAGCACTCAGTCACACCCAGCGTAATGATAATAACCTCAATCACATCTATTGCTGAGACACTCCTCTCAGCACAGAACCCAGCATTGTGTCCTCCAATACATCTGTTACAACCACGCTCCATTAGCAGTCACGTCTCATGATGATGACCTCATCGTCCATCTGGCAGCCAAGGAGCTTATATGAAACACCTTGGTCTTGACAGTGGTATAACCTTGTGTATTGAGGTTTGTGTATTGAGAGAATGTATTTACAGGTTGAGGTGTATTGAAGAACACAGAGAGCATCTTACAGTTTGAGATGGACTGAAGAACAAAGAACATGTTTACAGTTTGAGATGGACTGAAGAACAGAGAACATGTTTACAGTTTGAGAAGGACTGAAGAACAGAGAACATCTTTACAGTTTGAGATGGACTGAAGAACAGAGAACATCTTTACAGTTTGAGATGGACTGAAGAACAGAGAACATCTTTACAGTTTGAGATGGACTGAAGAACAGAGAACATGTTTACAGTTTGAGAAGGACTGAAGAACAGAGAACATCTTTACAGTTTGAGATGGACTGAAGAACAGAGAACATCTTTACAGTTTGAGATGGACTGAAGAACAGAGAACATCTTTACAGTTTGAGATGGACTGAAGAACAGAGAACATCTTTACAGTTTGAGATGGACTGAAGAACAGAGAACATCTTTACAGTTTGAGATGGACTGAAGAACAGAGAACATGTTTACAGTTTGAGAAGGACTGAAGAACAAAGAACATCTTTACAGTTTGAGATGGACTGAAGAGCACAAAGAACATCTTTACAGTTTGAGATGGACTGAAGAAACAGAGAACATCTTTACAGTTTGAGATGGACTGAAGAACAGAGAACATCTTTACAGTTTGAGATGGACTGAAGAACACAAAGAACATCTTTACAGTTCGAGATGGACTGAAGAACAGAGAGAATATCTATTTTGGGCTGAAGAACAGAGAACAAATTTACAGTTTGAAATTCCCAGCTGATTCAACCAACTGTGTACTATAGACTATGGTCTACTGTACTATAGACCATACTATAGACCAGTGGTTCTCAACGTGGGGTTCGTGGACCACCAGGGGTCCTTGCGGGGGTTCCAGGGGGTCCCCAGCAAATTGAAGCATTATTTCATTTACAAGAAGTTAACACAATTAGAGAATGAAGAAGAATTACTATTTTGATCATAGTGTCACTGTTGTCTCTCTACCTACAATACAGATAGTCATGGAATTCCCAAAAAAATCATATCTAACAATAAAAATATTCTCAGATTTGGGTCTGAGAGACAAAATCTCATCAAATGGGGGTCTGTGGCTCTTGATATGAAAAAGGTTGAGAATCACTGCTATAGACTATAGTCTACTATACTATATTCCATAGTATATTAGATATTATTTCAGACATTTGCTGCATGGAGCAGAATTCATCCTCCCTGTCAACTGGCTACTGTGGCTGCCTCGCATCTCAAAGTCATGGCCTCATGAGCTCCAGTGTCCGGAATGACCTGAGCAGCTTGTCAAATGCATGTCTAATACAGCCATGGATTGGCCTGTTGGTCCACACACTGATGCCGTTATTAATGCTGTGATTTATTGGTCTGTCAGATGCCTCTCTCCTCATCTAGCTGAGGCTTTGGAGGGTCAGCCCAGGTTAAGTGCCTCGCCTGAGGGTGGGAGAGGTGGGATCCATGCTGCATTTCAATGTCCGGGGCCTTGCTTAGCAGAGGGATGGAGATTGCAGGTTTACTTTGCCCCGAGGAAGAAGTAACACATGCTGGTGTTAAATGGGATCAAGAGCGAGTGCTGTGTGGCAGCAGGTTTAAATGAAGACGCATTCACTGTAGGGCCAATGCATATTTATAGGCCAGTTGCACTGCTAATGTTTCCACTGCAGTGCTGCATGTGTGTATATTTATTGAGCGTTTGTGTTAGGAAGGAATAGTTCAAAGGTATTGCATTAAAATTCACATTCCAGAATTCATACGCTGCCAAAACTGAAGCAAGGCGCTGAAATGCAAATATATTCCTACGTCTAAAAAGTTTTTAAATTTTTAAACAAGCACAACATCACCATCTCCCTGCACCTACCAGATACACATGGCAACAGCGGCATTGAAACAGATGCATACTGCAACAAGGAAATAAGCGCTTCAATGATAACGCAATCATAAGAGATGCACTATAAACATGAGGAATAGAGCAGCCAGAAATAGCTGAGCAGGTTCAGCTGCACTCCCAGAGACAGCCAGGGAGATTAGAGTGTGTTTTATGGACGCACTGCAGATCACATTAACATTATTACATTCAACGGGAACGAGCAGAGTGAACGATAGAGGAAAGAAGACGAGCGGGAAGAGAGGGAATGGAGATAGAGAAATGGGTGAGAGGGCAAACGAGACAACGGGCAGATAGGGGAAACCGCAGGAGAGGAATGGAGCCAGAACGTGCGAACGAGAAGGAAAGCAAGAGGGAAAGGAAAAGGAAAGCTCAGCGAGACGGAGGTGAAAGGGAAAGTTGTGTAAGCGAGTGCCAGAGATGTTGATAAGGAGAAAGTGGGATAGCGGGGGGGGGGGGGGGGGGGGGGTGGGTGGGGGAGTACAGCCACACTGAATCACAGATCTGGACTGAACCCAATTCGCTGTAGACCAAGTGCAGAAGGCTGAGCCTGCAGACAGGGTGGCCATCATACAGAGCAGTCAGATGGTGGTTAGCTCGCGCCGTGTCCCCCAGAGCAGACAATGAACCGCATGGACGATCCGCTGACTGTTATTACATTCAACTAGCCAGGGCGCGCAGTCAGTGGAGGCTGTAGAGCAAGCGAAGGAGTTAAAGTTTCAGCTCTGTTGTGTGTGGGGAGTTAAGGTTGGAGGATGGGGTGACATGGAATGAATATAGGTTGCTTAAAAAGTGTGAAAAGGGCTACAATTATCTGAATTTAAAGCCTTAATAAGCATCAAAATTTCAGTAAATAGAGGTGTAATTGTTTTCACCATGTAATGCATGTTTTTTATTTTCATTTTGATGCAAATGTAAAATTAGATTGGTATTCACCGATTCTGTACATTGCGTGATTGAGTCAGTTGAGGCAGAATTGGAAAGTAAGACAAATGAAATAAGGCAAATCTCATGAGTTGTGTGGACCAGCAGTAGTGTTGGTTTTATTTTCTTATGTTGTATTACATTACTGCACTTCCAGTTGGTCACAGTAAGTCTGACCCACATGCATGTCCACTCTTAGATCAATCTAGAACAGGGTGAGAGAGACGGAGAGGTGAGATGATTAGAGATGACACAAGGGGACGATGTTGGCTGGGAAAGGAGGAAGAGATGAGGATGTTGGTGAGGGGCGAAGATTGGAAGCAGCCAAAGACGGAAGGAGACAAAAGGGAACGGAGGGCATTAGAGGAGGTAGAAGAGATGATCAGGATTTGGAGGGACAGACGGTTTAAACAGCAGGTGTGTTATAAAGCAGCGCCTGGTCATATTTCACACTCCAATTCAACAGAGGAGATGGGGGGGTGGTGGTGGGGGGTTTGTTGGTGGCAGCTTACAATCCACAATTCCATCACTGACAACTTCTCCCATGGCTGTGTGTTATTGTCAGTTCAGCAACAGGAACACAGTTGTTTTAATACCTGTCAAACCACAGAGGAACAGGCTGACTGATGACATCAAGCATTGCCACCTCATTTCGTGTGTGGCTTTTATTTTGCCTCCCACAATAGATGCCGTTAAATGCATTCTGCTTACCATTGGGAGAGCTGCGGACTGGTGCTGATGTAATTTGTGTCCCGAAATATATGAACAAATGCAATTTGGTGTCAAATTGAGCAAACGTGTCTGGAGACCGCACTCCATGGTGGAGTGATAAAAGGATTACTCCACTGATGAAATGAGAAGGCTGCGTTCAGCTAAGAAATGATGCAGCTCATATAGGGGAGTGGGTGGGAGGTGGGAATAGGTTTCATGTGAAACAAGGCTTTATGCTTATTTGATTTTTTTTGCCGTCTTTTTACCCCCTCCTCCATTTGTAATATTTGAAAAAACGAACTTGTCATTTCTTTTCGCAGATGCGTTTTTGTTGTTTGGAGAGAAATCTCAGAGCGAGCTGGCTTCTCTCGCTGTTGTTTTTCCTAGAGTTCAGTGGGAAATTTTTAGCTTGCACCAGGAAATCTCTATGTCTGCCATGATCTGGCAGCCTGTTGAGCCAATTGTGCTGCCCCGCAGTGATCTGGCAACCCCCGTGCAGCCAATCACGCCGCTCCAGTGCGACCCGGCAAGCCACGGAGCCAATCGGAGCTCCCGGAAGAATCAATCGAGGCCCCGCAGCCTCCGGTGAAGTCCCGCCTCCGCGATGCCCACAGCGCCATTCACCAACATAATGCCTCACATGCTGGGGGAGAGGTCTCAAGTCCAGATTTGTCCTTTTTTTTTCTTTCTTTATATGATCCAGATGGTGTGATATGGTAATGAAGCTTGCTGTGCGCTTTTGGCTGTCCAGAGCTGCCAAGAGGGGATGCACTGACCTCAAATAGGACACAACTGGACACTTTGAGGCTGAGAGCCGCCTTCTTGGTGCTATTCACATTCTCAGTACTTTTGGATCAACTTTTCAGCATAGGGAGTTACTATTAATATTACAGTGTTGCTATATAATAAATTTAGTGCTCTACTTACGCTGCAGTTGGGCTGAAGTCGTGCCAAGTACAGTACATTAACTGAAATGAGTAATAAAGTATAGTGTGCTATTTGACTGTGATTCAAACTCCTGGGCACTGGATGTTCCTCTTTCATCCCATCGTCATTTTGAGCCGGAGCTTTATTTTAGAACGACCCTCAAGGCTTACTGCTGAGCCAGAGACAGAAAGCCCATGAATATCAGATGTAGCCTGCAGGTCCTACAGTCCTATCAAGACCATCGCAGAAACCGGTGCTTAAATATCCCTCCTCCTCTCCCGTGCGCCCACACCGCTCTCTAACCGCTCCCGTTTCAAACTTCCAGCCGTAACAAGCCAAGTGACTTTCATTATGGCCATTAAACAGATGTCAGCTACAGCCAGCGTGCGAGGTGTCAGGGTCTATCAGGAGGGGTGAAAAAAGCAATCCCTACCTCCATGAAGCCGCCGTTTGAAGGCAACACAATCCTGTAATTAAGGTTTCATCTTAATTCACCTCCCCCCGGCACTGCGGTAATTCTGTTAAATGGTTGCGGCGGCATCGGTTTCATATGTCCCACTTCGATAAGTGGAGCTCAGCTTGCTAACGAGAGACTCCGCTCTGGGCTGAAGTGTGGGGAGGATGAGCATCACAGTGCTGTTCATGGTTACTATGGCATTTATTATCTCGACGCACAATGCATGCACATGTGCGATAGTGTACGTGAGCTTGCATTTTTACACTGTGTGTGTGTGTGGGTGTGTGTAAAGCCATCGGTTTATCTCTTGGGTGAGTTTGATCTTCCAGTGTAACCTTTCGTTCCTCTCCATGTTGTCCAGGCTCATAAACACCAAGTGCTGATGGCATTATTGCTGAGGTCCTAGTGTTCCCAGTGTAAGCACAGCTACAAACCAGTACTGACTAGAGGTCTACCACTATTTGTTTAAAGGCTGACATAATAACAATATTTAGGAGAGGAAAAAAGCTGCCGATAGGCTTATAGACTTACAATAACACTGAATGTAATATAACACTTTGGAATTTGTTCACAAATTAAACTGAATATCACAGTCATACTAATAAACAAAATATATTAAATCTATTAAATAAGACACATAAAAAAAAAAAAGTTTGGGAGTTTTTAAACTCCCAAATCCCACTGGCGGGTTTTTATCTTGTAAAACTCAATGCCAGATCAACATACAACTCAAATGAGTAGAGCTTTCTATGCTGTCTTTCTATGATGTCTTTCCCCCTAAAAGAATATTTATAAAGTATAAATTTTCCCCGTGAGTTAGTATGGACAGACTGGTAACTTTTCGTATGGCTGCATTTGCGTACCTGGAACGTATGTGCATAAAGTTTGGCCAACAAAATAGCCAAATATAGCACACAAAGCAGCAACATTTACTTAATTCAGTTGTGTACTGGGCTTGCTAAATAAGCAATAATTTTATGTGACACTAAACAAGCTAGTAGTAACCAATAACATTATACCACAAGGTTATAACGTTACCGGTAAAGTTTCTAGGGCAGCAGAAGATGTGGATGTTCGTAAATTAACGGCAGAGAGTGGGACTCAGTGTGGCATTTCGCCTATAGGTGAGAGGATCTCGCAGCCAAAGACGCCCTCTAGAGGCCATCTCACGAAGCGTTGATCACTGACTGCCTCCTTGCCTGCCTGACCTGAATATGCCTCTTGACAAGATTGAGAGGCCCTTGTTACATGAAAGTTGGAGACTTAACAGAAATATTGAAAGACAGACGATACTATTTTTTGCCGTAAACACTATCTTGATTTTAAGACTTTCAAATTACTAGCAAAACTACATGGAATGCTTTGGGCAGAGAAGAGCAACAGTGGCCACATTAGTAGTCACCAATTCACTAATACTGTTGGGTAACCCACAAGTTAATAATGTTAATAATTTGGTTGGATATACATAGGCCTACCTTGACTCAGTGTGGAGCCTCCTTGTAAATAGTGAGACAGATCTGTGAACGCAAGGGCATGCCACTATTTACTTTGAACACCAGAGGGAGTGAACCCATAATCAGCCACCATTGGCGCTCATATCCACCGATAACTAATTGTTTATAAAAACCTCCTATCAGCCCGATTAATCGGCCAAACCGATAAATCGGTCGACATCTACTCACCACTGTAAAACTATACTAACCAGAACTGACCAGTGTAAATCTCAACAACTGACCTGTGTAAGCACAGCTACTGGCCAGAATAACCATAGCTACTGACCAGTGTTAACCCACCTACTGACCAGTGTGTGGTAGCACCATGCTCAGGCTGTCAGCACTGTTCTCCCACCGGCTTTAACTTCATATTTGTGCTGTCATCTCCATGGCTGACATTCGTCTCCAGAGCGTTGCTGAGAGCTGCATACCAATGTGGTTCCATGCAACCAACCCTGACGGGACCTATTTTTGACAGACAGCAGGGAGACACTGTTCCTCTGTGTATGAAATACAAACAATGAGAGCCAGTGTAGTTTGCATTGCAATCCAATCGAATTAACCTCATTCAAATCAACAAATCTGTTAAGTGGAGGCACAAATTAATCATCACTGTTGACTAATGAGGAGAGGAGAGTGGACAGACACTGTACCTAAGGCCTATATACCCTGTAGTGACAGCATAGGCTCTGGGCTTAGAGATATGGCCTCTGGGCTGCAAATGGGCAAATCTTACATCCTTACAGTGCTGTAGTACTCAAGTTCACTCTCAAGACCACTTTTTTGACATCTTGGACTTGTCTCGGTCTTGTGCCCATTTTGACTCGGACTTAGTCTAGGCCAATGTTTCTCAAACTTTTTGGCTTGTGACCCCTTAAAACGAAGCGATGTCTACTCGTGACCCCCATCCCAAGCGTGCAGAGTTAAACCAAAGGATGATTTTCCCTTTTAAGGTTGTTTAATTAGATTCACTATCAGAGGAAGCCTAGAGGCTGAAAACTATTCAGTATTTCATAAGAAAAGAAGCAAAAATGAGAGAGAAATCTGAAAAAATAGACATAGACTTTTTTCCTATCCTATAAATCACCTCACGATCCCCCAAAATTATCTTTATTATCTGAGGGACCCCGACCCCCAGGTTGGAAAACACTGGTCTAGGCCACTATTGGATTTTGACCTGAGTTTTTTATGCCGATCTAAGAATTTTAAAAATGAGGAATGATGTTTGCTTTATTTTTTCCCCAGCACTACAATTTAAGCGATTTCAACCTGTGTATGTACTGGTCCTCAATCTTCTATGTATTTATTAGTGAATATACTACTGTATGTAATAATTAGTTGGATGTTGCAGTGTATAGTACAGAATGGATTTGCAGATAGATCTACATTTCTGTGGATCCTTAACAAACTCCTTAATCATTATATTTACATTTGGAAAGATGTACGCTGTCTATTTTGGTCTCGATTTGCTCTGGTCTTGGTCTTGACTTGGTCTCGACCCCCTTTGGACCAGGTCTTGAGTTGAACTTGACTGGACCTGTACTTATATAAGTGATATACCGTATACGTTACATAGATTAGAACCAAGCTGTAGCAGCTGTACTGAGAGAAACTGGAACACAAGAACAGGATAAGTAATGGTAACATGTCGCATGTGATATAATTTGGAAGCTACGCCCCTGGGCTTTAGTGCTTGGGCAAATATAGAAATGTAGGACTTGGTTAGAGAGGGGGACGAGAGCAACAGAGACAGAGAAAATAAGAGAGTGAAAGAGGCAAGAAAAAACATCACAGCAGTTCTCCTTTTTACCCACCGTCCCACTTTACAAAATTAGGGTTAGGATTTTTTTGGACGAAACCATTCTCCAAAATGCTAGTTAAAACAGAACAGGAAAACAACAGCTGAATGACATTCATCAGTATTTATGTGTATGCTTTGAGTTGGTTAGTTTTGCACCAAGGAGGAGGCAAAAGAAAATTCTACCCCTCAAATGAACACTCCAAAAAGACTTGACTCGACTTGGTATTCATTACTTGAGACTTGATTTAGGCTCAAGAAAGATGACTTGAAAGGACTTGACTCTTTTTTTATTAAATATTGCATCTTCGCTAGCTAACGTTCATTGAGACATAATTGGGCAACATTAGTGTGACGCACACAAAACTAGCAACAAAAGCAGACTAGCCAACCCATTCGCAAGAAGCCACCGTCATGGAGGGATCGACTCCAAAAATCATAAAATTTGTTGGGATTCAGTAAAACGTACGTGTCAAAGGGTTAAAGGAATATTTCAACCAAAATCGAACATTTGGTCATACTCACCCTCATGTCAGTCGAAACTCTGGTGAAGTTTCTGTCCACATAACACACAGCGGGTTAGCCACAGAACTTGAATGGTTAGAACGGTCATTCCCATTCTAATCAACGTTCCAGGATGGTCGGAGTGGTTTATATGTAGCGTTGGACTGGCTTCTGTATAAACAGACTTAACGGCAAGTCGCTGAGGCAAGGTGTTTTGCAGTAAAGGACCAAAAGAGCTTCTCTGTTGCCTTGCTGCTATGGTTTGCTAACATGCTAATGGTGATGAGAAGAGAAGAGCTAGCAAGAGAAGCACAATTTTTGATAATGCTACGTTAACCTTGTCGCTAATGTCAGCTTTTGGTTGAGTTTTGACAGTTTGCTAAGCACTCGTGCAACAGACACATCTGCACAGTTCTCAAGCAAGTGTGACACACTTTACAGCCTTAGTGCCCTGACTTGCATTGTCACCATAGCAATTAACCCTTAAAATACTCGCTATGCTGTAGTAGCCAAATTACCATGGCAAACAGTGGAAGAACCGTTCTATCCTTTCAAGTTCTGTGGGGTTAGCTAACGCAGCTCTGTGTCAGCCAACAACTAAAGTCCAGTACAGTTTGTGCAACATAATCCAAGTGTTCTGAAACCAAACGATTGCACTGTGGGTCCAAAAGTCTAATATATACCTCATTGTTTCCTAGATTTTCCGCATTTGGTGAATACAAATGGGAATTTTACATGCCAAGATGTGACATTCTCGCTCCTTGTTTAACTTTTGGGTGTCACGCATGTGCAACAACTCTATACTCCAATCTATTCTGTACACACAGTGACACCTACTGTCAGAATTAGAGACTGCATTACATGTGAAAACTGAAATGTGGAAACTGTGAGCTAGATCATTAGAATTGCAGATGACTTGTGAATTGCTTGACCTGAGCAATGACTTGACTTGTTTTGCTTGACTTTTAGCAGGGACTCGACTTCACTTGTGACTTGCATATGTGTGACTTACTCCCATCTCTGTTAGACATATTAGTCTATAAACATGCTTCCATCTCTGAGGAAAATCAAGTTTGCCCTGTATAGCTGATAGCAATCAATTTATCTTGACCCACGCAGCATTGAAAAAGAAAGTTGAACAGTATTAGAAGAGTAAACTATCCCCAGCAGTGTGTTTTTTTTCATCGAAACACTAGCAGTTCTGCAGTTTTTACCCAGCCACTTCATCGTGAGTGTTCCACTTTACAAAATTAGGCTATTATTTAAAAGCCCAGGGAATCACTTATCAGCTTTGCACACAGAGTTAGTTAAATGTATTGAGCAATAAAGACTCAAAACACATCAGAAGGCATAACGGGGTTGCTTGTTCTCCCTGGTATAATCAGTGTTATGTCCATGCAATCTGATTTAAGTATACAAGTTGTTTGTGCAGTGCTGTCTTCTATGTAATGACAGTAATGACAGCGGGGTTTGTTGGGAGAAAAAAAAATGAGCTGGAGCTGAGGGATGTGGGAGGCAGAGATACAAACCTCTCTCCTCCAGCGGCATTGGAGGCATGGATAATCCTAGAGAGATGGCAAAACAGATAGAAAGAGGCACCGAGAGATACATATCAACCCGCCCGCGAAAATAAGAGCCAGTCAGGTGGAGTGCTGTGCCTGGAAAGAGGGAGAAGAGAGAAAAATGGGATGGAGCAATTGAAAGAGATAGACATCATGCTGCAGCACAAGATTGAGGGGAAGTACAGTAGAGGGTCCCAGCTCCTGGAAATGGGAAGAAAGCGTGAAACAAATAATGGGAAAGAGGAGAGAGGGATCGGTGTCAGCCCATCACCGCGCCGATACATTATTAAAGATACACTCAGCCTTGCAGACACGCACACGCACACGTACATACACAGACAAAATGGAAGTCAGAGACAGTAATGAAGAAACGTGTAAACGTAGGAGTATGTGGGCGGGAGGCAAAGCATGATTCATTATGGCTCAATAAGATTTGTGAAATGCGTTAGGCCAAATGAAAAGATTTTTATTGATTTATGGAGAAGAAGACGAAGAAGAAGGAGCAGGATGGATCAAAATAAATAAAGCAGAGAGTTGTGTACCATAAGCAGGGATGTAGTGGAAAGTAAACCTACCTAAACTCAGTTTGCTCTCCTTTTTATTTGAGGAATATTGTTTACTACCTTTTTAGGTTGACATACACATTAAGGAGGTAAATCTATAGTATACATCAAAGTACTATCAGACTGATGTTAGCTATATGAGGATCTGAAATAAGAACATAAATTAATGTTGTTTTTATATAATAGATTTTCGTTCATATTGGTGGTTGTTTGCCTATTTGATATAGGTCTTTTTTGAAATATTGGATATTGGCCAGTCATTTTGTTCAATGCCGATATGATGGAGGTTATTTTCTTTGTGCATTTTATTTATTAATTTAGTTTTTTTTATTCTTTTTTTTTTGGTGTACATTCTTAATTTAAAGGCCTAATGTATCCCAAAGTTCCCTTATCATTGATTAGGTTTGGTGGGTCACCCTGCCTTATAGGCTATAGCTGCAAACACTAAAATAATCTCATTAGGCTGGGTTTCAGTGGAGAGTTTTAGTGTCCCATGATGGTCTAAATGCTGTTTCAGATGCTTTTCCACCCTGACAAGAACTAAATTCTGGAGGAAACACTGAATACTAATTTTTTTGGCATGAAAATGGAAAAACAGAAAGATATCGCAATATCGGCACAGAAATATCCGCTACTTCAGTCTAAAAGAAATATCAGTATCGGCTTTGGTCGAACTATCAGGACGGGCAAGCGGCTGCGAAGGAAATGTGAGTGGGAAGAGTGCATGTGTGGAGCAGGCAGGAAAAGTCCTCGGTGTACTTACTTTGATGAGTGCTTAACATTTCTCCATGAAGCAAGGGGATGTAAAGGCAGAGAGGGCAGAGGAAGAGGAAGGCTTGTTGTGGGAGAAACAAGCGGGAGGGGAGGGAGGGGAGGAGGAAAGATAAATGAGCGGGGCTGTGTTAAGGGATTGCAAATTCAAAGTGGTTTGTGAAACGGAGAGGGTTAGACCGAACATCCCTCCTCTTCCTCCTCCTCCTCCTCCTCTCTCTCGCGCACACACACACGCTTTCCCTCACACGCTGCTGCAGTCAACGGCAGTCTAACGCACAGACCTGTGAGCTTAACATTGCTCCCGTCATTTTTCTATTGTTACGCTCTTTTTTCCTCAAGGATCGCCCGATTCCAGCAACACCGATGCGAGTTTTTCCTCTCTTTTTCTTGTGTCTGCTTTGCCTTCCGTGAAATCGACCTTTCTTGAAAACGAGACTTCTTAACCATTAGTCACCATGGATTATTGATACGTAGACAACGGTGCCGTGTTTGTGTATTGCGGTGATCCCATACAACATGTAATGTGCGTTGTAACGAAGGGAGCCATGAGTATGTAGGCGGATGGATGAGGAAGGACAGATAAATGACGAGCTTTACCGGACCTCTCCGTCGGTGCTAGTGTGTTCCTCGTGAGCTCAATCTGGCTTGTTTTTTTAATATTTCATAACGGGGAGAGGGAAGCGATGCTATTGCCATCTGTCTTATCTCAGCAAAAATAAAGTCCTTTCCGAAATCAAATAACCTGGAAGGTGATTATTACCCCCGCCGACTTTGACTTCAGCACCTCGGACAGCGGGAATAACATAAAGATCCTTTTAATTGCAAAATCCGACTAAATACCCACCGCAAATCCAATTAGGACTAATCAGCTCCAACCTGCCTTTATTGTTAATTGACCCAACTTCTCAGCCGTTTATTGATTGCATTAAACGTGTAGGATCGTTTTGCCTGCAAATATCTAGCTCAGGTTACAATAGCTTACCCAGGCACTCATGAAGTCCTATTCAACACGTGTTAAGATAGATAAAAAAAAATACATCTCCAAAATGCTAAAATACTTAAAGCAGAGCAGGGAAACAGCAGCTGAGTGAGATTAATCAGTATTTATGTGTATGGAAACTGTGAGTTAGTTTTGCACCAAATGAGAAGTCTCCCCTTAAAATAAAGGCAGATATCAGATGTGCTTCCATCTCTGAGGACAATTCTGTACAGCTCATGGGAATTCCTTTATCTTGACCCACACACTCCACACTGCAGAAGAAAGTTGAACAGAACTGGAGGAGTAAACTGATCCGGTTCCTCCCAACAACCTCCGAGCTTCCGCTATGGCTTCGCCGGGCCAAAACCTCGGAGGGCTCCGCAGGTCTGGGTCCGGGTCCGCCCTCGGCTATTCTTTGACCTTTGCCCTGACTGTCCTCCTGTCCTGCTCCTGCCCGGCTCTAGGCAAGAAGAAGCTCTACATCGGTGCCCTCTTCCCCATGAGCGGAGGCTGGCCCGGCGGGCAAGCCTGCCTGCCCTCCGCTCAGATGGCCCTGGACCTGGTGAACAAGAGGACCGACATACTGCCGGATTACGAGCTGGAGCTCATACACTACGACAGCATGGTGAGTAGTGCTAACTCACTCTGCAGAGACTGTACAGCTTTTTCTACAGTACAGGCTATTGCAAAAAAACTTTCTCCTTCACTACACTGTATAAGTGGATGAGAATCTGAATCAGTTTTATTGGCCAAGTTTGCACATGCAAGGAATTCAATTTGGTGGACTGCTCTTGTAGGTAAATAACACAACGCAAAATTAGAAAAGTAGTGTATTAAAAATTGTAAAGAGGATGCAATGGATGGAATCAGTGCCATGTTTCTGTGGTCATAACAGTTTTTGCAGCCAACTGTTTTACTGTATCAATTGCTCTATGTTTAAAGCCATCTTTTTATTTTCAGTTGCAGTTTGCCCACCTTTTTAGGCATAAATCTACATGAGGTGAAGGCATGGCATACATCAGCAAAGAACAGTGCTAAACAGTATCAAGCTGATGTAAGTCATACAGAATAAGGGAAAAAAGAGCATCAATTAATGCTTTTCTGGAAATAGAATTGATTTTTATTTATATTGGTGCATTTTTGCCTTATTGGAGGTTGTAGTTAAGCCTCCTTTATAATTGCACAATAGAGTTTAAAAAATGTTAAGCTGTCATAAATCTTTATGAGGTAAAGGTATAATGTACATCATGCTGAATAGTATCAAACTGATGTAAGTCATATGAGGATATGGTATTTTAAGGGGGGAAAAGCTAATTTTTATATGAGTGATGATGACTGCAGGTCCACCTTTTTATTTACCACTACATCACTGGTAATAGATGCAACATTAATTTCTCCAGCATCCACCCTCTTTCACTTGAGTTGCTGTGTCTATATTTCCATGCTGTTATTAAATCTTACACATCTACTGTATGTTATGCCATCATTAGGATAATAGGCAGTCCTCTGTGTATTGTATATTTTAAAATGCAGCATCTGGTCATAAAATGGGTTACGGCCCCAGAGAAATGTTCTACCTACTGTATAGTGGCGTAACAACTGCATCTGTGTGTGTTTGCATAAGGGCCTATGCACAGTGAAATATACTCTGCCTTAAAAGCTTTTGCTGTCTAGTCACCTCATAAACTCTCCTGCTCTTGAATTTCCATTTGCATTGGCTGTCACTCAGCCTGAGCTCATCCAGCCTGGTCCCACCAAATTTTGTGAGTCTTAAATTGTAAGCAAGGGTACGTTTACCTTCGACTTGACCGACCCAGGTTTTCATTTTCAGACCAAAATCATGGTCCTTAATCAAAGTTTTAGCTGTCTAAACCTAACCGTCAGCTTACCGTTTCAAGTGGCGACCACGTGAAAACGGTGTGTACAATTCCTGCTATTGTCACATAATCCTCTCATGGTGGAGGAATATCATTTTCATGTAGTTAGTGTCCACAAAACATAATCTGCGTTTCAGAGTTTGTGCTCATTTCATGACATTTGGTGAGACTGTTGCCTCAATCCTCTCTCTCAGATACAGAACCAGAATGGCTTTTTTTTAGCATGAGTCTACTTGTGTTGCCAAAGTACTCCTGGATTTTAATAAGAATTAATACAAAACATACACAAGTGAAAGCGAGCTTATACATGCATACAGTATTTACAGATTTTTAGCACTAGACCAATCTGAGGGTCAGTTGACAGCTGAATTTTACAATTGAAATATCTAAGATTTCAAAATGTCTCTCCATGACTTCCTAGACCCACTTTCTGTATAAACTAAATCATGCAAGGAAATATAATGGTTATAATGGTTTTACCTTCCTCAATTGATCATCATTGGCATCTTGGACTTATATTAGTTCCCCCCAAATCCACTGATCTTTCTAGTCTTATCAGAATAAAATGAATCAAAAACATTAAATCAGTTCAGGATTTTGTTTGACTGGTCAGTATTCATCTTTGTTACTCTTAGCCTGCAAATTGTGATATACAAGATTTGCAGCAATATTAATAGTCTGACTCTCAACACCTAACACAATTTTCAAATTTTCTTTATCTGTTAGGGCTCGGAAGCCCTCGACTCTATCACTAAACATCTCTGAATGGGACAGATTAAGGGTTTCATCTTCAATCTCACTCTGTTCATGTCTTCCTTGCCATGAATTTTTGTGATTTTTTCAATTGCCAAGTCTCAGATTTAACTCTTTTCCTTACAGTCTTTTACTGAGAGAAGCTATTCTGCTAGATTATAATTTCTCTCCGTCTCTCATTCTGCCTCTTCCCACCTGGGTTTCTCTTCCCCGTGCTCGCACGCTACATACCAACACACACACACACACACACACACAGCATGTAAACAGTTAAATGCACTGTGACTGGCTGATATGTTTTTTAAAAGCGTCGCTCCGATTGGTCGGAGCCACTCTGCATTGGATCCCCACTTCAAAAGGCTGGAGTGGGGGGGGATAAGGGGGTGTCGAGGTTGGCATGACAACAGTAACCAAGACAACTGCGGTTCAAACAAACACAGATTTGGCTCAGAGAAAAAGGCAAGATCATGCACCTACTATCATTGCATAAACAGGAGCAGATGGACGGCGGGCTGATTTAAGCCCGTCCGTGTGAGAAAACCATATTGAGCGCAGTTAGCCAAATGTAAGAAGTGCTGGTCGGAGCAGTCATCTATCACAGACCTTTACACCACTACAGCGCTCTGCCAGGCCAGCTGTAGATCGGAGTAAACACGCTCTGATGGATCCCCCGCTGATTACAATTCAGCACCGCAGACTGCGATGCCGAGAGGCGGAAAAGGCCTGCGTCATCAGGCGGCAAACCAACCAGAAAATTCCTCCGCTGCTCCTCGTACCTTTTTTTTGCCTGAGATCTTCAGGAAAGCTGATTAAATGTCTGTCCGGGCCCCGTGGTGTTTTAAAGTTGAAGACGCGTCCCGGAGGACAGGGTGGGAGGAGGATGGGATGGGGGGTAGGGGGGGTGGGGGTGGGGGGGTCAGATATAGCAGCATTTGAATGCGTTGGACCATGCGGTGATTTCCCCCGAGTGCCTGGGTTAATCAATGAGTCAGCTGCCAGGCACATAGCTCCGGATTACTGTCAGTTTGGCTCACAAACCGATTTATTTGATTCAGGAGCGGAGAGGGCAGCTTTCTCCAAACCTCTCGTTAGCGAGCCTGTTGACTGAGCGTCATTAGGTAAAGGGAAGAGAATTACAGCGGCCTCCTTCATTTCTCACAGCGGGATGAATGGGTTTACCCTCCAAGAGACACCAGATAACCTTCATCATGACTCCCTGACAGCAGAACATAAAGCGGCCCCTTTATTGGCCCGCTTCGCTTTATTGATGGATCGACTTTCCCAACTCCGTCCAAATGGACCGAGCCATTAAGTCTTACTGCACTTTCTCCCCCATTTTTCAAAAACTTTAATTGAGGCTGCACAGAAAATTTATACTGACTAGCTCATTATTCCATTAAAGAAATTTTACTTCATCATTGATTTTACACTAAATACTTACTATTGAATATGAATACATTTTTATCTCATGAAACCTCAAAAGCCTTATTTTTAGGGCTTTAGAACTTTGAATTATAGGCTTTTTTTTTATTATTTGAGGCTATTAACAGCACTCTCTCTAGGTCCCCAGTGCAATTACTTTTCTGTTACTGTAATTATGACTGAAACTCTGAAGTTATCTCAAATGCCACTCATGTTTTGGTTCTATGTGACATTTCAAAAGGCGAGGATATATCTGTTCTCTGTTCGGTAACCTGGGCTTGCAGGCTGCAATTAAAAACAACTAAAGTAGAATTAGCCCATTTTTGCGATTCTGGTATATGTTCTAAAATTGCTCTAAAACTTCCTAGTGTATCTTATGTGCATCTTATGATAAAGTCAGTTCAAGAGGCTATATAGCTGCTCAGAAGCCCTAAAGGCAAAAAAAAAGACAAAATGGATTTAGAAATTCATAGATGTATTGAAAGTAAGACAAAGTTGTTGTCAAAGTTATGAGAGCATTTTCTTATGTCGTAGGAGCGAAACATTATTCATAAAAATATGACAGTAGTTTGTTTGCGCTAACCCCTAAAGTAGAAGCATACGGATGATATAATTAAACCATGGTCCTCATCCATATGTCTAACTATGTGTCCATCTTTACATGTATTTTCTGCATGTGGGGGTTGAATTCAGGCATGGTGGGGCTCAGCTGCTCAGCTCACGGAGCAGAAGGCTGCAGTCCCAGTTTGGTTGTAAGAAAAGGCTGGAACAGTGGCACAGAGGGGGGTCAGAAATCTGCTGACGTCCCCCTTCGGAGTCTGGATCAGCAGCGGCTCTTAAATCCCCGAACACATCAGTCGGAGACAACCAGTACCATGCGCCTGAACCCACAGTGACAGCTCACTCCATTAGTTGGCTGTAGGTGTACACTTATTTCCGTGTTACCCGATGTGTTTTGTTACTGTACTTGTCATCAGAACCCACAATGATGAGGAATTACCTTCAGTCGCTCACCCAGACATGCCTTCGTATGTCATGGAATCACTATGATTTGGTCATGGTACGGGGTGAAGTTCAAGATATTCTATTAAATATAGACCTGAATATACAGTGAGCAAGATTTGGCTCTATTAAGAGAGTTATGGTAGCATTTTAATATAAATAAATCATTACCATATTCATTTTGAGGCATCGGTATAATTACCATAATCAAACAAGACCATCACCTAGAAGATTGGCATCCTCTACCGAACTCTATACTGTATTTTACATTGTGTGCCATCAGGTCGGATTTGGAGGGAAATCTGCTGGATTGCTTTACGGCACAAAACAGGAAGAGGTTCTGTTCTTCCAGAGCAAACAGAGCTAAAGCTTTCAGAGTTTCTGGCAATGGCAGATGGTGGAAGGAGTGAAAGGCCGATCCAACATGTTTACCCTCTTCAGTAAAGTGAAAGAGAAAACTTTGGCCGAAGAGGCAAAGACGGGAAGCAACAGTGTTTATGGGAAAAGTGGTCTTAATTTTGAATAACATGGTATGAGATAGAGGCTACCAGTGGTCTCCACCACGGTCTCATAATTACATAATGGTATCACAATTAATTCTACAGTGAACCATTGATGTTTTAAAAAGCTACACACTGCACCTTTAATGTGTGTGAGGGGGGAGGTGAGCAGTGATAGCCATGCCTGGTCATACACAGATTAGTATGTTGGTGCAGTGAGCAATGCAAACAGCATTTGCATGATTGCTTCATCAGACAAAATCAGGGTCCAACTTCTTGTCAAAGTTTATGTATTTGCCACTCTGGTGTGAACGGTCTGTGTAGAGTGAAATGACATTGATTTAATCTTGTGGTGAAAAAAAAAAAGAAAAAAGAAAATTCCAATCCAACGCTCTTAAACATGTTCTGTTCACATCTCAACAGTCATCCAAATGTGACCCCGTCTCTCTCGACTCAAATGATCAATGATCACTACACCCTCGGCATTATCATTTAAATTGCTTATTGATTTTTCATCGACTATAAGCTGAGAATGGAAACCGAAGAATGCCATTTGTTAGGTGTGGATCAAAGACAATGGGGCATGACTGGTGGGTAAATGTTTTCCCCAGCATCCACGTAGATAAATGTTGTTTCGCCCTCCCTGAAAAGCCTCTCAGGAGCCAGGTTGAGGCGACCTTGGAACGTGCCTCTCCCCCCTCCCCCCCCCCCCCCCTTGCTTCAGCTCTGGTTCATGCTTTGCTACATGTATGCGCACACTAGTGTAAATTGAGTTGCTGACTCCTCCTATCTGGCACAGTGCATTTAACCGTACATATGTTTGTGTGTGCTGTATGTTACGTCCTCTTCTGTCTTCTGTTCCATCTCTCCACCCACTTTCCTCTCTTTCTTTTTCTTTTTTATTCAAACAACTGATAATACATAAACCAAAAACACACAGTCTAACAGATTATAACACCCCGGTCTATTGCTTTCCAAGTGCATCAACAACACCCGGTCAAATAGAATCCCAAGCCATACCTCTGCAAGTCTGAAATTAAAGTCTTAAAAATTGTCTAAAGATGAGGCCTTAAAAGCATTAAAATATCTTACATTTGGTAAATAGAGGTCTTTTTTCATCATGTTGTGCAGGTTTAGGCTGGCTTTGCATGGTGCTACTTGAATGCAACTTCAGTTCTGTGCAACTTATGTTGGAATTCTGTAAATTTTCTAATGAAAATCATGAAATGGGTTTGTATCATATTTGGAATGTTCAGAAAGAGTTTGTTAAGTTATTTTGCAGCCTGCAACTAATTGCACCAAAGTTGCATTGTGTAAAGCCAGCCTTAGGTTTGATTAAGTTTCATTTTGATGCAGCTATAAAATTGGACAGGAGTATTTACAGATTCTTTACATTCAATTCGATGTTTAGTTGAGGTAGAGTTGGAAAGTAAGGAAAATTAAATAAGACAAATGTCATGAATGGTGTAGTTTCACCAAAAGAGGTGAATGTGACTGGCTGTAGTGTTGGTTTTATTTTGTTACCTTGTGTTACATTACTGCATTTCCACATTGGACTTCATGTCCCTAAACAAATTCTTGGTGTCCTTTTTCACAGTTATACTTTCAGATCTGTCTTTAGCCATGTTGTTTTTTAATTGGTGTTAAATCCAGTGCCAGGTAGCATTAAAAAGGTCTTAAGATTTGGCTTTCTGAAACCCATAGAAACCCTGCATATCCCATTTTATTCTTCCAACATTTTCACATACATATTATTTCTGTAAGGTCTCTGGACATAGTGATATTTCTCACAGTGTTTCTTATACTGATATGCCTGCTTTCTTCGTCTCTCCCTGCCCACAGTGTGATCCAGGTGAGGCCACCAAGCTGCTGTATGACCTGCTGTACACCGAGCCCATTAAGATCGTGCTGATGCCTGGCTGCAGCTCGGTGTCCACTCTGGTGGCGGAGGCTGCTCGCATGTGGAACCTCATAGTGGTAGGAGCCTTGCTGTTTACTGTTGGTCTGTATGGATGTTCACTGCATCTTAGTACATGCTTCATTAATGCTGATATTTAAGGTAATGTAGTAAATGTTTTGCTACTCTATATCCAAGTGATACAGCACAATAGTGATTCAACCTATATCCAGTTCATGAAAGCTTTTACATTTGCTCTTTCCAGTTTGTTTGGAATAAACAGAAGAAGAACTGGGTAGTTAGCATGAGCAGTGATAGCCACCATGGCTGAACAGACAAAGAAAAGAGAAAGTCAAACTGCATCAACAGAAAATCCAAGATGTCACAGTACTGGAGACACTGTTTGATTGACAGGTGATCTCTGGGAAGTGCAGTGCAGAAACACCACTGCAATGAGCGCTGAGCAACAAAGATGGAGACAAAATTTAAAAAAAAAACAGTATCTCACGGATTTCTACTATAAGATAAGATGAAACAAATGATTTTCTTTGGGAAAGTGAACACAGAATTGGGCAATTCCTTCACAATACAAGTTATTCCGATATACAGAATATATCGTAAACTTGGAATTATAAGGTTCTCTCTGACTTGTTTTTTTAAAATCAAAATTGAGTTATCCACATATTCATGATCTTTGAATGTTACTTTATGGTTGTAAGGGGTATTTAAAAAAAATAAAGCACATTTTTGATGCTCAATATCTCAGAACTGCACTCCACCCAGATAAAACCTTATAATCCCAAGTTTACGATTTATCTTTTTTTGTTTTTTTAAGAATGAATTTGGATAGGGAGGAGCTGGCGTCAGACAGTGCTAGTTTGCACCAACAGCGAGAGTGAGTCTTCCTCTCCTGGGCATTGTTGGCAATGCTTGAGTGCTTCCCTCAGTCAGACTGCCACCTTGACAAGGAAGCTGCCACCTCTGATCCACTTGGCAGCAGCAGATAAACCTGAAGGGCAGCGGTCCAAGGCCTGTGAACTACAAGCCTAGACTGGCAAACACAAAGTGCAAGGAGAGCAGTGAAGAAGAAACCCTTCAGTGTGGTTGATTTATTCATCCCAGGATATTGGAAATTCATTTAACCCCTTTACCAAAGAGTCCGGGGAGTTACTTTGATTAAAGGTGGCGGCATACTTACAAGAAGTTGAACTCGCCCGTTTGTTTGCGCTCCACACCAGTGGGGGCGCACGAAGATTAAAAAGATAACCAAGGCAAACTGGAAGTAGTGGTGATAACACTCAACGGCTGCGGTGAGAGAGCGACAAAGGCAGCTGAGGGAACATGGGGATTTAGAAACTGTTTGATCGCTCATAAAAGTCCAAATATCCTCTAACAAGCTCAGCAAGCCAAGCCTCCGAACCATTCTTTTTGAAGAGCTGACCGCCAGATGTTCGCACGCTGATGCAAACAAAGGCAATGAATGGGAAAAAGGAAATGGAGATGCTTTTCCGAAGCCAATGGGTTTTTCCACAAATGTGTCATTTTGTTCAAACAAATCTGCCAAAATTTGTTTTTGCAGCAAGTATACCGTAACCTTCAGGTAAAAACATAGGATTGGGAAGATGTTGGTTTTGTTTTTTTCTGGGCATCCCCTTTTTGTATTATTTATTTAACATTTATTTAACCAGGTAAGTCCCGTTGAGTTTAAAAATCTCTTTTTCAAGGGAGACGTGGCCAAGATGACTGCAACACAGAAAATTACAGACAGGACAGCATATCATTTTTTTATGATTGCAATTACGTGTCATGTTTGCTGATATTGTTTGGCTTTGTTAGTTCCCCAATAAATCACACTGGACACCTACTGCCACACTTTGACTCAGAATTTCCCAAGCAGTCAGTTGAAAGCTCAGGCTTTGACCAGAATAATTGCCTCATATGAAGCTTTAAATAGGACTTATTTTCATCTGAAGGGATTTAAGCGAATTGGCACTATCAATTTAAGCCTTCTGATTCAATCTAAAATAACCTGAGATAAGATGTTGCATCCAGTTTTTAAACAAACAGATCAATTACACTTCGGTGTAGCTGTCTTGAAGTCCTGCGTGCGACAGGCTGACATCTCAGAGCTTAGAGCAAAGCATAGCATTAATGTCATTCTCCTCTTTGGGGAATGCTGGTAAAGTGCACTCACACAGAAAAAAAAAAGTTTAGAGACGCCCCGTTCCTTCATTTTTCATGCACACTGCTATTTTTGTGTCAGAAAGAGCTTTTCCACCGGTTCCCACAGTCAGGTTGCGACCCATATTCCTCTGCAGTGGCCTTTGTCATTGTCCACTTCATAACGCACCGCCTAATACTGCAGCTGATCAATGAAAATGGCAAATAACTGAGCAAACCTCATTTAGTGCGATTTGTCTGTAGGATATTGAGCCGAACATTACAGCACCCTAACGTGATTATGGTAATGCTGCTCTCTGATTTATTTTGCTGCTTTCCTCTGCGTCCTCTTTTCTCTCTGCTTTTCTTCTTTTTCCAGGCTATCCGCAGCTCCTTAAAAGTATGAAAAAGGTCTCCAATTATCTAAATTCTAGGCCTTAAAAAGGAGTAACATGTCTTAAATACAGTAAAAAGAGATCTTATTTTTTTTAACATTTAGGTTTAATTTTGATGCAACTTTAAAATTAGACAGATTCTTTACACTGAGTGATATTTAGTTGAGACAGAATTGGAAAGTAAGACAAAGAAAATAAGACAAATCTCATGAATTGTGCAGTTTCACCAAAAAATGTGAATGGTAGCTAGGGCTGCAGCTATCGATTATTTTAGTAATCGAGTATTCTACCGATTATTCCATCGATTAATCGAGTAATCGGATAAGAAATACTTTTGCTTTATTAAAGAGCAATAGTAAATATACAAAAGAGAAAAGCTGTCCGCACGAAGCTGTCCATACGACACTGTGATTTACTGAAAACGAGGTGAAATAATAATTATTATTGATATTTATTACTAGGCCTAAATATCATACAAGTTCATAAGACTGGCTAATGTACATTTATTTGCTATGTTGAAGGGTTGCCCTACACCTGCTGACCCTACTCACTGCAATCAAACTAAACTGAATATACCTGCTGTATTGGACTGGTGCATTTTAGGCTCCAATTGCTACTTACACCACCTGATATTTTGCTTTCTGGGGTATTTTATGCATCACTGTGAGGGGAGTAGGTGTGTGTGTGTGTGTGTGTGTGTGTGTGTGTGTGTGTGTGTGTGTGTGACTATCATAATAATAACATGAATGAAGCTCAGGCTTTCACAAATTGACTGCAGCATTTTATTTTCTGTGGTTATTTTCTTGAGCAAAACTTAGCTAACTTAGGGACATCATAACTAGCCACCATATTGATTTACGTTCTTAACTAGCCATTACATATAGCCATAATTAACGTGCATTCTTTACTAGCCTTCATCTCATCCCGTTTTAATATTAAGTGCTGACTCCGCCCACCCGGCCAGTTTCGGCGTACGCCGGTAGCAATTACAAGTGGACCCTATCCTACAGTCCCTGCTCTCAGCGGAGGGAGGGAGCTACGCTGTGTGTGGGAAGCGCTGTGACCGTCAGACCTCTCTGGATTAGACAAGCAAGTAGAGAAAACCGGCATCAGCCGAACCAATTTATTGCCAAATGCTTTGGGATTCAACACATTAACATTGCTTCCCATGGTCAGAAAAAGTCGGCAGATTTGTCGCTAGTCGCTTTTGAGAAATAAAGTCGCCAGGGGGGTCTGAAAAGTCGCTAAGTCTAGCGACAAAGTCGCCAAGTTGGCAACACTGGATCCGAAACTTTGGACACTTTCTGTCGTTTTCTCTGGCCTGTCTCTTCTCTTCGCCCCTCGCTATTTTCTCTCTCTTTCTCCAGCGCGTTGTGCAACAGTAATAATCATCCGTGCGAAACACTGAGTGTGTATATAGTTATATGGATTAAACGAAGCTTCGATGCAAAGAATTTGCATCGATGATTTTTAGTAATCGAGTTACTCGAGTTTCTCGAGGAATCGTTTCAGCCCTAATGGTAGCGTTGGTTTTATTATTGGTCACAGTTAGTTTGACCCGCATGCATGTCCACTCTTAGATACAGAGCAGGGTTAATACAACATGACAAACATGTTGGACATCTGGTCCCTAAACTTAGA
Source organism: Centroberyx gerrardi (assembly GCF_048128805.1). NCBI lineage: Eukaryota > Metazoa > Chordata > Actinopteri > Beryciformes > Berycidae > Centroberyx > Centroberyx gerrardi. The sequence continues at coordinate 2,607,693 of NC_136015.1, forward strand.
TTTCCTGGTCTAGTTTCATTCAACTTTCATTAGCTAGGTTCAATGAGAAACATGCTGGTTTTTGCCTGCTTTTTGTCTCTTAATTTTGGTTGTTAAATTGGTCTCAAATCCAATTCCAGGTCACATTAAAAGTTTTCTTCTCTATGTTTCCCTTTTTCTTCCTTATTTCTACTCTCTGTTCTCCATTTCTAGCTTCTTCTTTTTACTGTTTTTGTCTTCTGCTTCTATTTTCTTGTTGCAGAAGATCAGATTATTAGGATGACAGCAGGTTTAAAATAGTTTTCGCTATCTTCGTCTCTCTTAGTTGTCTTATGGCTCCAGCTCTCCGGCTCTGTCCAACCGCCAGCGTTTCCCCACCTTCTTCCGGACTCATCCGTCCGCCACGCTGCACAACCCCACTCGTGTCCAGCTCTTCCAGAAGTGGAAATGGACCAAGATCGCCACCATCCAGCAGACGACAGAAGTTTTTACATCAGTGAGTGGCAGAAAATGTCTTCATAGTCCAGGTCAAATGTACATGAATCCTTCAAAATTTGTATACATGTTCAGAATTGGAGCTGTCACAAAAATGGCACCTATCAGCTGCGGTGCTCATTTTTCTTTCCTCCGTTAAACTCCATACTTCTTTACACAGTATAAGTCAATTACCCGATGACGTCATTGTATTCGTTGGCCATCAAAGCATAGGTGTAGACATATTTTTTCTATCCCATCACGATCAGTTACACAGATAGACAGGAAAATCCATTTGCTGGTATGTTCAGACATTGGACTGTACTTGTATACCAATTTTTGTTGCTTTTACACAGGTCTGAAGGATTTGGAAGGATTTGCTTGTTTCACCTGGACTGTCATGTCATGTCTGCCCCGAGGCCTCTGTGGGTTTTTGCAGTCTGTGTGCTGATTTCCCTTCCACAGCACCTTCCCCATGTTGCCGCCATGTCACCAACATAGAGAGAGAAAGAGAGAGAGAGAGAGAGAAAAAAAGATGACTGATGAAATTGATTCTCATTTCTCATTTCCCCTTTTCTCTCCCCCCCTCCCTTATCGCCCCCATCTTCCATCACACCTTTCTCTTCCCTTGATTGGTTTCTCTCTCACGTTGTCTTGTCATCTGCCGCTTTATCTGTTTGTGTGCCCCCTCCCTTGTTCTCTTGTCTGTTTTTGCCATATTTCCTACCCACCCACCATCATCTTTCTCGACCACCAACTAATCCCCCCCCCCCCCCCCTCACGCCTTTGCTCCTACTTGAATTGCTGTTTACTGCTCTTCAAATTTCTTTTCACTACCTATCAAATATGACTCAGCGCATCCCATTATGGGCCTAGATTTCTCTCGCTCGTATTTTCATTACCACTTCTCTCAAACACACACACACACACACACACACCCCTCCTCCCTCCTCCCCCTCCCTCTCCATCATGCCGTCACATCCTTTCATCTTCTTCATCCCCATGCCTGTGTCTCTCTCTCTCTCTGTTTGACAGACTCTGGATGATCTGGAGGAGCGGGTGAAGGAGGCAGGGATTGAGATCAGCGTTCGTCAGAGCTTCCTCACCGACCCTGCTGTGGCTGTCAAAAACCTCAAGGTGCCTCAACTTCCTTACCCAATCCCCTAACCCCCCTCCTACCCCCTCCCCCCTGAACTACTGGGTGATTGAACACAGATCAATCAGGCCTTATCTGGCCAATTCCCCCCCCCAGAGAGCTGCTACATGCGCCATTTTTGGGGCAGCGATTAGAGCCCAGAGATTAGAGAAGCAAGCTTGTGCCAGGAAGGTCACCGGTCTGAATCCCCAGGACCAGCTGGAAAAATGTAGGTGGGGAAAGAGAATGAGTAACACTCTATTCAATGTCGCGGGAAACATTCGTATTCAGTAATATTGAATATTGGCTCAAGCCTAATTCTTAGCAAAAATAAGCAGTGGTCAGAGGCTCCAAACATAATCGCCAGCACAAAAACACAGGCAGGCATGTGCTTGAGATCTAAGCCTTTATTTTAGGAGAGTGGAGTTAATTAGGGCAGAGGGCTGAGACTGAACCTCCTTTACCTCCTTTACCTCCTTTCCTTTCCTGCCTCTGTCATTCCCCTCCCTCCCTCCTCTCCCTCCTCCACCTGTCTCAGCCTGGCTCGCTCCCTGCCTGGCGCCTACTTTAGCATAACCTTGCCTAGCACGCCGGCCTAGTTTTGGTGCACAAGATTAATTGGCCATTGCAGAAGAAACCATGGTAACAGCATGAAGGTAGCCCAGCAGATAGGAAAGTCTACCGCTGTGTGGTGCAGAGCTGGGAGGAGGACTGGCCCCATGTTCCCTACCCACACTGCAGGGCCTTTAACTTCTGCTTTTTGTCTCCATCCTCCCTGTGTGACTCTTTGTCCTTTTCTTTCTAAATCTCAAGCGTCAAGACGCCAGAATCATTGTGGGCCTCTTCTATGAGACGGAAGCCAGGAAGGTTTTCTGCGAGGTAATCTGTTCTCCTGTTCTTATATTGTGACAGACTGTGCAGACGTTGGTTAAAAATGTGAAAGGCAAATATCACAATGTGTCTGTGCACAAGAGTGTTTTTTAAAAAGTTAGATTTTGGGCTTCAATGCTCTCAAATCCATTGTTTTGTGTACCCCCAGAATGAAATCGGGAGGGGGTCTATGGATCGGTCTCCATCCAGCTGCTCATTCATTCATTAGTTTGTTTGTTCATTCATTCATCTCTCCATCCATCACGTGATAACTCCAACGCTGTTGACAAACTTGATGAAACTTGGGGGAATGATGCATCTCACCACTGCGCTACATAATTTTGAAAATTGCACTGCTTGGCCCAAAGGAGGCGCTACAATGTTCAAGCGTTAAACTTTGGGGAATGATGCATCTCACCACTGTGTTTCAGCATTTTCAAAATGACACTGATTGGCTGAAGGGGGTGCTGAAATTCAAAACAATGTGACATATTTAACATATTTGTTAATGACTGGCCAAGAGGGGGACGGTATCATTTGTGGGTGGCAACATGCTTACTGTTGCCATTTTTTCTAAATTTTATCATTTTATCTTAACTTTATTTGTTTTTGGAAATCTGTAAAGCGCTTTGCATTGCATTTTTAATGTATGAAATGTCCTATATAAATGAATTTGATTTGGTTTGATTTGATTTATACTTTTCCTCAAATATTTATCTCTCTCTTACACACACACACACACACACACACACACACACACTAATGTGTTCTTACGCACATAGCTGTTCACTCATCACTTTTCCTCTCCTTTCACTCCACTGCTCCTTTGTCCCTCTCCAGGTTTACAAGGAGAAGCTGTATGGGAAGAAGTACGTGTGGTTCCTCATTGGTTGGTATGCGGACAACTGGTTTAAGATCAAGGACCCATCTATCAACTGCACAGTGGAGCAGATGACGGAGGCTGTGGAGGGTCACGTCACCACAGAGATAGTCATGCTCAACCCGGAGACGGTGCGAGGAGCCTCCAACCTTGTAAGACATTCATCATCCTGTATTATGGCTTATCAGTAAAACAGAAACATCTGCTGCTGTGCATTTTATTCCAAAGGGTGTCATATAGCCACTGTGCATTTATGATAAATGCTCCATAATGCCGAGTATTACAATGATATACATGTAGATATTCATAGCAAGATTTAATGTGGGTGATATACTGTATCTACAGTGGGTGGACAGAATAACAGAAACACCACATGGAAAAGGTCTTTAACCTTGAAGTTACTTAATCACAATTACATAGGCAGCTACACAGATGAGTCATATGTGCCATTTAGCAGTAGGGGAGAACAGGGTAAAATGCCACTTTTTCCATTTTGTTCTACTGCAGCAAAATAAGTGTGTAGTTAAGCAACAATTGCCATATGTACTTAAGATTGTTGGGCATCCGTGGAAATGAAAATATTTTCTGTAGCTAATACAGTTTTAGAAGTATGACTCATTTAAAAAAGTAGCTTTTTTGGCTCAACTTGCCTCAGGGCTAGTGGCACATTTGACCCCACAACCACCATTTTGACAAAACTGCTTCACACAGCTGTGTATGACCTCAAGTGTATGACTCGTATAATTCCTTATACAGAAATTAACTAATATGTAATAAAGTCTGAAACATATCTTCTGCGACTTCTGTTTAGATACAAGAATCATGACATCTTTACCATGATGAAATCACCTAACGTGTCAAAAATCACTCTTTTTGACCTGGCTCTCTTACCAGTTTCTCCATGTGCTCTCCTCCGTCACAGATTCAGGGAAATGAATTATTCTTCCCAAATCTACGATCACATGATTAATTTAGTATGTGGCTGCTTACAGTAGATATAAAGGGATGGCTCATCTTGCCCACAGGCTCAGCTTACCACTTTACCCTACAGACCCCTACAGTATGTCAGCTTTGAGAGACATCTGACAATCACCACTTTTATATGTGGGTTTTCAAAGCAACATGAAGCAACTAACACAGTTCCAAAGAGGACGAATAGTCGGTGCCTGGATTGCAGGAGCATTGGTCACAAGAATGGTTTCATGAAGAGCAGGATGAAGTCACACTCCTTCCGTCTCCAGCAGATCTAAATATCATTGAACCTTTATAGGAAATATATTTCTTTTTCCTTCATCCCTCAAAGAACTGGAGGGGTCCATTATTCCACTACACGTAGTTCAGGATGCAGGATGACAGCAGGACAAGGAGGACTGAAGCTGTTCTGAAGGCAAAGGGTGGCCTATTCCCTATTAGATACTTGACATTCACATATTGTTAGGTCTTTCCGTTATTTTGTCAAATCCCTGTATATCAAATCTTCATTTGACCTGACTTGGATTGCTGTCACTTGAAAGCGGTACACGGTGGAAAAGCCTGGTGCTTTGTTGCACAGCGGCTCGCTGTTGTTTCTAAATCCTGGTGCACAGTTGGATTTCCAAGATACTGCTCTGTATGCCGCTGAAACTAAAACTCCATGAAACTGGCAGGGTAGACTTTTGTTAACGTTCAGGGCACGTCATCCCGTGGCCCTGTTGTCTAGAAGTTCTGTTTGAGCGAACAGAGCAGCACTTGAGATGCAGGAATGGCCTCTTATTGATTAAAGCACGGTCAAGAGACAGTGCCTGTGTGAAGCAGGGACCTCTCTCAGGAAAAGAAGTAGGTTGCTCTCGCTCTCTTTCTCTTCATCTCCCTTTCTAAGAATACACCAATCAGGGTTTTTTTTTAGGTCTGATTGCGATTTTGTGTGCAATTTTCTAACAGTGTGATGGCCTGATCACCAATCTGATCGCTGACTAAAATAATGAATTTTACCCAGACTTTCTAACCATGACAGATCATGTGAAAGTACACAGCAAGCATAACCAGTAAAATTTAAATATTGTTTAACAAATTGTTCTTATGTTTGTATGACATTGCTGCCCTAATAAATCATATTTTTTATTCTGTCCAATACATTCAACTGTTTCTAATCATACATGCTATGAAATTCGTAACCAAACACCAGAAATGAATATATGTGAGCTGTCAGTGTTTATTAAAGGGGCATTAAGTAATCTAAGACTTTATCAACCCCTATCAGTGACCAAGGAAGTGCAATAATATCGACAGGTCTCTGGCACAGCTTACAGTGGCCTGTAATTGACATACTGTATATAATGAAGTCATTTTCACAACAGAGAGGAGTAAGCCAGCTAATTACAGTAGAGATCCAACCAAAGCGTCTAGTGAAGAGGTAATATATCACCATGCTAAATACTGGAATAATACTACTGCTTTGGCATTGACTTTTTTGGCTTGAGAACGAGGCTTTTAAGCCTTCGTAGCTGAAATGTCTTGCAATGCCGGTCGCTCGCTCAATCAAACACAAATCAGTCAAAACGCTCTGTTCAGAAAGGAGAGGAATCAAATGACCAAGTCTCTCTCTGAAATTAAAAACAGCATTGCCACTTAAAGAACGGATGGGCCGGTAACACTTTACATTGAGTGTTAATTAACTAATGCATTTACTAACATGAATTAAACATGAGTAACAACATTAACAACAATTAGTTAATGTTAAATGCATTGTTAATAATGTTAACTAATGTGTTAACTAACATGAATTAAACATGAATAACTGTCACGGTGAGGTGTGGTGAGGACCCAAATGCAGGACAGCGAGGCAGGTAGTGATCAAACCCCAAGACTGGGTGTTTAATATAGCGGGTGCAGGAAACAACAGCTAAACAGAGACGGGAGCTCTTAACAGACACGTAACAGAAAATAATGAACCGACCAAGACTGACTGGGGAACAAGACTAATATACACATGGGGAGGTGATTACAAATCAGACACAGCTGGGGCAGACAGGTACACGTAGAACTAAAATAACTAGACAGGGAAACAATACACAAAGAAATACAAAACCTAGACAATGAACAAAGGGACTGAAAGTCACAACCGTGACAATAACAACATGAACAATGATTAGTTAATGTTAAATGCATCGTTAATAATGTTAACTAATGTGTTTACTAACATGAATTAAACATGAATAACAACATGAACGATTAGTTAATGTTAAATGTATCGTTAATAATGTTAACTAATGTCTTTACTAACATGAATTAAGCATGAACAGTGACATAAAGATGAGTTCATATTAAATGCACAATAAACAGCTGCATTAAGTAATGTTGTTATACATGTTTGTTAATGCTAATGTATTGTCTAAATTGAAAACCTAACTCTTCATGTATTACTTATACATATCCTGGCATTAGTTAATGAACACTTAATGTAATGTAATGTTACTGTCAAATGCAAATGAGCATAAATAATCAATGTAGGTCTATACTATGATCTGGCAGTTCACTAATGATCTATTTAGAACATCTATTATGATTGGTGGCTGATTACTGGGTACATACCTTGTTTCTCCCCCCCTCCTCCCCCTCCTCCGGCCTCTTATGGGTGGCGGTGTTGCTGCTGGCTGCACAGCTGGGCGCAGCAGGTTGACATCCTGTCTCTAATGGCATGGCTCTGTCAGCAACAGGAACCAGCGTGAATATCTAAAAACCCTCTTCCCGTCCTCTGAACCTCTGCATGCTGCCTCCACCCCCTGCCCTCTCTCTTGGCCCGGGAATTATCTGGGATGTCTTGGGTGGCTTCCAGACACTTCTACAGTTTTTTTTATATCCCTGATAGAATAAAAACACATTGGTCAGGCCAATCTCCAATAAAACCCCCCTGTAAACTGGCTCAGTACGGTCACCATCTGCCCTCACTTGGTTGATATGCAGTTCTTGAAAGCACTGAAGATTTTTCACAGAGCTATTCACTGTTATTAGCATGGTGAGATATAGCCTGTACACATCTGCTGTGACCGGACCAGTTTTTCTCCAAACGCACCTGTGTGGGGCACATACCTGTAGGTTGGCAATGTGGTGTTTAATCAGTAGGACACTGATATAAAATGGTGAAAACCATTTTCCATCTGGCTTGGTAATAAATGATGACAGTCAGATGAGAGTTTTTAATAGCTCCCCATAATTAATGGTGAGGAGGTTTTCAAAGACTGTGCCACTTGAGACTGTCTGAAACAAAGGTGCTAATTGTCATCACTTCAGGCTTGGGTGTCGGAGGAGCTGGCAGGCTGGGAATAGCGGCGGTTTCACCTGATATGTGTAATGCATTTGCTTTAAGGGAAGCCATAAGGTTTAATGGAAGCAGGAGGAGGAGATGACGAAGGGTGCGATCACACCTACAGTTTGTTTTCTTTGGTCTGAACCAGAGTGGAAAAGTTAACTTTCTTGCATTTTTGTATTTGGTTTGTTTAGGTTCACATTGCTCAGTTACAGGTGAACCAGGGCTTATAAACAAAAGCCACATGGACCCACATGGCTCTTTCCCATAACTGACCTTCTCTGGTGTTTGTACCAGTTAAGAACACATGAAGAAATAGCTGAATATGAGCATCAGTCCAGACTGCGGTTTCCATCGCTTCATTTTGTTATGCTGGCTATCAGATGCCTACATCGTATACCCATAAACCCTTGCCTTTTGGGGTTGTGTCCTATAGTTGGTTCAGGTTAAATTCTCACTCCTAACAAACCACATCCCAAGAAGAGGATTGAGACCCACATTTCTCACACTGTCTCTGTGTCGTTATTTGGTGCCGTTGTTCTCACACTGTCTTTCTGTCTCAGTAAGTTCTGCTGCTACTGATACTACTGCTGCTTTGCCAACCTTTTGCACATTTTCATTCATACATTTCTACTTAATATGTCAGTGTTGGAATTGATGGTTGAGTATGTTTATATAACCTCCCCATTTATACTTATTTATTTTTATTTATATCTATTCTTCTGTGATGTAGCAGCAAATAGTAACAGGATATGACCAAATTCCCCCATGCAGATCAATAAAGTTTCATCTAATTTATTCTAATGCTCATTTACTCACTCTGTCACCACCACCATTTCTCCCCCCCCCCCTGTGCCTCCCCAGACCTCCCAGGAGTTTCTGGCCCAGCTGATGTCTAAGCTCGGGGGTAAAAACCCAGAGGAGACCGGGGGCTTCCAGGAGGCGCCGCTGGCCTATGACGCCGTGTGGGCTCTGGCCCTGGCCCTCAACAAGACCGTCGGGCCCCTCAAGGCCAAGGGTCGCCGGCTGGAAGACTTTAACTACAACAACCGAGATATCACTGCCGAGATCTACCGCGCTCTCAACACCAGCTCCTTCGAAGGAGTCTCTGTGAGTACAAAACCCTGGAGGAGAAAGAGCGAGGGAGGGAGGGAGGCGGTGAGAGGCAGAAAGTGAGAAAGGGTTGAGAGAAGAGTGGTGTCAGACTGTGAGATGAGAGAGAGATAAACTGTGTGAAAGAGAGAGATCTTAAAACATTCAAATACTGCCTTTTTTCTTTCAGGGTCACGTTGTATTTGACGCCCAAGGTTCTCGAATGGCCTGGACTCTCATTGAACAGCTTCAAGGTGCGTTACAGCACACTTTCCTGCTTTAAAAATGGAATTAATTTGAATCACTAGTATATCACATACAATGTGTTGTGATTTTGACCTTACCATGAAAGTGTAAATATAACCATATATGTAAGCATTTGCCAATTTGGGTACAATTTGCATACAATTTGGGTATAATTTGTACAATTTCAGAGGGTAAATAGTTGATTTTCAAATATAAAGGCTCTCTGTATGCATTTGCAAAATACTGTATGTTTTTGAGTTCTCTTACAGATAGCAAAACACATTTTTATGATGCGTACAGCCATGTTTTTGCCCAAGACTGTTCTCTTTTGCAATCGGGTCCCAATATTCTCCCATGGTGCGGTTGTACTCTCCACTAGGACTATAGAAAAAACGAACTTGCGCATAAAAAGTTAATATAGCTTCTTGAATATTTTATTGAAAGTTGGAGGATTTCGAAAAGCCACTTTCATGTCCCTGCCAAATTAGCTTTTATGAAATGCAGCATACAAACTCTGTCATTTCAATAAAGTCAAGTTATCCTCAATAACATTCCCGGGGGTCATTGGTGTTTAAAGAAACATTATGTAGAAAGTCTCAAAATGGAGAAATGCCAAGGATTACTGATAACATAATTTTAGAATGTATTACTATTGTCATGCCCGATCTGAAAACCATTGCTCCTTCTCTTGTGCAACATCTTACCCAGCTTTTCAATGTGTGCGTGTCTAAGTTACAGTTGACTTGGCGTCTACAGTTGGTTGTCATGTTGATATTAACAAATAAAGCAAAGGAGTGTGTGGCAAAAATAGCTAGACGTTAAAGGAAAACTCCCCCTCAGATTAAATATACTGTTAAATATAATTTGTGATGTTGAAGGCATTCCAGTTATTTTGTGTTGAAGTGTCACAATTTACTGTTTTGGTGAATCTGCCTTATCTACTTCTACTTCAGTTAGAGATTTTTTTATATTTCCCAGACAGCATTTTGTCAGCCCAGAGGGTGTGAACTTGTTGCTTTCAATCAAAGTCTATAAATACAGGTTGCTAGCCAACTAGTTTGTGAACATTGGATCACATCTATGATCTTAAACACAGCATGCCTTGTGGCTGCATTGCATTCTGGTCTATTGAGGCTACTGTGGGTGGAGAAATTGGTCTCTCTCCTCTTCTACGATGGATTTCTCCCTGTATGATTGTTGAACGGCGGCTCTAGAAAGAAGCCCTCGCTCTTTGATTCTGAGGGACTGACACCAAAACCTGACATTTACCGCTGATGTTTTAGAAAATACCAAACAACCCAGAAATGCAAGGTACAGCATCAATAGCTGTTTTTAACAGAAGCAACGTGTTTTAGGGTGGATTTTTCCTCAACAGAGCTTTGTTCCCCTTCTGGCCTCAGGGAACAAACGCCTACAGGGTTTCTGTGTTGTTCAGCAATGATCTACAGCCACTGCAAGACAACGACTTTTCTTCCTCTCCAATGATTAAATGATTACTCCCAATTATCTCAACACCCATGCCTTCCAATTTTCATGTTGGAGATAGTGCTTGCATCAGTCGGTTTCTTTCCACAGAGGAGGACAGAGCTGGCTGGGCGATCACATGGCGATGGCACCGTCTTATCTGTGGCGGCGTCGCTCTGGGTTGGCTGGCTGCCTTTTGATCACTGAGCCTGTGTTCTCCTGTTCAGTCTGTCTGTGTCTTTGTGTTTCCCTGACAGCGCCGAGATCTGTGACTCTATTGGAAGCTCCTTGTGTTCTTGGGGGTGATGAAAAATTAAGCTTGTTTTCCCTGCTTCCTTTGCTGGCGCTGCCCCCACCGTCATCCCAGAGAAAGGAAGGGTTCAGTGATGAGTTGTAATTTGTTTGATGGTAATTGGAACAGTGCTGGCCCTGGGCAGTTCTTCAGCTGAGTCTAGGCTAAGTGGAAAGATGGACATGGACTTAAACTGCTCAGTCAAGCCTCTTCTCAGCTTCTCGCCATGAACGTTGATTGGCTTTGCTACATTCTGCAGGCCCAGAGTTGTAGTAAGAATATTGTTTGTGGAATTGTGGAATAGAGTTCACCACCTTTTACCTTTGACCATTTTAATGCCAAAATAATTACAATTATTCAGTGTTTCCCCCAGAATTTAGTTCTTGTCAGAGTAAAAGCCTCTGAAACAGCATTTAGACCATCATGGGACACTAAAACTCTCCATTGAAACCCAGACTAATTTTTTTAGGGTTAGCCAGAAGGGTGATCCAGCTCACCTGTTCAATGGTTGGGAAAACCGGAAATACATTATCGCCTTTAAATGAAGAATTAATTTACAAAACACATGTAGAATAATTAAATTAATAAATAAAATGTGCAAAAACAATTAATTACAATCAACTATCAGCTGTTTCTGAAACTTTAATTTTTGAAAATTGATTTTTGTTTGTTTCTATTGGTGGTTGATGATCACTAACTGGTCATAGTTTACCCTGCTGTTTTTTCCCCACTACATTACTGGAAAGGGGCAAAGGGAGTTGTTGTGATTGTCTTACAGTAGGTTTTGCTGCCTCAACCCATGTTGCACAGCATAGTAAATACTTCCCAGTGGAAGCCTGCTAGTTGAGTGTAGAAATTCTGCCTAATGATTACATGATAATTAGAATTTTACACTTAATGGGTGGTAGTTTAATGCCCCTGGGCTGTGCCTCCCCAGTGGTACTGTACGGGGATATTAATCTGTTATTACAGCAAACCGCCAGTTTCTAACATGTTAAGCTATTTTTCCAGTAAAGTAGACTCGCAGGGATCCCTCGGGCCTGGATTTTTTTTTTTTATTAAATATCTTATAAAGTGTATTGGCTCATGAATCTGCAGGGCAGGGACACAGGGCATCTGTCTGTGTCACGATTTCCTAGAAGAAGAAAAAATATACATTAAATTCACCAGTAGAGATGAAAGTTGTATTAATTATCATTAACTCTGATCCAGATATAACTGGTGGGATATTGGAGTCCAGTGATGACTCTCTCTCTCTCTCTCTCTCTCTCTCTCTCTCCCTCCCTCCCTCCCTCCCTCTCTCTCTCTCTGTGCAGGAGGAAGCTATAAGAAGATTGGATACTATGACAGCACTAAAGGCAATCTGTCCTGGTATGGGAATGACAAGTGGATAGGTGAGGCACATTCATCTTTCTCAGCCCCTTCATTTTCCTGTTTATCACTGTCTGTTGCACTCCTTCTCCCTTCTAATCTCCCGTTTCCCTGACCCTCTACCCTTACCTCTCCCTGTCTCTCTAATTCCTTTTTTCCTTCCTCCATTGCCCTCTCTCTCTCTCTCTCTCTCTCTCTTTCCACATGCAAGGTTGGCTAAGAATTTTCATCAATCAATCAGGCAGGTTTTATTTAGCATGTGGGAATAGCGACGCTCCAGCTAACTTTTCACAGCTCAACAGACATCCAAGTGATTTGGCGACGAACGCCGCCACAGTCAAGCAAGCGCAGTGATCGGCCGATGTGCTGCGGAGCAACAATTTCATTTCATTTACTAATTAAACATGAGAACCAGTTCAGAGCGATGACAGGAATAAAATAAATAGAAGATGCTCGTTGACAGGCTAAACAAAACAGGGGAAAGCAATCTGGGCGGCAATTTAGCGGGACAGGGCGCCATGACCTTGACTTTAAGGAATGAAATTGTGTTCCCTAATCAGTATGGGGAGCCTTGTGTACGTCCATGTCAGTTCTGCCTCCCTGAGCACTGACAAGATGCAGATTTAACAGCGGTTAATGCCTTGAAAACTGCGGAGGGTTGAAGTGTTGCAAGCATGTGGAATGGAAAAGCGAAAACACCAAATGACACAAAGGAGCAATTGGAGGACTTTGGATTGGCAGTCTCTATCTGTGCTTTTGTTCATTTGTTTGTTCATTTGACTGTCTGTCAAAAGCGAGATCTCAATCATGATGCATCTCACCAAAGTGCTTCCAAAATGACACCTATTGGCCCCAAGGATGGCGCTACAATTACTGGTCAAAACAAGGTGACATATTCATTAACTGATTAGCCCAAAGGGGGACTGCGTCATTTGTGGGGGATGACATGTTTGCTGTTGCCTTGGAGCGGTTATTATACTGTAATACTGATACTCCTGAATATATTAGTTCCATAGCAACTGAGCCACTGCTTCTTCTAAATGGCTCAGTGTTGTTTTCCGGTGATGCGGCTGACTCCAGCACATGCAACATGGTAAGACAGTTAAGTCCATGCAAGTAAGTCCATGGTTTCTGAGCACTTTGCCAGGATCAGAGCCAGCCGTTTCCCCCCACCGCCCATCATCTGAAGAAATGAGGTGTCGGCTCTCAAGTGTTTGCCGTCGCCTCAGCCGTGAAGACACAAGAGCCACGCTGTAATTTCCCAGGTGTCTCCATTCGTCCTCCGGATAGTGTTTGACGTCACTCCGGTCTACCATCGCTGAAGAACTGCGCGCATCGAGGTATTTATGGCCGTACGCCAAAAAACGATCACCTCGGGACACGAACGTGTTTCTTTTTTTCTTTTTTTTTTTACAAAGCTGACAGACACCAAGGTCATCCCGCCGACCTCTCGCTCAGTCGCGACGAGACCCAAGGGAAGACCGGCGGGGAGTGTTGACCTCCGGTTGGCTGTCCGGCCATCTGGACCATATGTGGACGTCAGCAGATGCTTTAGGACAGTGGAGGCACCAAGTGAACCAAGAAGCCGGCTTATCTCCTCGGCAGCCGTGTCACCCCCGGGGCGGCTCAGTAAGATGCCCTCCTCACTCCCCTGCTGGTGCGGTCAGTCACCAGAGCCCGGCGTCCTTCCCGGGGATGAGGTCCAAAAATAACCCGGACGGTGACATGACAGAATAAGGCCCCCTCGAAGGAGACGGTGACTTTGTTGCAGATTGGGTGCTACGTGTTGACCGGAAAGGCGGAGCTCTGGATTTGGCTCGCCCTCTGTCGAGGACATGCCACTCACTGTCTCTCTCCATTTCCCCTTCCCATCTTTCTATACGATCTGCCCACCCCAAATCCTGCCTTTAACTCCTTTGCTTTCTGTTCCTATCTAATTTTCTCTCTCTCTAACCCCTCTCATCTGTTTTCCCCTCCTCTCTCACTCACTTTTTATTTGCCAGTATTTGTTCACACTCTCCTCGCCTCTCCTCCCTCGTTCTCTCGGTCTCCTTGACAACCACTGCATCGCTGCCTCTCTCTCATATTGCCGTGGTAACCATTATGGGGCTGGTCGCCATGGAAACATACTGTCCCGATTCCACTATCAAGGGCAGGGAGAGGTATTAGTGTGGGAGAACACATTTTCCCAAAGGACAGTCTTACATACACACACACACTCTCTCTCTCTCTCTCTCTCTCTCTCTCACACACACACACACACACACACACAGGTATTAACATACCCTGGAATATATCTGCCTTCAGCAAACAATCACACCCGCTCACATGCATGCAGTGAAATCCGTATGAGTTATGAGTCTGGCTCCCCTCTTATGTACTGCAGCACACTTTGCTTTATTGACATGGCGGCCACATTTGATTTACATCATATTCGAGGTGGGAGCGCTACACGGAAAACAGCAAAGCAGATGGAAGCAGAGCAAAATCAACTGATGTTTGGACAGAACATTTAAAATCTAAACCAAAATTGTCCTTCAATATCACAGAGATGAACAGAGCTGGAGAAGGTCCAAATTAAAGACTATACAGCAACTGGATTGATGTTGATCCATAACAGTAGCTAATGTTAGCAGTCAGCTGCTTCATGTTGTATATTATATTTATCTCCAAACCTAATCTAATTCAATTCTTATTGTCAGCATGATCAGGCTCTATCTTTAGTATTAGTAACATGCTAACATTATGCTTAATATCCTTAGTAGTAGTCTGCTAGCTAACTTTGGTGACTTTAGCTGATTAAAACTGCTGCTGTTAAAGCTAGTTGTTGGCTACAACTTACACAATTACATCTTGTTGATTCGGAGATAAATATAACATTAACAACAGGAAGTAGCTGACTGCTAATGTTATGTTATGGTGTAATGTAATGTAATGGTATGTTATGTTAATGTTATGGACCTAGTTGGTTTGGAGATAAATATAATGTTGTCCATAGGGCGGTTGAGTCTACCATACTTTCCACTTGCTTCGCTGTTTTCCGTGTAGCGTTTCCCTCCCTGAGTATGATGTAAATCAAATATGGCCGCTGTGTGAATAAAGTGAATGCTAAGCTTTTGAATTGAGGTTCTCAAAAGCATCCACTGCATCAGACTATGAAACCTCTACAGTATAAAACAGCCTTCCATCAAAGTACAAAGAACCTCGGCTCCATACAAACAAGCTAGCATCCACTCTGAGACTCCATAGCAACAGGCTTGTGAGGCAAGAGAAGCTCTTGTTACTATTCTGACCTTAGGACTCCATGGCAACATGGCTGCTATTAACATCTCATTCAAACATGCCAAGGCTCACAGATCTTAGCACTGCATTGCCTGGGGCCTCTCTGTCACTGTTGCAGCTTCAAACACTCTAAAACACTGTGAAGTATGCAACACTGACGCACACACACACTCATATTCTCACACATCCTTTGCCAAGCAAACCCCATGTTGTAAATGACATTTAATGGAATGTAAATCCCATTACACTCCTGCTGTAGTTAAGGATTTTGATGCCAACATACACTCTCTACATTACAGTGATCTAAACGGTATGCAGACAATTTGTAGTTAAAGAACTAGCCTATAATAGCTACAAGGGTTCAAGTGATATGGGCATTTGAAGGCTGATGCTGATTATTTTTAACTGAAGCTAAGAATGACAATATTTTGTGCCAATCATCTATTTCTTTAAATGTGACTATTTTCATGCCGGAACATTCCAAGTATTCTGTGTTTCCCCCAGAATTTTATTCTTGGCAGGGCGGAAAAGCCTCTGAAACCCATGACACCTCTTAAGTCACAGTCCGCTAGGTATAGGAGACATGTCTAATAAAGTGTTATTTTAGGGTTTGTAATATTTTTAGACTGAAGTTTTCTTTAAATTTGACGTAGTCCTAGTACGGTGCACTCAGACTATTCGGTGCGGTATCCACTTATTAAATCATATTAGTTGAAAATGACAAGTATTCATTATTTTATTCTAGTCGTGACAAAAAAGCCTCTGAAACTGCATTTAGATCATCATGGGACACTAAAACTCTCCATTGAAAGCCATACTAATTAAATTCTGTTAGGTGGGTTAGCAGCTAAAGTAAAATCCTCCCACACCACTGAAATGATTTCTCTGGTCAGACATCATTTTCAAAAATAACAAGTGCTCTAGCGCTTTCTAGGTGTTCAGGTGGAGGGGTGGGGTGTGGGGGGGTGTGCATGACTGGAGTGAGTGAAACTAAGTTGACTTTAAAAACTCCATCTGTTAACACCAAAGTGCTGTGGTAGCACAGTGTTGTTGTAAAAAAGAGAATTGCTGAACAAAATGTTTAATTCATGCGTTGACTCCACCAGCCTCCAATTGATTGATGCTTGTTTGACTTCTACCTTACTGCTTGGTGTACAAGCGCACACTCTATTTCCCTGATGCAGGGCTCTTGGGGCTCTGCGCCACATAAACAGTGCATACCGTAATTCCCCAAAGCAAGCGTTATGCACGAACGAACAAACTAATGAACCAACCAACAAATTCATTCATTTATTCATTCATTCAAACCTTTATTTAATCCTCGGGGACAAATTGAGAGAAAGATTCCCATGCTCCTGTTTGCAGTGGTGCCAAGGTAACAATAGAACATAAAAATCAAAGAAAATTTGTGATAATAAATAAATAAATAATGAAGTGAAAATATTAATCAAAACATTTTCATTCAAAATTCGTGTCAATCTTTAAAATGCTTTGCAGTTCATTCCAAGTATGAGGGGCACAAAATCAAAATGCAGTCAGTTATGATATAAGATGGTAATTTGTTAAGAAGGGTTTTGTAGATGAAAAAATACCAGTGTTGATCTCACCTTGCAGAGAGAGGTGGCAAACCAACTTTTTTCTAAAGGATATAATGGTAGGTTATCACCAGAAATAAATCTAAGGGCGGAGTGGTATACAGCCTCTAATGGTTTATGGGTGGTAGCAGCTGCATGTCTATAAATAACATCGCCATAATCCAGAATAGCAAGAAAAATCGCTGCATTTACCCTCTTTCTGCTGAATATAGGAAAACAGATCTTATTTCTATACAAAAAGCTGAGCTTCATCCGCTTGTTTTTGTTTTTACCAGATTATCAATGTGAACTTAAAAGTAAATTTGATCATCAATCGATATGCCCAAATCTCTTTCTATTACAGCACCTGTTAAAGAGCGGATTTGGAAATTACTATAGTCAATTCCCTTAGCTCTTGAGAATAGAATGTATTTAGTCTTATCAGCATTTAATACAAGTTTGAGGTTAAAAAGTGTATTTGAAGTGTACTGAAGGAACTGTATCGACTCAGCAAAGCAATACAAACTAGTGTCATCAGCATAAAGATGTACATTACACATATTTAGAGACAAAACAGAACTGGCCCTTAATTTGAACCTGAGGAACACCTTTTGTTATTTGTAGGTACTGTTCAGAACAGTACCCACTTTTACACACTGATATTTATTTGTAAGGTAGTTATTGAGCCATTGGCGGGCAACAGAGTCCAATCCAATATGAGACAACCTATGCAAAAGCAGGGAATGATCAACTGTATCAAATGCTTTTGAGAGATCTACAAAAAGAGCAGCACAGTGTTTTCTATTGTCTAATGCAGATACAATGTCATTAATAACTGGCAGAGATAGGGCTATGATTAGCCCTGAAACCAGACTGATAAGAGCTTAACACATAATACTTGGAAAGAAATGCTACCAATTGATTATTTACAAGGGATTCAAGGGTTTTTGCAGTTTAGAGATAGGAAGATAGTTATTTATTATTCACTTATCTCTCCACCTTTATGAAGGGGAAGAACATGAGCAGTCTTCCACACTTTAGGAATTGTTCCAGATAAAACAGACAAGTTAAAAATGTGTCTTATACAATCTGCATCAGTGGAGCAGAATGTTTAAGAAAAGAAAAATGTGTCTAAGCCATCCTTACTAGTTGATTTCTTATTATCAATGGTGAGAAGTGCATCAGTTACTACTACTAAAATTAGGAGCACTGCTGCTAGTATAACCAGTGTTAACATTGGCTGTGAGAGGAGGCCCTTGGTCAACCACTGAGTTATCAGTTCCCATGATGTAGTATCAAAAAGGTGACCAGCTGCAGCAAGGTGTTCATTAAAAGCTGCACATATTTCATTGTGCTCGGTTAAGCAAGCATGGAACAACGCCAGTTCCAGAATTGGATTTGCAAAGGATTTAGAGGTTGAACTCAAATAAAAATCAAATTTGGTTTTCCTCACAGAGGAAGTGCATTTATTTCTTAGTTGTCTGAAAATGAGCCAAAGGGTCCCCTGATCATCTAGCCAAGGCCTATACTTTATTTCTAGATAATAATAAATGTGATAATTCAGTGGTGAACCAAGGACTAGATCTATCTTTAATTCTTACTTTTTTGAATGGAGCATGCTTATTAACTACTGTATTGAAAGTATTTACAAAGTGATCTAATGCTAATTCAACATCAGGGATCTCTATAGTATGGGATAGGTCACTGCAGTAGAGGTCATGCAGAAACGCTTGTGCATTAAAGTTTCTGAAATTCCTTTTTACATTAACTTGAGGTTTAGTTGCCCTTAATCACATTTCTCTATTACAAGCTATAGGGCAATTATCACTTATACCTATATCAAAAACACCCAGTGCAACATATTTATCAGGCTTATTGGATAAGATCAGGTCTATTAGCGTGGAATTTGAAAGATTTTGTAGATTTGGCCTGGTTGGCTCTGTAACCAACTGGGTTAAATTAAGATTGCCAATCCAAATTGAAATCACCCAAAATTATAAGTTCAGAATCTATATGATGAGAGAATAGAGCCGCCATCTTATCACAACCACTGAGTTATTGAGCCTTATTTATACCTTCAAAGTAATGAGTTCAAAGCTTTTGGGCAATGTAATAGCAAACACTTTTTGTTAGCCATGTTTCAGTAAGAACCAAAATATCAGGGTTGGCCTCAGAAACTAAAATTCTTAAATGATTCATACTGAAGCATACTTCTTATATTTATATGTAGAAAACATAAGCCTTTTCTAACTAATAGAACTGTTAAGGTTATCTGTCGGGATTGAACAAACTGGGGATTGAACAAACAGACTGGTGAGTGCTGGAGGGTGCTGCAGACTTGGGGGGTGCTGGTTGCAGACTAGGGAGCGATGGCTGCAGAGTGGGTTGCGGCAGACTGGGAAGTGCTTTCTGCTGAGTGGGTTGCTGCAGAGTGGGGACTGCTGGCTCCAGAGTGGGGTGCAGCTGACTAGGGAGCAATGGCTGCAGAGTGGGGTGCTGCTGAATATAGAGACACTCCTCCCAAGCATCTAATAATAATAAAAATCTATTCATACATCGTGGACTTGCAGTAGTTCTGGTCAGGGAGGAACCTCCATCATATCAGAGGTGGACAACACTGACTCTCTGATGTCTGTTGTCCCAATGTTGTCCCATTCGGTCTGACCCTAAGAGCTGCTGCAGTTCCCGTCCAGTAATGGTATCAGATTGCTCTGTCACTACTGAAGCCAGTGGTTTTAGCGAGCGTTGCCTAGATGAAGCCTAATAGTCGCCTCTCTCTCTCCCACTGTGCCTGACGTAAACCCAGATAGAGAGAGAAAGGATAGAGAGTATCCTGAACTAGGTCGCTGATACTGCTTCCTCAGCTCTCTCCCTTCTCTCTCCCTGTATATGTCCCTCTCTTTTTCCCCCTATACTTCGAACCCAGTCATTCTTTATTCTCTTTTCTTTTCTCTTCCCCCGTCATATCAATTTTCTCAACCCTCCTCTGCTTCACTCCTTTGTCTATATTTTTGCTCCTCATTTCTATTCCCTCTCTGTCTCCATCTTTCCCTTTGTCTTCGATCAGCGCAGGCCGGCTCCTGCTTGCCCACATTGATTGGAATGGAAAAAATATTGCTGGTGTTAATTTTGTTTTCGTTGCTATCTCTTCTCCGCTACCGCAAATCCACGCAGTCTCATTGCATTTCACTGCTCATAAGATCCTATGCTGCTGGAAACAACATCAAATGCCATTGACAGTCATAGTCACCAATCTGAAATCAGAATCCATAATCCACAAACTGAGTGTCATCCTCTTTATTTGTAGAAATAATTTTCTTCTGCCTTTTATGCAATTACTGGCAGCAAGTTCAAAAGATAAGTGTTTGAATAAATGCTCTCAGCAGGAACAATATAATTTACATCGCAGTCGATAGTTGTACATTTTCATTTTGCGCAACAGAACTGCAGAAGGTTAGCCAGCATTTCTCTGGTTTTTATACCCTCGTTTGACTGAGCATCATGCGCATCACATCGAACAGACCTTGCCCCAAATCATACCAATGGAGGCACGCAATTGGGAAATGGCTCATGAATGAGGCAAAATAGAGGTCAATGAATGAAATGAACCAAAAAGTGAAAAGCATCAGTAGTTTCCCTCCGTCCTGGGCTGTGTCCGCGCGCCCGTTAGTGCGCTGATTGTAATATGAACGCTAAATGAACCCTGGTAATAGAGCCACACACTAAGTGGCTGTGATTCAGTAGAAATGCTAATAGGGACTTTGGAGGCTGAGGCATGGCTGCACACTGCACTGATAGCGCCCAGTGGTTGGAGAAGAGACCGGAGCGCATTTAGGTTTTCTGCTCTATTAATTCACAAGTTGCCTGACCTCTCTGTCTCTCCGTCTTCTCCGTCTTCCTCATCCTCATCTTCCCAGGC
Source organism: Centroberyx gerrardi (assembly GCF_048128805.1). Classification (NCBI taxonomy): domain Eukaryota; kingdom Metazoa; phylum Chordata; class Actinopteri; order Beryciformes; family Berycidae; genus Centroberyx; species Centroberyx gerrardi. The sequence continues at coordinate 2,628,556 of NC_136015.1, forward strand.
TCGGGACCCCCCGCCGACCAGACGGTGGTCATAGAGGAGTTCCGCTACCTCTCCCAGAAGCTCTTTGTGTCTGTGTCTGTCTTTGCCGGGCTGGGAATCCTCCTGGGAATCGTCTGCCTCACTTTCAACATCTACAACAGCAATGTCAGGTAGAGGAGCGCACCTCTATCTCACATCTAGGCATTCAGAGGGGCCGGCTTCACTCTGTGCCCGCGGTACAAAACAGACCTGCCAAAAGGCTTGATTTTTCTTTCACTATTTTTTTTTTCTTTTGCTGCACTGATCAAAATAGATCTATGTAATATTCACAGTATGTTCAGAGTGGCTCCTAAAAAGCGTATTCAGACCTCAGCGTGCGAGGCTGACAGTTAAATCCAGACTTCGTTTGCATTCCTGACAGACAGCTAATATCCTGAACTTGGTGACAGTCTGTCTCAAACAGCATGAGGATGACAGGCAGGAGCTTTGTGTGTCTGTGTGTGTATGTGCAGTGGGAGATAGAGGCTTTGACAGACACAAATATCCCTCTGTGCATGAGTGTGTGTGTGTGTGTGTGTGTGTGGATGTATTTGAACATTTCTGTGCATTTATTTTTTTCATTGTGACCCTGAGCTTGAAATCTTAAAAGCGTTTTTTTGTTTTCAGATTTGGTGTGTATGTATGTGTTCCTGTATTTCTATCCTTATGCAGACCACATCTTCTCCCTAGCATATAAAAATGAGGAAAATCCTCCAAAATGAGGATAGTTAGCTGTTTCTCACTTCTACAAGGAGCTAATTTAGGATTAGGGTTTGGGTTTAGGGTTAAAATTAGAATTGGGATTAGGTTTAGGTTAGGGTTAAAGCTGCAATAAGCAATTTTCCGACCACTAGAGGGTGACAGAAACCGCAACATATTTGTAAATAAAGCACAGCAAAGCTCCTGCAATATAGAGGCCCCTAAGGACAAACCATAGACTGTAAAAAAAGTCGTGGTGAGTGTGACGTCACCCATAGGTTTCTGAAGGGCTGTTTTGAAGCCAAAAGATTGGGTTTACGATCGCCACCATTGTTAACATTTTTTGGGTTGGGCTGGGCTGGGTTTGGAGAATTTTTGGAGCCAGCATCTAGCGGACGTTAGAAGAATTGCCACTTGCCGCCACTTATTGGCTTCAAAATTCACCCGTGGCTTTGGCTGCTTGGGGCAAACCTAGCAAAGGACCGTGCATAAAGGCTAATAGCTAAGCTAAATGTACCTACGGAGAAGTGTCGCCGGTTACCAGTCTCGCTTTGCCAGATTTTTCTCCCACTGAATGTTACATGTCCCACAATGACAAGTGAGGAGGCAGGTAGCAAATTTACTAGCTTAACAAGTTTACTAGCTTAACAAATTTACTAGCTTAACAAATTTACTAGTTTAACAAGTTTACTAGTTTAACAAGTTTACTCGCTCACTTCATCGATTCCGCCATTACAAGAGTTCGTTTCAGGGATGGGAGGGGGAAGAGCGCCGCTTTTAAACAGCGAGGGAGGAGCCAAGCTTGTTTTAAAAAAATGAAAAGCTACTGAATGGAGCGGGAGGAGCTTCGTTCCGGTGCGGAATTTGACAACAAGCTTTAGAGAAGAGATAAAAACAGCAACACAGCTGCTGCTGTGTGGATATTGGTTTATATCATTATGTCTCAATGAATCTCCACATAGCACACATTAGTTTCAGGATTGGTTATAAGGTCTGATATCGCTTATTGCAAGATTAGAATGAGACTTAGGGTTAAGTGTTAGAGAATGAATGTAGTCAATGAAGGTAGTATTGAAGACAATTGTTGTAATACCAAAATGTGTGTGTGTGTGTGTGTGTGTGTGTGTGTGTTTATGTGTGTGTGTACATTTCTTTTGTTCCAGGTACATTCAGAACTCCCAGCCGTACCTGAACAACATGACTGCAGTGGGCTGCATGATGGCGCTGGCTGCTGTCTTCCCTCTGGGCATCGACGGCCTTCATGTCCACAGGAAGCAGTTCCCCGTCGTCTGCCAGGTACACTCTGAAAACGAAGGGGCTCCAAACACCTTGATTTACTTTTGAAAGCTAAAAAAAAGAGCCAAAACTGAGAAATGGTTTTCTATGAGATTGAAGGTATTAACCGCATTTGCACGGTGTGTGGATTTAAAACACCATTCAAGTTCTCTGAAACAGCAAATGAGCTTATTAAATCTTGATTTTGAGTTTGAAAAATGTATGGTTTTTTTTGGTACAGCTAAAATCTTAACACTAAAAGATTGCTGATCCTAAATTCAAGTTGGATGGGCTGGATTCACAGACATGGATAAAGGCTCCTGGTAGACCAAAATGATTTCTCAATGCTGATCTCTACTGAAACAAGGCAACAGCAATCATGTCATCCCACAACATGTCAGCTTGGACTCCAACATCATGCAATATCCTCAGGTGCAGGGTGCTGCAACAGACTAGTGTCCTGTCTGGGGGGGGGGGGGGGGGGGGGGGGTGTAATGTACTGTTTAGAGGTGTTGACAGCCTGTCCCGCAACCCAGATGTCACAACTTGAATCTCCAAAACAGCCAATGCAAATGTGAGAGAAGAGCGGATAGGGGGTTTCTGTGTGATGAGGCATTTGTTGCTCTTTGGTTCAGCGTTGCTTCGACGAAACAAAGCAGTTCCAGGGCATTCTTCAAGCAAATAATTAAAGATTTTGAACCAAATCCAAAGCTGTGGCCTTGTGCATGAAGAACGTTTGATGTGCTACTGCCTGATGAAGGCCACAGCATTGCCAAAACGCCTTTGAGTGTGTTTTCATTTGAACTGGCCATGAAATAAAGGCTTTGTAAATTTTTTTGTTTGAAGAGCGCCATGGAAGTCCTTCTTTTCCAACCAGTACATACTGTATGTGTCATGTCAAAGTGTCCTTGAGTAAGACACCAAACTCCTACTTGCTGAAAAGTATTTCTTTTATTTTTTTAGATGAGACTTCTGAATCTCTTGACTGACGTTTCACAGCAGTTTAGTGTTTTAAAGATGTCACCTTGTTGGTCTTCCAAAACACTAGATCATGTTTCAAAGACATTTTTGAAACATGATCTAGCGCTTTGAAACATGATCTTCCAAAACACTAGATCATGTTTCAAAATGTCTTTGTGGCAATTTTGAAATGTGATCTAGTGTTTTGGAAGATCAAAACATTAGATCATTTTTTGAAACATGATCTAGAGTTTTGAGACATGAACTTCCAAAACACTAGATCATGTTTCAAAGACATTTTTTGAAACATGATCTAGTTTTTTTGAAACATGATCTTCCAAAACACTAGATCATGTTTCAAAGACATTTTTGAAACATGATCTAGTGTTTTGGAAGATCATGTTTCAAAACACTAGATCATGTTTCAAAAATGTCTTTGTGGAGTGCCATTTATGCAGCTCACCTCGAGCCCTATTTGGATGGGATTACTGGAGCATGTCTGTAATTTTAGTCCTGTAATTCCAAAAAGCCTCTTTTACCTTTTACCGAATTGACATCCCTGAGATTGTTGGTGAACAATTTTCCTGTGGGAAAGGACTCTTACCGTATGATTGTGGGCCATCTGCTCAAATTGCACTTGAAAGCGACGTTCACCCCAAACTGAGATCAGACCCAAAGTGTCAACTCTGGTCCATTTGCGACTTTTCTTTGCTCTTGCAGCCATGCTGTAATGTTATTGTTTAAGTGTGTCAATTGCACAAGTTACATATGACACATGGTACATTTTTTTCTTCATCTCTGCAATTTTGGAGACTGATTACAGAGAATGAATTGGTCAATAACATTACACATATCCTGTGTTAAAAAAAAATGTTTTTGCACATTCCTGAAAGCAAATCACGTCCAAAGAGAGCTAAAGAGTGTTTGAGCAGTATTCTAAATACTAGAAATATACTATAGGAGTTTCGACCCTTCAGTTGGCGGTAGCTCAGGTTTGACCTCAGTTTGTACTTCAGAACACTTTAATAGTGGACAGGCTCGTAAAACTGAAATAGATAATTACCTTTTGTAATTGAAGGGTACCTCCACTTTAAATTACGCTTTGATTTAGGGTTTCACCTTTCCTCATGTTGTCCGAGCGTGGATTTTTCCTCCACTACAGTAAAGGCAGCCATATCACTGAGGCATTACAGGGGATTGCGTAAGGGGAAGAAAGGAGCCTTGCAGTAGGTCATTTTAATTTCCAAGGTCATTTTCGAAAAAGCTATTAAACTCAAACAAGGCTTAATAAAGGCGAGTGACTGAGGAGGTGGTTTGATTAATTCGTTTGATATATGAATCTGTTGAATCATGAAGTGTTTCATGTCTTGATTTTCCGCCAGTTTCGCCTGTGGCTGCTGGGTCTCGGTTTCAGCCTGGCGTACGGCAGCATGTTCACGAAGATCTGGTGGGTCCACACCGTCTTCACCAAGAAGGACGAGAAGAAGGATAAGAGGAAGGTAAATGTGAAGGAGAATTGTGGATTTGGAGCAGTGGATTTGCCTTCCAGGAGTGACCAATTAACTTCACCCTGAGCCCTGGGGGGGGGGGTTTAGGCTTTACTTAATCATTATCCCCTTCAAGGGCGCCCTATATGGCCTGAAATGATGTATTTCCCAAAGGAATGTTATCATTTTACGTTTACTCTCTCCCCTACGTCTATAGTCAGTCCACAGAGATTGCTGGACCGTCACTTGCCCTTGAGCATTTGTGTAGCGTCTATTTGTCGTGCCTGTCCGCTGAACCTTTCCAATTGGTCCCAGAGGTGAAGGGCTTCCCCCCAGTTGGCAATCCCCCGCCTTCCCCGTCTGTGTAAAAGGACATGTCAGACATCACGTCTTAAAGCGGACGCTCCAGCTGTGAGGCAAGAGCGGGAATACTCCAGGCAGGGAGATACAGCCCATTACTGAATATTTCTGAATATCCTTAGTTGGAGAAAGCCTATCAGGGGGGATTATATTATCGAGGGCCATGTCAAAACTGATTGAGTTCACTTTGACTCGCTTAATGCCCACGCCAAGGGCCGCTGCTGTAGCCCCCTCTCTCTGAAGGTGGGAGAGATGCTGCTTCACCATTAAAAATGGAGATGTTCCGCCGAGTGGGAACACTTGCTTGATGCCCCTGTCATCATGTGTTGTGCTTTGATTGCGTTTGTCACTGTAATACCTTCCCAGCAGTGGACTGTGGATTTTATGGCCAACATGAGATAAATTCTTATGAGAACCATTCTAATACAAGGATTAGCATACTTTGGGAATGGATAAGATGCTGCGGAAATAAGTGGGACAAATGCATCCTATTTAAAGTAGATAATTGTAAATTGTATTTTGTTGCGCAGAAGGCCCTACGCTTGCCAAGTTGCACACATTCATTGCGTATTGAGATGCTGAGTGGCTTAGACACAGGATAAGGAGAGCTACTGTATCTAACAGTAATTGTCTTGATGAACAGTGTAGATCATTGTCTACAGTTCCCACTGCTGCCTTTGTATCTTTCTGCATGTTCACTGTAGCGGGATAACCGCAACGCTTTGATCCCCGGGGATAATGCAACAAAATCAATAACGGGTTTATAGTGTTGGACCTGTGCCTCGCAAAATCTTCTTTCTCTTTACTAGAATACATAAAAGAAGACCTTTATTTATTGATTGAGTCATGGAGCGCTGCACGCGCTTCAGTATGGCCTCTTTGTCTCTTTCGCCGTCATGGCCCAACACTTCGAGGGCAGATTGAATTGGCCTCAGTTAGTGATGGATCATTGTTTTCTCGTCAAGCTTAGGCCAGTCTATTTATGGCTTCATAAATCCCTCCCTCACACAATCAGAAAGAGAGGATTTGGGCATTTTCCTGATCCCTCGCCATGCACCGTAGTGACCACCACCCCCCTGTTTCCCAGCAGCACCTGGAGCCATGGAAACTCTACGCTACTGTCGGCGTTCTGCTCGGCATCGACGTCCTGTCCCTCATGATCTGGCAGATTGTGGATCCGTTGCATATCACAGTGGAGGTACAATCAATTCCTTCATCCTCTCTTTTTTTTCGTTTATTTATCCTTTGTTTAATCAGGTAGAGATCTCATAAAAACATTCATAAAGAAAATACAAATAATACAAAATTACAAATTCAGTCAGCAACATATAGGGACATACAATATAAAAAGCAACTACAAACATCATATATAATGTGAGATATCGTTTAAAATCATTGAGGGGGACAAGACATCACAATTTTGCTTTGCAGTCTGATTTATGAGGTGAACTCTCTGTTATTTGGTTTTTCCTAGACATATTGATTGGCAGACTCACGCAGAATTTGAAAAATAAATAACACCCGTAGAATGATGAAAACAGACTCGCCTCAGCGATATAGTTTGAAATGAAATTGATTCCATCCCGTATGTTTTGCTGGCGGAGTTGTAGTGTGTCGTGTTAAGAAACTTCCTCCTCTGTCTGTGTTTGTGTGCGAGCAGAAGTTCACCAGAGAAGCCCCCAAAGGAGACCTGGATGTTTTGATCCAGCCTTTACTGGAGCACTGCAGCTCCGAAAAGATGAACACCTGGCTGGGTGAGAGGAATACTAACTACGTCCTCCATCCCCGTTCCTCTATCAGTCTCTCTGCCTGTCGCTCTATCTCTGTATTTGTCTTTATCTTAAAAAGTAAAACTGTGAAAACTTTAAACCCATTAAAGCCTCTTCAAATATTGAATAGTGTGGTATGAGCTACAGTAGAAACACCTACATGGTTCTTCAAAGCTGCCGTCTCCTCCGTCCTCACTAGGTGTGGTGTATGGCTATAAAGGGCTGCTGCTGCTGCTCGGCATCTTCCTGGCCTACGAGACCAAGTCCATCTCCACAGAGAAGATCAATGACCACCGCGCCGTGGGCATGGCCATCTATAATGTCGCTGTGAGTCTCACCTAGCTGTCTATGTCTGTGTGTGTGTGTGTGTGTGTGTGTGTGTGTGTGTTTCCCGCAGTTTGGCGGGTTACTTTAGCGGGGGGGACTAAGCTAAAACCTCCTTTAGATCGAAATCCTGGAATTTTCCTGGATTTCAAATCCTGGGATTGTTGATAAGCCCCGATTCAGACTTGGCAGTCTGAATGGGTTCCAGGTTTCTCCTGGAAAGCCCCGATTCAGCTACACCAACCAAATGGATTGAATTACAAATTTTTCATATTTTGCCAGTATTTTTAGAACATGCAAGTGCTCAATGTACCGCTGTTATTACATTGACTCCACACTGCAGCTATAGTAAGGCAGAATAGCGAGGTATATTTGGCCGTGAGAGTGCAGAGCCACCATCATTACCATTTGCCGATTCCCATCTGCCATCCGGAAATAATTAATAAGTCAATAAAACTTCTCTTTGCAGCAAGAAACACTAAAACAGACTGGATATAGATTTTCATTAGTGGCTTGCTTCACAATGACGTCAACACAACATGTTGAATGTATGATTTCTGGGTTTCTGTGAGACGTTTTCAGACTGATTACACAGACTGAATTCCAGGAAATTACTGTGCCAGTGTCTAGGAAGATTGCAGTGCTGAACCCTGGACCAATATTGCAAGATTTTGAGCCATGGACCTATTCAGACCAAAGGCAATTCCTGTAAAAAGCCAGGATATCAGTTCAGTCTGAAAGGGGTAGTATTAGCCTGCTTATGCTGCGTTCCAGAGATGTCAGAAAGTTGGAAATATTTACTTTCTACTAGGAAAAATGCAATGAAACTGCTCTTCAAGTCAGAATTCCAAGTAGAAAACTTGGGCAAGATTTTCTCAAATCTGCTTTAAGATAACTGATAATTGCATTTGCAGATCTGACGTCACGTTAACATGGTGGCATATACTGTAAACGTTACACAGCATCACTTTTAACATGTTTATAATCCTCATAATACACTTAAGTTCCATTTTCAGCATTGCATGACCTTGTTGCACTTACAGTTGCTAATGTTCTATGCTAACTAGCTAGCTAGCTAACGTGGCCCAATATAATTGACATAACATTAGTTTTTGCATGGGGAACAGGATTTTAGCATTAGCAAACTTGCTACTGCAACATTAGGTGACTACTATACTCCCATCTGATTATCACTAGTTTAGTGAAACAAGCACAACCTATAAATGGATTTCCTCTTCAACATACAGTATGTACATCAAGTCCATCATTAGGCTACATTTCAAACTTTTCTTCTCTATTCAGTTTGTGTGGGTAGCAGAACCTGTCTGACCAACACCATGCACTGCATCATAGGTGCAATGAATTATGGTCGTTGTAGTTCACTAACAAACTTCCAGTGCTAGACAGCACTTACGTACACTGATGAGGAAAGCCCGGTTTGAATGCTAACTCACTAACGTGAATCTTTCAAAAAAACAGACTGCTGAAAGTGTGTTAGTACTACAACGAACATAATTCATTGCACCTATGACCATGTCATGATTATCCCACTTGCAGAGGAAACCCATTTATAGGTTGTTTGTTCCACTACACTAGAGATAATCAGATGTAGTATATGAAGTATAATAGTCACCTAATGTTGCAGTAGCAAGTTTGCTAATGCAACCCTCATGATTATCCCACATTGTACCATATGCCACTTGTTTACAATTAAATGACAGATTGTGCCCAGGCATGCCCATTATACAGCGAATGATGTCGGCCAGTTGGTGGCGCTGTGTTTGTGCCGACAAAGTTTGAAACGTAGCCTTCCAAATAAATCTTAAAACAAAAATGTACTTGGGCGGATGTTAATTTACCTGGGCGGGCTGCCTAGATATAATCAACATATGGGAGGCCTTGGTGTGTGTGTGTGTGTGTGTGTGTGTGTATGTTTCTGTGCGTTTGTCGCTGTAGCTCTTGGCGGCCGGGCTAATGTGTTTGTCAGTAGCGTGCCTCTCTCCAGGCTGTGTGTTAGTCTGCAGACTTGGTCTTTCACTTCCAATCCCTCACAACCGCGCTCTCCCTCAGCAGGCATGTTGTGTTTTGCTGCCCTTTCTGCCTTCATTTCATGCTCTGCTGAGGAAGCGCCGCCGTCCTTAGCGGCATCGCTCACCTCCAGCCCAATTTCGGAGGCTTTAATGAGGGAGGGAGCCGGCCGGTGGGCTCGGCGGCCCGGGAACGTGTCCTAAATGACGACACCACGCGCCGCATGGGGCTCTGCGGCACGACCAGAAAACACAGAGACTTGATCCGACAAGGCTGCGGTCCGTCCTCATCAGCAGGAATAAAGTCACATGTCAGGATTCCTTATAGATACATGTTGCATATCCATGAGCTCACATGAGTTCCCTTCAGTTTTCCACTTCCTAAAGTCTGAAAGTCCAACGCAAACATAGTGTGACTGTGACAAGGTCTCTCAAGGATTTCATCTGCGGCCCAGTGTGAATTACTCTGGACATCCTCCCCTCAAGTGCTCTTCAAAGACATCACATCACTCCGTTTCTATAATTGGCCGAGCCTGTCCGCCCCGTCACCCGGGGAGATAAAGAAGTCAATTGTTCAACTGTTTAATGTGTATTCAAGAGAGAGGCCCCTTCCGCCGCGGCCGAATTTCACTCGACAAATCGCAGAGCATTCCGCTCGGCATGACAATTCAAAAAGACAAGTGTGGCATCCGGCGCCGGTTTGAAATGCCAATCTCTTTTTATCCCGCCGGTTCAGAGAAGCGCACACTGAGAGAGGTATTTTAATCAACGGCGTCTTCAATATGGCGGATTTTGTGTTTCTCATTTCCATCGTTGTATTTTAATTCATCTCCGAGGATTATCCATTATGCGCTGAACCCAATTTAAGCTTAAGCTGAGTGGGAGAATTGCAAATTGGTACAGGGAAAAATTTGCATGTGTTTATTGCTGTGTACTCTTTTCCTCCCTTCTTCCTCTTTTCGTCTGCTTTTGATGAATGGTGGCCCGCCGGATGCCCCTCTCTCTGTAAAACAAATGAGACTGATCCCAGCACCGCCATCTGCTAATGTCATTATGCTCTAGGATCTATTTATGGAATAAACCGCGTGAATGGGCCGAAAGGTGGCCGCAGCAAGAAATAGTCTAGAATAGGTTAGTTGCAGATAATTATAGGGGAGCGGATCGCAAGTGCAGGGAAATGCTAAAGCTGTTTTCTTTTTTGTTTTTTTGTTTTTTTCCAGTGAGTCAGGAGAAATTAATTCAGGGTTTCCATCCAATTATATAAAGTTAAGGTGTTAAAAAGTATTCAAATGTTTCATCTTTTCACCTTGATATGCAAGTTTATTTTTAATCAAGTTTCATTTTGATGCAACTATAAAATCAGAGAGCGATATTGACAGATTCTTCACATTCAGTGATATTTATTCAAGGCAGAGTTGGAAAGTAAGATAAACAAAATAAGGTCATTCACCAGAAAATGGGCATTATTCTTCTCATTTATAGTTTCAGAAGTTTCATTCGCTATATTCAATCAGAAACAGTATACGCTTTTTGTTATTTATTATTATATTAAATTGCTCTTAAATCAAATTCCAGATAGAATTAAAAGGTGTTTAAAAGGCTGTTCCATTTGGCTTTCTGGAACCTGTAGCTTACCTGATAACAGGTTAATTATGGATGAATTGTAGGACAGCAGCTGTAGACCCAATAGCAAGTGCACAGCAATGCTGTTTGTTCCAGGTGAAATGAATTGGAAGCGGCCTGACTGAGCGTGAGCCAGGATTGTGTTTGTGCCGTCATTGTCCTCCGGGCTGCGGCCTGTCTGTGTAAGTAATGACACAACAGAGAAAACATCGCTGCTGTTGATATCAGCCCGCTCTCTCCATTTGCCAGTCTGGATGGGATTTTCTAGCTTTCGCAGAGAGACGACCGACTGTTGATCAATATGTATTGATTTCTAACCCCCACCCCCACCCCCACCCCCCTCCACCTCTCTCATTTTTCATCTTACGTTGTTCTCAATCTCTGTCCCTCACTCCTCCACCCCGCTCATATTCCATCTATCTCCTACTCCCTCCCATCCGTCTTCCTCTCCCTCAGTCATCTCACCGCGTTTTTTCTTTCCCTCCCACCTCTCCCTTGCTCCCATTCTCCTTAATACGGAAACGAAACCTATCCATCCAGGTAATAGTATAGACATTAACAGATGACACTTAGTAATTAAACAGAAAATATCAGCAATATATCATAAATAATCATTCAATAACAATTCAACTGTTCCATCTAATGAATTATAATATCCTCCCTTTATGTAGATATGTAGGATGACAAAAGGGGAAGGAAGGTAAAATACTACACCGTTGCCCAAATTTTACAGCCTCATTTACAATACTTAAGTTTTCCTCAGTATTACCATTTCTTTCTCTGTCAGTAGCTGGTATTTTGGAGTACTGCTGGTTATATTGGGTAGGTAGACATCTCTTTCCTGTCAGTAGCTAGTATGTTGGAGTCTGTCTGGTCACGCCGGATCGGTACAAGTCTTTTTCTGTCAGCAGCTGTTAATTTGGAGCCTTTTCCGGTGATAGTGGCTATGTCGAAGTCTCTTTTTTTCTGTCAGTAACTGGTATATTGGAGTCTTTCTGGAAATGTTTGGCATGTACAAGTCTCTCTCTGTCAGTACCTGGCGTGTTGGAGTTAGGCTAGGGCGGTATCCCAAATTTTATATCGCGATAACTGTCCAAAGTCCAAAGACTAACCAAAGTCTCACGATACACAATATTATCGGGGGGGTTTTAGGGGGGTGGGGTGGTGGTAATTATTTAATTTCTTCCAAATTACATCACATTTCTAGGCTATGATAATAATAATTATTATTAACAGCCTAGAAATTTGATCTTACTATTCAAGCAATGGAGGAAACAATGGCCATTTGGTGTAATTTGCTCATTCCAAAATGGGCTGATTGTGGAAAAGGGAACCCACTTGAATTAAAAAGACACATTTTTCACTTGATTATTTTAGGTTTTTTTACTATCCTACCACTAATAGATTATAGGTTTCTAAGTTTTAATAAGTTGTACAATTGTGTTCTAAGCAACACATGGATATTTCTGGTGAAATGGTGATATTTGATTTCGAGAATATTGCGATATTTCGTGAATATCGCGATATTCACGAAATATCAAATATCAGCCCAAGCCTAGTTGGAGTCGTTAATGTTGTGTAGGTTCCGTTTTAACTCGTATGTTGTGTCTTTGCTTCCCTCTGCCTCAGGTGTTGTGTATGATCACAGCTCCGGTCACCATGATCCTGTCCTCCCAGCAGGACGCCTCCTTCGCCTTCGCCTCCCTGGCCATCGTCTTCTCAGTCTACATCACCCTGGTGGTTCTCTTTGTCCCCAAGGTAAAAAAACCCAAATGACTGTCCTTCTATCATCTTCTCATCCCTGCAGATTAGGGTGGCGATTTAAGTGTCAGACTTAATGAATTGCCTTTCATCAGGGATCTAAGTCGTCCAGGCTGTTATAATATATCACATAATGACTAGCTAGATTGGCCCTGTCAGCATCGATACCTGCCCGAGTCTTCAACAGTCTGCTCCAGTCAGTCAGCACGTGTGTGTGTGTGTGTGTTCGTCTGTCCTTGTGAGAACCAGCTTGAGTGTTAGATCTCTGGAGTGAGGACATTTTGGCCGGTCCTTGCTTCTCTAAGAGGCTAGTTTAAGATTTGGGTTTAGGTTAGAATTCAGATTAGGTTTAGGTTAAGGAATGAGTGTAGTCAATGGACGTGTGTGATTTTTAGATGCGGCGTCTGATCACGCGGGGCGAGTGGCAGTCGGACGCCCAGGAGACAATGAAGACCGGCTCGTCCACCAACAACAACGACGAGGAGAAATCCAGGCAGCTGGAGAGAGAGAACAAGGAGCTGCAGAAGATCATTCAGGAGGTCAGTATTTAATATTATCAGCATTTTGGACATTTCTGCTTCGTTGGGCAGTTTTTGGTAGAGATAGACAGGGAGGATGAGAGAGAGAGGGGGAGGACATGCAACAAAGGTCTGAAATCAAACCCAGTAGGAAGCAGTTACTTTGGTATGACCTTTCCATCTCACACCAGTGGTATTGTTATTCTCCATATTAAGACTACATTTCCATAAACCCCGTTGCTTCCTGTTCCCCCTCCAAATTCCTGAACAGGATCAACATGTTGGAAGTGATTTTTCCATCTTCCTTTCTCTCCTTCCACCATCTGCCATTGCCAGAATCTCTGAAAGATTTAGCTCTGTTTGCTCTGGAAGAACAGCGCCCTCTTCTTGTTTTGTGCCATAAAGCAATCCAGCAGATTTCTGTTTATACTAATGTCCCAAAATGAATGCAGTAATGGCTTATTGGTGTTAAAATTCTACACACAGCACCTTAAAGTTTCAATCCAGCCCAGAAACACTTGCATAAGCCAATATGCACACATAGACAGAGGGCTTGAAGGTCTCCAAATAAGCTCCTTCATCTGAGTTTGGAAATTGGAAATATGACTTGTTGCGCTTTTCTTTGTGTTATTTTGGTAAAAAATAATAACCAAATGGAGCCTGTAACAGAAGTAGTTTTTCAGTGTCTGTCATTTTACATTGGAAGTCAAGCAGCACTGAGCTACTTTGCGCCGCAGCAGTAGAATGAAGAGGAGAAAATGTGTATCAGGAATGTCATTATTTTTTACCCAAATTTACCCAATTACCCAAAAGTCGTCCAGTAGATTGGTATATCCAAGAGAGCAACTTCTAAGTATGCACAAAAATGTGTGGCAACTAAAAGTTTAACAAAGAATGAAATGGAAAACATAAATCAATACTAATTATTTTCATAGAATTGCAAACAATTGCATATTGTAGAACGTAAATGCGTGTCCTTTCAAGAGTGGAATCTCAGTAGACTAGTCAGGTCAACTCAGTAGGATTGAGATGCGAAATGTCAAAATAGCAGGTCGACTTTAAAGCAGTATTCCACTTAGTTTTAACATAGGGGTTATTCGGCACTTGACCACCATGAAAACCAGAATATAAACTACTCACTAAGATCAGATGCAGCTAGATGAGTTTGTAGCATTCGTTTACTTCACAAAAATAACCTGAAAACTGACATTTAACACGTTGGTGAACAGATTCAACAACAGATCCTGCTGCCGTGATTTACAATTGACTGAGGGTCCAACGTTTTAGAACATAATTTTGCCAAATAGCATTTTTATTGATAGAAGAAAACATAGCAGAGGGATACCATTTAGGAGAGATAGTTCCTGTTTGGGAGACCGGATCTACTTTTATTTTTAAATACTAATTTTAGTGTAAAGCAAGAATAGAAATGCAAAATGACGAAGGACCCACTTGGCACTAGTCGGACCCCTGTCGGCGTCTTTTCGGCCGATTGAGCATGTTGAATCGGCGTCGGAGCCGTCGGTGAGAGAGATCACTCTGATTGGTAGTTCGTGTTTTGCCTCTGGATGATTGGACTGATAAATTCTTTCAACATGTGGAACTGAACAGGAAAGAGCCGTGCGAAATTTTTAAAATCGGAGGTTTCATTTATCTCCAGCTCTCGACACAGGTTCGGGAAAGCCCCTTGAGCCTGTCGCTGGAGTATCCATGATTTCACCCATTTAGTGCGGTTTCTCCTTATTTTTCGCCTCCGCCTCTTCCTTTCTTCTTCCACAACCAAAAGACCAAGGGCTGACAACGCCAGTGCCATTTGCAACTTCTTATCAGACATATGGTATGGAGAGTTATTTCCCCTCACGCAGGCGCAGAACATACGTGCTAGTTGGCCGTTGGCTGTAGTCTTTGCGGTGTGTTCAAGTGCAACTTTTTGGACCAGACGCAGGCGACGTGAGGCGACGCAACAGTCGGCCTTCGTCGCCGCTGGTTCTTTGATGTCGGTTTGGTGTGTCGGGGCCTTTAAAAGCAGGATCTGTTATTGAATCTGTTCACCAACATGTTAAATGTCAGTTTTCAGTCTATTTTCGTGGCCTCATTCAAATGAATGGGAAGTAAAAATCCGAATGCTACAAACTGCTGCAAACCAGCTGCATCTGTTCTTGGTGATTAGTTATATTCTGGTTTTCATGGTGGTCAAGTGCCAAATAACCCCCATGTTAAAACTAAGTGGAATATTGCTTTAACTCAGTCAAAGCACATATCTGGATCTCCATCAAAGCAGGAAGGGATAGAGATAATAAGAACAAAGCAAGCTCAACCTATATAGGGTTTGGTATCTACTAACATGGTCATGATTTACTAAATAAGATACAGAGTGTGAAATCCTAATCTGGGCAGTTCATGGTGAGCAGGCTGCATACTTGGAATGCTGGCACCAAGAAATATATTGTTTTGGATAAGATAGCTTATGACATGACGGATACAAAGAGCTCAATGTCCTACAGATAGCAAAGTAGCTGACAGCTATACAGTACACAGGCTGACTCACTGTCAGAAGATTTGCAATTACTCATCCCTACAATATAATAATAAATTCCATCACTTTTACCATCAGCTGTTAACACGACAGCCATGCTCTCTGCCTCTTAAACGTCACATCTTGGCAAATCTGTTATCTTTGAAAATTCAAACTGTCACACTTGTTGTGTAATGTGCGCTGAAGTCACAATTCCAATATTTCCGACAGCACTCGCAGGCAACATTACATTCAAAGTGCTGTGAATTCAACAAAATCATACAAATCATACACTTTTGTCTTATTAAAGGAATAGTTCACCCAAAAATGAAAATTCTGTCATCATCTACTTACCCTCATGCCAAATGAAACACAGGTGAAATTTGTTAGTCCATATAACACACAGGGAGGTTGTCAGCACAACTTCGTAGCAGCCTTCTCCAAAACAACTGAAGTCAATGGGGACCAGTTCTTTAGAGTTCCAAAACAAAAACAGCCAAACAATCACGCTGTGAATAGAAAGACCTATACACCATTATTTGTTGCAAATCAATCAGCTGTAGTTAAGATTTGCACTAAATTATGGTGTAAATATACTGTAGGTCTTTTTGGAACTCTGAAGAACTGGTCCCCACTGACTTCAGTTGTTTTGGAGAAGGCTGCTATGGAGTTGTGCTGGCAACCTCCCTGTGTTATATGGACAAACTTCAGCTGTGTTTCAACTGGCATGAGGGTGAGTAGATCATGACAGAATTTTCATTTTTGGGTGAACTATTCCTTTAAAGAGTAAAGTATGGGCGTGGCATCCCAAGATTTTTGTCATCCCCATCTTTCCTGCCTCTCATCACTGTCAACTATCAAATAAAATGAAAATGCTTTATAAAAAAAAACAGTAAAGGTCCTTGGTTGAGCGTTTCCCGACCGTCTCTCACTTTCAGAAAGAAGAGCGTGTGTCGGAGCTGAGGAACCAGCTGTCGGAGCGGCAGGCCCTGCGGTCGCGGCGGCGAGCATCCGGCGCCACCAATCAGAACCACAGCTCCTCGCCGCTCGCCGTCCCACAGAGCGACCCCAAGTCCCTGGTCCCCCCTCCGGGATACCCCGTGCCCACCTCCGACAACCATCCCCTGCCCCCGTCCTTCTCCAACTCCTCCAACCTCTACCAGCCCGACAGCAAGATCAGCCGCAACAACTGCCACACCAGCCGGCTCCAGCTGCTCTACAAGTGAGGCGGGAGGCGGGGGGGCCGTGCGGGGGAGAATAAAGGTACGAACACGTGTTAGAGTGAGTGATAAATTCAGTATCCGTCGGCGAAGTCAAGTCCGAAGCCGATCCCACCCGAGGACGATAAACGGAAAATGCTTTTATCGAAGAGGATCTGTGGCAAGGCGAACAGCTTCCAAAGTAAGTTGGGAGAGCAAGCAAGGATTTACACTTATTCTCCTACTTCTGCCTCTCCTTTCTCTTCAGTGTCCAGCCGTGAATTCATGCCATTCTTCTTTTCTTTTTTACAAGAGAAATACGAGGATACACGTACATCCTGTGATCGCGAGTTAATTACTGTATACCACTCTGCATCTGTCGTCTGCCAGTGATTTAGAAGGTGCCATCTGGGATTAGAGAACATATCGTTCAGAATTAGAGACAAAAGCGAGTCATTGGTATCACGGCAAGGCATTTATCATATTTATTCTTTACCATAAGGCCTCTTAATGGGTTTGGATAGTGCTATGTACTGTGTTAAGAGGCTGGGTAAAAGGGGAGACTACAGCTGTATGATAAATGATGCCAGTTTTATAAGAAAGTAACTGGTCCTATCCATGACATAACAAGCGTAGTCGTTTTTTAACTCTTCCGGGTTAAATGTCTCGATCATGGTTTGTAGATTGTTATTGGTCTCTGTTCAAAGAGACTGCTGCGTCACTGTACATAGTTTTGTCCAGTCATGCTCAACCCTGCACTGTGCAGATGAAATCGGGCCGGGGCTCGCCGCTTCAGATGATTATAGGGCTGAATTCCAGCTGCGAGCCAAGCGAGCCGCGGAGGATGCTCCTCTCATCTGCAAGGTATTCGTAATAAGTGTTGTGACTGCCACAATCAAGCGCTGAATGATAATTTGCATGAGGCTAAAAGAATGAATTAAAGCATTCGGTTTGTTTGTGCAATGTTAGGCCACAGCTGTAGCTGGGTGTTTTATGTATTTTATGTTTTTTTCCAGGAAGTGGTCAAGACAGACAGACAGACAGACAGGCACCAGAAACCAAATGCAGTTCTCTGTGCTTAGGGAACAGGTTTCAGCTCCTCTTGGAGAACAACTGACAAAGCTCATGTGTTAAAAACTAGTCCTGAGAAAGGCTAATGGAGCCGAGATGCATTGTTGTTGAATAGGGATGGGACGATACGCTTATCTATAGATATGGGATTCAGGATTCACGATTCAGTAGAACCACGATACGATGTAGTAAATAAATGTTCAGTGTCAACAAAGTCTGAATTATGTTTTTTTCCGAGCTACAAATCTTGATGCCACTGACATTTGGATGGAGAGCTTGTGAATTTGTGATGGTCAAGCGTCTCATTTGTGATTACTACAGCAGAATAAAATGGAGCTAATATCACCATTTATTATTCTGTCCCACGATACACATTGTCACATTTTTGTATCGCGATATATTGCATTTCGATATATCGTCCCATCCCTAGTGTTGACTATTCAAGCTTTATCAATTGTCCTCCAAGGGCAGCAGAATTCTTTTCATCTCTGATTGATTCGTTCAGCTTGGAGGAGCTGCAAGGTCTGACAGCTTTTTGCCCTTTGAGGGAACAAGTCAAACACCGGGGGAGTGCTGCAGTACAGACCGACCACTGTCCAGCTCAATTGCAACCCGCTCTCTTGCTAAAAGCTTTAGATTTAATCCCCCAGGGTAATTGAGTTAGTTAATGCCGCCCACCATGCCTCCACACTGCCTCCATTTACAATTTCAATTTAACAGTTCAACAGTTAACAACTCATAGCGGACTTCCTCTTACAACTGATTTTTAATGTGACATAAACCAAAACCAAAAAGCCTTTATGATTAGTCTTGATACTAAAACCGAATTTCCCCTCTAAAAACGACTGCAGCATTTCCCCCCTGTGTTCACCGTTCTGCTTTTTTGGTCTCGTTGCTTTGTAAAACGAGTTCAGCCACCAAGGAGTTTTCAGGTATTTTAAGGACAGAGACCCAACACTTCCCCTCATGTTTTCAGCGAAACATTTTTGTGGCAGAAAGTGAGAGTGCCACGTGCTTTCAGGCTTTGGATAACTCTCTCTGTGGACTTACATGAAATGGCAGCCTTGGCTCTTGGCTTATCCGTGTGTCTGTTAGCTTTATGTTGCTGTGAAACGCACCGCCTGGTCTCACAAAGTTTGGTGAAATGAGCTCGACGTCTTTCCGCCCTGTCCAGACGCCAGTAGTATTACTACTGGAGGTCTGGCAGTGTAGTTTATACTTGGAGTGATTCAGTGATTTAAATCCAGCGCAGTTCATTATCTGTGACTATTACAGAATTCTGAACTCCAGCACCCTCTGTCAATTCAAGTACTGTCTCGATCATCGCTACACGATTCATGAAGTACAAAGACTTTGCGGGTAGACACATTCTGGAATCTGACAGGAAATAATTAGGTGGAGGAGACACAACTAGAAACAGTAGTTTGATAGTTTGACACTGAAATAGCACAGTGGAAAGTGGAAAGGGAAAGATGAGGGGAATGGGTGATACATTTACCTTAAACTGACCCAGGTTCAAGTCCCAACTCATGACACGAAGCTTTCTACTGGGAGTGAAGTTTTCGTTTTCAGAGAAAGTTTTTCTTACTCAACCATGACCAGAACCTTAACAAGAGACCCTAACTTTAACAAAATTGTTGTACTTGCCTAAACTAACTTGGTAACCTTTTCATGTGACAGACATGTGAAAATGGTTTGCCCAATTCATGCAGTCACACTTCATTTGAATAGTCCAATGCTGATACTCAACTTCCTGTCATGTGACTATAATGTTTCACTAAAGAGTCTACTGAGTTTCAATTGGTACTCAGAGTAGTTTATAGATATTCAATGTCTGGGTTAGATCTTAGGGTTGGAGTTAATGTTAGAAAGGGTTAGGTTTAGGTTTAGGGTAGGTATCATTGGACATTAGACACCAAATAAAGTGTTACCATTCCTGCTATTGTCACGTAATTATTTTGTGGTGGAGGAACGTAATCTTCACATAATTTGTGTCCACAACACCTAATCTGCATTTCAGAGTTTGTGCTCATTTCACAAAATGATGCGAGACTGTGTTGGAAATACAGTATTGATTTGCAGAGGCATGTAATGCCTCTCCCTCCGCACTGATACAGTGCTTGCCTATCTTTGTGACAATTCTTTATTTTTTTACATAATCCAGCCTTTAATTTAAATTCCGTGTTTGTTTTCATCTTCGAGTGCAATACGCAATCATAAGCATCTCTTTCATTTTCATAAACTCTTATGACAACTAGATTTGTGCTTGTACGATCTCTTCCCAAGGCTTAGAGTTGACCTTGTTTGACTTTCAATCTAGTCTCATGTTCTTTCTGTGTGTGGTAGCACAGCTTGTTTCATTACCGTGAGTCATTGAAGTTGTCGTAAGCACTTATGAATGTTGGAGTAATACTTGTGAAGCGCCGATGTGTTAACCATGAGAACATTGTACAGTGCTCATGCTGGATCCTTTTAAAGTGACCATCTGTAAATATATTGTATGTCTGTCTGTAATCTCTTGATGTATTTCAACTGTTTAGTCCTAAAGCGGTGAAGATGCAAGTGATGTTGATACAAATGAGGATTATGCACAACATTGATGCTGTAAATAATGATCATTAGGAAATATGTCTAACCTTGCACTTGCGTATACCAGCTGTATTTCGTGTGGTACAGTATTTGAAATATATTTCTATATGCTATATAATAATAGCTGATATTGGAGATTATTTGAAATGCAAGAATGATTAATAAAACTCATTGTTTTTTTCTCAGAATGCTGTCATCAGTTTTCACTGTATATGTCGTATTATATTAATTGAAAAAGAATTACTGTAGTGGGGGTCGATGTTGTCGCAATTCCTACTTGTCGCCAGTAGAGGTCAATAAAGATCATAGATTACTTAATGCCCCTTTAAGAGCAGTAGAGCTATCAGAGATAAAGAAAAACCAAATGAAAAATGTACAACATGAAAATGAAACACAAAAAGTGAAATATGCGCTGTACATAACTATAATAAGAGGAAAAATGAGGATATGAAATCAAACAACATGTGAAACTACTGTATTCCCACAGATCGCTTTGAACTCACCCTGGGAGTTTAATTCCTTCAGTTCCTCTCATATTTTCCACTGGTGCTCGTCGGTGCTGATCTGTAGGCTGGTGGAGGCGGAGGAGGCAGGGGATTACCAACAGTGAGAAGATAACCAGGGAGTTTCCCCCCTCTCACACACACTGTAGCTGCTGAGGAACTCTTGCTCCAGCGGAAACTTTCTCACCCGGTTTATTTTAGTAGGAGCTGTAATGTAAATTTATGCAATTACTGAGCAAGCCCGAACACATCATGGTGTCTTATGTAATACCGAGGCTATAATTATCTACTGTCACCTATGATGTGATCACAGGACTGCTTTGTTGGCTTGTTGTCCGCATCATTCTGACAAAATGGTGCCAAAACCCTCCACTGTCATTTCATACGTAAATGAATATAACAAAGTGACTGTCAGAGCTGTCGTGTGAAAAGCCTGAGAATTACGTTTTTTTGTTGAGGTATGAAATGTCATTAAAGTTGCGGTCCTCAAGATTTTTATGTAAAAATTCCCTTGTCTTAGCAGCGTAAATCACAAAGTGGAGCTGCAACAGAGAAGTGCGTCCTTTCCCTACTAATTGAGACACTGTGGATTCACCCTGGTCACTTCTCCAACCACAGGATGTTGTGAATCAAAATTTAAAGAGAAACTAAACCCCAAACCCAAATCTATGTAAAGACTGACATCCAATGATAAAAAGCATACTACTGAAATTGCCATCTGCTATTGGCTGATCTTTGGTGCAGGTGATGTCACCACCTGTTGTACCCCATAGAAGGTGACATCACCTGGCACCACAGTAGTTAAAAGGCTTTTCTAATGAAGTAAAATGATCCACCTTACAATAGGGACCCCTTGTAGTTATGTTAATGTAAAGTCTATCTAGTAATATAGTTATTATAATAACTCATAATAATAGGCTCCTGTTTAGACACATGACACAAGCTGTGTGTTCTGGCACAGCATGTTTAGAGTCCACCCTATCATTAAACTAACCTAACAGTAGCCTAAACTTGACCTCTTAACAGAGACACACACAAAGATGTGCAAGACAGCGAAAGGGAGAGTGCAGGCAAAACCAAAAAAAACAGCAGGGACAAAGTACAACGAGCGGAGGGAGGACAGAATGATTTGAGCCATTTCAGAGTGCAGGGAGATAGTGGATGCAGGGGCACCCGTAAATTAAAGTTCTTGGCCAGGGCCTGGAACGCACCCAAGCCCACTCTGTAGAGGGACATCAAGGGAGTCATAAAGGGGCATGAGCACGCTGCTCGGAGAAAGCCTTTACTTTCTCAAGAAGATGAAGTCCAGCTTGTGGAGCTGTCAAGCAAAGAGGGGTTTCCTGCATGAGAAAACCTGACACCTCGTACACAGTTCAGTCGCCAATTTGACATGCCTGAATTCTCAACGCAGTCTTGCCACCCAACGGTTCGTACTGCACAGTGTATCTTGATGGAAGATGGAGGATCACCTCGTACACAATTCAAAGTCTTGTTTTGGCTAGCAAACTAGCACTAGCTAACTAGAGCTAAGGTAGGCTATCAATAGTAGTTCTAGCTTGCTCTAAAAAGTAATCCGTCTGTAAAGGCTGATTATTTATGCCAAAATAGCACCAAAAAAGGAGGGAAAATAATAATCACATTTTGGTCACATTTTGAATAAAAAGTCAAATAATAAAATATGTATTAAACAAGAAGTATTTATTGGAAATGTTGTTTCCTAGTTGCTATGCCAGGAGGTCCTCCATTGACTTGAATGATTTCCAGCAGAACCAACGGAACTAGCATACGTGAATTGTGTACAAGGTGTGAGATTAAAACTCTAGCCTACCAGTTTGCCCAAATCGATGGGATAAAAGGCTTTTCTGATAGAAAGAAAAGGGCAGACCATTACTGATTTGAGGGATTTCTCAAGAAAAACCCTAACCCTCAGCATGAGGAAGCCGGAGGCCCTCTCCACCTACTTTAACTACTGTTTACCTACTGTTAAACAATAGGACCACTGCTGGTCATATTCAAATGGATAAGGCTCCGGGCTGACTGGCGGTTTTGGGGCAACAAGCAACATTCTTGTCAGAGTGTCAGATAATGGATGGGTCAACTCAAAGGTGTTTTTGGACCGGTGGAAGCAGTTCATAGCCTCAAAGAAAGATCCCCGCCCACACATGCTGCTGCTCGATGGGCACAGCTCCCACGTCTTAAACGCTGAGTTCTTAGCACTTATGTGGAACAACAGTGTGCATACTGTGTGCTGACAGGTCCTTCTTCCAGAGCTTGAAGTACCACTGGAAGCTGGAGGGCCGGGTGTTTACCAGAGAGAATGGTGGGAAGAAGCTTCAGAAACCACTCTTCCTGCCAAGGCCTGCCTTTCAGAGCAGATGATGAACTTTGGACTGATGAATCTGGGATGATCTTTACTTGCATTAGATGGTATGTTCCTCAAACAGTTTTAGAATTAAGGGAGGGATTTGAACTTAGCCTACCTTGTTCATATTGCATGCTCAGGATTTCTGGGTAAAGTTGCCTTGTGTAGCTTAAATGGAAAAAAAATGGCTGATACTGCAGTATATTATTTGCTGCATTTAAAACCAACATTTTAGTCTTGTGTCTATTGCTAGCCTCTTTCACTGTTGACAAGTTCATTCTGAACTGCAACTTCCTCCCCACCAGTAGCAGGTAAAGCTTCCTTCCTCTTTCTGGCTGTTCCTTTTTCTTTTTTTTTAATTTACCCTGTGGTTTAGTTGTTGGCTCTTGCAAAACACTTTTTGGCAGGAGTTTGCAAAATAATCGTTTCCTAAATTCTAGTCTTGATATACTGAGTACAACTGTTATGGACATAATTTTTTTTTTCTTTTTATTTGATTTTTTTTTTTTTTTACAGCACCACAGGCACCATGACAAGTTTTTGCAAATTTCAATAAATTACTCCAATTAATAAATAATCTAATAAATAATGTATAAAAGACTGTACATTGGTCTACAGATTCAGAACATCAAATAAATTCAAAAGCTACAATCAAAAAACAATTGCAATAAATAGGTAGGCTAGTCAGGACATTCATTGCAAAAATACATAAATAAATACATAAATAAACAAACATAAATACATAAATGCATACATGCATACAAATAAATATGTATTATAAATAGACAAAATTACAATTAAATATATCAGCTCCTCGTCATTGTCAGACTGTAGTGACATTCAATATGCAGTAAATACATTCTTAAAAACATTCCAAAGACAGTAGGTTGGTTGAGATGTGCATTGCAGTACAGCAAAAGGTACTGAGACTAAGATGGTAGTACATAGTACATAACATTATAATGTAGACCCATAGAGATTTCTATGGTTGTACATTATTATACAGTGAGCCCACTAATAAAACTGCTACAGTTAATGTAGCTTGCTTTACTTACTGGCTGTTTTCAGCCACACAGGAGGACCAGCAGCCTTTTGCACCAGCTGAAGGTGCGTTTGGACTTTACATTGAAACTAGCCTATGTTAAATTCAGCTGGTGCAACAGGCTGCAGACCTCAGTATGCAGCCACCACAGGTCTTCTTCTGTTGTCACAACCTTTATATACTTTAATTGTAGCTGTCTTGGTTGCTGTCAGCCATGTGTACTCACAAGGCAAACACACCAAAGAAGGTTTTCCCCGGCTCTTCCTCCAGCTTGTCCAGCAGCCCCTCCTCCATCACTGTCTTCAGCCGGTCTTCTCTTCTCAGGTTGAACACAGCTCCCATGTAAACGGCGCTGAACCAGTTTCCTTCTTCTTCCGGCTCGTCGCTGACCGTCCTTTGGCAGGCGGTGCGAAGAGAGTGCAGGATGGTCTCGTACTTCTTGTTGTCGTCGTTCCCGTACGTCCTGGACCATCGCTGTACGCTGTGGCTCAGGTGGACCATGGGCTTCGCAGTGGCATCGGCGTCGCTGTGGCAACTGACCCGGAACGAGGCTTGGCTGTAAACGAAGTACAGGCCGTCTCGAGGGATCACGATCTCGTTGTGGTCGAGCTTCAGCCCTCCTTGAGAGTGGTACTGGTCAACCCCCTCTTTCCACTCCACTGAGGTTTTCAGGTCAGGGTTGTGTTCTCCTATGGAAGGAGCAGAGAGAGGTGGTGACGGAGGTGAACGTGGATTTCTAACAGTGAGGTTGGACACTAATTATACATACATACAATACATACAATGAGTAATAAGGCAGGCGTTTGGAAACGTTTTCATATCATCGTATCCTAAAATAGACATAAATTAGGCCATGGACCGTGCTTTGACCCCAGATTTAGTCCCAGTGATACATACTGAAAGATTTCAGTTATTGTAGATTTAGTATTGAATTGTAGTGCTGTCTACACTGTATATGGCGGGATAATATTAATTCTCATACATTTCTAATTAGGATAATTTCTGATTAATTAAATAGTGAAATTAAACTATTCCTCATTTTGCTGTGGAACCCCTGGAACCTCCTCAAGAAACCCTAGATCCCCCTCAAAGACCCATAGAACGCCCTCAAGGACCCCTACATCCCTCTCAAGGACCCCTAGAACCTCCTCAAGAAACCCTAGATCCCCTCAAGAAACCTTAGAACCCCCTTAAGGACCTCTAGAACCCCCTCAAGAAACCCTAGAACCCCCTTAAGGACCCCTAGAACCCCCTCAAGAAACCCTAGAACCCCCTCAAGAAACCTTAGAAACCCCTCAAGGACCCCTAGATCCCCCTCAAGAAACCCTAGATCCCCCTTAAGAACCACTGGACTAAAGGAATGGCATCTTACTTCATTGAGCAACTCAAAAGTGAACAGAAGATTTAGATCGTAAGCAGGAATGACTTGACAATATCAGTCTAGAAAGTGTCTGCTTTTGATGTGCTCAAGACCTCATTTCCATTTCCTTTTTCCTTGTGTTTTTCAGTTTGTATATCAGACACAGTAATTCCCAGCTCAAGGTATTCTTATATGCAGAATATGTGGAGTCTGTATTTACCTTCTAAATGAATGGCAGCTCTTAGATTCCCAGAGATTTGCCTCAACGTATGGCGAAGGTCTGGAAGGGAGAGAAGACAGATGTTTAGAAAATGTGGCATAACTGGCAGGCTAATTTTCACATCCAGCCCATCATAGCAGCCCCAAAGTTCAGTATTTCAGTTTCTGGTGCAATCAGTATCAGATTAAGAGAAAGTCTAGTGGCTCAACTAGGGTTAGACCGATTTATCAGTTTGCGGACATATGGGGCAGTCATTTGATTAAAAATTAGATATGGTCCAGTCAGTGTCATCCATCTCTGATGTGATAGAGATTCCTCCCTGGCCACAGCTACAGAAAAAAAAAACATTTTCTCTGCATGTTTTATTTATTCATTCATTCATTCAGTAATGTTTTTTGTAAATGAATTCTTCATTTAAAGACAGTAATGTATCCCAGAGTTTCTCGCCTTAAAGAGTTGCTAACCCTAAAATAATTTAATTAGTCTGGGTTTCAATGGAGAGTTTTAGTGTTCCAATACAATTCTGGAAGACACACTGAATACTTGCAATACTTTTTGGCATGAAAATGATCAAATTTAAAGATACTGAATATCAGCACAAAATATCGTCTATTGGCAGCTTCAATACAAAAAGCCGTATTGGCTTTCAAAAGCCCATATCGGTCGAACCCTGGTCTCAACTCCAGAAATAGCAGGACGGCGTTGAACTTCTGAGAGAAATAAAGGGAAAAGTTCTCACCGTCAGCTTTCTCAGCATGATCTTGCTCCTGTACAAGAAAGAAAGAGAGGGATAAAGAGAACGTTAGAAAAGAACGGCTGGGTTCAGCGAAGTCAGAGCAACTCACAAGATATCCAGTGCCTTCAATAATTCAGATCCTAATCCAAGACCTGTGTTCCCACCTTGGCATGCCCGGTGAAGAAGACAGCAGTGGCAGCGAGGCAAAGTGTAACCGCCAGCAGGGCTCCGGTCAGCTTCCAGCCATGTTTGCTGTTTTTGTTGTTGTTGGCGGTGTGTGTTGCTTGTTTCCCGGCCTCTGAAGTGGCGTCGACGTCGGCGTCCAGCAGCACCATGCAGTCTCCTTCCATTACTTCAAACTGGTTTCCCTGCAGCCCCATCATTGTGTCTAAACAGTCAATTCAAGCTCGCAAACAGCAGCAGAGTCTGGGTTTTATCAGGCTTATCGAAGGCTTTCTCTGGGTTTCTGACTTGTCCTTCTCCTTCTACTCTGCTGCTCTGATTGATTGACTGAGTCTCCGAGCAGCTTTTTAAAACCGTAGTTTCCTATGGGGGGAAACTCCCGTGATGTCACTCAGTGTGAGTGAGTGGAGAGTCGATGAGGAAGAGAGAGCAGAGCTGGAGAGGCTCTTACACACCACACACACACACACACACCTACGCACACACACACACCTACGCACACAGCATCTATATGACTGTATTCTCCCATTAATGTACACACACTCAAACACACATGTAGAAACCTCTATCATGCCTCAATACATACACACCCACATGTATACACTGATAAGCACACACCTACACACACACACACACTGACAAACACAACTACAAACAACTAAACACACACTGATAAATGCGCTCCTGAACACACACCTAAACACAGACAGGTGGTTATGAACACACATACCAACACACACAAGCACACTCACTCCCAAACACACCCACGCATACCAAAACACCAACACATACACACACACGCGAACATATAGACACACACACACACGCATACTGATGTATACACACACAATCGCATTCCATAATGTATCAACACACACACATACCAAAACCCAGAGACACACCGACACACCCTGACACACACACACACACACACACACACACACACACACACACACACACACATACAAATCCAGAGAAAACCCACAAACCACAAACAGTCCATTCTATCAGGTTGCAGGTCTGGAACTTCCTGTTATTTCTGTCATTCATATTTATTTCTGTTACACTATTGTTTTTTTTTGTTCACCTGGTTTTAAACTGATACTAGCAGATGCACTAGTTTCATAACCAATATCCAATAGGGAAACTAATAATGCCACATGAAATAGATGTTATGTGCGTATGTTGTGGTGCACTGGTCACCTATGTGGGTCAGATGTGTGGAAACTGGGTTGCATTGTGGTACAAAAGCAGAGCAACCAGCCACCCATTCATCACACAGCTACTCATCATTTCAGCTGTATTGCCAGCATTAACCTATAATTAGTCATATTGGAAATGTATTTAGACAACACACACTCATTATGATTTTCAAAATGGGTTATAAGGTAGAAACAAACTGCAAAAGTGTCATGGTCGGTATCTACAATGTTGTGTCACTTCCTCCTTCCTGGGGGGGAGCCCACATGCTTCTATTCCATGTGAATATTTGAGTAATTGTGTATTTTTCATATTTCTGTGTCAGGTGTATTCCTGATGCAGTCCATAAACCTGTCATTTTGCTATAATTACATAGATTATGTTGAAAATAACCACTGTTCATTGCAATATCTGACCACAAAGTGTCTGATTACCCTAACCTAACATATTTTCATCGTCATTCAGGTTAACATTGTGTCTATGACAACATAACAGTTTTGATAAAATTTCTAGTAGTAGCAAGGATGAGTAATAGTGAGTGTGAACTATTATCCTCTATTAGCAGACAGGAGTATGTGTGGGACCCAGCTAGTCAGAGGAAGGTCAGACAGAGAACGACTCAGACGACTGAAGGCGATTATAGGTCACTATATCTATATATTTATAGATTATATGTTAGCTTTGATTACTCATACAACTCAAACAAGAAAAAAAACAAGACGATTACCACAACTTGAAGGAATATTGAGATGACTACAGGTTGATCTAATAATAGAATGTGATATAAAAACCATAGTCTTGAGTTGACAAGCAATCAGTTGGTCTTTTCATCGTCACTGTTAACCCACACACCGGAAAGAGGAACATCTTCCTACATTTGCGGCCGTAACAATAAACAACGAACAACAAACAGAACGCAGTTTACGTCAGCCGCTCATCTTTCCGCTAAAAATTGAATGATATGATAGGTAATGATAAGAAATGATCCCCGGGGGGAAGTTGGGGCATACGGCAGCAAACAACCGGACGCAGCAAAGAAAAGTCGAATGTAGACCGCAAAGCTCGCAGAGAGAGCAAACCTCAGCCAACACTGAACAATTCTCCAACTTGCAGTGACGCCCAAACACAACATACCCATCACTTCAGTTTTTAAGTTAAATTGATTTCTTGACCTGCAAACATACCTGTAAGATTTGGAATTAAGTCTCTATCTCCGTCAGTTTCATAGTTATGGCTAAACACGATAAACGATAATAATGCCGGGAATCCCAGATCCAGAATACCACCAAAATCTCAGGTTTTTTGGCCTAGTGCCTATCTGTTGACCAAATTTAATGGAAATCCGTTCATAAGATTTTAAATTGTCCTGCTGACAGGCAGACAGATAAACAAGGGCGAAAATAGAATCTCCTCTGTATACAGTGGTAATTTTAGGACATCTTAGTCATTCGTAGCTGTACTTTGTCAAACTTAGATGGAACTCGTCAGATTTAAATGGACTTGAGTCAGGTTTAGCTGTCTTTTATCAGACTTAGCTGGAACTCGTCAGATTTAGATGGACTTGTGTCAGGTGTCGCTGTCTTTTGTGAGACTTAGATGGAGGTGTATCAGGTTTAGCTGTACTTTGTCAAACTTAGATGGAGTTAATCTGCAGTGAAGAGCAGTGTACAATCAAGCAAGTTACAATTAACTGTGCAGCAATTCTGATAAATCTGATTCATATCTGGATACAGCTCTCTGCCACAAGTATCCGTCTTATCTTGATAATGTGGCATGATTTTTTGGAAAAAGGTAAGTACAGCTAAACCTGATACATCTCCATCTAAATCTGACAAGGGCCATTTAAGTTTGAGAAAGTACAGCTAAACTGCAAGTCCACGTAAATCTGACAAAAGATAGCTAAGACTGACGCAAGTCCATCTAAATCTGACAAGTACGTCTACGAATGACAAAGGCGGCTGAGGATGTCCTAAAATGGCCAACATATCGGTGGAGGTAATAAGTTTATAGAACAAGAGGGTCATATTTACATGACCACACAACCGAAGATTTCAACACTAAAACATGTTACGTAGAAATATTAAAATGTATGGGTTACAGCATTAAGAGGCTTTATAGTTGTGTTACAAATCTATCATCTAACACGTCTGCATCCATCATGGAGGCCCAGTGGAGAATTTTTTGTTAGTTAATAATAATGTCTAAATATAGAATAACTAGGCTAGAAAAAGAGATACCTGAAAAAGATTGTTGTGGTGTGCATGTCAATGTGCAATGTTAAAAATCCTGAACCCAGAAAAGTATAAAGAAGATAAAGTCAGGTATCTCAGCACCATGCACCTGAATGTTAATTGACATTAACTGAGACAAACTGTAAAACCTGCAGCACAATTTGTATTGTAGCTGATGGGAAGTCATACCATAGTGTTTAGCCCGAGTTTCACATTAATGCGTTCTATCTTGGCAATGACACCTATGGTAATTTGTTATTTCATTACTAGCTAATGTAATGTAACCTTATGTAAAAGTAAGAAAATAACATTAACTTCACCATCTTGTTTTTGCTAATAACATGGTCAGCCTACTGTTTGCTAATTAGCATTAATGCTCTGAATTTGCACCAACAATATATTTTAGCAGCTACTGGTAGTTGATAGCATAAAGATGAGTGGGCCTGCTGATATTTAACGTTAACCGACAGAATAAGTGAAGTTATCATTATTTGCTTCACTGCAGGGGTTGAAGACCATGTCACATCTCAAAAATAAGTTTAAGAGTTGACATATTTCAAAATTGACTATGAAAATGCCTAAACATTAGCTAATAAACAAATAATAATTAGAAATTACCATCTGTGATGGCCAAGGTAGAACGCATTTGAAACTCAGGTTTGAGAAACTACACTACAATACAAATTGTGCTGCTATAGAGTTTGTCTTCAATCAACACTTGCATGCACGGCTCTGAAGTATCTGACTTTTCCTTCTTTACAGATTCCTTGACGTGAATAAACAGTTGGTTTTTTTGCTTTGTTAGCTAGTTAGCCAGCAGGCTAATTTAGCAAAGCAGCTGGTGTTAATGATGTCACTACTAACCACTACTAATGCTAGCTTCGACTAGATATGTTAGCTTGTGTGCAGTTATATGTTAACAAGAAGACAGTTATGGTTAGCTGACCAGATACTAGCTAAATAACAAGCTGACATGATGTAAACACAAAATTGATCAAATGTATCAGTGATGAAATGATAAGTTCCCAGTCAAAAACAGCACAGAAATTAACTATGTCTATTCAGTTCTGTTGGCGGCCAAGATGCACATTTAGAAACATAATCAGTTGTTCACACAACCTCCAATATGGCCACCTGAAGCTGTGTTACATCACCTGAAAGCCTTCTACTGCACTGCGCAATACAGCATCAGTGTATCTAGATTAAATAGCAAGCAATCAAGCAAAATCTGAATGAGAACAATTTGAGTTAGATTACTGTGTAATTGTGCTGGCTCACTGCAGTCATCGCATTCACCTTCAAGTCCAGTTCAACTTGAGGACAAAACAGCTACACTCATTTGAGTTGTTACAACTACAAGAACTCCTTGGAAATTCATTTTTGTAACACTTTCTGTCTGGGGATTGCATCTGTGGTTTTAAGAATATGGACACACACACACACACTCACAAATTAGCCAGCATCATGAGACTGTGTATTTTTTGTATTGTTCAAGTTAAGATTAGATGAAACTTTAATGATTCCTGTGGGAAAATTGTATTGTTGCAGCAACAAACAAAAGAAAAGAAAAAGCATATGGGGGCATTAAACATAACAGAACTGAAACTTTCAACAGTAGCTGAATGTGTTAAGTAGAAATAGGAATGAAAAGTAAGAAAAAACTACAGCACTAACAATAAAAGACTGCAAACTTCCCTCATCAGTATTAACCACAACCGTTCCTGGTAGATAGTTCCCCAAAATATTTTATGTTTTATTATAAGCAGAATATTATTGCTCAGTGCTAATGAATTTCTAATGCTAATGAAGTTCTGCATTTCACTTGACATCTCATTCAGAGAGAATGACTAAGTTCACACTTCTTCTCTCCATCGTCTTTCCAGCGAGGGAGATTTAGTAGAGTAGGAGGGGAGCATACCTTTCTACAATGAGATGGCAAGTATGAGAAAAAATGAAAATGCCCCTTATTTGGCCACATACTCCCACTGCTACTCTGTATTGTCTCATATTGCAAGGATATGAAATGAAACTCCCCTCATGTGGTTACTGTGGTCACTGTCATATCACCTTGTACTCCACCTTATCTCCATTTCTTTTCTTTCATTTATTTCCCCATATACACCAAAAGCACCCATGTGTCCCTGGTAGATGGTTGGCTCCGGTGCTCAATGCTAACACTTTAGCATACACTATGTTGAGTGATAGTAGCCTCCATGCTAGCACTTTAGCATACACTATGTTGAGTGACAGTAGCCTCTATGCTAACATTTTAGCATACACTATGTTGAGTGACAGTGGCCTCCATGCTAGCACTTTAGCATACACTATGTTGAGTGACAGTAGCCTCTATGCTAACATTTTAGCATACACTATGTTGAGTGACAGTGGCCTCCATGCTAACACTTAAGCTATACTATGTTGAGTGATAGTAGCTTCCATGCTAATACTTTAGCATACACTGAGTGATAGTAGCCTGCATGCTAATACTTTAGCATACACTGAGTGATAGTAGCCTCCATGCTAATACTTTAGCATATACTATGTTGAGTGATAGTAGGCTCAGTGTTAAGTTAACAGTTTAGCATGTTGAGTGATATAGTTTCCATGCTAACACATTAGGCTTGCATAGGCTACACGATGTTGAGTGGCCACTATCTCAAAAGTGAGAAAATGAGAACTTGTAGCAGCTCTAGCTAAATTTTAAATAGGCTAAACTTAAATGATATGCGGATAAGTCTGGCAGTGTTGTGTAGGAGATTGGTAAAATTTAGGCTACACAAAATACGTATGTGTCACACACTCTCACTACTATCACTCAACATAGTGTATGCTAAGTGTTTGCATGGAGCACTGGAACTAATAATCTACTGGGGACACATGGATGATTTTGGTGTCTTTGTTCTCATCACTTACCAGTAAATTGATCTACCAAAAACTCATTGTATTTTAACCGCCACCACCACATCCATCTTTATCTGCACTTCTCAGATAATGCAGCGAGAAATTCCTCTGTGTTGAGCTCTGTAAGGAAGAGTTATGGTACATGCAGTAATGTTTGCGGGCTCCATTGAGTCCTCAAACGCACTTCACTTCCGTTCCAGTGGAATGGAGCAGTGCATCATTCACACAACTGTGTCAACCACATGAAAGCCTACAGAGGAGATTCAACATGAAAGGGGAGATATGGAGGTGGGTTTCACCAGAGGGGAGACTGGAGAATACTTTTTCTGTTCTTCTGTGGGTGATGATTCAAGGATTTGAGAGGGCAACCCAAGGGAAAACCCCCACTTTTCCCCTGTTTGGTTTTGATTCAGTCCCCCCCCCTCCCCCCCCCCCCCCCCCCCGAAAGTGAAAATCATTAGCACCAAAATGTGTTGGACAGCTACCCAGTTACCATGTAATCTTAATGCAAGTCATTCTCATTAGAGAGGGCCAGAGATAAAAGCTCAACTTAAGAAAGTACAGGGTTTTTGGTATACATAGAATGGATTCAAAAATAGAAAGAGAAACACATCAGGAGGTTAAGGAAGATAGAAACAAAAAGAAAAAAAACAAGTTTGAGGAGTCCATAAGTAACACAGGAATCAACAGTTTTGACAGCTTTCTTGTTAGTAGAAAATTGACACATTTACTGTTCTGATCCCCAAGACTGAAAAAATAATATTACAAAATGTACACTTGTGAATATGAAATTTAGCTAGGATAATAATTAAGTTAATGAGATAAAATTGCTTCTGACTAGTTTTGTTATATTTAAGGAATCCGAACAGCACATTTCAACAAAGGAAAATGACAGTATATGTTATTAATTACAAATCTAGTGTATGTTTTGCCGATGTGTTTTTTGGTGTGAGGAGGAAGTATAGCTGAACCAAACAGAACCGCTGAACCTGCCAACCTCTCTCCACTGAGGAAACGAAAATACAAACTATTCCAGAGGATTAGAAATGATTTTTTCACTTTCGGTCACATGGGGGATCTGTTTCCACTTGCATTCTAGTTCTTGTGCTCTTGGCAAGAAGGGAACGCCAGTGTTGGGCAATAGCGGCTCCATAATGAGGCAATGCAAACTTCCTATGAATTATCTATCAGGGTGAGGCCAGCAGGATTTCAGCAAGGATAGGGAGGGAAGGAGGGATTGAGGAGGAGGAAAGGTAGGGTTTGTGTGGAGGTGGATGAAACCAGGTAGAGAGGAAACTCAGGCCCTCTGACTAAAGTGAAACCTGTGGTTTCCTGTCTCCTCTCTCTTGTAAAACAAACCACGGAGCTGTTTTGCATGTAAGAGATAGATATCTGTTGCTGCGGTTATGGTTGCAACACAAGCACCACTTTTTTGTCATCATGGGGTAAAAGGTGTAAAGTACCATATGGGTTTTTGAAGACTGATATTGATCTTTTTGAAGTAAAGCTGCCAATAGATGATATTTTGCACCAATATTCAATATCTTGACTTGAAATTTGACAATTTTCATGCAGTAAATTTCCCCAAATTTCCAATTATTCAGTGTTTCCCCCAGAATTGTATTCGTGTCATGGTGGAAACGCCTCTGAAACAAGATTTAGACTATCATGGGACACTAAAACTCTCCATGGAAACAAGGCTGGCAGTAGCTATGGGCAGGGTTGGGCTCAGCCCACCCAAAATTCAATTGGCTTTATTGGCATGAGATTTGACATGTGTTGCCAAAGCACAATTACGATTATGAAAGACAATGTTAAATGTCACTTTTCAGTGACAGTAGTAGTCTTATTCAAACTTCAGTTTGAGTTTGAATAAGACTACCTTCTAGTTTTGTAAATATTGGCTATGGTGAGAAGTCTCACTTGATTAGGTTTTAATTTTATTTGAGAACTAAGCTCATCCAATGAAAATAAATGTTATGGAGTTGATTATGTTAAAATATTGTCACGGGTTAAGGTTGGCGGACTCTAAGGCAGAGACACAACACATAGAGGCAGCAGGACAGTTCAAATAAAGATTTATTTCAGGGTAGGGTGAGAGGACGAGGCTGGCCTGGAGGGCGGAGGAGTCCTAGGCTTGACAGCTGACTGACGAGGCGGCAGACTGGACGAAGGACTGACAGGGTTCCAGAGCTGGAGCAGGCGGCAGGAGTCAGGACGGGATCTGGACAAACAGGCAAGAGTGAGTCTAGGCAAAAATGCAGGACAGACTGAAAACAGACTTAACAGCTTGAAAGTGACTAACAGAGTAAACTGAGTCAACAATCTGGCGGAGTCGGGAGGTTTGAGCCAGGCTTAAGTAGTAGGGATGATTGGGTGATGAGTTGCAGCTGAGCAGACCGGCTCCTGACTCCGGACACCTGACTCCAGCTCTGTAATCAGATCACACACAAAGAGAGAGAGAGAGAGAGACTAGGAGGCAGAGGGCATGACAAATATGGATGAAGGTATTTTTTTATTTTAGGGTAAGTCAATCTGCTTTCAAAGTTGGGTAACACTTTACAATAAGGGTCACGTTAATGCTTAATAAGCATTAACTAACCCTTAATTAACAGTTAACTAATGTGTAATTTACTAATGGTGTTCATGTTAACTAAGGTATTAATTTATACATTATTTAATAGTTTATAAAGATGACTATTCACTAAAGATGATAGGTCACTACCTCCCAATTTCCCTGCTTCAAATTGTTCTTTATAAATTAGAATAGAATAAAATAGAATAGAATACTACTTTATTAATCCCCATGGGGAAATTAATCTTCTGCATTTAACCCATCCAAACACCCCATACACAAACACACAGCCATAAACTGGAGAGGCCTAGTAATACTACTACTACTACTACTACCACTACCACTACCACTACTACAACTACTACCACTACCACTACCACTACTACTACTACTACTACTACTACTACCACTACCACTACTACTACTACTACTACTACTACTACTACTACTACTACTACCACTACCACTACTACTACTACTACTACTACTACTACTAGTAATACTACTACTACTACTACCACTACCACTACTACTACTACTACTACTACCACTACCACTACTACTACTACCACTACTACTACTACTACTACTACTACTACCACTACCACTACTACTACTACTACTACTACTACTACTACTAGTAATACTACCACTACTACTACTACTACTACTACTAGTAATACTACTACTACTACTACCACTACCACTACTACTACTACTACTACTACCACTACCACTACCACTACTACTACTACTACTACTACTACTACCACTACCACTACTACTACTACTACTACTACTACTACTACTACTACCACTACCACTACCACTACCACTATTACTACTACTACTACTACCACTACCACTACCACTACCACTACTACTACTACTACTACTACCACTACCACTACTACTACTACTACTACTACTACTACTACTACTACTACTACTACCACTACCACTACTACTACTACTACTACTACTACTACTACTACTACCACTACCACTACCACTACCACTATTACTACTACTACTACTACCACTACCACTACCACTACCACTACTACTACTACTACTACTACCACTACCACTACCACTACCACTACTACTACTACTACTACTACTACCACTACCACTACTACTACTACTACTACTACTACTACTACTACCACTACCACTACTACTACTACTACTACTACTACTACTACCACTACTACTACCACTACCACTACTAGTAATACTACTACTACTACTACCACTACCACTACTACTACTACTACTACTACTACTACTACTAGTAATACTACTACTACTGCTACTGATACTACCACTACTACTACCACTACTGATACTACTGATACTACTACTGCTGCTACTACTACAACTACTGATACTACTAAGTTACTGATACTAGGCCTACTGCTGCTACTACTACTACTACTACTACTGATACTACTACTACTACTACTACTGCTGCTACTACTAATACTAATAATATGTTTATGATTAGGAATATTAATATTCATATAAAAAATAATAAGGTCCTCCCATGGACAACCAGTGTAGTATTGATCAATTCTACAATAAATATGTAATCAATCAAACTGCATCATATCAGAGGTGGACGACACTAACTGGACCAGATCTGATTTTTAATGAAAGGACAATATCTGCCTCATATATCAGCAAACTGATAGATTGTTTTAACCCTATAAAATAGTGCAGAATTAAAGAACTAATTAGCGATCAAAGGTGTTGGGGCTACAAGTGTTACAACACATCATGATGTAATAAAAACACTGTGGTACTCAGTGAACGATACAACCAGTATGATTATGAAAACCATGCTACTCTGTCCCCTTGACAAGTTTGCTTGCAGCGCCACCATGTGGTCAAACTGGCTGATAGATCCACTAATGCAGTGATTCTCAACCATATCAAGGACCTCTAATTTAGTCCACATTAGAGCCACAGACCCCCATTTGATGATATTTTGCCTCTTGGAACCAAATCTGGGAATATTTTTATTGTTAGATATGATTTGTCCAGAATTCCATTCCTATCTGTATTGTAGGTAGAGAGATAACAGTGAAACTATGATCAAAACAGTCATTCTTCTACATTCTCTAATTGTGTTAACTTCTTATAAATGAATAATGCTGAAGTTTAACAATTCATCAATTTGCTGGGGACCCCCTGGAACCCCCTCAAGGACCCCTGTTGGTCCCCAGACCCCTCGTTGAGAACCACTGCATTAATGAATGTACCTCTGTTTGGACCAAAATGAAACTGTAAATTGCTCTAATAGAGCTAATCTTGGAATTAAGCCATGTTTGTATGCGTTATCATTTTATGATATTATCTGATATCATGTTAATAATTGTCTCATTTATTATTTGAGGGAGTCATTGTGTATGCAGTGAAGGTCATAATGCGTATGGGTCATAAATAAAAGACTATTGTTCACATGCAGTGGCGTGCACAGCCTCTGAAAGGGACAGGGGCAAAGTTCTGTAAAAGGGCAACTTCTGGTCTGTGCTGGTGGCTCAGCTGGCTGAAGCAACTACCATTTAAATGCAACACACTGGGTTCCAAATCTAACCTTTGCTGTTTGTGACTCTCTCCTATCCTTTCTGTCTCTTTCCACTGTAACCTGTCTAAAAAAGCAGAAATGCCATAAAACTGATGTTTAAAAGGGCATTTCTCCAGAAATGCTACAGGGTCGCAGGGGCAGAAATTTCTGAAAACCTGCCTTTATAAAACTCATTTCCGGTGAGTTTTCTACAGTGACATCATGTACATCCCCTTTCAAGGGAGAAAATGCAAGCATGTACTTGCAATTTTCATCATCCAATCTAAAAATTACAGGTCATAATATGAAAATATCGAAGTAGTTTCTTTGTTTAGGAAGTTAGTTTTCATTTCCATTTTCCATTTCCCCATAACTTAAGAAAACTATTCCATATAAGATAAGAATGCATTGGATCAGTATTTCTAGATTATGTCCCTTGCTTTATACAACATAGTGTTTATTAATGTAAATTTCCAATTTCTTCCAAATGTTGCACTGTTCTATCAATAAGAGTCAATGCTCAACTCTTTTTGCCCTTAAGAATTCCAAGTGAATCTACACTAGGCTGCTGGAAGTGAAGAGGCATTTTGAGAATCTCTTTATTGATAGTTGGGCATGCTATTTTAAAAATATGACCTATATTCAGACTAAAAATAAACATACAGTGAATGGTGTAAAAAAAATTAGAGGAGTCAAATTAATGTAGGCTGAGGTTTAAAATTGTGTTTACAGGTTTACAGTTTCTCAATGCAGTTTGTCATCTCTCACAATTTTGGCAGTTTTTTTGTCTGAAGGAAGGAGCTACAGACATTACTAAGTAAACTTGTGTATTCAGGGTATTGTGTATTTCCACCATTTGTCTTTATAAGGGAAAAAGAAGCACAAATCTATATTTAAATAGAAATAGAAGATAAAAATAAACATGTATCAAATAAAAGTGGATATAATTGTTAAGTAATAGAAATGAAAGTACTGTATATAAAAAATAAATATCAAAATAAACCTAAAATAAAATAATTAAATAAACATTAAAGAAAAACCTGGATATAACTGTAAAATAATAGTAACATAGTTACAGTACATAAATATCTTAATGAACAAAAAATAAATTAATAAAACATAAAACGTTCATTAAATATTAAAAGGACAATTAAATACACTAAGGAAAATCTGTTATAAATAGCATAGATAATATTACTAATATTACCTATTACTAATATTATTAGTAGTAAACAATGACTAAAAGGTTAAAGGGCAGATTAAAGTATAATCAAAGTAATGACAATACAGGGGGCAAACATAATGTAGGCTAATGTTTGTCACCAATAATAATATAATTTAAAATGAAATAGTAATAATGATAATGATATTATTATTATTATTGTAGTTATTATTATTGATATTATTTTGTATTATATTATTTATATCATTTGGTTGGTGGGTGACAGTGAGGCTCTCCTAGCAACGCTGTAAATCACACCGGCGAGTTCAACCATTCTACCGT
Organism: Centroberyx gerrardi; assembly: GCF_048128805.1. Taxonomy (NCBI): domain Eukaryota; kingdom Metazoa; phylum Chordata; class Actinopteri; order Beryciformes; family Berycidae; genus Centroberyx; species Centroberyx gerrardi. The sequence goes on from NC_136015.1 coordinate 2,668,140, forward strand.
AAAACACAGACAAAATGTTCCCTTTGAAAATAAAGCTCACATTGGGTGTTGGGCAGTTTAGTGCTATACAATCAGTTATATCTGTATATTAGGGATGTGTTGTGTTTTTTAAGGAGTCAAACAGGACTAATCTAGTGGCGTCAGATAGGTATTTCAAGGTGGGTTACTTTTTATTAAATTTTTTTAGACACATTACGGTTCCTGTTACCGGGGAGTGACTCACAACAGACAGACACAATGGAGCTGCAGTAACAATGTAGATAGCATGTGCCTGGTTTCTGCAGCACATATAGAGCTTTGATTTAGTGTCATTCAAATTCTGCCAATGCATTGTTTACGTGTTATTTTCACCAGGTTGCTAGCAGCTAGCCGTTGTGTTCTGTGCAGGGGAATCAGCCTAGCTTGCTTGCTAGATCCGGCGGTAGCCACGTTAGCAAAGCACCTGCTGGAGATCTGCTACTGGGATTGGCTTTATTTCCCCTGTCAGATATTGTAACTAGGCTATTCGTATAACCTATCAGAGAGATATGGAGTTTCCTTTTGATATTAACCAGCTCTTCTCTGAGAGGGTCTCGGTCTTGGACCAGAACCTCGTCGCAGGGCGTAAGTCAGTGGGAAGGTAAGTTACTGAAACCAGCCTGGTCTCCCTTTTCTCTTTGTTGTTCATTAGCTTGTCACAGCGTAACTAGCTCGATACCTCCCCTGCTCTCTTCTCTGGAGAAAACGGCACGCCAAACCGACACTTTAATGATGCCCTGCTTCGGCAAAGGTACACATTTGTTAGAAAATGACTGAAGCTCTATTATGTATCACTAACAACACAATCTTCAATTCGGGATACATTCAATCCAACAAGCAGCACTTGTTTCAATAAAATTTCCACTCATACAACTGGGTCGCCTGTTATTCCCACAACCTTTTACCATTAAAATACACAGTGGAGGGCGGTAGCGAGCACTTTGAACCGATTCTAAAAGTTGAGATTTCTTTTAAAATAAAGCGCTGCTTGATGGATCATCTATATGCCGAATTTATCAGAAGACCCCAACTATTCATAAAACGTCTAAAGTAATGTACTACAAGCTGTGTACGTTTACCAGTATGCAAGGCCGTATTAAATTGCCAGATTTCTGAATGGAGTTGGGCGTGACTGAACATGCCGTGGCAATACACCCAAATGTCATTTCATCCACGTGACGTCAGATGGTATTGGCTGCTAATATGATAAGCAGCCGGTGCTTCCCCTTCACTGACAGTACTGTTACTGCTGCTGAAAATTAATTTAATAATATTCTACTCTGTTGCATCCATTTCTTTTTGTAGGCCAGATCTCCAAGTCCATATAGCTACAGTTATTGATGAACTTGGGAGAGCCTCAGCAAAGGTGCGACTCTTTGTGTTTGTGTGTGTGTTTAAGTTGTAGGTTGTGTGTAGTGTAGTGAATATATATATATATGTATATTGTACAGTTAAGAAAAACAATGTTTAACACTGCGGATGCTTTGTTCTCTACAGGCCCAACAGCTGACAGCTCCGATAACAAGCGCTTCAAAGCTGCAGTCCAACAGGCATCAGCTCTACCTGCTGAAGGATGGAGAGAGCAATGGGTACCTCCTCACAGCCCTCCTCAGCTTTCAAATATTACACACACACACACACATGCTCCCCTGTTTTGTTTCTGCACTGAAGCTGGTATTCTTCAGCTGGTGCTGGTCAGCTCACCAGCACTGAGTCATACTGTGGTCACAAAGCGTGTGCTGTAGCGGTTTGGCGTATGAGACGTATTTAACGCTCATGGCAGCAGTTCACATGAAATCACTCACATGGAAAACTGGGTTAATAATCTGTGACGTTAGCCTCACCTGAAAGTTATTCAGAGCCCGGTCTTACTCATTGCACCCCCCCCTTCTCCTACATACAGAGGCCGTGGCATAGCCCTGGGATTTCTCAAGGTCGGCTACAAGAAGTTATTTCTGCTTGTGAGTTGCCATGCATTTCCTTGCTTATTTTTTCTTTTCTTTTCTGTCATATGCTCAATCTGTGTAATGCAATGCGCTTTCTGTTTGCCGTGATTTGTGTTGATTCTTATAATCCTCCCTAATCGGCTTGTAATTCCTCCTCAGGACCAGCGAGGGGCGCACGTCGAGGCCGAGCCGCTGTGTATTTTGGATTTCTACATCACAGAGAACCTGCAGCGGCACGGCTATGGGCTTGAGCTGTTTGACTTCATGCTGCAGGTGAAGCGCTCGTCTCTCTCGGGGGAAACCTCTGAAGCCAGGTTGTTTTCAGTGACCCTCCCAGTGAGACTTCTTGAGGGCAAAACACCCTGAACCTGTGGGCTTTAGACAAGTCCTGTGATGAACTGTGTTTGTGAATCATGCCGTGCAGACTTTGCAGACTCCCTGGACCACTCCTCCATACAACATTTTGAGTTATCTCTTGTTGTATGAAGCCTACACCAGTGGCTTCCAACCATGGTCCATGCAGGTCCAAGAGTCTGCAGGTTTTCATTCCAACCAATCACTAACCGCAGCTCATTTCACTGGTTAGTTCCTCCTCTCTGGTTGAAGGTGTGCTCATCAGTGCAGTCAGTTGCTGTAGAGTTTGGTTGGACTGAAAACCTGCGGACTCTTGGGCCTTGATGGTGTATGGTTGAGAACCACTGGCCTAGAGAGAAGCTTGTGAAGAAATGCTTTCAGCTCCTAGCCTGGTGTGTAACGGGACACCATGCCAATAATTCCAAATGTACCCACACAGAATATCCTCCTTTATTCAACAAGAAGACTTGGGCATGCAGCCAAACACTGAATAGTTTCATTCCAAAGGGGAATCTGCCATTTTTCCATCTTTTATGAAAACATTTATTTCTTGCAAGGAGGAAGAGTCAGTTTATTGCACCAAATTGGCTGTCCTAGTGAAAATAATTGTTTGTTTTTTTATTTTTATTTTCAAAAAAAGCAATGCACAAAATTGAAACAAATTGTGGCATCTAATGAATGGTATGCAACTCAAGTCCTTGGTTCACAAAATATTAACACCTTTACAGACTAGATACTCTGTGATTTGGAGGTGTTAAATAATCAATTAAACAAACTTCTCAAATAATATAACATAGCTAGTTGTGTTTTGTTGGAACAATTTAAAGGATAAGGCTGGTGTTTTTTAATGCATTTCTTACCGTCAACAAATCCTATGAAAATAACAAAATCAACAATGCGTTTGCTCTACTCCCGTTACTTTCTGACTTCCCTCGTACCGTTTTTAGCTGTCAACCCGGAAGTCATTGGCTCCAATTGTAAGCTAAAAACCTTTAAATACAGCTCACAAAGACATAGTTTACATTTTAAAAATTGTTAACTGTTACCATGAAAAGTCAGGCTTATTCGTTATTACCAAATCAAATTCAAATGGGAACAAATTCTTCATTACGCCAGGGACTATTTTCGGTGCTACGGAACTACTTTCCTGAGATCACAAATGTGTTTACAGTCGGCTTATTAAGTTGTTTGAGGAAAAAGTCGGCTGGCCCGGTGCATCGTGATGATGAAATATGCTGCAGAGCAGCAGCATGGCTCTGTGACGGGTTTTTAATCGTTTTTTTAATACAATGGAGTTCTATGGCTGCTGGAACATGGCTTCATTGAGCACCGGCTACATGGACGAGACTTGTTGGCAAAACAAATTCATTGCTGATTTTGTTATTTTCATAGGATTTGTTGACAGTAAGAAATGCATTAAAAAAACACCAGCGTTATCCTTTAAAGTGAGTCAGAAAATGAATAATTTGAATCGTACATGCCTATACATACATTCTCAACACTCAGGTCCAGTGTTGATGGATGCACAGGATTTAAGCCCTCTCCGGGGAGTTGTAGGAAAACTGGAATGACGTAATACCAGCAGACTAATGTATACGCACGCAGTTCATTGCCATGTGTTGTTTATCTGTGACTTCCATGTCTTCTCCTTATCTCCTGCAGCACAAGCATTTGGAGCCTGTGCTGATGGCGTACGACAGGCCCTCCCCCAAATTCCTGTCGTTCCTGGCAAAGCATTACTGCCTGACAGAAAGTGTTCCTCAGGTATGATCTGCTGGTTTGCTGTCATACTATCTGCTTATGTGAACTGTTAGTTCTGTCATACCAAAGTTGTACTAAAACAAATTGTCTGACTTCTAGTGTGATGACTGACTGTATCTCAGACATCGTCTTTCCTCACGGGACCCAAGGAAAATGACATCTCCTTTTATCTGATAGTGTGAAATTCTTTTCTTTTTATGTCTTAGTGTGATTGCACTTGCTGGTTATATTTTGACTCTGCCTCCTTCCTTCTCCCATCTCATCTTGGGTTGTTTGTTAATATTTCTACATCATTATTTTAAAGGTTATGTGTGAAGCACTTGCGATTGGAAATAGGCCTGTATATCAGAATTAAATGTCTCCATATAAGCCAAGTTTATGCTAATTGTGGGGAATCAAGATGTTGTTGCACACACAATAGCAGGTCAAGATCGTGAATGTATTCCTGGCAACCTCAAAGTTCCTACATGAGATAGCCTCTATTCATCTAGTTGGCTGTAGGAGGTTAAAGCTACAATATGCAACATTTCCCCTTGAGGCAGCAAAGTGTTTTGCTATTCCGGCCCTCCTCCCCCTCGATTGGTCAGGTTCACGCCCCGACACTTGTGACTCATCTTGATGAGCTGTCTGATGAACCTTGTGGGATAATTCCACATTCACATCATGACAACTGGGAAAAAATGTTCATATCTGCCTAGTAGTGGTGATTATAAGGAGGACATGAAATTTTTTTGTAGTCTCTGATATTTCCCACAAATTTCGGAAGTGTCAACACATAAACATGGCAGCGAATCCTCCGATGGCGGCAATCCGAAATAATAAAAATCTAAATTCTCAGTTTTATTCTCATTAATTTGCACGTTTAGCATTGCTGTTCTTTCTTTTCTTACTGCTTTCCTCCATTGTTGTTGTTGCTGTGAATTCCCTGCTCTGTGGCTGCTAGCCTCACTTTGATAGCCACAACCAGCTCACACCGGCCACACCCATGTGACACAGCAAATTCCCCAAAACATCCCCAATGTCACTGAAAAGCCTATTTTATGCAAATGGGGGATTCAGGCATGAACACACAGGGTCACAGACTGATAATATGTAATATATCCTATTTATTGTTATTTTAATGTGGAAAACAAGTTGGATATTGCAGCTTTAACGACAGTGTCCATTTAAAGTGAACTTGGTACTAAATGATGAAGCTGTTGTCTTTCTTTTCTCTCTCTAGGTCAACAACTTTGTGGTGTTCGACGGCTTCTTCCTCAACAGATCAGGTAACCTTTCAGCACTGTCTTCAGTCATCCCCATGTTAGGTTTAGTCATGTTTTGTTTTGAAAAGGATGGTTACGTAACTGCTTTTCTCATCCGTGGTAACATGAGCTGTGCAGCGTGGGCGACTGCATCTCACGTCACACCTAATGTGGAGTGGGCGGCCTCTGGCCTTTACAAGCATGACACGGTTATTTGGCTGAACCTGTACCCAGTTGGTATTCCTGTTCTTACATCTCTATACCAACCCCAGGTTGACCCGCCTTACCTTTTTATCTGATTGCAAAAGCTGCATGTTGTCAAAACAAGCACATATTTTTGTGAACTAGTGTGTCAAGTGCGGTTGCGACACATATTTTCCATGCTGTAGATTTACTTAAAGTGAACTCATGCGTTTGTTTGAGGCTTATGCTTAAATGTTTGAAATGTGTTTCTTAGACAAATATAAATAGTGAAGTTGATCCTATGTGTGAATTTCTTTCCAAAGCCTTTGCCTTTCCATCAAGGCAAAGGGCGGCTACTTTAAAGAATCTACAATATAAGATAGTTTTGATTTTTTTTAACACTTTTTTGGTCACTGCATAATTCCATTTGTCTTATTTCATAGTTTTGATGTCTTTACTATTATTCTAAAATGTGGAAAATAGTAAAAATAAAGAAAAATGTGGTGTGTCCAAATTTTTGACTGGTAGTGTATATGTATGGACTTAGAAAAAAACCTGGTCCTTATTTTCACCCACAATACATAAGCTGCACATTTTAGAGAACTGTAAGTCTGGAAAACGCTGAAGAGCGCTGATCTGCTGTGATTCCATTTCCAAACGCTTTTGTTTCACCAAACTCTCCCAGGCTCGCCTCCCTCTCCTCTGACGGATCAGGGAATGTACGGCTTTTTGTAAGGACTTTTCTATCTCTTTTTCTTTTCTCATATGCCCCCAGCATCCAACCCCCCCCCCCCCCCCCCCCTTCCTCGTTTCTCTTTGTCCCTCCGTTTATATCAGGGCCACCTGCTGTCATACTCTCTCTCTCACCAGCTTTCCTCTCTCTCTTTTCTCTCAGTTCCTCTTTCCCATTACTGCTATTTTCTCTCCTATCTAGGTCCAATATATGTCATATGTACTGTTGTATATCATGCCATACATTGGACCCACTGTCCCAGGCCCCAGACTGTTATGGTTTCCTCAGATAGTCACAGCCCCTAACAAACAACACCCCCCCCCCCCCCCCAAACCACCTCACTGATAGGAGGAAAGTTGCCTGTTGTTTGACCCTCTGAAGTCTCTAAATGTCTGTCCATTTGTATAGAGCCAAACCTAAAGATGCTACATGTGGCATTTTAACATCAATAAACCATTACTACATTAATTTTGAGACATTAGTGTAATTACTGTAAACAAACAAGACCATCACTGGGAAGACTGGTAGCCTCCACCAGCCTCACACTGCATTTTACATCATGTGCCACCAGGATTTGGTGCGAAATCTGCTGGATTCTGGTTTTAATCTGGAGAAACACTAGGACTAACAATACCACTGGTATGAGATGGAGGCGACCAATGGTCTCCACCATGGTCTCATTTGTTTACAGTAATCATACCAATGTATCATCAATATGACAATGATATAATGATAGGTAAACATGCTACACAAAGCACCTTTAAGCTAAAAGTCTACTTCTTAACAAAATTTAAATATGGAATTCTTGTTATTTTCGACTGCTCAAGTAATATTTAGAACATGAGAAACTCTTTCCCAAAGCTAAGAACCAGACAACCAGGTTTCTAACCTGTTTGGTCATCGATAGACAAAATCTGGAGCTGCTCCACTGACATTAAGTTGCATGTGACGTGGTTACTCACAGATTGTTTGTTCGTCCACATTAGCTTAATTTCATTATAGTGCTAACAGGAATGCTAAATGTGTAAAATCACGCTGGGTAAGTCAGTTTGCTATTCACTGTCAGTGGAGCAGATCCAGGATTCGTTTCTTGCAGGGTCCCTTAAAAAGTCTGAAAAAGTCTTAAATTAGCAAAATTTCAGGCCTTAAAATTTTTTTACAATATCAATTAAGATGTGAATGGGATCAGCAGTAGTGTTGGCTTTATTTTCTGATGCCGTATTACATTACTGCACTTCCAGTTGGTCGCAGTAAGTTTGACCCACATGCTTGTCCACTCCTAGATTAATACAGAACAGGGTTTAATACAATATGACAAACATGTTGGACTTCATGTTCCTAAACATTTAATTTCCTGGTGTCCTTTTTCTTATACTACTCATTTATAGTTTCACAACTTACATTATCTATGTTTATTCAGAAATGGTCAGTTTTTGCAGCTTTTTGTTTCTTTATTTTGGTTGTTAAATTGACCTTAAATTCAGTTCCAGGTAGCATTAAAAAATCTTAAATTTGGCTCTCTGAAACCTACAGATACTCTGTCCTGATGACAGCAAGTCCAGGCTCTCGTTTCTAGTTTTGGGGGAAACTCGCTCAAGTTCACAAATCCAGAACAGCTCGTTCAAGATCTCAGGACCAATATAAGAATTGTGTTTTAGGATGGATCCACCCTTTAGGCTTTCACTGCTATATATTCCAGTCTTTACCCACAGATTATTTTACAACGGTGGCAGGGGAAATACTGCCCAAAATTATTTTCTAAGGGAGAATATTTTGCCTATATTGCATTCACTTTATATATGTGCTTATCGACCAGTGTTACGGTGAAGTGGAAGGGTGAAGTCCTTTAACCTTCCACCAGATCCCGATCATGTTGTGTTTTTGCCTCCATGTTGACCATCTTCTCTTCCACAGCGGCCCAGTTGAGAAAGGTTCCCCCAAAAAAGCCAGACGGAGAGATCAAACCCTACTCGCTAATGGAGAGAGAAGGTGAGACATGGTTTCACCTGGGCATAGAGTAACATAATCGACGCTTTGTTTGATAGCTGCCTTGTGGCGTGTTTTTGCCAGACGTCATTAGTTTTGATTTCCCACTTGACTGCTGGCATTTTCAACACGGCATTGTAGGGCATTTTGTTATTGAAAGAACTTGTGTAGCAGCCATTGTAACTGCTTAGCTGTTTAATTTCAAGCTATTCACTTGGATAAGTATTTGATGCAGCTTTAGAGACATGAGGATGAACAAGTGACTGTGGTCAAATGTATCTGAAGGTCTCGACTCAATTATTAATCCTCATGCCTTCCAGTATGGTCTTGATTTTGTTAACAGTGAAGTCTTAGACTCATAGATGAGGGCGTAATCACAGTTTTGTGTCTCAGCAACAGATGAATGAAGTTATGATAACATTCACTGAGGGTGAAAATAGAAACAACGCATACTTGTCTTTTGAAAGTAGAAAAAAACATTGTACAATGCACATGTCTGTATTTGATTATGGAGACATTTTATATTCACATGCAGTGACTTGTGTTCTTCACAGGAGATAAATTTCACACTCACCATTGTGATTTATTTTAAAAAGCTGGCTGATCTTCTTTAACAAGGAGAAGGGAAATGCATTGCATTATATTTATCTTTTAAATCCAGTAATGATGCTACTAGATCACAGGAGTGGTTAGTTAGTTGGTTTCTGGTACTATGATCTTTATAAATGGAATAGAAAGTATTTTGAATTTTAAAAAATCGATGATTTTAAAGCAATGAAATCTCCCTTTTTATATGATGTTTGTGATTGGTTTTTTTTATAATGTCTGCCCCTGTTTGACTGAATGGTATTGTGTATCTTTTGTCAGTTTCATGACACTTTTTATTCTCAGGTCTCTCATGAAAAAGAGATGTTTATCTCAATGAGACGACTGGATTAAAGGATATATGATAAATTAAATAAAAATGAAATGCACTGCTATTGTGAGACATTGTGATGTGCGAGTTTGTGATAGCCCTGTTTGGCTCTAGTCTCAGTCTTGTGTATTGTTTTCCTCTCCAGTGGTACGTCAAGAACAGAGTGCTCGCCCCTGGCCATTTGCCCCACACCTCTCTCCCCATCGGTTGGTATCCTCCCCGTGCTCCCGCTCCCTCAGCGTGGGATCCTCCCCCAGCAGGGCACCCCCTCATCCCGCCCTGCCTCCTTCCCATGGATGCAACAGGGGCCAGACCCCCCAGTTACCTCACATCGACAGCTGCAGGGCAAAACGCACCAGGTAAGTAATGACAGTCACATTCAGCCTTTCAGACCCCATTTACATCTGGTATGAAGATGCGATCTGTATCTGGATAGCTTATCTGAAAAAGGAAAAAAGCATGTTAATGCAAGGTGTAAATACACCGAGCACATATTGTGACGGGAATGTGATGGGATCTGTCAGTCAGCCAGGTGGAATTGCAATCCATACAATGTGTTTGCATAAGAGAAAGTATCCAATCATGGGGTACAAACACAATCACCTTGGGTGGAAATGTCATCACCGCAGGTAGAAACATCATGTCTGTAGGTAGAAACATCATCACCGTAGGTAGAGACATCATCAGTGTAAGTAGAGACATCATCACTGTAGGTAGAGACATCATCAGCGTAAGTAGAGACATCATCAGCTAAGTAGAAACATCATCACTGCAGGTGATCAATGGCTTGTTCTCGCTCGGAGAAACAGTTGAGCTAATCATGGATGTAGTGGCTTAAGTGTTGACTGAAGTAACGTCAGAGCGGCTGGATAAGTCAGTCACTAGTGATTGGTTAGGGGAAAATCAACTCCCCCCTACACAGAAAACTGTTAACTAGGAGGCAATCTCAGGCTGAATAGTGGAGTGGTAATAAAATGGCCATTCAGTCTGATTATCAGGCTAAGAAAAATCATCACCACAGGTAGAAACACTATCACTGTAGGTAGAAACATTATCTCCGTGGATAGAAATGTCATCACCGTACCACTCACTAGAGAATAATGGAAGACAATTAAAAGTAAGCCCAGGCTGTACAATAACAGATCCGATCACAATGGACAGAATGCTGACAACCAGAACGCAGAACCAGGTGTATATGCAAGGGTGTGATCAGGTTGCTCATTATTCAGATAGCATATCCAGTTGATTGCATGTTAAAGGTGCAGCATCTAGCATTTTAAACATCAAAATATATCATTGTTAAATTAATATGATACTTTGGTATAATTACCATAAACAAATGAGACTATGGTGGAGACAATTGGTAGCTTCTATCTTACGCCATTGCCAGAAACTCTGAAAGCTTTAGCTCTGTTGTGCTTACTTGTGCCGTAAAGCAATCTCCCTTTGTGCTGTAAAGTAATACAGCAGACTTTCCCCTCGTCCCAGTGGCACAATGTAAAATGCAGCATAGAGGCCAGTAGAGGCTAACAATCTTCACAGTTTTGTCTCGTTTGTTTACAGTAATTCCACTAATGTCTGAAAATTAATGTGGTAATGATTTATTGATGTTAAAATTTGGCAAGGTAATTGTGCGCGGATGTAGCCTGCATGTCTGTCTGCTGTCTAGTGCCTACAGTGAGCAGAAGGCCGATGTTAGTGCCAGGTCTGTTCAGCTTGGCAGCAGGACGCTACATTCCTCTCATTAGTCACTTATTGTGTTCAGGACAAAGCGGCAGCCCTCGCTCTCTCCTACCTATTTCTTCTGCTTGACCACTGCTTTCTTTCTTTGTGGCCTCTCTAAACACTGTTTCTTTCTCTGTCTTTTTCCCCTCCCCTCCACTTGTCTGTTCACGTTGAAAACCCCATCCATCCACCCCATTTACCTCATTTTACCACTTTCATAAATTCTGTGTACTCTCATACTCTGTCTCCTGTTTTCATTGTTATCTTTGTCCGGTAACGTGTCAATAGTTCCCTTAATAGATCTAAGCTTAGCTTCCATTGACCACCCTCTGACTGCCACCATTGCCTCTTCCTTTAAAGGAACGGCTGTGGTTTCCTAGCCTGATAGATAGCCTATTTCTCTGCCATGGAGAAAGGGAGTCTGGTGTTATTAGAATGATTATTTGACTAAAAGAAGAAAGATGGACAGAAAGAGCATGGCTGGTCTCCTGTAGGCCTTTTTAAAACTTCGCTGTATCTTTCCAACAGAGGGGAATATGACCGCTGTATCTTATCTGCTTGCCTTTTTTTAGAATCCATTAAACTATCTCCCACAAAACCGCACATGTGAGATTGCCTTTTGTTAACGTCATATAACTGTCATACTTATGAATTAGTATTAACCAAACAAACTTGTACAAGCTGATAGTGGGTGGTATACGATAAAGCTGTTCCTTCTATTCCAAGTTCCAGCTTCCATTCTGTGGTCTATTCATTTTTACACATTTCTTTGATATGCCATATATATGCATTTTTTACCCCCTTTTTTTGCTTTGACATTTTGTTTATACTGTTTGCTAATTATGATTTACTTGTCTTTTTTCCATTGAATTCTTTCTGTTCCCTTTTTTCTTACTATTGTCTTTCGTAACTGTCCTTCTGCTTGCACTTTCATTCCCTCTTTACTCCTATTCTCTCTCTTCTTTACCCTGGTCTTTATGTCCTATGTTTTCGGGTCACCCTCCTCACCTCCCTTGCTGGCTGTTTCCATTCCTCTGGTAGCCAACAGGGTCTGGTTGCCAGGCGCAGCCTGTACAGTCGCCACATGGACAGAAAGGCTATTGGGCTGCTGGACGAACAGCTACCAGGTAAGTTTCAGTGTTGAGCTTAATGGCATTGGGAAATAGAGTGTAGACTGATATATGGAGCTGATATTGGCCTTTTATTAAATCAGATCTGGTCTAGTCAGTGTGGTCCACCTCTGATATAATGGATATGATGCAGTTTGATTGATTACATATTTATTGTAGAATCGATCAATACTACACTGGTTTGTTTATTGGAAACCCTTAAGCTGAACTGATTCTAAAGTGACGTGATCAGATTCCACACAAGTATGCATGAGTATGTCATTATTATTGCTAATATGATTATTGTCATCCTGGGTTTCAGTTTAGAGTTTTACTGTCCCATGGCCTAAATGCTGTTTCAGAGACTTTTCCAGCCTGTGAAGAATAAAATTCTGGACGAAACACTGAATACTTGGAATTATTTGGCATGAAAATAGACAAATTTAAAGATATTAAATATTGGCAGAAAATATCAGCTATCAGCAGCTTCAATACCAACATATTTGCCTTCAAAAACCCATATCAACCCATATTAACCTGTATTAAAGGCCTTCAAAAATTTCTATTGGTCAAACCCTGATGTGAATTACTCTATACTAACTAGTGAGGAGTAGGACTCAGTACAGCCAGGCACTGCAGTTTGTAGCTTTGCTTTCCCTCCTCATGTGTTAGCACCTTGTGCCTCCTCAGGTCTGAGACCAGTGGGGGAACAGTCATACGCACTGGGACATACAGACACACACAGGTTGGCCTGTATTCACACACCACAAAGCAGGTATTTACACTAATGCACTGCAGACACTTGGACACCCAACTGTTCATTGTCAGGGAGGTTGACAAACCTGAAAGAAAGAATGAGAAATGAGTTTTGTGACTTTTCTTTTCTTTGTGACAGATTTTTTTTTCTCCATTTTTAGCTGGCATGTTTGCATGTCTTCCTGCCATCTGACCCTTCTCATCATACACCTTTTCATCCTCCATCCCGTCGTTCTTCTCCATCTAGGTCCCAGCCTCTCTCGCTTCCAACGCTGTCTGCATCCAAGAAGGGTGACATCTGTAGCCAGACCTCCATAGGGACCAGAGAGGCAGACTGGGATGCGGACGATGAAGCCTGTGGTGTTCAGAAGGAGATCGGGGCATCGGATGAAGCACGGCGTCCAGCGGGAGGCGCGCTGGCCAACCAGAAAGCTTTGTTAGAGATGGAGAGCGACAGAACCAGAAGAGGCTGGTCATGGACTGTCGGAGAGAACTGCTATACAGCCCAATGGGTGAAGCAGAAACAGGAATACAGGAGCACCCGTCCCTGGTGATGGGGAATCCAGTGTTGTCACAATAACCGGAATTTTGATACGTCAATACCACTGCAAAAGATTGAATCCAATATTGAATTGTAGAAATGTTCAATACCTTTTCACCAAGCTAAAATTCCATTTCGATGTCACCTCCAGAGGGCGTAAACGTACAGATTGGAATAGATAAAGGTGCAATAAGTACAAAATGACCATAATATATCTGTGGGGGTTGATAGTATTGTTGATTAATACCAATGACTCAATGATTACTTGGCTGACATTTCTGGCTTTCAAAAGTTTCTGGCCCATACTCTGTTTTGGAACAAAAACTCCCCACCCACTGGAGTTTCAAGACACTCCCAATCCACTCTAATTAACTAGCTTACTCATCTCTGTTGTGAAAATGTGACTATTATTTGTGTCAACTACAGGCCAATGTAAGCTGTGCCGGACATCTGTCGATGTTGTTGTAATTCTGTATACAGTTCGTTTTCTTTGGTCTGAACCATAGTGGAAAGGTTTACTTTATTGCATTTTTGTATTTGGTTGGTTAAGGTTCACACTGCTCAATTACAGGTGAACAAGGGCTTGTAAACAAAAGTCACATGGACACACAAGTTGCTCATTTACTGGACAGTTTTGGTAAGCTGTCATAACACCAGGTTAGAGGTCAAAACAAATCTGATTCCAGTCGCTGTAACTTCAGCTCAGCATAATAGACTTGTCTGTGGTCTTTGCAGTAATTGACCTTCTCTGGTCTTCATATCAGCTAAGAACACATGAAGAAACAGCTGAATATGAGCATCAGTGCAGACTGCGGTTTGTCTTTGCTTCATTTTGTTCTGCTAGGCTTTCCAAGCATGAGGAACTGCTGGCTATCAGATGTCAACATCAGTCTGCTTCTACCTATAAACCCTTGCATTTTGGGGTTGTTTCCCGTAGTTGGCACAATTACGTTCTCACTCCTCACTCATTTTCAGCTGTCTTGGTTATTTGGTGGCACCAGAGTTCAAGTGGCATTGTTCTCACCTGGCCACATGAACCAAACTAAATGCTCCAGAGTTTGAATAAACTGCTTCAAACATGCTTGGTGTGAATGCACCCTTAGAACTGATATCAAAGTCAAAATTCTGGTATCGTGACAACACAAGGGGAGTGGGGATGGATGAATGAAGTGAAAATAAAAGGAGGAAAGCCATTTACCCCAGCACGCGATTAGGTGTCCACATGATGCAGACGGACTTAAGGCATTGCTATGCTGAGATGGAGTCAGCTGGCTGATGACAGAGGGATGTAATGGCCGGGTTGGGGCAGAATGATGGGAATGTACAAAGTGGTGACCATTAGGCTGTTCAGTGGACTGGCTTGGAAACCACTTTATCTGCCATATACTGTAAACAGCCATTTGCTGGAGGCAAGGAAAGGCAAGGGACATGCTACAAATTCTGCTAGACATGAGTTTATCTAGCACATTATTTGCCATTTTGATTTATATTCCCACTGGTCATGGAATTCCTGGAATATCACGGAATTTAGAGAGGTGTGTTCCAGACAGTGAACGTCAGGGTCACTCTTCAGGAATATAACAATGTATTTTCCAAGTTGCTTCACACATTCATTACATTAGTTGGTTTTCAGCCCAATTTTAGTGGAAAGCAGACTGTTCACCCCTTTAGAAGAATGACATTAACAAACCAGGAGAATATTTTTAGGTCAAGAGTTTTACATCAGTGCCACAGTGGGGACCCTGAATAACTAGTGCATTTTGTAATGTTTTATACTATACATTAAAGTATTATGCTTGAATGTGAAGTCAATTTCTATCAGTAGTATACTGCAAAAATTAATTTCAACAACTGACTTTAAAAAAAAAAAAAAAGGTCATAAAAATGATTCAACCAATAAATGCAAAACAAATTGTATATGTTTATTACTAATCATCTATGGGATCCCAGGCCCTGCTCTCCTCTGGCAGCGATCCAGATGACTGCTGCTACACAGCAGGCAGCAACTAACTGCTTTCTTCTTAAATGTAGTTAAACAGATAAACATCTCCACCAAAAATACTGTTGTCTGACTTCATGTAAAAACTTCTCCAGGATTCAAGTCAACTCCCTGGATATCTGTCTAATCACCCATCTGTTTACCAGTTATCAAATTTCCTTTTCCTCTGCATGGACCAGATTTGGTGTTAAGATCCCTTCTATATTGAGAATAGCGAAAAAATACAGTATATTTCAAAGAAATGTCTGATTTAAGCACATAACTGATAAACCATACCAATTTGTGAACTTTCCAAATAAGATAGAGATAGAAAGTGGTTAGTTTACATGAGAGAATTTGACTAGTGTATTGGTCTGGTCAAAGAGGGAGAATAGGACTACTAGAGTAGTCATAAGCACCACATTGACTGCAGTGCTGTAGTAATGTTTGCTCTGGTCCACGACACATACGGCACGTCCACTCCATCTGGCTCAGTATCCCAGCAACCCCTCTATAACCAGGGGTCATCCAGCCTTGACGAGAACACTTGCCTTTTAAGCTCTGCGCCCATTGCATAACATGGTGCTCTCAAGGCTTTGCATGACTACTGAAGAATCTCACAGGGTTCAACTGGTACAAAAAAAAGGTTTTATTTCCTTGCCTTCAAAATTCTCAAACATATTCAAAACCTGATGAACACTTAGTGAACTTATATTATTCTTTGTTTTTTTTAATTAAATGTCCCATTACATGAGGGGATTTTAATTTTTACAAGAGCAACATTCAAGGAAATGATACTCAACATTTACAAATGCCATAAAATAAACCACTTAAATTACGTGCTTGGTGTTTTCCAGGGAGGCCATTACGTGCATATACACAGTTTGTTTTTGTGATTTGTTTCAAGAGGACAGTGGAGAGGGATATTTCCCTACAGTTTCCCTGTAGCCAGTCATTTTACCTATCAGAGTCCATTTCCTCAGGTTTCCCACCTTTGCCATATAAGTAACTAACATAGTACTTTGACCTTTTCAGCAAAGAGCTCATTCTTGCTCAACTTGTTTTTCCTTTCTGTCAGCGAAGGAAACTCAGAACGTGCTTATTGGAGCGTGGGGACTTTAACTGCTTACAGGGAGGCCAAAAATGAGGATGTTTAATGATTAAAAGAAGATCTGCATAGTTTCATGGGTCACAAACGGAGGGAAAGAACTGCCTCCTCTATATTTCCATATTCACTTGGTCAAACCTCAACTACAAGCCGCTACATTTGCTTTTCTCTAAATTCCTGCATCCCTTCACACGGTGTCCAATGTGCAACGCCATTTGCTCCTGACATTTTTCTACACAACACTGACAGTACCCCCCTCCCCCCCTTTTTTAAACACATAGTTTAACTTTACAGTGTACACTGTGTTCAGTAAAAACTGGAAACTGAACCTCCCACCCGAGTGTCCGTGTGTCCTAAGCTCAAACGTCTTGACGTCTAGTCTGCCTCTCTGAGCAAGGAGAGGTAGATGTTGGACTGGAGAAAGCGGGGATAACAGTCTGTATCCAGCAGGGAGTAGATGCGCTTCTGTGCGTGGGATAGAGAGGTATGAGATGGCGCCTGCAGCAGCTGGATGGTCAGCTCTCTGGTCTTACTGTCCAGGTTCACCTAGAGGACAAGAAAACGGATTGAACTCTCTAAACAAAAAGCTGTAATATGCAACTTTTTAGACATTAAAGAGGAACTAAACCCCAAACCCAAACATGCGTAAAGCCTGATATTTAACAAGGTAAAAAGCATGATAATTAAATTGCCATCTGCTATTGGCTGATCTTTGGTGCCAGGTGATGTCACCACCTATTGTACACCTATAGAATGTGACATCACCTGGCACCAAAGATCAGCCAATAGCAGATGGCAATTTCAGTAGCATGCTTTTTACGATTAGATGTCAGACTTTCCACAGATTTGGGTTTGGGGTTTAGTTACTCTTTAAAAGAAGAAATAAATAGCATATATTCTACATTATCAGTCTCTGTGTTCATGCCTAAATCCGCCGTTTGCCTGAAATTGGCTTTTCAATGATGGTTTGCTGTGGGTGTGGCCAGTGGTGAGCTAGTTGTGACTATCAAGATGAGGCTAGCAGCCATAGAGCAGGGAAGTCACAGCAACAACAACAATGGAGACTTTAGGTGACCAGAGAAAATTGGCAATTGAAATGTCTAATCTGAAATGGAGGATGTGGGTACATGACATCTAGATCTAGATCACCAGTTTCAAGGCCTATGTTCACATTGACGTAATGCACGCCGTGGCTAAAGTGGAGACATGCTCAACTTGGAGCGCCCTCAAAATACCACCGAAAGTACCTGAAAAAAAGCGCAGACACATGAGTGACGTGATGTTGGGGCGTGAACTTGACCAACTGGGGGGGGAGGAGGGCGGGACTGACAGTACACTTCCTGCCTCAAGGAGAAAAGTGGCGTATTGTAGCTTTAAGTGCACGCAGCTGGATTAAATGTAAAAGCCGGTATACCCGACAGCGGCGAACCGAAATAGAAAATAGGCCTGTACCTCCCGCGGGGCGCCGGGCTGGATGTAGGTGGCGCAGATGTCCTTGGCCCTCCTCTGCAGGCTGAAGTTGTTGGACGAGTGTCTGTACTGCTCACAGGCCAGATAGAACTGCAGATTCTCCTCACTGAACTCAGAGCGCAGGAATGCTCCAAACACAGAAATACCAGCTGAGAGGAGGAGCAGGAAAAGCGGGGTTTACCTCAGCACACAGCGTCACATTACGCATGTTACAAGGGGGAGGACACATACACATACACACACACACACACACACACACAGAACGTTCACACAATCCCACAGGCCTAATAAGGACAAACACACAAGTATTGCCAACAGCAGATTTTTGCAGGTTCATTGTGAAAACAAACACTTTTTGGCACACACCCATCATTTTTGTGCTGCAGCTGCCTTCCTCACACGCTCAGCAACTTCTTGTTTTTTGGTGTTGAGTAGTGGTTTGTGACAGATCGTTGTGTAAAGAGAGGGAGGAGGGAGGCTTAAGATTGCTGACACCACAGTTGCAACATGTCATAGTTCACACATGTCGGCCGGACTGGACAGGACTCCAAATTAACACAGCATTGAGAGTCACAGTCCTCAGGCAAGCACTATATAATGTACAGTACAGTATGTCCTCATAAATCAATGCAATGAGCCACCAAAACAATGCAATTACTGACGCTTAATGCACCTGATTTCCTACCCACAACTGAGGACCACCTTTCAAGATAAATGATTTCTTGCAATTTATTTGGGGATTAGATAGAAGAGGTCTTTGTCAACAAGGCCCAGTCCATTTCTCGTTCATTCATATTCTACTTGTGTTAAGTATTTCAACTAAAAGCACTCAAAAATCAAGGAGCTGAGTAAACTCGTCGAGCAGCTTTGACTTTCCCAATCCTGCAACATTATGCACATTTTTCCATCGTAACCCTGGTGAGTTCTTAGACAGCACAAAGTGTCTCTTTAGTTTCAGAGGCTGTCAGACAGGAATAGTCAGACCTTACTCTCCATAATGGCAGTGATTTATAGTCGTCTGCTTGTTTACTATCTGTTCTATTCATAGAAGCAGCTAGAACAGGGGAAGTGGCGCACTCTCTGCTTTACTGCACAGCACACAGAAACCAGTGACGTTGGCTGAGACGGCTTGTCATGCTGACACCACAACAGCAACACGTGAGGTCAGATAAAACACAAAGAACTTGAGGCAGTACTGGAGTTTTAGTTTGACAAACATTTCTCGGAGACAGAAATAATCAACCTGAATGGGTGGAGCCAAAGAACTACAGTTTTTCTGGCTAAGTAACATTAGACTGAAGCCCAGTGAAAAAGGGGTAAGAGAAGAGGAAACTATGAAGACTAGTATTCTTGCTACATGCAGTCTAGCCGTTATCTAGGTTAGCTAGTTAGCCTAGCTGACCTTTCAAGTTCAAACTAGCCATACTAGCCCACAGCTATCTAGGTCAGCTAGTTAGCTAGCCTGCTGACATTCCAAGAACATGAATACAATGGTTTATATTTTTATTTTGACCACAGTTCCTTCTTTGCCATTCAAGTGTGACAGTTAACCAACTTGCGCTCCAAAAGTCTGTGGTTCTAGGCTCCGCCCACTGAGTTTTAACTCGACCAATAAGATCATTTCTGCCTCCAAGAAATGCTTCTGTAACTAAAACAAATTTGCAGAAATAAAGCAGAACTCACTTCGGCTGGCCAGGAGGGCGTTCAGGGATTCGGCCCATTTTTCCAGCTCTTCCCGACTAAACTTTCCCTTACTGTGGCCGACCTGGCTCCACTGGCGCATGAACAGGAGACGAGACCTCCTTTCTTTAGCACTGTGAGCACCAGACATGGAGAGGGAGAGGTAATAGAAACCAGGAAATAGAGATAGTGAAAGAAGATTAAGTTATCGGAAGATCTCATTTCATGAGTCCACACCTACTCAGTACAACAGGATACACCTTCTGTCAGTAACTTCTCATAACAAACTTCCAGGACAGTTTGTACTTTCACAGCATTCTCTTAAGGGTGAGATATTCATCAAGATAGTCATACCCAGCCATCACCCTGTCTTTAAAATCAAATACAAGATTTAAATTTGTGCAATGTTTGTCTTAGGTCAATGAATTGTATGTCCTACGACTAAGTGGGTTGAAGACAAGTTGAAAAAATGGAATATATTTCAAGTTGGCTGACTGAGATAATGTCATCTATCTTTGGCAACAACATCAGCCCATGCAACAGAAATTAAATGTGATAGTCACCTGTCTTTCTGTTCTGCGTTGAATAGATTTGAGTTTGAGGAATGGGGACTCTGGAAAAGAAACAAAAAGGTTTACTGGAACATTTTTCCTCCTGCCTGTACAAGATATCTGCAAGTTTCACAATACCCAATTTAAGACTTTTTAAGACCATTTTATTGCAAACTGGAAGTGGATTTAAGACCACTTCTAAGCTAAGCTAATGAAACTCAAGCTAATGACAGTTCAGAACTACATAAACTTGAAATGAGCAGTATAAGAAAAAGAACACCAGGACATTAAATGTGGGCATGCATGTGGGTCAAATTGACTGTGACCAGCTGGAAGTGCAGTAATGCAATACAACATAAGAAACTAAAACCAACACTACTGCTGGCTCCATTCACATCGTTTGGTGAAACTACACAATTCATGACCTTTGCTTATCTTACTTTCCAACTCAGCCTCAGCTATATATGAAGAATCTGTCAATACCACTATCTAATGTTATAGTTACATCGAAATGAAACTTACAATAAACCTGCCTTACACGGTGAAAAATAAGACCTCTAATACTGTATTTCTATATTTGAATACTTTTTAACATCTTAACTTCAGACAATGTAGATAAGACTTTTTCAGACCTTTCGAGGACCTGCGTATACCATGCTCTAAGGTGAAGATTTAACACTGAAGTAAACATTTCGATCGGGGTTTCACCTGCCCAAACAGACTCTTGAGGTGCAGTTTGGCCGCCGACAGCTTGGCTTTAGCGTGTTGTCGGTGTTGGGGCTTGAAGGAGAAGGGGCTGGAGGGGGACGAGGGGGAGGGAGGATGCTGATCGTCCCTCTCCACGCTCTCGGTGCTGCCCTTGGCAGCCGGGGCCAGCTGGCCGTCACTGTAGGCCCTGTAGCCTTCGCCCATGATCCCCACTCCGAGCTGGTTCTTCTCCAGCTTGCCCAGCTCCGTCAGGTTCTCCACGCTCATGCTGTGCTCCTTGGTCAGCTCCCCCTTCCCCGCCTTGCCGGGACTCACCCCGGCGTCCCGGAGGACGGTGGGGAGGGTGGCCGACCTCCCGTCCCGCTCGTCTTCCTCTGGGTGAGGGGTGTAGGTGCCCGACTCCCTCTCCCGCTCGTAGCCCGGGTCCTTCAGCACCACCCGCCTCCATGGGAGAAAGTCCAGGTCCAGGAGGGACCCCTCTGAGCTGAACCGACGCATGGCAGCTCTTCAAGGAGTGACGATGGATGGACAGGAAGGGAAGAGAAAGGACTGAGAGTGACTTGTCTAAGAACAGAGCTGCACTGATGCACAACCTATTGAGAGAAGAGGGGCTGGGGGAGGAGATGGAATTGGACAATTTAAAAAATGGGTCACAGCAACACATACTGCTCCACATTACTGTATGGTAGGGATGGGACGATATATCGAAATTCAATATATTGCAATCCAAAATTGTGACAATAGCCTACGTATCATGGGCCGGGAAAATGAATTATTTTGTGACATTTTTACATTGTTGTTTACATTCTAGCAAACCAATGCCATTGCTAGAAAGATTTGTGACTCAAAAATAAACATAATTCTGCACAGTCATACTTTGTTGTCATTGAACTTTTATTTATTCCATAGTATCGTGGTTGTCGTGAACCCCATATCACTACCGAATCGTATCGTGAGATTAGCATATCATCCCATCCCTACTGTATGCTTCTACTCACTGAAGAGCAATGACGTGGTAAAACCTCAATGTTTGATTTGACAACAATCAAAGTCATAGCCTCCAACATAGCAACCAGAAACCACAAGACCAGAAACCACAAGGTACAGTAAGTGTTTTTGCTGCCAGTTCAACACAAGCTGTCCTGTTGTCAAGTGGCACATATCAACTTCTTATTTTTCTTATTTTCTCTAGTTCTTGTGTCTACTAATATGTATCTTCATTACCAGGCATGCTCTATACATACACAAACACATCAACTGATGATACAGTGAGAGAATACACTACAATTTGACTCATAGCTCCATTGTATTTACCTCCATATGGAAGTAAATCAAATTCTAACAATAATAATTTACCACCAAAACTTCCAAACCAGCTGATATCCACTAAAATTCTGACTGATGGCTGACAAGATATTATTATTTATTCAGTGTGATAAATTATTAGACATCTATCAGCTTAGAGGGAACATGAGTCCTGATAATGCACTCTGATGTGACTTATTTGTTTTTAGATATGGCTTCCAAATAGATTTCTAGCCATTATAGTGGCAAGACTACAAAATCAGATTTAGCCTGATTTAGGTTGAGGTATGCCCGCACAGTACCATACCTAATTGACGCCCATGGTATCTTTACCTCCTCGTCCTGCTGTTACTCAGCGGTCTCCATGCTCGGTGTGTGAGTTCCAACAGGTCCCATGGGTGGCATGTCCATGAATTCAAAGCTTCGGGGAATCCAGCAACGCCGATTTCAGTCCGTTCAAAGCGAAATCCAACCTGCGACGCTGCTCCCGTCTCCAGATTTGTTCTCGGCTCCGCCGCGCCGCCTCGGACCTCCTCCGAAATCTATTACATCTAAACATTAATTGAATAGGCTTGCGGAACGGAGCGTTGCGTCAGGAAAAGTTCCACAAAGTTTTTTTCCTTGACACTTGAATGAAGCAGATAGGCCGCATGACTGCTGCCACACCTTCGGTACGGTCTCAACTTGCCCGTTCAGACCGACCCCTCGTTAAAGCGAGCCGCCGCCGCCTGCCGCCCTGGCATTCAGTCCCTGTCTAGATTATTCATTCGCATAATTTTAGGTGTGTCCTGGAAAAAGCACTCCGGCCCACTGTAAGACTCACTGGGGAAATGAGCGTTCATGTGTGAGACGCAAGAAGTTTGACGAAAGCTGGCTGTTAAAGGTCTGCTTTTTGCTGGTTAGAATAGAATAGATTAGAACAGAATGAACAGTTCTGGGCTACTATAATAACAGCAATACTACTAATACTACTAGTACTGCTACTACTTATAATAATAACAATGATTTATTTATTTATTTACTTATTTTCTTCTGAGGCTATTATTATTATTATTATTATTACGAAACAAACTATTTTATTTATTTTATTTCCTTGCATTGTATTCAAGCATACGTACACCTAATTTTCCAACTTGAGTAAAAAGAAAAAAAAAGAAAATACCGTTTTTTTGTTTATGAACATGCTATTTCTTTATTTATATATTTTTTAAGATGTATCATCAGATGCTATAGTAAAAGGTAACTTATTTGAATTTTCAACACTTTGAACATCAGTGCCAATCTATTGATAAGGTGGTTGATACGGTTGATATCCATCATCAAAACATAAAAGCGCTCAGGCATTTGAAATGGACGCTCCTAACTCTGCGTCATAGGGGTCCTTTTACTTTGCAGTGTCGCGCTAAGCTAGTTAGCTAACTGATCCACTGGATGTTCTCACACACTAGACAAACCAAGACTTTATTCGAAATTAAAATCGCCTTGGCAGTGTCACCATTTCGTCGGTAATAGAGAAAAACCAAAGCTTGTACCCGGTTTTCCGTTGAATGTGGATAACGAGCTCCCCCGGGAGATTAACGCCACCGTTAGCTAGTTAGCTCTGTTAGCCTCCTGGTAACTGGGATTAGCTAACGTTAGCTAGCTGGCTAACAAGCTAATAACAACAACAAGGCTCCAGCGCAGTCTACAACCAGGTGCTGCCTGCGTCTTTACTTCATGTATTTCTTTTTATGGTGGATATAGGTTACTAGTTTGATGAAGTTGCTACAGTCTGGTTCACATTCCCCTCTCCCAAATCCAGTCTTTGTTTTGCTGTCGGCTGTTTTACGGTACGGTAGTATAACATTGTCAGTTAATGCATGTTAAACAAATGTACTGTTATTTCAGACATTCAGAAATATGGCCGAGGCAGGTACCATGATTGAGGTGACTGTCAAGACTCTGGACTCCCAGAGCAGGAGCTACAAAGTCAGAGGCGAGGTAATGCTCTTCTTATAACGTACTGGTTTAGATCTATATAGAATCTATATAATCTATAATCTGTATACTTCCACGGTGTAGCCTAGATAGTGCTTTGTCCACAAAACTGAGATTTTCCCCTTCTCACTTCGTCATTGGTGATGCAGGAAATGTATTAAGCTTGTGTTTCCCTCCCAGCTGACAGTGAAGGAGTTCAAGGAGCACATAGCCTCATCTGTGGAGATCCCAGTGGACAAGCAGAGGCTGATCTACCAGGGCAGAGTGCTGCAGGATGACAGAACGCTGACAGAGTACAGTGAGTAAAACAAGCTTAGATTCACTAACTAGTGGAATTACATATTAGGGATGGGAACAAGTAGTACAGTAGCCCTTGACCCTCATCACGCTCATTCTGTCTCTCCTCATCCACCCCTTCGTTTCTCCCTCAGATGTGGACAGCAAGGTGATCCACCTGGTGGAGAGAGCCCCGCCCCAGACCACCATGTCCGGCTCGGGGGGTGGAGGAGTGTCCAGCGGGGGGGCAGAGGGTGGACCCAGCACCAGCCACACCTCCACCGCCTCCCAGGGGGCACCGCACGACCGCAACGGAAACAGCTACGTGATGCTGGGGACCTTCAACCTCCCTGTCAACATTATGGATCCTCAGCAGATACAGGTGTTGCACTTGAAAGCTCAGTTTTAAAGGGAATATATTAAAGGTGCTATGTGTATTATTTTTTAACCATCAATATATCATTGTCAGATTAACTTTGACACCTTGGTATGATTGCAGAAAACCAATGAGACCATGGTCAAGATGATTGGTAGCCTCTATCTCACACCAGTAGTATTGTTATTGCTAGTGTTTCTCAAATTTAAGACTACATTTCCCATAAACCCTGTTGCTTCCTGCCTCCCCTCCCCCTCCCTGGCATCTTTGACTGCATTGAAGAGGATAAACATGTTGGAAGTGATTAGCTTTTCACTCCTTCCACCATCTGCCATTACCAGGAACTCTGAAAGCTTTAGCTCTGTTTGCTCTGGAAGAACAGCGCCCTCTTCCTGTTTTGTGCCGTAAAGCAATCCAGCAGATTTCCCGCCAAAGCTGACCCAGTGGCACACAATGTAAAATGCACTGTAGAGGCCGCTGGAGTCATGTTTGTTTATGGTAATTATACGAATGTGTCAAAATTAATGTGCTAATGATTTATTTATGTTGAAATAATCCAATTGTATTCCAGTATATCAGTGATGGGACCAAAACGGCAGGCTTGCGCACCAAAAATTACTCTGTTTGCGGATAAAGTCATTACATAGTTTGTGATGATTGGGATTTGTGTTGCAGATGTCAGTTCAGCAGATGATGGCTGGAGTCGGTGAAGCAGGAAGGAATGCCAGGGTCAGCACCAGCACTGGGGTAAAGGCTCATTACTGTCAGGATCCATCAGTCACAATATCATTGTTACCACCTTTGCACTTCTTTCTCACTCATCCAGTAACCCTAATGGAAGTTGTTTCTGATTGTAGAGCAATGGCTCGGTGGATGTGCAAATCAACATGGACCAATCCCTGCAGAGCGAGCCCAGGATGAGGCTGCAGTTGGCTGAGAACTTGCTGAGAGATATGCGGTCTTTGATCCATAGGCTGGAGGTACATTTTCTGCTTCAGAACTTGGCCTGCTGGTCAGCTTCTTTGTTAAGTGATGAGAACATAGACATCTGAATTATCAGTCCTTGGTAGATTGTTGGTGTGTCACTCAACATAGTGTATGCTAAGTGTTAGCATGGAGGCTACTATCACTCAACATAGTGTATGCTAAAGTGTTAGCATGGAGCAGCAGAGCAGATGATCTACTGGGGACACATAGATGATTTTGGTGTCACCTGGGGTAAGTTGACCAACAGGTCTATCTAGCAAAAACTCAGTGTATTTCTTTAGGTTAAACCTCACATCACTTACCCAACAATAGTGTGTGTGTGTATTTGTGTCTAATGTGCTGTGATCCTGGGTTGTAGGGTCCATCCAGTGACAGCAGCTCTCAGTTGGAGCCAGAGGCGTCTCAGTCCTCTCCCCCCATGCCATCTTCCTCCTCCGCTGCAGGAGCTGCAGCATCACAGCCCATGGACACCAGCCCTCCTCCTGCTCCTTCCTCTTCCACCTCCTCCACCCAAACTGAGGGACCACCCCACTCTGGTCCAAAGTAAGTCATATCACAATCTATTCAGTTCCCTTTCAAGTTGTAGTTTAAAGCCAAGTTAATCTTCACGCTTTGACACTAGAAAGGCCAACAACTATGGAAAGATGTGTCAGCAGATATTGTATTAATTGCATAAATTTGAATTGTCGTGCTCAAATTGAACAGAATAGCAAGTGAACAAAGATTCAGTAAGTAAATCTTAATCCTGGTTATTACCTATTTGTGTTTTACTTTATTTTACACCAAAACCGGTTCATAACATTCAGTCTGTCAGGCTGCAGTTTCTAGAGTTTAGTTTGTCTCCACTCTCTGTGTTTGTCCTCAGTCACCCAAGCCCAGCGGAGTTTGTAGAAGTTCTCTCTGAGGTGAGGAGGGTGGAGGAGAGGTTGCGTCCCTTCATAGAGAGAACCCATTCCATCCTGGGTGCAGCCACCTCAGCAGACTACAACAACAATGTAAGGATGGGTAAAAGTGGAACTGTCTGAGGCAGAGAAGTGCGCTTCAACAACGTAATTCTTTTATGCGGAGTGCTGAGCCAAAAAAAATCAAATCCAGTATGACTTCTCAAAAAAGAGTGAGGTAGCACATCCAAAATTTCACTTAAACCTGCAATAAGCGATTTCAGACCCTGTAACCAATCCTGAAACTAACATGTGCTACGTGGAGATTTCCGTGAGACATAATGATATAAACAAACAGCCTCACAGTAGCAGCTGTGTTGTTGTTTTCACCTCTTTCCTAAGGCTTGTTGTCAAAGTCGGTCCGAGTAATGGCAAATCGATGAAGTGAGCGAGTAAACGTTTTCAACTAATAAACTTACTACCTACCTCTTCACTTGTCATTGTGGGACATGTAACCTTCAGCGGGAGAAAAATCTGGCAAAGCGAGACTGGTAACCGGTGACATTTCTCCGTAGGTACGTTTATTTTAGCCATCAGCCTTTATGCACGGTTTGTCCTTAAGGGCTGCCGTCGCCCAGTAGCTTTGCTGTGTGTTTACAAAATGTGTTGCGGTTTCTATCACCCTCTAGTGGTCAGAAAAAATCGCTTAATGTAGCTTTAATTTATTGGGGCACACACCATTTAACACTTGATGCGTTTCGGCAAGAAAAACCTTCATCAGAGCGGTCTCTGTTTTCATGCTGAAAACTGATTTTCCCCCCAATTTTAGATGTGCTACCTCACTCTTGAGTATTCATATGTTAAAAGTGGACACACATACTTAACATGTATTTAGAAAGTGGATAGTTGCCATCAAAAGCTGCAACCATGATGTTTAACTGCTGTTCAAGACCTATATTGCTTGGTGGAAGATAAACATTTTATTGCTACCAATTAAAAATAAAAGATTTATTGAACATATTGAGCATTCTTTCTACTGCTATTTCATAAAAGATACACTGCGTCGAGCCGCTTATTACTTAAGTTAATCTTAGTCTCACAATTGCCAGGAGTTGTTTCAGAATCCACAGCGTCTGTTTTCATTTCCAGACCCAGGAGAGGGAGGAGGACCAGCGTGTCCTCAACCTGGTCGGAGATGCCCTGCGTCTCCTTGGCAACACCTTAGTCGTCCTTGGTGACCTGCGCTGTAACCTGGCGACCTCTCCTCCCCGTCACCTCTACGTGGTTCGCCCCATGGCCCACTACAACCCCCCCGTCCTACTGCAGGCTGGGCTGCCGCACATGCCCATTCCAGTAGGTATTTTTTTGATGGTTCATCTCATTCGTTATACTGCTTTAGAGGCTCTTTCTCTATGCTCAACCAGTTCTTTCAGTCTGGCTTCATTTCAGCATGCCAAGGTATGTAGTGTTGGTGTTGCTTACCTCTGAGTTTGTGAGTTTTTGGTCCATAAAAAGTGATGGTTCAACTCTTTAAGTGTTTTTTGATGGCATTTGCTGAAAATGGGTGCAGTGCAGGCAAAGTTTGATCAGAGCTTTCATAAAAAACTGTGATTATAGTTATTTTTCTCTGGAAAGTAGATTGGATATTTGAAATGCTTTGATTGTGTTGGGAGAATTTCTTAAAGGGCATTAGACAAATTTCCACAGCGTTGACAGTTAATATTTTATAACTTGCATGCCCTTTGTTAAAACCATGAGTTTGGGAAATGCGAATTTCATAGTACTGGACCTTTAAAGTCCCCATGAAATGAACTCCCCATTACTTTTACTTCCTGGAAAACAAAGTATCTGTAATGTTGACCTCATGCTGCACTAGTAGGCGTAAATAAAAAGTCCAACCAATAAAACCCACAGATTTTTGAACAATCCCGCCCCTCCACCCCTCCCATCAAATAAAACTGTCTTTCTCTCCCTGACTGATATCCCATTGGTTTACACTTTTGAATGATCGCTCACTGTGTTATGTCCCGCCCCAACATCCTGTTTCAACAGGAAATACATCAAATCAAGGAAGTAAAGATGCCATTTCATGGGGTCTTTAAGCAAATATGACATTTTTCCTACAGATAAACCTAGGGACCACAGTGACCATGACATCTAATGGGAGACCAGCAGCCGAAGGGCAAGCCCAGCCCTCCCAGGCCCCCGGCCAATCGGATCAACAGGGTCAGGGCCAGGCACCGCCCCTTCAGCCAAACGGAACCAATCAGCAGCAGGGGCAGGGAGGGCCGCGGGTGATCAGAATCACCCACCAAACCATGGAGCCTGTGGTCATGATGCAGATGAACATCGACGGTAGGTGTGCTTCCCTGACATTCTCTCGCTCCCAATCGAAGAAGCAGATATGTGAATTTACAGCAATATACATGATGTGCAAATGTGCATCATATTCACATTAATAAGTCTACAGAAGCAGCAGTCATAAGCAATCCTTTCTCATTAATTTGTCCGTTCATTCATTCATGAGACTGGCATCAGTTTATTTTCCCATCGTCCCAATAGCTGTCTTAACTTGTATCCCTGCTGTGTTGAACAGGTGAATCAGCCAGTGGGCCTCAGGCTCCAGGACAGCCAAATGCTGCAGGTCCTGGACAGCCTGGTGAGTGCTGCTGTCTACCAACTCCCTGTTAAGTTCTGTGATGAAATTTCATTTACCCTCAAGAGATTCAACAATAGTGAATATTATCACCTTAACCCCTAGGGATGGGATGATACGTTTATCTCGTGATACGATTCGATACGCGATATGGGGTTCACGATTCAATACAACCAGGATAGGATGTAATAAATAAAAGTTCAATGACGACAAAGTCTGACTGTGTAGAATTATGTTCATTTCTGAGCCACAAATCTTTCTAGCGATGACATTGGCTTACTACAATGTAAACATCAATTTAAAAATGTCCTTACAAAGCGTGAATAATATAATTTGGATGGAGAGCTTGTGAAATTGTGATGGTCAGCCGTCTCATTTATGATTACTACAGCAGAATAAAATGGAGCTAATATCACGATACATTTTTCTGCCCCATTGTCACATTTTTGTATTGCGATATATTGTATTTCAATATATCATCCTATCCCTATTAACCCCCCTTATACCTACACCCTTCTGGTCACAGGCCTGCTTCTCTAACATTCTACTGCCGTCCTCTTTCCAAGATCTCTTTCTAAGAATAAATTTCTTCCACGTTCAGGAGCCACACCCGTCCACATCCCAGGGCTTCCTCCTGAGTTCATGCAGGCCATCGTCCACCAGATCTCCCACCAAGCCGCCGCCATGGCTGCCGCAGCCTCCGCTGGACACGCGGGCCAAATGCCGGCTGGCCCCGGCTCTACACCTGGCGCCGAGGGAGCCGTCCCCCCACAGCCCCCCCACCCTGCTCAGGCTAGGGTGGTCATCACCCGACCTTCCTTCTCCCCCCGCATCCCTCAGCCCGTAGGAACCAGGGGGACCACCATCAACCTGAGGGCGACAGTGCCGCCTACAGCAGGGCAGCAGCCGGGACAGGTAAGGCAAGAGAAAATGGAGAGAGAGTGGCTAGTGTACTGCCATTCTGATCGTAAAGGAAGAATCCACCCTAAAACACTTCAAAAACTTTTTGTTTGGTGTATTTTTCTTATGTGGATAACTGGCCAAACATAGACGAAGTGACGCCACATTGAGATCTAAAACATCAGGTTTTGGTGTCAGTCCCTCAGAATCAAAGAGCGAGGGCTTCTTTCTAGAGATGCCATTTTGCACCAAGAGACGTTTAACAATCATACAGGGAGAAATCCGTTGTAGAAGAGGCAGAGAGACTAATTTCGCCGCCAACGGTAGTCTCAATAGACCAGAATGCAATACAGCCACAGCTGCTTGGAGATCTGTAGCCAGTTGCATGTGAAATACAATCACTTCTTTGACGTCTTTTTTGTAATTTGAACATCTGGGTACGGCATGCCACACCATTGTTTTCTCACTACTCAAATTTTCTTGACTGGGAATCAATATCTGTATCGCTCTCTCCACCTACACGCACACAGCACAGAGAACCACCTTCTTTGAGGTTTGTCGAATGGGAAATCACTAACGGAAGTAGAAGTAGACAAGAATTCTGAGGGAAAGTGGGTACACCGAAAAAGTAAATTACAACACTTGATCACAAAAAAACTCCTGGAATGCATTAAACATTATAGATTGAAGAAGTATCCGAGGGTGGATTTGTCCTTTTAATAATGCTGCTGTTCATGTACTATTATGCCATAAGCATATAGGTGCTAGCTTTTTATCTGCCTGCTTTATCCCACCTTGACCAGGGAACACCGCTGGTTCCTTCCCCTCTCACCCAGATG
Source organism: Centroberyx gerrardi (assembly GCF_048128805.1). Taxonomy (NCBI): domain Eukaryota; kingdom Metazoa; phylum Chordata; class Actinopteri; order Beryciformes; family Berycidae; genus Centroberyx; species Centroberyx gerrardi. The sequence continues at coordinate 2,699,104 of NC_136015.1, forward strand.
ATCAGTGGTCTGGTTGGACAGCTGCTGATGCCAGGGCAGCCAAGTGAGTGGCGTCCCAACTTTACGCTTCCTTCACATTGTTTTGATGCTTTTGATGACTTCCTGAAATCAAACATCACACGGCTGACTTTGTCCTGTTTTTCCAATTTCCCCAGGTGATCCAACATCCACCTCCTCTTCAACCCATTCCCACTCCCACTCCTTCTCCTTCTCTACCTCTTCTTCGTCCGACTCCTCCTTTTCCACCACGCCTCCTCCCCCTCCCTCCGCCAACACCTCCGGACAGACGTCCACCCACACCACCAGTACTACCTCCGTGGGCCAGCCACCGGAGGGGGTTCCTGAAGGAAATTTAGCCCAGCTCCTGGGCTCTCTGCTGGGAGGAGCGGCGGGGCCGGGCGGCCCTGGCTCTGGAGCGGCACCGTCCATCACTGTGACAGTGCCTGGGGTGCCAGGCTTCTTCCAGGGCATGTCAGACTTCACACCGGTGAGTGCCTATAGTGGGACAGAAAGCTCATTTGTAATTTCTGCAACCTAACCATGGAATTCCACTTGAAAACATGCATTTACCAGAATATGGTAGAGTGCAAGGTTTTTCCTGGTATGAAATGGGTCTTTGGCAGCGCCCCTGTCAGGAGGGCCGGATGGTGTTACAAGCTAATTTCCCATACCAGTTTCAGATTGTATGCCAGTTAGAATGAAACATGGGTCCTTATGACGGGGCTGATTTCTCACTAGAAAAACGGCACGCCAGCAACTAGCTTATCCAACTCCAACTGAATTGAAGGTGTAAATTTAACAGGCCTTGTACTTAGGTAATCAAATTCACATTTTAAGACATTTCCGGGGTCCAAAGATGCACTGAATTTGTTGCCAAATGCTTTGGGAGTCAACACTTAGACATTTTTAGTTGATGATTTGTCTTTAGTCACTTTTGAGACTTTTGCAGTGGTCTGTAAAGTCACTAAATCTAGCTACAAAGTGGTCAAGTTTGTAACAGTTGCTGTTTTTAAGCTGATGAGCACAGTGGGAAGTCCCACCTACACAACCACTATGTCTGCTGTTGTTTCCCTCTGCTTAGCCAATTGCAGAGTTGCTTTATTAATGCCCTCTGCTGGTTGGATGGATGCATTGCACCAAAAGGCAAATCATGGGAGGCAGTGTTTGCTTTTTCGTTCCTAATTATTTCAATTTGGCACCACCTTTCACTGCCGCCGAAAATGCCTCTATGCAGGAAAAACCCTGGAAATGGCAGAACAAGTACAAGTTGGGTGTTTAGCAACTGAACAGACCAATAGAACATGTTGAATTTGTTGTAATTGACTCATAAAATATGTTTGTTGATGGCGATCCCGGCCAGCAACCTCCCACCGCCCCTGGTACTTCGATCCCCCCTCAAACCACTGGCCCTCCCCCTCCTCAGGCCGGCGGCGGCGGAGACTCTCTGAGCCCGGAGCTGTTCACCGGCATCGTCCAGGGAGTGCTGTCCACCATGATGGGCTCTTTGGGGGCACAGCAGGGCAATGGAGAGAGCATCGCCCAGTTCATTCAGAGGCTTTCCCAGACCAGCAATCTGTTTACTCCAGGGTCCGGTGACGCTGTGGGTGAGTCACAAACCCTGTGTAATGTCACCTGTGTAATGTCAGTGTTTCCCACAGTTCGGCAGGTTACTTCAGTGGGGCAAGGGGGGTGGTAGTGGTGAAATATTCTTTATTCAGTCTATTCAATTACTGATGGACTTGAAGCTACATTTTCAGACGTGTGTGTATCTCTAAAGTGGCTCTATTTTGACTGCATTTGATTGACATTTCATTAAGTGCGCTCAGGATCCTGACTTTGTTCAGACACTAAAGTCTCTGTTAACTGTAAGATAATGAGCACAGTGTTGAATTGGGTCAGTTTTAAACAAAGTGAGCATCATATATTACATCTCAAGAATAGATTGTCCTCACTATGTGGGATTTTTCATGCAGATCTGATATAAATATATCAGAGGTGGACCACACTGACTGGCCGATCAGATTTTTATTAAAAGGTTAATAACAAAAATGTCTGTTAATTTACCTGCTCAAATCGAATCAGTATTTTGGAAACCCTGAATGTCCTGTGGGTCTCTCTGGCAGGTTTCTTTGGTGACCTGCTGTCCCTGGTGTGTCAGAGCTTCTCCATGGTGGACATGGTGCTGTTACTTCATGGGAACGCCCAGCCGCTGAGCCGCATCCAGCCCCAGCTCACCGAATTCTTCACTGAGCACTACCTCCAGGGCCGCGAGCCGACCGACGTTAACATAGCTGTAAGCTACTGCTGCAACTGAACTGAGTTAGCTCCTCACTGCTTGTACACACTGCAAGCAACTTGGTTGATGGGTCACTCTTTATTCTGACCGACTGTGGGCGGTGCGAGAGGCTGTGACTGCATCCGTGTAGTGGTATGCAGCTGAAAAGATAAATAAGCTATGCATTTATATTTATCCGCTGCATTGATATTGCCTTTCATAACACTACATCGGCTTTGTGACAAGCTTGTTGACCGTCCACAGATCAGCCAAGTTTCCCCGGTCGATCAGCTCTATAGGAAATGAATGGACTTCTTGATCATGACTTATTGATCATGTTGCTCACTGTGTGAATGCATGGTCATGTTCTTCATTTTTATTTTGACGGTGAAGAGTTTAACAAGTTGTTCTTTTTGCAGACAGCGGCTGAGGACCTCATCAACGGTCTGGAGGAGTACATAGCCGAGAGCTTTGTAAGGGCGACCTCATTCATACACACACACACTCATCCAGACCACTGCGAACCATCTGATGTAGTGTGTTGTGTGTTAGTAATGTTGTATTATGTGTGTTCTTTCTAGGCCACAGTGACCGTAAGAGAGGGAGTGGACATCGTTCAGACCAACATGTCCTTCCTCAGACAGCAGTTCACGCGAATGGCCTCGCATATCCTGCGCTGCAATGGTAAACACATTGTGGGGAAGTCACTGGCCACATTTCCAATGCCAGAGTAACCCAGTTATTGCCCATACTCTGGTTAAGGTCTTACTCAGGTTCAACTGCTTCCACGAACCTTTGATACACTGTGTCTTCCTGTAGATCACACCTTTGGCCCCCGTCTGCTGCTGCTGTGCACCCAGGGCCTGTTTGAGTGTCTGGCCCTCAACCTCTACTGCCTCGGGGGGGAGCAGAGAGCCCTGACCGCAGTCATCAACCACCGGATTGTTAGTATACATCATTTATAACTGCTAGCTTTATGCTTGGTTCCTTCCATACAAGTCAAACTGTGATATACTGTATATCACCATTCGTTTTTGGAATCATTATGGGCATGTGGTAAATTTATGTAATTTAATGTAGCTATACTGAGCTCCAAAAACACTTGGACTGGGAGCCGTTTTTTGATGTTTTAAATTTGTACTTTTATAGTTTTAAGTGTTAAAGTGTTAAATCATTTTAACTGAATCGTTAACAAGTGGAAACTAGCTTAGTGCTAGCTCCATGCTTTCTACTTGTGAGCATAGATAACTGCAAAGCCAAGACAGCCGACAATGGTTTTTAAAGCCACCTGGAAATACAATAAAACAATTAAAAATCAAATCAAATCACAAATAATAGCTCACTACTACAACTTAAATCGTACTGCTAACACACACTTAGCAAGGCCTACTACGCTAACATTACATCCTCAACAAAGGATTAAACCTACTTAACAATGAAGAACTCAAACAAACAAAATGCAAAACCTAAATCAAACAATCTAATTTTGTAAAATGACACGACTTACCTTATCAGGAACCCAGGGAACTTGAAATTAAGTGAAAAGGAAAAATCATTCTTCAAGGGCAACTGCAGTGAAAACTAGCATCAGCAGGAGCATCAGCTAAGGTTCTACCACAGGCATTTCAGACATGGCAGTTCAACAAGGACCTAATGAAAATCCTACAGTCTCTTAGACACATCAGCACAAAACTACAATGCTGTCCAAGAAATTTTGGTGCTCACTCTATGTTAGCTGTGTTTAGTTTCACTCCTTATCTGTGTTTTTACAGAGGAGGATGTCTGCAGAAGTCAACCCCAGTCTGGTGAACTGGTTGACCAGCATGATGTCTATGAGGCTCCACGTCATACTGGAGCACAACCCAGTTACAGAGGACCAGATCCAGCACTATGTCATCTATACACGGGTAATAACTAGGGTACACCTGTCTGTACCGTACCAACTTTCGGTAATGTTGAAATAGATTCAAACATTTCAAAATGTTAAAAATCTGAAAGTAGAACTCAAAGTTTTTTTTTTTTTTCATGAGAATTTGAATTGAGTAAATCAACCGAACGTGGTCTGATTCTATTAAATATTAAACAGTTTGATCTATTGCTCTAATAATACTGTATTGAAGTAAGGTTTCAATATTTAGGCCCAGATTCAGTTGGGCGTGTCTAAACTAATTATGTCATACTTTGATGCTGTTTCAGAGCGAGTCCAGCCAGAGGACAGAGGCTGAGGCTGAGCAGCAGTCAGAAAGTCAGAATGTGGAGGTGGGTTTGGTTCTCTCCCTTTACTTTTCCTTAAAGAGATGGATCTAGATTTTTATTGAAAGATTTACACACAAGTTTTTGTTTCTGAGGCACTGGCAGCCTTGGCATTGTAAGTACAAGTCAGTATCTGAGTCAGGATATGAAACTATGACTCTCAAGTTTGCATGCAGCCTCACATTAACATGCTTATCTGCTGCAGTCTCTATGCTGAGCTTAGCTCCTGTTCTGTTCATTTACTAGTTCGGTTATATAAATTATCATCATTGTCATAACTTTGAGGAGATTGAGATAAGGTTGGATTCCTCTCAATTCTTTGAAATCCTAGATAGAAAGAGTCAAAGAGGTGCAACAGAACACAGGAATTAGGCAGCTTCTTAGTCTTAGTCTCACAATTATTGTGTGTGTATTTATTGTGTGTAGTAGTAAAGCCTGATTTTAGTTTTCAGAATCAATAACCATAGAATATTGGTAATATTGAAAAATTTCATTTCACTTAGAACACCCAGTGTAGCTGAAAATTGTCAAGATTAAAGCTTTCAGAGTTTCTGGCAGATGGTGGAAGGAGTGAAAGACCGATGTAAAAATCACGTCCAACATGTTTATCCTCTTCGGGGAGGGGGAGGGGGGGTGGGAAGAAACAGGGCTTATGGGAAATGTAGTTTTAATTTGGAGAAACACTACCATTAACAATACCACTGGCCTGACTTAAAAATATATAATAAGCCAGTATTGGCCCCATATATGGGCAAACGTATGGTTGTAATAGTAATGACAGGCTGATCTAATCATTCACCCTCTTGTCTGTCTCTCTCTCTCTCTCTCATCCTCAGATGGAGGAGAGTTTGTCTCCAGCTGCGGCCACCACGGCGGAGGAGGCCATGGCGTCGTCGGGCGATGGCGGCGAGATGGGGGCGTCGCCCGGAGAGACCACGCCCTCCCGCAGGGCGTCGTCAGGGGAGACCCAGGGCCCCGGGGCCCCGACGGGACGGGAGGAGACGGCGCCGGAGGTGGAGCCTTGGGCTGCTGCTGTACCGCCTGTAAGGAATGTTTTTAGGGTTGGACAGAGATATATGAGGCTGATACTGGCCTTTTGTCACTTTCATCCACCTGTTAATATGATGGATATGATGCGGTGTTTTGATATTTATTGTAGAATTGATCAATACTACACTGGTTTTACATGGGAAGAACTTAACCTGAACTGATTCTAATGAGACATTTTGATCAGTTTCCACACACGTTTCAGTGTAGAGTTTTAGTGCCCCATGATCTAAATGCTGTTTCAGAGGCTTTTCCACCCTGACAAGAATACAGAATACACAACGGTCAAATTTAAGATATTGAATATGGGCACAAATGATCACCTATCTACATATCATAACCACCAGCTCTCTGAAATCATACACCAGTGACCATCAGCTTTTGTGATTAATACTGGAAAACCATCTTCGGCAGGAGTGGGTGCCCATCATCAGGCATGACATGCTGTCTCAGAGGAAGATCAAAGCCCAGCCGCCGCTGTCTGATGCCTACCTGCACGGGATGCCCGCCAAGAGGAGGAAGGTGAGCTCTCACATTAATGTTCACTTAAAGCTGCACTGGGCATTTTTTTTTCTACCATGGAAATGGTTAAGAATAGATGTTCTTAGAGTGTGACAGTAGTTTTGCCATTCCCAGACCACCCAGTGTGAAGGACCCCACCTCTCCCTGTCAGACGCAGTGAGTCGAGCCGCCCGCGCCGCAGGAGTCCGGCCCGTCACCGCTCCCAACAGCCTGCAGGGGGAGCTAGAGAGGCCGGAACTGCAGGACGCATACACAGAACAAGTAACGCATTGTCACTATAGAGCCAGAATGTCACATGGCTACATTCAGTCTCTCCTAGAACATATGTGTTTACATTTTGAAATTTAAGCACAATATGCAAAAATGTATTCTTTCTCCCCCACCTCTCTGCTCCAGGTAAAGAGTGACATCAAGGAGAGAGTGAGAGACGATCCGGACTACAACTCGCAACGTTTCCCCAACACACACCGGGCTTTCTCCATAGAGGACTCCTAATCCCTCTAGTCTGCATCATACTGTAATGTCAGCTACTGCTTCTATCCAGTCACCTCATCCTCATACATTCCCCTCTGATGGAACCAACCATGGAATTGACGAGTTAGGTATTGAAGTACTAATCACTGAATTGAAGAGTTGACCTGTCACCGACAGGTACCATCTCTGAACCAGTCTCTCAGCATCACAGCTTGTAATTCTATCCTATGTTGCATATTCAGTTGTATAATATATATGTATAAGGCTAAATTGTAAATTAGAGCGAATTGTACATGTGATGTAATTGTTATAGATCTTTGTTAGTGTCAATCAGGTAACTTATGTTGCTTGCCATGGTGTCAGATTTTTATTTTTTAGCTTGGTAACTTTAGAAGTCATCATGAAGCACAGATCATAATTTGGTCCATGTTTGTATTTTAGGGCATTATCTTTGTCATTGAGTTGTTGTGTCTATTTTAACTGAGTACATGCAGGATACTTCAGTGATGTGGTCTTTTAACCATAAATTAAGGTGCAATATAATAATTTGCCATAATCGAGGCCATGGTAATGATAGAACTGTCTGATGCTGTTGTTTTGTCAGCAAGCACAACTGCAGTTTCTAGAAATGATTTGTAAAAACATGAATGTTTAGTCTGTGCTTGTGAACATCACTCTGAAATAAAATTACAGATCAAACCTCCGTGCTGGAAAAATGAAATCTGGCAGGCACACCGATCATAGTTAATCACTAGTTTATTGAATTTTATTCACACAACCAGAATCCACACAGGAGTTATTGCAGCAATACATGTGAAAATAAGCGACACGGAACCAGACAAGAGTTAAGTCATGTTTCTATACAGATTTGACTGATAAATACATACCATAGAATATTACTTGATGTACTACAGCAATTCTAAAATGGCATGCTTTTTATTGTCCGGTTTGAAGAAGCACAAAACATTGTCAAGCGGGACAAGCTGCTGTGTGAAACCTTACAGTGAAGTTACAATGGATGCTTCAGCGTCCCAACTGCAAGTAATCTACATTTACAGCTACTCATAGGTAGGACTTGACAAGCCAACGTTCAAAATAAATCGCTTTCATCAATTCAATCGAGGAACCTTACTCGGAAATGCATGGACTTCCTGGGACTTGTTGACACGGTACGGTAGAACCAGAATGAGACCAAAGTGCTTTGACAGAATGGCATGACGTTAAAATGTACGTTTCAAAAAATCAAGACTTCAATGAAGCTCTTACACAGACAGTCACAGGCACACGATATACACCCACACTGGTTTGCAGTGGTTTTTTCACCCCTCTAAACTGGCACAGAGATGAAGCCATTTGTCAGAACAAGGCCCACATGGATACACAGTCATGTAGATGGGAGTCTTCGCAGAGAGAGACCCTGACCTGGTCTTAACATGGCAACCATGGGTCCCATTAAGCAGTTACAACACCCCAGTATCATAGGCAAGTCACCCCAGAGAGCATTTCAGAAACTTCCGCATTCATTTAGTGTTTTCCCCCCAAAACCTAGTTCACTTTTTCCCCAGTGAACTGATTTCCTTAAATGATCAGAACTATCAGTTTTAACACAACCAGCATGCCATCACCCTTCCACCATAGAATCTTCCCATTATTGTACCGAAACAGTTTCTCTAATGTCATTCCAAATAAAGTGAAAACTGAATTTCTCACTAGTGCCAGTCTATGTATAGTCAAAGTTCAAGTCATGAATGTGTGCTGCGAAGCCCAGATGACAGTAAAGGATCACACCGGCTCTACATTTGTGCGTTGAATTAGAGCAAACCCATGTTCTGTGTATTATTTATCATATTTTAATGCATAATAACTGCTATTCTACATCTGTTGGGATCACAGATAAGGGAGTCTGAGCTGGACAGGTATGGAGAGCCTAATGTACATTTCGCTGCTGTCGGGTAAAAACTCCGAAGTCCAATTTTGGCCGTTTTCTTTCGTACTTGAATTCAAATAGGTTGGTTGCGTTTCATGAAGCACATTAAACATGGTAAACAACCCCATTGTGTGATTTTTACAATACAGCCAATGAGAAATTAAGCATTGTAATTTTGTTGAATTGTCTGAAACATGTACTTTTTGGTGATTTGTCTGTTTTGTTCAATTATGGAGATTTTCTCAATATACAGGGTGTCTTAAAAGTCTGGAATCAAGGATAACCGTAACACCGGGTATATTTTCTAGCTGTCAGGATGGCTCTTCTTTTTTTTTTTTTGCATATTTTTCCTTAATTTGACACTTGAAAGTGGAGACAGACAGGAAAGACAGGGAGAGGGGGAGGGGGGGTGACATGCGACAAAGGTCCACAGGATGTTGCGTTTACATGGCATGTGTCTTAGACCACCAAGTTACCAGGATGCCCGTAACAAGCAGTTTTGATAGTCATTTAGTTGTGGGACACTTTTTTGCACACCCTCAATTTTTTTTCAAAGCAGGCATACTGAGGAGAATGGTTCAAGTGAAGCAGCTCTCCCATGCTAACATTATGGTGATAAATGGCAATTCCTCTTCCATCTTTCTGGGATTTCTCTCTCCTGCTCCTCATATAGTATGCACTTCCGATTTTGGACAGCCCGTGTAATGTTTACTTGTTTAATATTTGAAATCAAGATTGAAAATGAAAAAGCAGAGTTCAATATCCTAAAATCTTAATTTGTTGGCTCTTGGATAAATGCAAAATTTTAATTTTAGACTTGTTTTTTCAATTTTCTAATTTGTTTTACCCTTGAAAAAAATGAAGATTGAACTGTTCATCTGAAACATGAAATAGGGGTATCTTTTATTTCAATAGCCATGGGTGAGACCCATGCAATGGCTGGAGTTGATACCACAGTTTTGTATTCAAGATAATTGCAATTTTTATTTTTTCAAACAATAAAACCCAAAAAAATTAAAAAGCGAGTCTAAAATCTCAAATTTGCATTTATCCAAGGAGCAACAGGTGTTTTAGGAATACTGCACTAAATTTTCTATTTTTCTATTTTCCTACTTCAAATTAGAATATTAAACTGGTAAGCGTTACATGGACCTTGCACACACACTCTGTTCCACTAGCCATTATTCCTCTCAACCCCCCCTTCCCTCAGTTTCTGCCCTGTCGGAGGGAAGACAGGAGGAGGGGCAGCAGATTGAGGGCAGGTCGGTGTTCCTGCACCCCCAGTGCCACCAGAGCACCCGCTAGGAGTGAAGTCACCCTGGGCAGGACGGGGGGCTGAGCCTGCATCACCTGCAGAGCAGCAAGAAAGAGGAAAAAGCAACAGGAAGGTTATCATTACACACAGACCAAAATTCAATATAGCAACCAGGTAACTTACTGGATATTTGACAATACAGAACAAACAGTCAGCAGCTTACCTTCTCAACTTTATGACAGTGAATGAGTCCGTCATGCCCGATGTAAAAAGTAGAGAATGCGTCATATGACCTGTGACAGACAACGTTTGGACAGTGTAAGCGTAAACCCTTGCGACAAAAACAATTTTGTTAAAAAAACATCCTGTACACTGTATATTTAATAAAGCTACTCAGTAAGGCAAAGGCTTTGGTATAGTACATCATCAATCATCATCAATGTCATATTATGGATATGATGCATGTTTGATTCCAGATTTATTGTATTGGGAGACCTCAATTTGACGTTGGAGAGAGGAAAACTAAATGTTGTGTGTGTGTATATGTGTGTGTGTGTGTGTGTGTGTGGGAGTGTGTGGGTGTGGTGTGGGGTCCACCTGCCAACTCCAAAGTCCTACTAGTCCTCCTGTGCTAGCTATGGATTGTCCATAACAAACACCATGTTGGAACACAAGTAGGTTTATAAGTGTACTACCAGAGCACCTTGGACCAAAGGTCTATGATCAATTTTGTAGTTTTTCATCAGACCTGAGGCCACAGGACCTGGACACTCGGGGACGGAGAGGGGCTGAGCTGTCAACTGATCACCACCTGATGGTGAGTTCGAACAGATGGTGGGTGGGGCTGCTGGACAGGCCTGGTAAGCCCAAACGTGTAGTGAGTTTGTGCTGGGAATGTCTGGTCCGGAGCAAGCTTCTCCTGTATCCCGGTTGGGGACGTTGAGTCAAAATGGACCCTGTTGAAAACTTTACTCATGGAAGCGGCTGCTAGGAGCTGTGTCCAGATGCTGGTCGGTGCCTGTCATGGAGGCAACCCAATTACCCGCTGGTCGACACTGAAGACGGGCCTTCCAGCCCTGGTTGGCATGGGGGACTCCTGATTCAGCGGAGAGGTACCAGTAGTCCCAAAACATGCTACTGTAGTTGTAGAAGCACAAGTCTGGGTGCAGGACTTCAGAGAGGCTATCAAAGAGATTCTGGAAAACCATTTGGTGACTAAGGAGAGAAGGCAGGACATCTCTCAGGCTGTTCTCAGCAGGGGCGGGGAAAAGCACCTACAACCATGTTCCCCAAGGTATCCTGTGGGAGGTGTTGCAGGAGTGTGGGATGCTGGAGCTGCTGCTGTGAGCCATTCAGTCCCTATACACTCGGAGCGAGAGCTGTGTTTGCATTCTTGGCACTATGTCAAGCTCATTCAAGTTGGCTGTCAGACTCTGATAAGGATGCGCTTTTGTCCCCACTTGTTTTGAGATATTCATGGACAGGATATCAAGAATGTCAAGGTTTGGAGAGCGCCCAGGTCAGTGTCCTTTTGGCTTCATCGGACAGTGATTTTTGATGTGCATTGGAGCAGCTTAGGATAAGGGTCAGGACCTCCACGTCCGAGGCCATGGTTCTCTCCCAGAAAAAGGTGACCTGTCCCAGGATATAAGGGATCGTGAGCTTGACCATTGGTTGGGTGCAGCGGCTGCAGTAATGTGGGGGTTGTATCGGACTGTGGTGGTAAACCAGTAAATCAAGAGCTTTGCTTTGTGGGTCAGTTCCCTAACTGACCCACAAAGCAAAGCTCTTGATTTACTGGTTTGATCTTCATTCCAACCTTCATGAGATCGCGAATACAAGCGGCTGGAGTGAGGTTTCTCCTCAGGTTGGCTGGCTTGACTCTATGACAGGGTGAGGGGCTCAGCAGTCCGGGAGGACCCTGGAGTCGAGCCGCTGTTCCTCCACACTGAGAGGAGCCAGTTGAGGAGGTTCAGGCACCTGGTAAGGGCACCACCAACCAGGAGTAGACCCCTGAGCAGACCGAGCCAGAGGGATAGAGACAGACAGACCTCCTATGCCTCCCGGGAGGACGTTGCTGAGGAAAAGGATGTCTGGGCTGCTCTGCTTGCCCTGTTGCAACGCAGCCCTGACCCTGATAAGCAGCTAGAAAGTAGATGGATGGATGGATGACTGATCAATACCACACAAGTTGTCTATGGGAAGACCTTAACTTGAGTTGATTCTAATGTGACATTTCAAACGGATTCCACACAAGTTGGTTGCTTGAACATCTATTATCATGACGATTACTATTATTAATAGTTTTATAATCCTTTGTGTCAATGGAGAGTTTTAGTGTCCCATGAGGGTTTAAGGCTCAAGCAAGCTCAAGCTCAAGTTACATTTTATTGGTCTGGTTGGTTTCACACTGACTAATATCAAGCCGACCTATTGGACAGATATTTTGGTAGGAGTACCAAAAAAAAAATCAAACTAGAATGACACTCAGAGGGCGTTTTCACATTACAATGCTACATCTTGCCATTGAACTACCCTGTAGCATTCCAGGGGACATTGACAACATAATCCTCTGCAATGCATCGCACTTACTTATGCTCTGGAGCAGCCAGTAGCTTTTTCTCTAGTTATATAGATTTCAAGCCTTGAAATCTCACTAACAACGGGTCAAATGACTTGGGAAAAGTATCGACAAGACAGAAGAACTTCCCTGTCAACAGCATTGCGTTAGTGTATATACGTTCGTTTTCGAACACTTTGTGTGCCGTTTTTCACTTAATAAAACCTAGCAGCTCCTTACTGACCGTGAAGAAAAAAGAGAAAAGAATATCATTAACGCCAACTTAATGCTGTTTCAGAAGCTTTTCCATCCTACCAAGAGCAAAATTCTGGGGGAAACTGAACATTTGCAATTTTTGTGGGCATGAAAATCATATATCGGCACAAAGTACTGGCAATCAGCAGCTTCAATCCAAAAAATACTGGATTGGTGTCAGCCTTCAAGCACCCGCATCAGTCTAACCCTAGTGACATCAGCATAATAGCACAACGTACAGTAGGGCTGAACAATTAATCGAAATTTTATCGAAATCGCAATATGGCCTACTGCAATTTTCAAATCGCAGGAGGCGCAATATTTGTTAAAGGCGAAATGTGTGTCAAAATACCATTTTAAATTAAATATTGTCGTGCTGCAGAGATGTCCTGGCCTACACATCATATTCTACAGACTTAAAAAAACATCTTTGTTTGGTACAGATCCCCGCAAAAATCACACCATAATAATTTTAATACGTTTTTCAATGAAAATGAGAATAATGATGTAAAAATTATCATTCCCTCTAATATCGCAAATCATATCGCAATTGCAATATCGCAATTAGATATTTTTTCAAAATCGTTCAGCTCTAACGTACAGTATGAATGTATGTTACCTATAGAGGTGAGATTTGTCCTTGCGGTAAAAGCGCAGCATCAAAGTGTGGAAGGGAAGGCCCTTGATCCTCCAGCGAGCCTTAATGGTCCCATCCTCCATATGCTTGGTCAGCTTCAGTACCTCCAGCCGAGCCTCTGCATAGTAACAGAAGCACAGTAGCCGCCACAGGGAGAGGGTTAGCTGGTACAGCAGACGGCCTCTACAACCAACCAAGAAACAGGGACAGTAATTTAAAACAGTAAACAGTCGCAATTAGTGTCAAGAATCAAAGAGTGTTAAAAAATATGAAGCATTTGTGACACAGCCCGAACACAGCCTTAAGATGTCACGGTCATTCATTTGCATTTACTTCCATCTGGAGTCTGAGCATGACCCATTCGAAACCTTCGAAATCTTGACCACATACTGTGTGGCAAGAAGTAGCTGGTTGAAGATGGTTTCTGATGCAATTCCTCCTTGAGCATATGCAAAACAGATGAGAAAAATAGACAAAAAAATAGACTTAAAAGTTCTAATTTGTTGTTAAAATCCACTTTGAACATATCAGAAATGAAAAACTTAGTGTCCAAGCCCACCATTCACCAAGTGCTGTTCTCTGTGACACAGCGCTGCCTCTAGCATGCCAAGACCAAATTTCAAAATAAGAGTGTTACATGGACTAAACAAACCAAACAAACCCAATATATAGCTCTGCATGATATAGCATTATGGCCTTGTACATTGTGATTTGCATGTTTGGTCCGCATATACCTCTTACTTTTAACTTTAAAGTGGATTTTAACAACAAAATCAAAGTTTTGAGTGTCTATTTTCATATCTATCTGTATTGTACATACTCAAGGAGGAAGTCATCACATGAGATCCCGTCATCGACCAGCCACTTCTTGCCGCATGGTATGTAGTTGAGGTTTCCTCCAAGGTTTTGAATAAGTCGCCTTCAGACTCAAGATGCAAGAAAATGCAAACGAATGACAGATATATCTTGAGGCCGTTCAGGCTAATAGTGGCACAGATTATAAAGAAGATGAGCAGATTCACCTGGTCTTGGTATTTAAAAGCCCGTTGATGAATTCCACATCATCTGAGTACATGGTGTAATCGTGGCTCTTCAAAAAGAAACTCGGAAGCTGCAACACAAATGGTCAAAATGTATTCTCTGATAATGAGGAACAGCATATAAGCATATGGTATATAACACAAAGTACATTTATTCAATGTGTCCTGCTTTAAATTGTATAGTCTTAAAGATACACTAGGCAACATTTTGATGTAAAAATACACCCGTCTTATCAGTCTAAATGACAAAGTGGAGCTGCAATAGAGAAGAGCGTCCAATCCCCATGTACTTGAGAGGCTATAGATTCACCCCATTTGCCTAAAATGAAACTGTGGTGTCAGATATGGACATTTCTCTGCCCGCAGGAAGTTGTGAATCAAGCAAAATCCCGAATGGTTTCCTAAACAGCAGTGAGTGAGCCACGAAGTGAGTTCAACATAGTCAGGGGTTAGCTGGCTTCACAAAATCTAACAATGGCCATCCTGGATAACCGGTCTCACATAGCTGGTTATCAACTGGCTCTGTCAACTCAGGATTTACCTAACCAGCTATGAGCGCATTCACATGAAAGAGGCGGGGTTTGTAACAAATAGCCAATCACATGCTATATGGACAGATGCAGATCTGTGGATTTAATTTGAGATAAAATTAAACTATTGATCCCCGTGGGGAAATTATGTCACTGCAGCAGCAAAAGAAATATAATGTCAGCACACAACTAGAAGCAATAAAAACAAAAAATAAAAATAACAATAAAAAGAATACACTATAAATAATTGTGGGATTATGTAAACATATGCTGCTGACAATTTCAACACGTAGTAGATTGTAAAAGTGGGTATAGGAAAGAAATGGATAACATTTGTGTCCTTCTCTCAAGAAGAACAAACTGTTATAATGAATAGACAGTGTTCATTGTTCTCACTGACACAATATTGTGTCATCACACTAAGGCTGTGAAAAGATTTCATATTGACAAAGTCGCCTCATGTTGCCCAGGGCTGTGCTGACAGAATATGAGTGTAATCTATTACATTAATCACTGTTGGAAATCCTATGAAGAGAGGATTTCAGCGCACTTGATATGCGCACTTGATATGCAACAGTAGACCTACATTTCATTCACTATTGATAACTACGGTCACCTAATGTAAGCCACCTGCTGCTTGTTAGAAAGCCCTCTTTTATAGCCAGAGTGGGCTAATGGCCTAGAAATGCTACAAACATTTATGTAGTCTAATAAATATTATATATCTGATATAATAAATCATCACTGAAAGCAAAGAGGTTCTATCGGTGTGTAAACACAGTTGCCCTGCTAACAGCCCATCTCACTATCTGTTAATTCAATAGTTTCCCCCTGTACAGTTCTTTTAATTATTTGTCAGAATGAAATGTTTATGTTCTTATCTATATATCTCAAACAAAATCAAACAATTACCTCTCACTGCCATTTCTGGCCCCCAACATGCTGCCTAGTGCAGCTTTAAATAAAAAAGCCAGACAAACTCTCCATTCTTACCTCTATTCTTAGCCTTTCATACATCAAGGCCAGTTTCTCCTCTCCTTCGCTCTCCCTTTCGTTATGATCCCCCTCTGCTGTCTCTGCGTGGCTACACAGAGAGGCAGGCAGCAACAGAGACAGCTCCGAAGGCTTGCTCTCAAGTCCGATAACGTGCCTAGATTTCACCCCACAGCCAGACGCAGGCTCCGTGCCCGGGCAGTGAAAACAATAAAAATGAGAACCGTACATGAACGGTGCCGGACAACCTTCTGCTTCAAAAAGGCTTCTGAAACACCCATGTTCTCTCTTTGCAGCATCGGCATCCTTTCTCTCCAAACTGTCGGCTTTCGTCCCGACGCTAATGTCGTCCTCTCTGCTTCCGTCCACAGTAGTCAAGGGGAAGAGAAACTCCATAGGCTTGTTTGCCCCCGGAGCGAGGAGCTCTCCTATTTTAGTCTGGCCAAACAGGGGGATCTCCACCAGGGTGCGCTGGCTGTCCGACTCCCCCGGTCGCACCAGCACGCACACGCTGACCGAGTCCTCCCACTCCTCCTCGAAGCAGCTGGCTCTCTGCGGCTGGCTGGCATGGTGAAACGGGTGAGAGAGGGCCGGCTGCTTAACGTTTTGATATCTCAGGCCGTTGGGGGGTACGAGGGCCCATGATGCACTGCTCAGCGGTCGAGTCTGACCAATCCACTGCCAGTCCGCTATCTGAAGGAGCAAAAAGAACTGGGTAAGATTATTTTTAACATAAAGTATGGTTAGGCCAATATATTGTTTTGCTGATACACTGGACCAATATTGCCTTTTATTAAAAATCAGATATCTGCCAGTCAGTGTCGTCCACCTCTGATATGATGCAGTTTGATTGATTACATATTTATTGTGGAATTGAACAATACAACACTGGTCGTCTATGGGAAGCCCTTCACCTGAATTGATTTTAATGTGATATTTTTGACTGGATTCCACACAAATATGTATGAATACTTATTATTGTTGTAATTATTATAATCCTGGGTTGCAATGTTCAGTATTAGTGTCATTCTGTTCCAAAGGCTTTTTTACCCTGATAAGAATAAAAGTCACTGAATAGTTGTATTGGCAGTATTTTGGCATGAAAATGGTCAAATTCAAAGACAGTATTTTGTGTCAGTATTGAATATCAGCAGCTTCAATCCAAAAACACTGGCATCGGCCTTCATGAACCCATATTCGTCGGACCCTTATACTGACATGGAACACCAATCCTGTGAGCGAGCACATTACCTGGTCGAGACTCCAGTGCCGCTTCTTGATGGGTTGCCTTCTGCCATGGCTCCTGACACATCCCACCCAGAAGGCGATGCCCCCTCTGCTCACAGCCATTCACCACCAGGGCAGGCGCAACCCCAGTCACCAGCTAATCATCGCCCACAGCCAGGTGGAGATGACAAACTCAGAGAGACTTGTCCGCTTGTGATCGTGTAACTCTGGACGATTTCCTGTTATGGTATTGCACTGTCTACCCCAAAAAACCTGGGAAGCCACAGAAAAGAGAGCACAAAGTGAATTACAATGACTGGACTGGACTGGACAAACAGCAAAACATAAAGGTTGGTATCAAATGAAGTGGTAACAATTTAGTTGATATAAGAGGGTTTGGAAGTTTTGGTGGCAAATTATATTTGATGCTTAGGACTGTCATAATTTAGGATTTAGGTGACTTGCCTGATCAAATCTACTAGTTATTTCTACACGCTTACCACAACTACATTTGAAGCCACAGACGTTTCCCTCAATTGGGACTGAATTTGCGCTGAAGTTTTCAGAGGCCACAGACTCTGCCAGTAGCACATGACATGCAGCAGACCTCAAGCTCATAATCAAAGACTCAGACATCCGAGACAGCAGATCAACCAGACATGAACCTAGCTGCAGCATAAATCATGCGTTATGCGACTGTATCCTCTCCAAATTGTTGATAGTGATCTCCAAATTAAAAGGGAACTATATAGCAAATCAATCTCCACTGTTTCCTTAGCTCTTATTCGATTTCTCTCTCGCTCTTGCATGGTCATTCTGGGGTTACATGAATATTGTAAGGTTATTGTAAGATTAGTTATTTGTATTTTTTGGTGATCTGGGAATTGAAGTTGTTTTCTGCTGATACACTCGGGATAAAAGCATCAGCTAAATGCCTAAAATGCAATATAACTGTAACTATAACCGTTGACAGTACTAATTATCCCTAGATAAAATGAATAAACTAGTCCAAGCACTTGCTAGGTATGGCAACACCCATGCATGATTATTACATGTTTATATTGTGATCATGTCTCAGTATTTGATAACAAGGGAGAGAGATATCCATAGTAACGTATATACTATGTACCATTAATATAGTTTTACATAGCTGTCGTGCCGATAGTTATTTGCAACGATACACCAATGCACCACTCAACTGTTAATGTTAGCTTGCAACTGCATCATGTTAGCTTGTTAAGAATAATTTCTTGCCATCGCAATTATTGACTGAACTGAAATGAAAACGCGTCGCTGCATTTTAATTATGTATTGCTGAAAGCCTTTGTAAACAATGGTCGTTTCTAGACGAATGACAGCCGACTCTCCACAAATAGCTAACCGGCCGGCCAACGGGCTATCCTCCCCTAAACATTGACATTACCTTACATGCTGGGTTAGCTAGTTAGCTACCGTGCCACCTAACGCTAGCTGCTACCTTGCTAGGCTAACTGCCAGCAGCTAGGAGCCAGACACCGGGTTGGCAAACATGCCCGTAGCATTACCTTTCAAAACCTAAAACCACTGAGGTCGGTAGAGATGCAGTGGCTCTCCGGGTTAGGTGTTACAGAGAAGTCACCGACAAGTCGACGTTAATAACAACCTCGAAAGCATTAGTTAACTTACACAAATGTCATTCCAGCCTACAGTGTCCTTGTCCGGCCAAACACGCCTCACGCAGAGCGTAATGCTGCCTTCCTGTACTGTCGGAAATATCGAAATCACGATGTCGATGAACGACCCAACGATGTAGTAAAAGACCTAAGACTAGACTGGGAAAGTGGGACATTTCTCTCTTTCTGTAGGAGATGACAGTCATCTAATTATACCACCTGAAATACGTCTTTACAACAATTCACAGTGTATTCACTTGTCCTGCTATGTAGCTTTGGTGAGTCTAGTAAAAAGTTTAATTCAGAAGGCTTGAAGTCTAGGTTTCACTTTTGAAATGTTACTTTTGTGAATATAACATTTCTCCATTAACATGCCTATGTTTACCGTATGATCCCCAAGTGTTTGAGGAATAAATGTTATGCAATATTTTCAAGATCACTTCTCTTGTCGTATACATAATAAGGTGGCCTTGATTTTCTCCAGTTTACATTTCTGATTATAGTGTTCCAATACAATTTTCCCCTTGGAAGAAAGTGGGAATTTTCTAAGTGGAAATCCGAGATGCCGAGATTTCATGTTTAGGAGCCACAGAGCATGGGAGCCCTGTCAACAATGGTAAAAGTGATGGAATTTATTATTATCTTTTAATGTGTTCAATGTAAATACATTCTGTGTAAATTAGTATGGCTGTGTGTTGCTATTTTTCTTTTTCTTGTTTTTTACTGTTTGTTGTTCTTAAAATAAAACACCACCTACCAAAAAAACGACGTTGCAGTTGTATTTAAGACTTTGGAGGTTGAAATTAAAACGAGCAAACGAGTAGTATTGAAGGCAGCACAAGAACGTTTCCAGAGAGATCCACTGACCTAAAGGCTACATAACACAAAATCAAAAATGTATTATTTCAGCAGTTTTGTGAAAACGTAAATATCCATCATCATTGTGACTCCTTAAATGACTCTACTCTCTTTTAATTCGTAAATAAAAATTCAGTTAAGCATCAGATAATGCAACTATGACTTAGGTCTAAACTATAACCTTCTAAGACAAACGCTTGATTGTTTTCACTGCTGTATGTAGGCCTATAAAACATTTCTACTGACACTGGCTGTCTAAGGAGTTGTCAATAAGTTCAATGCAAGAGACATTAAATAAGTATTTTTGTCCTACCTCTGTTGTATTGTGACAATTCTCAGGGTGGCGCTCAGTTCCCATACGAGCTATTTTATCTTGTATGGAGAGAACGTCACGCCAAACTTTATTTAAAAATCTGATCGTTTAATTTTGCCTTATTTATCAACAAATGTACACATTTGTTTGAACATGACATACGACTTTTTATGAATACAAAGGTCCAAATCTTCAATTCGGCCTAGTTTCCATACACCAAGCAGTACTTTTGTGATAAAATAATTTACAACTTTTATGCAGTGGAGGTCGGTAGCGAGCAGTGTGAAACTTGACATTTTATTAAGACTAAGTGCTACTTGGTGGATCATGTATATGCCGAATTAACCAGAACATCCTACATATTCCCAAATATTCTTTACTTATATCCTTCCAGGTATTTATGTTTGCTGATAAGCAAGACCACACTAAATGACCAGATTTTGAATGGAGTTTGGCCTACCTATGAAGAAAGTTACATATCTTTGTAGGTGGCGCTGTGATACTACAACCATTAAGCGGCCAATGAAATTCAGTGGTGGCGCCGCATCATCAACCAAGTGGGAAATAAGGCCGCATGACATGTGTGCGGCTGATAAACCTTACTGTCTGAAACCAGAAAATAGTTTTAAGTTATTTTAATAAAGTCACAGTTGATCCAAGTAACAAAATGCCCAAGAAAGCGAAAGAAGAGCCAGAGTGGGAGGGCGATGAAGTCGCCCCGGCAGCAGGTAAGCTAACGTTAACTATGTAGAAGCTTGGGCTGGAGCTTAGCTTAGCAGCCAGCAAGCTAACTGCAGCTAATGCGATGGATGCGATGGTATGCCAAACTGTATTAAAATGTCTGTCATTTTAACGATTCCTTAATCTTTGGCAAAGGTACACATCGTAGAACATGCCTTTAGACCTTTACGAATCGTTATCGTCTTCTGGTCAATTCGGTATATACATGATCCACCTAACGGCACTTTATTTCAATAAAATTTCAACTTTCACATTACTCACTACCGACATCCACGGTTTATCTTGGTGGGAGAAGATGGTGGGAACAAGAGGCGAACCAATAGTAAAAGTTGAAATCTTATCGAAAGAAGTGCTGCTTAGTGTATTACATTAATGCAGAATTTAAGAGTGAACTCTACAACTGCAGTAATGGTCTTAAGTCATGTTCTACCACGAATGTACCTTTCCCGACAGACAAAAGCATATTCAATTGCTCAATTTTTGAATGGACCTTGGCAGTATTGTAATGTTAGAGGACGGCACGATTTGGCCGGCAAGTGCTACTAACGTTAGCAAGCTATGCATGCGTTAGCCAGATTAGCTGAGTCACTCATACTGTAAGATATTAAAGCCTGTTTTATTTGATACATAGGAAATCTAACGACGTCATGTTTCAAAATGACATGGTTGGCAACGCTTATCTAAACTATCCTTGACGCGTCTGCTCATAGCCTACATCATGGGAGACTGATGCAATGCCATTGTATTCATTGAAATTTGTACCTGACAGTTTCGTCTGAACTTGACAGCGAAATCAGTCTAAAAACAGGTATTATTCGTACTTGTTCATCCCTTAATAACACCTATCGTAGCTGTGAGTTTCTTTGTGTTGGTCCCATTAGCATTAGCGATGTTATTTAGTGTAACTGCAGTTTGTAGTAATACCCTTGGCAAGTAGTTGTGTCCCAGTGGTTTTTGCCCTGAGCTATATACCAATTACTGATATGTTTTTCTCCCCAGTTAGACTAACACTCTCTTCTCCACCCAACAGAAAAAACTGTGAAGAAAGGAAAGAAAGATAAAAAGGGCAAAAAGAGTGTGAGTGAGATTTTATTTTACTCAATTTCGAAATGGTAAACTGGTTTATGTGTTAGTCGACGTTTTGTCTGTGCAGTTGAAGCCCCTATACATCTCATCTGAGCTGTTCCTTGTCTGAATGTTTTCCTCCAGTTCTTTGAGGAGCTCGCCACAGACGGTAAAGCTGAAAAGGAAGATGAGGCACCTGTGAGGGACACAAAAGGAAAGCAGGTATAGTCACTCTGAAACTAGGCCTATGTAGCTATTGTGTTGACTGGTGGTAGACTATTTCAAACAACTGTACATTTCCAAATTGTAGCCAAAGTGAACTGGTCAGCTAACAATGTGAAATGACAGTTTTTAGTTATTGAAGGCCTGCAAATACTTTTTCTTGTTTTGGAGCGTTCGTTTTGCTCTGCTTAAAGGGCCAGGTGGGTGGAGTTTGTCACATGTATTGATATTTAGCACCAGGTCAAATTCATCCAACCAGAGAATGTTGTCTGAAAGCAACCAAAATACTGTTCTGTGAATGGTAACTTGCCTACTCAAAAACAGAATGGTACTAAAAAGGCAAACCCCACCCACCTGGCACTTCAGGTTGACTAAAAAAAAATTGGAGAAGTATTTCAAGTCATTATGGCCTTCCAAAACCCATATCAGTCGAACCGTAATACTTAACATCCTTTCTACTGGTTGATATTTCCATTTAAAATTGTCGTTGTCAGGCTCAGAAAAAGAAGAAAGACCGCCGGAAAGGAAGAGGTGGAGAAGGAGATGATGAGGATGATGAGGAGGTTATGCAGAGGCTGAAGAAGCTGTCAGTGCAGGCCAGTGATGAAGATGAAGAGCCGGGTAAGTTGACTGCCTTCTTGGAATGATCCTATTTGATTTGATAAGAATGTTGTGCTCATGCATTAGTTACAGTCCTCATCAACTGTGATGACAACTCAAAACTGCTTGGTTGTTCTCCACAGTCATCGTCCCCAGTAAAGGAGGAAAGAAGAATAAGGTTAGTCATTTATTTTCATCGTAAAGGGATGGCATGTTGTGCTTTGTGCCTCCCTGTGTTTTGCAGTTGAAGTATCTTTGGTTTCCCTTAGGGCGGAAACATCTTTGCCGCTCTCAGCCAGGGCCAGAGCGATGAGGATGAGGACGGTGATTTGGACGATGAAGATGAACCGCCTAAAAAGGTACATCGCTGTTTTTCCGCATAACTCAAAACTAACGCGCACAGATGGAACTAATCGACACATTCTTGCTTTAAAGCTGCACTAGGCAAGATCCGTCCACAGAAAGCTGGACTCACCAACGTTAGATCCTGCATGTGGTAAATGTAAATAGGCAGAACAATAATGTATTGTCTGACTATTGTCTGACTACAACAGTCAGTACTAGTGCAGAATGAGCAGTTTTCAGTCTTGGTTGTTGGTGTGTTGGCATATTCCATTAACTGACTAATTTACAGGCTGTTCATAGTTAATCTAAAGAACGTTTTTATTTTATATGATATTTTAACTAATTCACTGATCTTTGTCTACTATGTCTCTCCACTATACTGAAATATTCCATGTGTGATCCCCTCCCCCCTCCCTTTCTGTCCCTCTGCCTCTCAGCCTGGTATTTTCTTATCCCTGCGTCTATATGTACTGTTAGTGTTATGCCACGTTCACGTCATATGGGATTTACTGTTAATATGAGCTGCTGACTGGGAAAAACGTTCTCATCAACCTCGTTGTTCGTTGTGGTAATTACAAATAGGACGTGAGAATTTTGGCTCCAATATCTCCCACTTGGCATCGTGAATTGTGGAAGTGTGACAGCAAAGGCTGAAAACATGGCAGCAAATCCATTTCCTTTGCTCCTCAATGTCTGTCAGAAGAAGATAATATCCGTTGATCGTAAAATACTCTATCATAACTCTATGATATGCTTCTTCCATATGACATGAACGTGGCATTAGACTAATGATTAGTTGTATTTGGGACTTGTAAAGATACAAGAATGTAGCCTAATACATTGGTGAAGCAGCCCAGGTTTTTTTTTTTTTTTCAACAATATCTCTGCTTTAAATGCTGCATGACTATCGGTATTCTAAAAATGCTGGGTGTATCTGTGTACGTGTCTGTGCGTCTTTGATACAGGAGGTTGAGAAGGTTTCTAAGGGCAAGAAAAAAGATAAATCTAAGGTCAAGAAGGTGAAGGTGGGTGCTGGAAAGCGTCTCTTTCTATATTATCTTTACCATGCCATCTGTCTCAGTCCCTATCTTTTACCTGCACTTCCCTCTGTCCTCTCATTCGTCCACGGAACAGGTTTTGACTGTGGAAAGCAGCTTGGTCTCACACAGAGTGTTCTCTTTTCCATTCATTTTATTTCACTCTTTCTCATCACACTGTCTTTCTGCCTGATCGTTCACAGCTCATTTGCGGCTTTAATCAGTCTGAATGTCTGAGATTTCATAGATATAGAAAACTCTGCTTACGCTGACTTGTATATGTGAAATTGCCAGGCTTCATCTGATGAGGAGGATGAAGTGGAGAAGATGGATGAGGATGAAAAGAAAGTGGTGCCGAAGACCAAGAAGGCAGAAGCCAAGCAGTCCAAGGTGAGAGCAGAGTCACTATTCTATTCTGGGACAAAATTTCTGTAGAGCATTTTGCGTCAGAGCCTTTAAAGTTTTGTGATTTTGGACCTATATATAATTTGTCTCTTACATACCTGTAGTACTTGGACCCACAGTGAATATTGACTACGCCGCTGCTAGGCCTCTTGCTGCTAATAATGAGTCCAAATCGGGTTTGTCAAAATATCTCCAAAAAAGACGTTTGTAGGCTCTCTAGGGGAGTTGAGAGTAAACATGACACAATTCCGCCATTACGCACACTTTCGCTAATCAGGAAATCACAGAACTATTTTTCTCTGCCGCAGTACAGACTGCTGTCGGGTGGAAATGCGTTACTGGTGGAGTGATCTAGTTTTGCGGATGGTCAGGTCAGATTGTAAACAGTAGAGTTTGGTGGAAAGAAAGAAAGAAAGAAAAAGAAACAGACCAGCCATTATGATGACTGGTTTTGGTGGACATCTTTCTTGATGAGACGGTGTAGAATAGTCTGAAACTCTGCTTCAGTATAATATTTTTCATTCCATCATGCTGCACTTTAGTCCGTTTGTGCCAGGCTTGGCAGCAGCACCACCAATGTCTTCTTTGGGGAATCTAGCTGTTAACCTTTTTGGTCAGTGGTGTTGGTCACAAATACCCAGTGGACTTTTTTTATTGAAAAATGTCTACTGGAACGAACACCTCTTCACCTCAATTAAAGTTGCGTCCATCTCGCTCCGTTGGCCGCCTTCCATTGCATGCATTCACGCCGCCTCTGAATGTTTTTCTCGCACTCTGTCTGAATGTAGGGTTAGACATTCTGTTTCTATTCTGTAGTCACTAGAGGAGGATGAAGAAGATAAGCCAAAGAAGGGCAAGAAAGAGCAGCAGAAGGCAAGTAAACAAGGCTGATATAGGCGACATGACCTGGAGTTCTTCCCGCTTGGATATGCCATTACTTCTCGTTGTCAGCATCTTGAAAGTAATCATGATCTGATTGAACTTTTCCTTATGTAGAAGGGAAAACCCGCTGAGCGACCACGCAGTGACGATGAAGATGAGGAGGAAGATGATAGCGATACAGCCGACACAATGATGGTACGTTTGTCCTTCCCGAAGCTGTCTCTTGGTCTTCGCTTTTGACCAGCGGTGTTAACTTTTTCACTTTCTCTGGCTTTAATCAGTGTGCTGAGGATGTTATAGCAGAGCAGGCCAAGCAGGGGGAAGATGACCCATTTGCTAACCTTAGCAAAAAGGAGAAGAAGAAGAAAAAGAAACTGGTAATTATGATACAGTACTTCTAATTGCATCTTCACACTGCGAGCGACTGGATGGATGGGTTGATGGATATTGGCATAGACTACATGAACGAATTTGCCTTTCTGTTATGTTTTGTGTAGATCAATACTAGCAATAACTTTTGTAATAAGCTGCTGTGCCACTTCCAGTTAAATTCCTGTTTAAATTAAGTAGCCAAATGTATTAGAGACAAAAGACCATACAGAGACACACCATCTCTCCAAATGTTTCCCCACCAAGTCCCTTAAATGCAACCTGTCCAGCAATAAATACACAAAAGAAGAAGTTGTGCATCTCAATGAGGTTTGAGGGAAAGTAGCTTAGCTCATGGACTTAATTTTGAAGTCAGGGCATGTGATGCAGGAGGAAAGCTCAATAAAAGTGTGACTGTCTCGTTTTATTACCTTGTCTGACCATGGGTACCTATACTGGGTAGTTTGATTGGACTGTGTCGTGCGCAGTGAATTGATGGCCACAAAATTCTGGAAATGTTTAGGCATCATAACGGCTAATTTCTAAAGAAGACAGTTCAGGAATTTTATGAAAAATATCAAGACTATTCCTTCCTCATCCCTCAAGGTTTGCCATTTTCTACTGAAATCCATTCTATAGCTCAGCCGGTCTTTCAGAAACACTGTTAGAATTGGGGTTTGACCAATATGAGTTTTTGAAGGCAGATACAAATAGTTGGATTGAAGCCGCTGATAGCTGATATTTTGTGCCAATATTCAATATTGTTACAGCTTCACTTGGCAAGATTTTTATGTAAAAATCCATCTGTCTTATCAGTCTAAGTGGGGTTGCAATAGAGAACAGTGTCCTGTCCCACAAATTGAGGTGACTGAAGCTGTTGCGTAAAATCCTCCCACTCCACACTGGAATGGTTTTTCTGGTCAGATATCTGAAATAAAAATAACAAAAACATACTCACCAGATGACCAGTCAGTGTCGTCCATAAAAGGCAAATATCGCCCCTTTTTTCATCTAACCCTAATTAGAAGCTTAAGAATAGCAAGGATGCATTTCTACTCCGTGTTTGAATCCCATCTTTTATTTCTCTATATTGGTGTTTATAATCACAGCTGGAGTATGAGCGTCAGGTCGCCAGTGTTCGGGCTCAGAACGCCATGGAGGGAGATTTCTCCATTTCCCAGGCTGAGATGTCTTCCAGACAGGCCATGCTGGAGAACGCCTCGGATATCAAGGTTACCCGCCATCTGCTCAGTCAAAACTTTTTCTCCAGTTCATGTGTAGCTGTTCCTGAAGATCTGTGATTTCTTTTCTTCAGCTGGAGAGGTTTAGCATATCTGCTCACGGAAAGGAGCTCTTTGTCAACGCTGACCTTCTGATTGTGGCAGGAAGAAGATATGGTTTGGTTGGACCAAATGGGTAAATCTCTCTTTCTGACTTAATATGAATAGTTGACTCAGCCAAAATGGCTAGATAAAATAGCCCACTACCTCTGTTTTCTATATGCTATATGAAAAGAACCATGACCACCAGTATGAAAATATAATTTAGTTAGTTATTACACTACACTGTCCCCATATCATTGCAATTATCCAATACAGTCATTCAAAATAGTTGGTGAGTTACTTTGTAGTTCAGTACATGCTTTACCTTTTTGAGCACCAAATGTTACCATAAACGACTTCTGTAAATACCAGGGCATTCCAGGAAGCAGGGTAGTCGTTAGCCTGATGACTAACATTTGGCTACATCTTGACATTTTGAATTTGAATGTATAAAATGAAACTTCAGCATTGGATTACAAAATGCTAATCAGTCATACACATTCATTATGAGCAGCAATCATAAGCTGTCAAAAGTTGAATAACCTTGAATACTATGTATGTCATTCACAATTTCAAACAAGTATGTATGTCATTCACAATTTCAAACAAGAAAATGTCTCTCAATCTAATCTCACCTATGGACAACAAATATCTGGAGCCGTAACTTGCTGGTAAATTCACATAACGTAATGG
This sequence comes from Centroberyx gerrardi, assembly GCF_048128805.1. NCBI lineage: Eukaryota > Metazoa > Chordata > Actinopteri > Beryciformes > Berycidae > Centroberyx > Centroberyx gerrardi. The sequence continues at coordinate 2,726,603 of NC_136015.1, forward strand.
TTAGCTGTCAACACCAAACATTCAGTGACTTCTGCTAACGTTGGTCTTATTTAGCTACAGAAACAACGATAGAACTGGAAAGCTACGATAGCATGGTCCATAATAGTTAGGTTTGTCAGGAAAAAGATATAGAATTCAATCAATTCAGTGAGTTTGTTTACTTAATACCTTAAGAATTTCACCAGCCATCAGCCAACTTAAGATAGCCAGCTAAATCAAAGGTGGTCGTGGTCCGTTTGAACTGTGGTTCAGTCTGGTTGTGATCGGTCAAATTCTCGTTCTTGTTGATGTTGATTGGTTCTCTTGCTTGATGTTCACCTAGACGTGTAAGAAATGATCTAACCCTCCCTCTTTCTGTCTCTCCTCTATCAGCAAAGGAAAGACCACATTGCTGAAGCATATTGCCAACAGAGCCCTCAGTATTCCCCCCAACATTGATGTGCTGCTATGTGAACAAGGTAAGTGACCTGTCAAAATGTGCTCTTAGTCATTTCATCTGCTGTATTGTTCTCCTCATTTTTGTGATCCTCCATTCACTCTGCCATGTGTCGGTGTGCCTGTTAGAGGTGGTAGCGGATGACACGCCGGCAGTCCAGGCGGTGCTGAAGGCAGACACCCGGCGTCTGAAGCTTCTGGACGAGGAGAAACGGCTTCAGGTTCTGCTGGAGAAGGGAGAGGACAGTGTGGCAGAGAGGCTGGAGAAGGTGAGCTTTTTTAAATCATTTAATGTTGGGTTAAAGATCTTGAATATCTGCTATCGGCAGCTTCATTTAAAAAATCATCAGTTTTGGCATTTGAAACCTGTATCAGTCGAGCCCTAGATGGAACCACCTCTCCTCCTAGTCAAATATCACAGCTGACTGTTGTCTCTCCAGATCTATGAGGAGCTGAGGGTGATTGGAGCTGCAGCTGCTGAGGCTAAAGCCAGAAGGATCCTGGCTGGTCTGTCTTTCACCCCCGAGATGCAGAACAGACCCACCAAGAAGTTCTCCGGAGGCTGGAGAATGAGAGTGTCCCTCGCCAGGTACTTACCTCCATATGTAACTCATATGGAACTGGTTGCGTATATATACATGTTATGGAGTTGTCTTTCACTCTTCTCATCTGTACCCATTTGCTTGCAGAGCTCTGTTCATGGAGCCCACTCTGCTGATGCTGGACGAGCCCACCAACCATCTGGACCTGAACGCCGTCATCTGGCTCAACAAGTATGATGCAGCTTTTTAATCTGGACTCTTCCCTCTGACAGATCAAGCCAATTCCTCATTAACATTTAAGTATAATGGTGGTTTTTAATTTAAAATCAGGAATAGACTTTATCTCGTTGATTTGTATTGTTTTAGTGAGACTTTATTCACACGGCTATATTTGAATTGCGTCGTACTCTGAGTGGGAAACCCTACCTGCAAGACAGTGATGAAAACTCAAACTCAACCGGTCTTTGGACAGGACATTGAAAATGTACGCCAAAATTATCCAAACTTGTCCTGCGATATCACTGAGAACAGAGCTGGAGAAGGTCCAAATCAAAGACCACAGCAACAGTTAGCTAATGCTAGCAGTCAGCTACTTCATGTTGTTAATGTTATTTATCTTAAAACCAGCTCTGTCTAATTCTTATTAACTGACAGCATTAACCGCCTTTATCTTTAATATTAGTGATATGTTAAAATTGTGCTTCATGTCCTTAGCGGTGCTTGTTTGACAGTCATATTGTTCATGTTAGCTGTGTCTGCTAGCTACTTTTAATGCTAGCTTAGGTCACTTTAGCCAGTCAAAACTGCTACTATTAAAACTGGTTCTTGGCAACAACTTACACAATTCAGCATAGTTGGTTTGGAGAAATATTCATTCATTCTCACTTGTAAGCCCAAGAGGAAGGCTTTATGGCAAAACGTCAGTAAAAAAAATATGAATATGGTGCTAGAGTGTGTGATGCTTTTTGTCTTATATCATTGGAGAAATATAACATAACAACATGAAGTAGCTGAATGGTAACATTATCTAATGTCATGGATCAACATCAATCCAGTTGCAGTAGTCTTTGATTTGGACCTTCTCCAACTCTGCTCATTTTCTCATTTTTAATAAGTAATTTGGTGTATGTTTTAAAAGTTTTGTCCAAAGACCACGGTTTCCATTTGCTTCTCGGTCTTCCAGGTAGGGTTTCCCACCCTGAGTAAAACATAAATTAAATATGACTGCAATGTGAATAAAGGAAATTGAGACTTGCAGTTCTGTAGCTGTTTAACAGCTGTAGACCATTGCTGAGCTTGTGTGCTAGAAGTCTGTGTGTTAGACATTTGATATTCCCCTCTACTTAAAGCTACCTTCAAGGCTGGAAGAAGACTCTCCTCATAGTTTCCCACGACCAGAGTTTCCTTGACGATGTTTGTACGGATATCATCCACCTGGACAACCAGAAACTCTACTATTACAGGGGAAATTACCGTATGTATCTACTTTCAACAGCAACATATGCAGATTGTTTGTGTGTATGGTGTCTTTTGAGTGGATACCATCGCTCTGGCTAATACTTGTTGATTATAGGTGACACAATACATCAGGGTTTCCCCTAGAATTTTTTCAGCTGGGGCATCAGGAGCCCCAAGCTCCAACACTGACTAGAACCCTAACCCTAACCCTGCATTACATTACATGCGTTCTCTGCCTCTCTCGTAGTGACCTTCAAGAAAATGTACGTGCAGAAGCAGAAGGAGCTCCAGAAGCAGTACGACAAGCAGGAGAAGAAACTCAAGGACCTAAAGGCTGGTGGCAAGTCAACCAAACAGGCCGTGAGTATAGCTTTCCACTGGGGGGTCAGTTCACTTGGCCAATAGTAGTGTGACCGGGCCCTTAGGGTTTAGTGAAGTCTATTCACACGCTGAGGCACAAAAAATTATATAATCCTTTTGCGCCTGTGTAGTACTAGCGGAGTGGCCAATGGAGGTAGCACTGACTTGCGTTCATTGCTAGCAAGATATGTTGATGTGTATGTACTTGAGTCACAACCTAAAGAAGGTTTTGGCTATCATGCTGATAAAATACTGTGGTAACCCGACACCACTAAAATGAGAGCTTCCTCCATGTTGGCAGAAGGGGGTCAATCCCACCCACTCCTTTTGTATTGATTGAGCATTGCCGAGTCAAATTCGCAGGTCAAAGTTAGTGAGTGAACGAAGTGAAGTAGCTTCACAACTGGAAGCGAACTTGTCGTGCGCTGTTCTGTTGAAATGAACAGAAGGTGTAGTAAACTTTGCGGTGGCGTCACCAGCCTATTAGCTATGGCAAAGTCTCTGCATCGAATATCATTTGTGATTAACACTTTCAAACCCACTTCAATCAACTACATTTCTGGGAACGAAGTGAGTCTGACAAGATGTTATTTAGTTGGTGTGATAAATTATTAGACATAGGTCACCAAACTGTCAGCTTAGAGGGAACACTGGTCCTGATTGCTCCCTTGATGACTTTATATGAACCAGTGGCTTCCCAGTTGATTTCTGGCAATTGTTTTGCTTGATCTTTGCTCTCTTTATGATGAGAAAAACCAAAAGATCAAATCTGGACTCACTCAAGCTAAACTATGCCAAGTGCCACACCTTTGACACATCCAGTTGATGCCCATGCTTTCCCCATAGCCATCCCTCACGATCTCTTGGTCTTGCTGCTCACACCATCGTTTTGATTTTCCTCTCAGGAGAAGCAGACAAAGGAAGCCCTGACCAGAAAGCAGCAGAAAGGCAAGAAGAAGAGCGGTATGGAGGAGGAGAGCCAGGACGCCACAGAGCTGCTGAAGAGGCCTAAAGAGTACACCGTCAAGTTCACCTTCCCCAACCCACCTCCACTCTCTCCACCCATCTTGGGACTACACAGTAAGAGACTTTTAGGAATCTTCAGCCTGTTGCAGCAGCTGAACATGCTTTGATCGTTTTATCATTAGGATGTAAAGTCTACACTAAATATTACATTGAAACTAGTTTGACACTACAGCTGTGTCTTTGTTTAGTTGCACCATGGAGACTTAAGGTACATCTTAACCAGTAGGGCATGAACTTGGAATTTACGTTCAAACGTACGCTCAAGCCTACAGTTGAACTTAAGGTCAACTGGTACAACAGGCTGCAGGTTTTCCTCCTTGTTTTTGTTGATATGGAACAGCACCTTTAATGTTGTAAGCCAACTCTACTCTGCTTCTGCCTAAAACAGCTGTTGACTTTGGCTATGATAGTCAGAAGCCCCTGTTCAAGAATGTCGACTTTGGAATTGATATGGAATCTAGGGGTAAGTACACTGCTTTTAAATCTAAGGCATTTATACTGTACGGTACCTCAAATCAGTCTGTTCAACTCCTACTGTTTCCCCTTTTTATGTCTGACATGCATATTTCCTTCCTCAGTTTGTATAGTTGGACCCAACGGTGTGGGGAAGAGTACCCTATTACTGCTGCTCACCGGGAAATTAAATCCAGTAAGTGTGTAGAAATGCCACAGGCTTTGCTTTGTCGAGACCTATGGACTTGTGTGGTGAACTGAATTTTTTTGTTAATCTTTCAGACCAAAGGTGAGATGAGGAAGAATCATCGACTGGTGAGTAACTGTTTCGCATTTTCACACATCTTTGTGGGTCAGATAATTATATTTCTTCCCTATCCTGTTCCATGGCAGAACATTGGTCAGTTTACATAAAGGACACTGTGTGTTTTGGCTCTCTGCAGAAAGTGGGCTTCTTCAACCAGCAGTATGCTGACCAGTTGAACATGGAGGAGGCGGCCACAGAGTACCTGATGAGGAACTTCAACCTGCCCTACCAGGACAGCAGGAAGTGCCTGGGACGTTTTGGCCTAGAGAGCCACGCACACACCATTCAGATATCCAAACTCTCCGGTACGAACAGCGAAATGATGAACACGAATGGTCAGGCATTGAAATTAGTATTTGAAGCAGAGCAGTATTTTCTAACATGCCATCCGTACTTCTGTCAACAGGAGGTCAGAAGGCCCGAGTAGTGTTTGCTGAGCTTTCCTGCCGGCAACCTGATGTCCTTATCTTGGTAAGTGCCAGTAAGACTTTTGTTCATACTGTATATGTGATGCTTGAATGAATTCTGATTGACTCATTTTCTTCTCTCATCTACTAGGATGAACCTACTAACAATCTGGACATTGAGTCGATCGATGCCTTGTCAGAGGCCATCAATGAGTACAAAGGAGGTATGCACCGTTATACAGCGAGAATACTCTTTGCATAGTGGTGGGAAGACCAATTCTTATAACTAACTCAATTCTTTTGGGCTGTTCGTCAGTTGTGAATCGATTTACAATCAGTTCATTTGATTCAGCTTTGGAAAAATGAGTTCCGTAGCCAGCAGTGCTTTGGGCTACCCCAGTTCATTCAGTCTGAGACGAAGTCTGATACAGCAAGTGAGCTACTTACCCATACACTAGCAACTGTTGAACAAGTCACTCATATTTGTACCAAGTCTTTTGACCAAAAGGTGGCACTGCCTCCTCACCTGAACGGATGCTTCAGACTGAACAAATGGTTCAGTTGCTGTATCGGACGTTTCTGATACAGCAACTGAGCTATTAACCCATACACTAGCAACTGAATTGCTCACTCACTGAATGAATTGTACAGTATTGTAGCAGTATTCTGTTTTGAGTATCATGTAACGAGTAGGCAGTCGGCATTGAAGTCATTGCTGAGGCAGGCAGGTAACAAATACCACACTCCATGTTCTCCTGTGTGCCCTTTTTGTATCGAGCCAATGAATGAGCTTGTTTTATGTTTACAAGCATGTCGGCTCAGGTAGAACTGTATAGAGTGCAGTCGAACCAGACACCCACCTATTTGAAATTTTAGTTCAATTTGCAAACCGATTCAACATGGTAATTTGAACAATACTTGAAAATTAACAGCTGATACATGAATAAACCATCACTATGTGAAATATTTTTTTTCTACATACTCTGAACTACAAGACACATACTCTTAACAGCTCTGACGTCAAACCCATCCATCCAGTCTAGAGCTCATTTATCCGACGGGTCTTTCTTTAGCATGGTAACGGATTGTGTCCTTGTCGTCCTCTCCCCAGCGGTGATCATCGTGAGTCACGACGCCAGGCTCATCACGGAGACTCAGTGCCAGCTGTGGGTGGTAGAGGACAGCTCGGTCAACCAGATCGACGGAGACTTCGACGACTACAAACGGGAAGTGCTGGAGGCACTGGGAGAGACCCTGGTCCACAAGGTCAAGGAGTGACCGCAGAGAGCCGCCGTCTACACACACAGCAACATAACCAGCTACAGCAGGGCTACAATATCCTCTTGGATCAAGTGCTACCTACACTCCGTCTGGATGGGTCGGCATGTTTCACTAAGGTGTCATGGATAAGGGGATATAATGGGGCAAGATACTGGAGGTAGTTCCACTATTGAGGAAATGGCAATACATCAACACTGAATCCATATATATATGTAGAAATAAAGCTCTTAACATGGACTACCAAGCAAATATGTTGAATAATGGTCTGTGGTGAAGATCTGCAAAAGCCAAACCAATAAAAATAAATGAATTTTTCATCTTATTGTGATTTATTACACTGCATCTTTTCAAAATGCATAATAACTCAAGCATACAAAAACAGTTGGAAATTCACATGGTCCAATGTACATTTATAGCAAATTAAACTGAACTGGTGATGGTACAATTATGCTTTATTACTGACAAATATCACAGCATGGTAAACTGAAGAAGAGCGCCGTATAATTCCTGCTAAGCAAATGTCCCCCTTTTATTTAAGATAAGCCTTGTACGTCTTCTTCACTTTAGCCACTTCCTTCTCGTCGGGCGTGATGTGGCCGTACCACTTATACCAGGGATCACCGGAGGTCAGGAACGAGGGTGACGGTGTGGACCCCACTGCATCATGGGAATTGGAGTAGTCTTCCCCTGAGAATTCCACATGAGGAATCTGGAATGGTAGCAAGCCTGAAAATGAAGAACGTATTTGGTATTCGGGGCAAAAAAATATATATATACTGAATATCAGCACCTTCAATCCAAACATGAAACCATATATAGTGTCTGTGACAAGACAATGCCATATTAGGTACCATGCATTTCATTCAACAGTGACGAAAGAGAACAAACGATGTTGCATTAATTAGAATCAATTCAGTCAGCAAGTATAATCAATGTACAGGAATTTGATTTGGTGACCTGGGGGTAAATAAATTGAAAACGGACTATACTCTGCACTCTACCTATACACATTCAGTGTACGACTGTGTGCGTTTAATCATGTTCTATGCAACATACCATGGTCTTGCGCTGTGTTGATGGCCACATTTAGCTGCTTCTGCTGTTTCATGCACACACCTGAAGAGAAAAGGCATGACTATCAGGAAATGTGTTGCCTGGTAATAAATGGGGAGATGGTTCTGCATCCACCTCGATACAAGTGCTATATATATATAGTGATACAATAGCTGTCTGCAAATATCTGAACAAGCAATGGTGGCTTACCTGTTCGAGTGGGATCATACACAGTCCCAGTGTAGGGATTTATGAACTGCTGCAACAATTTAACATTCTGCAAGAGAATTAAGATTAGAGTTTAGTTAGCCTCGTATTTGAATGCAGAGAAAACAAGAGTCCTGTCATTATGACCATGATATATTAAACAGTTAATTGATGGCAAATTATTGAAAACCACTGTACTGTATATAGTATATTAGTAACTATACCCAACCAATCAGTAACACTAAGGGTGGCAAGGCCGTGAAAGTGATGGTAACTGACCTGATAATGGATGATGACATTTGGATCCCGACAAATCGGACAAGGGTTTCCACAGATCTTGTCTCCTCTCTAAAATAATAGAGTAAGTGTTGGGTTGAATTTAGATGACATATGTATGCATGGATGCACATTTAGGATTAATATCTAGGTGTATCAACCATAGATATTTTACAATGCAAGTCTTGCGTGTCTTCTGTGGGGGTATGCCTCCTTTGTGGTTCCTCCTGTAGCCTGTCCACACTGCATCGGTTCCATAGCGCTCAATGTACTCTGTGGCAGGAGAGAGAGGTTGCAAAGCCATCTAGAGGTAAAACCAAGTACATCTAAAACCTGCGGATCAGATTCTTCTTGTGCGTACCTTCACTCTCCAAGTAATCCCAAGGTCTGTCCTTGTAGCGGGCAACAGCCTGAGCAGCCTCCCCATCCTGAAGTGATGCTGCTGTGCAGAATGAGTGACTTGCCAGCACAGATGGAGACCCAGACTGACCCAGGCATACTCTCACAGGTAGCTTCTGTAGACATGACTGACAATACAGGTGTGACGATCATCGTTACAACGTTAGTATAGCAACCAACCAACCATTCACGTCTTCAATTACTCTCATCAATAGGGTGTAAAATAAAGCATGTATCTAAGTTAATGTTATGACTGCACATACCCCTGATACGTCATATTACGCCGAACTCCATTCAAAATATGGCAGTTTAAAGATGCCTTGCTCGCCGGCAACCGTAAATACCTGGTGAATCATAACTTAAATGTATTTTACAAACGTTATGGTATTCTGGTAAATGCGGCATATGGATAATTCACCAAGCAGCACATTATTTCAATAAATATTAAGTTTTAGATTTGGTTCACATTGCTCGCTACCGCCATCTACGGTGTATTTTAGTGGAATAACATTCTTGGATTAAGAGGCAGCCTAACTGTAATCGTTGGAATTTTATGAACATTAAGTGATGTTTGGTATGCGGAACCTATGCCGAATTCAATGGCACACCCTAGTGATTCATAAATGATTTTTAACTCATGTTCTACCAGGTGTGTCCGATTGACGATAGCCAAGAAAACATTGAATACTCCGACTTTTGAATGGAGTTTGGGGTAACACTGTCTCATGTAAGGTCAAGCGTCTTGGCTACACTGCGTAGCATAAGTTTCTCGTAGCGTACAGTTTCAACACATTAAGCGTTATTCATACAAAATGCAGACAGATAAGCAGAGGCCGGGTGCACGTAACAGCGTATATAATTACAATACCTTATAATGCCGAGGTGACTGTAAAATTGAAGGAGATAAGCGACACAAAACCTTCCCGATGCCTTGCATGGATGCCGCCATATTTGCTATCATGATGGGGGTTGAAGGTGAAAGGTGGGAGTTTAAGTGAAATACTATATTAAGTGTACAATTTCTAATTAACATTTACGAATAGAAACATGTTTGATTGTGAATGGAAGAACATCTTTTGTCGTTTTCATGTTCATATGTTGGATGTAGTTTATTTCTTAAATGTTTCTCATGTAGTTCCTATGGCGCCCACTATAAAACCTCCTTGGCCCTGACTGACATCGCCCAGCCGCCATTTTGTATAAATATTATCAACTAAATTTATATATCAAAGAATCTCTACAATCAAATTAAAACGACAAAACTCGTTGGTGTTCTCTAGTATCTATCTGATTACAAAGAGATATGTGACTTTGAATATGAAATTTGGGCACACTTTGTAAAAATAGTTTGCAGAGTGAGACATACGCCATTATGCCCTTGACCGGAGAGGGAAGGTTGGCCTGGGCCCAGAGTCGCCATTTTGGTACGATGAAACCCCCCCCAAAAAAACACGGACAGTGACGTTAAAAACGTCACGCACTATAAAACATAAGTCCCTCCTCTTCGAGCTCATTCCTGGATTTGGTGAGAGGTAAGTGAAGTCTGGAAGATAACGAGGCTATTTTGAACAGTTTTTTTTCGAATATAACACGAAATTCATATTAATATTAATCAAAACTCAACCAAGAACGTGATATGGACGAAGGACGACGAAATTCGTGAGAATAGAAATTAAATGTGTGTTTTATTGTGTGTTTTGCAGGTCTGAATTTGCCTTGCCGAAGACTGAGCCGTCGAGGACTTTGAACAACCCTACTCAAATTCATATTTTTTTCTTCAAGTAATGGACATTTGATTACTATTTTTGCCTCCAGTTTGTTCCTGAAGGAAAAGCTAGCCTTTAGCTACCACAACCCCGCCCATAAGCAGTTTTTCAATTGCTATAAAACCATGAAGGTTGACGTTATAAAACTGATGAAAAAAGAGAAATAAGTGCCTTAAAAGCACACTATAATATACCCGAGACGCTGAGGATCTATAGTACCAATAGTAAGTTGATTTTGAAGCGAAATTGGACAAAAATTCATCAAATGAAATTAGTCGTAGATTGTAGGCTAGCTAGCGCTAGCTGGCAGTTTCCGTATTTAGCTTGACTCTTGGCAAACAATTTGGAATGTAGACAAAATGCTAGAGTATGAGCTCACACAGGAAAGTGGACGGAGGCACAAGGCTCCGTTTCTTTGTGTGTGAGACGGACTTGACGAATTATTCACAGAATAAAAGTAAATATAGCTAGTAAATTCGCAAAATAACCATAAGCAATCTACTCATAAAGATTGCCGTAGGCATAGACAGGAAATGCCTGCTTATGAAGTCGGATTTTTGCCTGCCAAATTTGCTCTGTAGGGGCTGCTCCTTGGAACGAACACCCACCGCAATCTATACATAAAGATTGCTTTAGTTTGAGGATTATGGATTTATTTTCTCTATGAAGCATTGTGTGTGTTGAAATGTCGATTATGATAGTGCAGGGACGTTCTGACAAAGTGTCCGCACCATGTACTCGGCAATCTGTGGATAAAGATTGCAGGACTCGAGGGAAGTGGTCTTTCGAAGCACAAACAGTCGGGATTGACAAATATGGTGGACTAGTTGTGGTTTGCTTTCGTCCTTCTGACAACTCCGGGGCAGCCGTGCTCTTCTCGGAGCGACAATCGGGAGTTTACAGCCCTGAAATGCAGAACAAGTATAGACCGATACTCATCGCATTGTCTGGCTGCCAGCTGTGTATGCTTTGCTAGTTCTCTGGTGCTGGGTGCCTTGTTTTTCTACCAGACGGTCCAGTCTACTGCTATGAGAGCCATTGTTCTTGTGTAGCGAGTGGTTTGCGTCGTCGAAGTGGTTAACAGAGGGAGGGCTCAGATATTTCTAGCCAGCCTCCAGCGCCCTCCCCTTGTTAGGCAGCCTAGTTGTTGAAGCAGGCCTGGTCACAGCAATGACAGATGTCAAGTTAACCGCAGGCCTTTTATAGGATACGTGGACCGCCCTTATATAAGTCTTAATAAGAATAACTCCGAAGGCGTTTCTGACAGAATGTCACTTGATTCATTCACTGTTTCTCCTTGATAAATATGCTACGTTGCATTACTCAAAGTCGGAACTGTAGTTGCGCAATTGTGTCTGTGAGACAAAAGACCTAGTAAATAACATTGTGTTGTAGAACAGTTGGCTATAGAACAGTAAAATAATAGATTATTTTATGTTTGTGTTTTATACGTTTATCATTTACCAGTGGTATATGTAATAACACCATAACATTTGCCTCACTGCAGGCACAAATAATTTTCTTTCCCCCACTGAACTAGCAACCTGGGCCATGTTTAACATTGACTTTGTGTACATGTGTAACAATTGTGATATTTACAGGAATTGGGTTATTTGCAGTGTTGTGGAGGTCTGAGACTATATAAAACTTCTACTACAACAGTTATACGGGTAAGACCAAACTGATTCCTCACATCATGACACTTGAAATTAATTAATATCCGCCAATAGTGCAGGTCTTCTAAATAAATTGATGAATTGGCAATAAAAACAAGCCCATTATCAAATTCATACACATGTAGTAGTGGTAGTGAGCATTGGAAAAATAAATGCATGCAATTAAGACTCAAACCAAGTAGTTATTGTATCAGAATGAGCAACATGAACCATGTGGAGATTATTCATAAAACCTTTGGATATAATAGTAAGAAAACCAGAGAAGTAAAGGCAATGGACATTATGTTGGCTTTCTTTGTTTGGATCACATTTTTCAAACACCTTAAGTAGACTTTTATTGACATGATGCCAAACATCCAACACCTTTGAGTCACTGGCCTGCTTTATAATCAGGAGTTTTAATATTTGTAAAGTCAGACCATTGTCATGTGATTTTGCACTAACAAATGAATGTATTAATTTGTAGTTCATTGCTCTATTGTGTGAATGCACAGACATGGAGGATACATGATTATTGTGTGTAAACATCAACTGCCCTGTAGGTGGCAGTAAATGTCCTTAGTTGTTTCCTCTGGCTGTGACAAAACAGTTGCCATAAACAACAGTAGATTCAGAAGAAATACTTTGAGTCTGACAATCACTGGAAATTAATACACTTTAAGATGTAATTTATAAAAACGTAAGTAGAACATTACATCCTACTGATTTACAAGCATTTCATGTTTCATATAATAACCTGCAGTCATTTTAATTTGTCTTGGTTCATATGATCTGAATTCAATTCATTCATCTTTTCACCTGATACTATATTAATCGGGAGGGGGGGAGAGTGAATTAGGTTTTTACAAAGCATTATTGACATTTGTTTATCAGTTTTCCATTTTCCAACCTTGTTTCATTTCTGTAGAAGTGTATTAAAAAGGCTGTTAAATCCTAATCTTTCTTGCAAATATCCCAGTCTATGGCTATTTTCACTGTGAGTTTCCTCCTTCCTTTTGTGTTTTATATCTATACAATAGTAAAAGATAAATATCCGGGCAAAAAGAGCTCTGTTTGTTTACATTTTTGATATGTTAAAGTTTTAAATAAAATATAGTCATTTGATAATGAATGTATTACTTTTGGAATGTCAATTTTATAAGTAGCAGATTGGATGTTTTGCTCACTGCATCTCTGCTGCCTCATTGATTAAGGCCTGAACTGGAATAGATTGCCTCACACACAGAAATGAACATGATAGGAGATTATGTTGGCCCTGTGTTGTCCTGTAAGCCCCACAGAGGAAGAACGCTAGCAGTGAGGGAGAAGTTTCAGTGTCCCTGCTGAAGTGAAGAAGTTGGCTCTACGAGACAGGGCAAACATTTCAAGTATGAGGCAGCACACTGGAGTCATGACACACCGCGGATGTGTCAATGCTGAAGCAACAAAGTGACCTTGTCAGACAGATCTTGGTGTAGATCTCTACAATTTTGGACATGGATCCATTTTTGAGCCTGATGTTCATGGGATTTCCTTGATAGAAATGGGTTTAGCGGTCATTCCCTGAATCATTTCTTAGATGGTTGAAAGTAGAATCTGGGTGGTGTTGACGGCTGGATGAATATGCTGCTGTTCAATTCCTCAATGTTTATTTTGGGCGACCTTGTTGGCCAGATTATGATCCTTAGATTCTTGTGATTTGGATGTTGTGGATTTGTTTGTTGAACAAACCCTGACGAAACTATTTCCGTGATAGAAATAGGTTGGTGTGGTCAACTCCTGAATCACTTCTTGGTAAGGGGGTTTAATGTGGAATCTGGGTGGTGTTTGGTGGCTGGATGAATATGCTGCTGCTCATGCCTTCACTCAGTGATGTTTATGTGACCTTGTTGGCAAGATCATGGTGTAGGTCTCTGTGATTTGGATGTTTTGGGTCAGTTTTTTGTCATGGTATTTCCTTGATAGAAAGGAGTTGGAGTGGTCAACTCCTGAATCACTTCTTAGTAAGATGGTTTAGAGTAGAATCTTGTACCATGGAGCTTCCTGGTCCGTTTGGCAAGCAAAAAAAACGCTTCTAGTGTAAATACCGCACAAATACCTATTCCTCCAGACAAATGATAGCCTGTAAACGCCAGAATACGTACTTCATCTGCATCCTGTTGGCATGTATGAGTACTAATCAATCACGGTGTGTGTATTACAGATATGGCAGGGGGGCCGGTGGACCCCAGAGAGATTTTAAAGGGAGTGGAGGCGCTGCTGGGGAAAGATGGAGAGCTCCGCAGCCTGGAGGGAGTCCCGAAGGTGTTCAGGTGAGGGGCAGATGATTGTACATGACACACCGCTCTGATTTAACTGTTGAACCCTCAACTAAACCATATTTATCTTACTCTAGGCAGTAACTTAATACCATTGATTTCTTTCTGTCCAGCTTGATGAAGGCTTCCACCAAGATGGTCAGTAGATGCATGTACATGAACATCCTGCTACAGACCAAATCCCATGATGTTCTCAACAGGTAAGCCCAACTTTTGCTTTTTCTGTACTACAACTCTTGGTTTATACTATATTTTACACAGGGGTGGAAAGAATGCCAACATACTTTGCTGAAAGTTAACTTCTACTGGTGTAAAAATCTAATTAAATAAAAGTAAGTTGCTCATTTAAAATGTACTCAAGAGTTTTTACAAAAGAGAACATTGTTTCAAATGGTTTTTCCCACGCACTGCTAAAAGGATGAGAGGACAGGGTTCAAATTAGATTCATTAATTAAAAAAAACTTTATAGAATTAAGTGCATAAATAAACGAGTCAGATTACTCTACTGTGGACTGACCATTCACTGCTAAGGACAGTTGTCCAGTTTCTAATGCAGTGCTTAAGGAAACCATACAATATTTGTACTCTGTAATGGATGTGATTTAAAATGTAGCGAAGTACAATACTTAAAAACATACTTAAGTAAAAGTAAAATTGCTGACTTAAAAATCCAAAGTACAGTTACACAAAAAAGCTTTTTAATTAAATGTAATTTGTTAGTTCCACCCTTGATTTTATGTAATGTGTTTGTTGTTCTACAAATGCAACCAATAAACACCCTGATCCCTCATTGCAGGCTTGCTTAGTGATAGACTTTGTCCTTTTCCTCATCCAGGTTTATCCGAGTCGGTGGCTACAAGCTGCTCAACGCTTGGCTGACCTACTCCAAAACCACCAACAACACACCTCTGCTGCAGCTCATCCTGCTCACGCTGCAGAAGCTGCCTCTCAAAGTCGACCACCTCAAACAGGTACTGTCTCACTATGTTCACCATGACACACCTCTAGTATGCTATACAGACGATGGTGCAGTATTTCACTTGTTTTTGTCTTTATCCTCTCGCAGAACAACACAGCCAAGCTGGTGAAGCAGCTGAGCAAGAGTGGAGAGACTGAGGGTGAGTTTCCTTCCACGTCAAAAAAGACTTTCACATATTGTAGCTTGATTGTGGACATACAGCCTTTGAATATAGCAATGCATCATTTCTCACAATGTTCCTGTGTTTTATTTTCAGAGTTGAGGAAGTTGGCAGCTGTGCTGGTAGAAGGCTGGATGGCTATAATCCGTTCCCAGAGCGTCGCAAGCAGTGGAAACTCTCCTGCAGGTACTAACTCATCATTTCACCTTTCTGTCTGTCTCTCTTTCAAGATGGCTCCCTGTTTGCAACACTCAGTGAGACTTTCTAACACTCTCTACCTTCATCTTCTAGATAAGAAAAGGAAGAAAGAAGAGAGCAAAGTGCTTGTGCGAGAGGTGAAGGAAAAGACTGGAGACGATGAGAAGAAGAAGGAGAAGCCCAAAGCTCATGCACCCAGCCATGCTAAGATCCGCTCCATAGGTAAACTCACCTTCCAAAATACTCAATTGAGTGATTAGCTATGAGTTGCTCCTTAAGGTTAGATTTTGAGTGTGTGAAATTTCTGTATCTGATGTTCCAAATATGTTGTTTTCTATAGGATTGGAGATGGACACCCCCAGCCCTGTCCCTCCTAAGAAGGCCCCTACCGCCCCACAGCTGGGTGACAAGTACAACATCAAGCCTGCTGTCCTGAAGAGGCCGAGGTACAGTCCGATATTCAATTTCCCTCATGATCTCTGTGAGCTTAGCGGCGTCTTGTGGCCACATTGAAAACACCAGGCACGGGTGTCTATAAGGGGCTCATATGCTGCCCTCAGGTGGTTGAAGAAAGGACTGACATTTTTTTTCCTTTTCTGTTCCTTTTTCCCCAGCAGCTCTGGTCTGTCAGATGCTCCGCCACTCGAGAAAAAGTACAAACCTCTAAATACCCCTTCCAACTCTGCCAAAGAGATCAAAGTGAAGATCATCCCGGCACAACGTAAGGCTTAAGCACAATCATGCATGTATTTGAAGATGCGATGAACTGGTTCATCATTCATGCAGGGTTTGCAAAATAACAGCAGTAGACCTTACTGAGACCAAGAAATGAATAAAAAATATGCATGATATGAAACTTTATTAAAAATAAATGAATGCAGTATGAAAATAAGAGAAAAAATAATTAAAACAATACCAAGATAGTATACAATATATGATGGATGCATATACAGCATATACAGTATATATATACACAAGGCCAGTAATCATCCTTTGAAGGTGATGTAGCTGTCCAGTAACAAGATAATATCAGTAATTCAGCAGCCATGGTGCTCACTATTCTCCTCTGTCCTCACTGCAGCAATGGAGTGCACAGGTTTCCTAGATGCTCTGAACTCAGCCCCAGTGCCCGGCATCAAGATCAAGAAGAAGAAATCTGGTGCCAGTCCCACTACTAGTACTAAGGCTGTCTCTCCCACATCCAACAAGGTACTGACTATACTCCCTCTACTCCCACCTAGGGTTTGAACCATAATGGAAGTCAGCTTTGTTGCATGTTTGTATTTGGTTTGTTTAAGTTCACACTGCCCAATTATAACTGAACCAGGGCTTGTAAACGACACTCTTTACAGTAATTTCCCTTCTCTGGTGTTCATACCAGTCAAGAACACACAAGGAAACAGCTGAATATGAGCATCAGTCCAGACTTCATTTTGTTATGCTAGGCTTTCCAAGAATGAGGAACTACTGGCTATCAGATGTCAACATCCGTTTCCTTATAACCATAAACCCTTGCATTTTGGGGTCGTTTCCAGCAGTTGGATTGATTACATTCTCACTTTCATGCGTCTCAGTGCAGTTATTTGGTGCCACCTGAGTTCGAGTGACATTGTTCTCACCTGGCCAGACAAACTGACCTAAAGGAGGAAACGCAACAAATAAATTGCTCCAAATATGCTAGATGTGAACACACCCTAAGCACGCCATTGAAATATCGGATAACAATAATCATGATAATTAAACATATTCATGCATACTTGGAAACTGATCAAAATGTCTCATTAGAGCCAGTTCAGGTTAAGTTCTTCCCATAGACAAACAGTGTAGTAGTGATCAATTCTACAATAGATATGTAATCAATCAAACTGCATAATATCTATCATATCAGAGGTGGACCACACTGTCTAGACCAGTCCGATTTTTAATTAAAGGCCAATACTGCCACGATATTTTGTTAAACCCACATACTGGGCTAACCCTGGTCTTATAGGCTGGACCTTTATGTATGTCCTCTGGTACTTAACCAGTTGTCCCTAACACTCTCTCTCTTTCTTTTCCCCCAGCCAAGTCCGTTCGACAGCAAGCCGTCTGCTTACCCGTCGTCGTCTGCCAAGCCGTCGTCTCCTGAAGCTGCTGCTTCCACGACTCCCCCCCACGAAACACCGGAGCCGGAGCAGCCCGGGACCCCCGTTCCCTCTGAGGACCCCGAGGCCTCCGACAATGGTAGGGTCCTTATGAGTCCTTACAAAATCAATACAAAAATGTATTCCAGACAGGGAAATTCGAGAAGCTTGAGAAATTCTCTGGGCAAGTCGGGGAATATCAGGGAATTTTACAAACGGCTCTATGTGTGCTTTTCTAACATTTTTCTCCCCTCTCCTCTTTCTCTCTCGTTCTGTCTTGGTGTTTTTTAGGTGAGAAGCCTAATGCCCTGGCAGAGCCACGTGGGGAGGAGGAAAGCTTGACCAAGAAGGGCAAGAAGAAGAAGAGTGTTCGCTGGGCTGAGGAGGAGCAGCTCAAAGAATACTTCTACTTTGACCTGGATGAGACCGAGAGAGGTTAGCCAGTCTGTTTTTTAAAGAAAAAAGTTAAACTTGTTTTTCTGGAACCTGCAGATAGCCATTATTCATATGAGTCTTTTCTAATGATCATTTTTGCTCCTGTGCTTCACAGTCAACGTCAACAAGATCAAGGACTTCGGCGAGGCTGCCAAACGAGAGCTGATGATGGACAGGCAGACGTTTGAGATGGCCCGTCGGCTCTCCCACGACACCATGGAGGAGAGGGTCCCCTGGACGCCCCCCCGGCCCCTGATGCTGACCGGCAGCCTGGTCACCTCCGGGGCCAACAGCACTGAGAAGCTCACCCAGAGGGACCGGGAGATGGGCATCCTGCAGGAGATTTTCCTCAGTAAAGAGAGGTAGGAGAGGCTGACTGATCGGATTTTGACAAAACCTGGCATATCATACATGTTGAAGAAAATATTCTGTAGTCTCTTTTGAATAAAGGAAATCACTCAGTAATATCAATAATCAGGCCGAGTTTCAGTCTCTTGTAAATATAGAAGTTTATACATGCACAGAGAGAACAAAGATACAAGCTGGTGGCAGGTTCTTTGCTCTCTGAATAGAGAAACATAAAAAATGATATAAGTATGATTTTCAGTACAAAGACAAGGGGTGGATAAGGGGAGGGTTGAAAATTTAACAATTGGGGTACTAGGTGTGAGTTTCACATGTCCTTGACTTTCTGATAAGGACAGGAACAGAACACAAAATCTGGTAAACAATTTGCATGAAGGTTTCAGTACTTGTCCACTCTGCAAACAGATACATACCAAAGAAAGAATGATATACTTAATGCATATAAATGATTAAAGCTTAAAAAGAGAATACTATCAGACAATGCAAATGACCCTACAAAATGTATTTGCATTCCATGCAACAGACTGAAAACTTTGAACTTTTTCACAATTGTCTAACTTATTTCCCGCTCTGTCTGTTCTCCAGTGTGCCTGACAGTCCACATGAACCAGACCCAGAGCCTTATGAACCCATGCCTCCCCGTCTGATCCCCCTAGATGAGGTGAGTACAATCCCACCAAAACTCTTTCTCTCTGTCTACATAAATATATATGTCCCTCGCCCACTAAGCTCTGTGTCCTGTGTTCCCCCTGTGCAGGACTCCACCATGATGGACGACGGCTACGTCGAGCCCATGGACACCACACCGCAGCAAAGCGCTACTATGGCCCAGAACGAGGGCTCCAAGCTGCCGCCTGTCCTGGCCAACCTCATGGTCAACTTGGGCAACAGCGGCCGCAGCCCCCAAGCCACCAACGCCGTCTCAAACCCCGTGGCACCCACTGTGAACGTACAGGAGCTGCTCTCATCTATCATGGTAAATAAGATCATTGTATTTTAACTTTGAGCTGTTGTCAGCAGAGGTTTTGCATGGCAGCATGGAGCATGGCATGAAAGGTTTTTATGCTGGCTGAAAGTATGCAATAAAGAGCGGTGGAAACACATTTGTGAATAGATCAATGGTTATTTTTTGTGCCATTTCACAAGTTTGCTTAAAATTGGCTAGGCAGTTGGATGGAAACATGGCTGTTGTTAGTTGTGCTGTGCAGATGATCATAGCTGTCTGTCCTCCAGGGTGCTCAGGGTAACCAGTCTACTGAGGAACTGATCAAGCAGCCGGACTTCTCGGACAAGATTAAACAGCTACTGGGCTCCCTGCAGCAGACCCAGAACCAGAACCAGAACGGACCTCCACCAGGTAAACTCAGCCTCTACTCCATCTCTTATCCCACCTGACACAGTATGATGTCCACCTGCTCCGCTTGTTTTATTGCTGAAGGTTTTTAACATGTTTTCTATTGGGATGTTCTCTGGGTCTTTAGTCAACCAGGGTTTGCTGGGCCACGGTCCTGGAATGAACAACATGAACAACATGAACAACATGAACATGAACATGCAGATGCCTATGAACGGCTACCCGCCCAACAACCCGCCCGGCGGCCCCCGTTTCAGCCATCCGCCGCCACCCCACAACCACGGGCCACCCTTCAACGCCGGCGGAGGCCCTCGTATGATGGGGCCCCCCCCGGGCCAGGGCCGCGGAGACGGAGGCAACTACTGGGGAGACGACTCCATGAGAGGAGGACCCCACCGAGGAGGCCACTTCCACCGAGGGGGCCGGGGCCGAGGAGGAGACCAGGGCTTCAGAGGCCGAGGCCGAGGAGGACCGAGAGGAGGACACAACAACATGAACGGTACGTTTTTGTTATTTTTATCAAGTCGAGGTGAAGACACACCGCCAGAGGAAACACATTGTTTAGGAGACACAAATTTTGGCACTCTAACTTGCTGTGCATTATCCCACAGGTGCGATAATGCACAGCTACTTGCCAAAAGTATTAATTGACACAAAATGATTTCATTGCACGCTAAAGTGATATACAATCTTCTGCCTAAATAAATATTCCAGCAGGACTGCAGTAACTAAGCAGTAAATAAAAAAGGCTTTTGCACACCTTTAAAGGTGATAGGTGCGTAGAAAAAATCAACTAACTGAATAGATAAACAATTCCCACACACTATCTATACTGTATGCCAGATGAAGGTCTTGTGACCAAAACGTTGCATTGAAGTAAAGTATTGCAAGTATAGATGGAGTAACTAAGCAGTAACATCTTTTTGCCACAAGGTGTTGCCAGTTAATTTCATTAGAAATCAACACAGTCAACCAGATTGTTTGACTGCAGAGTGATATGATTAGATGTGAAACAGCGCTGTCAGCAATAACAGATCCCAGAATGCCATCATTGGCCAATCAGAATTGAGTATTCAACAAAGCCAAGCAATGAAGGGTGATAATGTTTTACCGTGGTGTAGTATTGTGTCTGGTTATGTCTTGTGTTTGTAGCTGTTCTGACAGCAGGTATATTGGTATGGGTAGAGATTGTAATTCTTTTCTGTGCTCTCATGTCAGATATGTCCAAGAGGCCTGTGTGTCGGCACTTCATGATGAAGGGGAACTGCCGATACGAGAGCAACTGCGCTTTCTACCACCCCGGTGTAAACGGACCACCGCTGCCACCCAACCACCCCGCTAACAACCAACACAACCAGCACCCTCAGCACCCTCAACACGGACACTAGGCGACACTCGGCCAACTTGGGAAAGACTACTTGAACCGTTGCCTTTGGACAACCACTTCCGTTCACCTGCAGGGTATTGGGACTTCTTTTTAAGACACGAGCGTCGGAAGAGCAGGACGTCGGCCTTCTTTCAAGTTCTTCCCTACACACTAAAGTGTCTGCTGGTTATTGACCTGAAGCATTAAGCTCTGCTCACCATGTCTCTCCTATTGAGGATAGAGGACATTCGCTTGCACACACACACACACATGTAAATGTAGGGAATCAACAGCTGTGAGATGATCACTGATGGGATTGTGTATTTTTATTGTGATCATTTTTAACAGTGCATTCGTAAGACTGAAAACGCACCACACTTGACCACTATGTCTATGTCGCTGCAACTGGCTACTTATCTGCCCTGTGTCCTACATTTTGTCTCATTGTTTGGGCCTGTCACTCTTCACACCACTAATATGGTAGACCAAATGAAGTACATATACAGTGCGATACGCCAGGATGAAGACTCAACACTGAAACAGGGCAGTGTTCCACGTCTCCTACCCAAGCAGAAAGCTAACCAAATGACTCTTAATTCCCTTCTTAACTGAGGCTGTTGCACTGTGTTCAACTGTGGTTCCTTTCCTTTTCAATTCTGACAGAACAGATGTGGTCAAATTTCAGCGTCCAGTCCACATGCTGGTATTTCTGACTAACCCCAAGATCAAAGACGTGTGAAACGAAAAAAAAAGAATGTTATGTTTACGGACCTACATTTTTGATATCGCTTGCAAGTCCTCTCTTGCACTTTTGTCAAGTGGATTATTTCAGTAATGTTCAAAGTTTTCCCCGACTTTCATGGTTTTTAATCAACGGTGAGACAAAGAATTAGGAAGCACTTTAGAAAGATAAGGGCCAAACTGAAGCTGCCTCCTACAGACTCCAGCCACGTCCCACCACTTGCTGCTTTTTGCTGTGATCTAGGTATGATTTACTAAGACTAGTCCTCAACCTTCCCCCAGGAGAACAAAATATATATAGTATTAAAACCTCTTTATTTCACCCCTTCATGAGAAAACTGTAAATGTTATGTATTCTACTGAACCGATGAGGAAGGCCGTGAGATTTTCTTTTTTTTCCCCTTCCAGCGACTGGTAAATGTCAAAAGAGATTTTGCAGTTTGTTTATGAATGAAGAAGAAGCAACGAGGAGGGAAAGGTCGGCTTGATTGTACGGAGTCTGTTTTTTTTAGCAAACAATGAGCTTTCCCTCTGCAGCTCCCAGCGTAACCGTCGTCTCGAAGCGCGTGTGGCGTGACAATCATGACTTGTTCAAACGTGCCGTCGTCCCGTCAGAAGTGCAGCTTTATTTTTTTTCTCGCGTCTCCGCTCACACCCGCGACGCGTCATCAGTGTTAAAGAAGTCCAGTCGAAAAAGAAGGATCAACTATTCTGTGGGTCGGCTCTATTCCATGTTTTCTGTGAAAACAAATGACCTTTGCGTCTCTTGTGGGACTGTAAAAAAATGTCTTGTTTTTTTGTTGCCTCCCCTCTCCCCCTCCTCCCAGTTTTTTTATTTTGATACAATGCTGATAATATCGTCCTCTTTTAAGACGGGGTCACTTTTTTGTCAGTATGAAATGTTTGTATCGATGTGTTTGTGAGAATACATGCACATTCATACACATTCATATTATCAGTATAAGTATTTTGTACACAGTGTATTGAATAAATGTCAGGAAATAAGTTGCTGTGTTGCTGGGTTTTATTTGAGAGTGTTAGTAGCTTTTACGTAAGATGGATGAATAGAAATAAAAGTCCAATTCACATTTTTAATAGCAATGAATAAGTCATTTAGAAAAAATCATATATGCGAGGAAAAAGCAAAAGAGTTTCAAGAAGATCTGGCAACCCTATACTGAGTGCATAAAAACTTTGCCCTATGATACAAAATCGGGTTAAAACAATGTATCAGGTTGCCAATATATGGGGCTTCTCAACGTGGGGTCCGGGGACCACCAGGGGTCCTTGAGGGGGTTCCAGGGGGTCCCCAGCAAATTGCTGAATTGTTAAACTTCACCATTATTTAATTTACAAGAAGTTAACACAATTAGAGAATGTAGAAGAATGACTGTTTTGATCATAGTTTCACTGTTATCTCTCTACCTACAATACAGATAGTCATGGAATTCTGGACAAAATCATATCTAACAATAAAAATATTCTCAGATTTGGGTACGAGAGACAAAATCTCATCAAATGGGGCTCTGTGGCCCTAATGTGGACTAATTTAGGGGTTCTTGATATGAAAAAAATAACTGAGCAGGCACAGAGAGAAACGCTGACGAGTCTCTAACACAACGTGCGTGTTTGTATTATCCAACTTAATCTCTGCTTCATCAAACTGCTCATAAGGTGCCACAGTTTAAACCGGGCTGTTGCATCCTATTTGACCAGCCAGCCAATCGCAGCGCGCGGTGTAGAGAGCTGCGTCAGATCCGCGTTATCAGGGCAGGGCTGAAGTGCAGCTGCTGAATGTGAAGTGTGAACAGGAGTGGCCTTTCACCCTGCCCTCTAGTTCAAATATTGACCGTGGTGCTGTGACAACACACAGCACAGGGAGAGACAGACAGGAGGAATGAGTGGCTGTATAGAGAGCGAGGACTTAAGGACAGCTCAGCACTTAACTGCTAACTGCTCCTACATCCTTGTTGCACAGTTCACAGTTGACGCTGTGGGAAAGAAAAGAGAGAAAAGAAAGTTCGTCATCTAGGGCTGAGATCAGTAAGATCTCAGTAAGATCAGATCTTTGTTGGAAATTCAGCAAATAGTCAGGAAAAAAAGACATCTAGAATATAAAATAAGCAATTAAAAACAGTAAAAAAAAAACCCACAATACATAAAGAAAAACAGAATGTAAACAGAATGTGGGATTATTAGAAATGTATGCTGATGGATCAAAACCCATGCTGAGTAGTCTGTATTGGTTGGAAGTCTGGACAGTTACTTCCAGTTGTTACATACAGTTGTTAGTAGCAGACATGATTGCTCAAATATGATTTACAAAATTAGAAATATGACCTATATATTATATATACACACTAGGGATGGAATGATATGCTTATCTCACAATACATGATATGGGGTTCACGATTCAATACAACCACGATACGATGTAATAAATAAAAGTTCAATGACAACAAAGTATGATTGTGCAGAATTATGTTTACTTCTGAGCCACAAATCTTTCTAGCGATGTCATTGGCTCGCTAGAATGTAAACAACAATTTCAAAATGTCATTACAAAGTGACAATAATATAATTTGGATGGAGAGCTTGTGAAACTGTGATGGTCAAGAGTCTCATTTGTGATTACTACAGCAGAATAAAATGGAGCTAATATCACCATTCATTTTTCTGACCCTCAATACGTATTGTCACATTTTTGTATCGCGATATATTGAATTTCGATATATCGTCCCATCCCTAATACATGACATCATAGAATATAAAAATATAAGAAGGGTATACAGTATAAAATGGTGGAACTATTCTGAAAATATATATGCAGAATATAATAATGGAGGCATGTGAAAACTGAGGAAGCAGATATGTGAATTTATAGCAATGTACATGGTGTGAAAATGTGCATCACATTAACAAGTCTACAGAAGGCAATACATATGTACGGAAAGTGTAGTGTGGCGTGTAAAAAACTATATCCAATATATTCACTTTATAGATAGCATTATGTACAGAATGTGCCACTGGATATGGGCATTACTGGCTGTCCTGGATAAATGGACTGCCTGCATAATGAAAGTTAGATAAAAATGAGAGTGGTTTGTAATTGTCGCACTCATATTTTCTTTATTTGATCAGTGTTTATTCACGAGTAGAACTTGAGATTTTATGGTTTTGTAGCACTTCCGTGAATCAGAATCAGGTTTACTGGCCAAGCAATGCACATACAAAGAACAAAAACAACACAAATTTAGAAAAAGTAGTATATAAAACGATTAAAGTAGACATTTGGGGAATATATTTGCATTTGTGCAAGGACAGTATACATACTGTCACAGCTTGTCAAGATGTACTAAAGGGGCAGATTCACTGGAAAAGATCCAGGCCTGCAGTGTCAATAAGGAGCAACTTCCTGTGGTAAAGCCAGAGTTCCTGTTGGCTCTGGCACACCTTTGTTCAGTTAGGTTACACAGACATCACCTAGTCAACCAGCAGGGTGGGAGCATCCTGCTGAAGTTCAAGAACTGTCACTGTGTTGAGAGGTAGAATTACTGGTGTAAAAATCTACCTGAGTCAAAGTAAAAAGTAGCTTAAAATGTAATAAGAGTAAAAGTTACCGAGACACTTTCTAGAAAGGAGAACGCTGTGATATTTTCCATGCAGTTATAAATGGATGAGTCTTTGAATTGGACATTTTTACATTTTATTTTACAAAATAAAGTGTAAAAATTTTGTAAAACCAGATTACTCTTCTCTTATTTGCTGACTGAAACTTTTTTTTTTTCACTGCGAAAGGCTCTACAATTGTCCTCCCAATTTATGATTGTCCAGTTTCTGATGCTTATGGACTTATGGATGCTTATGGACTGCTTATGTACTGTGGACGTGATTAGACATGTACTTCAGCAAATACATATTCACAAGTAAAAGTAAAATGACTGACATTAAAATATACTCAGAAAAGTACAAGTACACAAAAAGACTACTGGATTACAGGAAGGAGAGTCAATGCAGTTGGTTGGTTCCACACTTTGTTGAGTCAGTAGGATTCAGGATGAGCCACAGTTGGACGGTTAAATGTCTTGCAGTTCCAGGATGCAGCGATGTAAATGGACTGATTCATTGGTTTTGGGAGGCGTATTGGTTGTCAGGAGGCCCCCGTCTGGACTGAGGCTGGAACAAAGCTGTCATTGATGGCAGCCAGGTCACATTACCGCTGGTCCGGCCTCGCTGCAGGACAGGGGGGATTGTTGAGCTGGATCAAGATAAAGCCGAGGCTGGGTGGCTCACAAATAGTGGCAGGCTACAGAAAGCACAGCTTAGATTGTATGTAGTCTAGTTGGGGTTTTGGGGGAAATGAAGTAATGTGAATAAGCAGAAGTCAAACTGAATTCTATCATGTCTGCAAATGAGTTTTGAGTTCAGTAGTAGGTAAGTAGAATGATGCAGTGGAGTCTAGAGGCCAACCCATGCAATTCCTCATTATAGATATTCACTAAAAATAAAAGTCATAAATAAATAAATGAATGAATAAAAACTGAAACTGAATGAAGAGAGTGCTGTTGTTTGTCCTCATTCTGTTAATTGCTTATACTTTAAACAATTTAATCATAACTGTACTAAAAATATGGAAATATGTCTTACAAAGGAAATGAAATACAGTTTTAAGATATAACAACTCATTCCAACCAGAAAATGATAGAACTTCACTCATTTGAATCTATGAACATGCAATAGTTTATCTTGATTTCCCTGAGTATCCACTCCCATGTTAGTGCTCATATTGCTATGATGTCTACACATCAAACAGCATTCAGTCCTAATCTGGACTGAATCCATGTGTTGACTTTGTAGAAATGACACATTCAGCTGCGCCTAGTTCACCTGAGCCAATCACTCAAGCCTCAGATCACATTTCCCCAGTTTAATGCTGACTTGTCCTTGGACCCGAGCCAAGCATCCCACTATGATACTTCAGTTAGGCCTACACATTCTTGTCACAGGGACCCATGTTCCTCAAAATATGAATAAAACTAAATATTTATTAACAAGCTCACTGTCCAAACGGTATGAGATGTCAATGTAATATAACATAATTTAAACCAAATCACATGCTTTTATCGTCAAAAGGAAGAGATGTAAAATTAAACTTCCTTTGGCCCGGATACGTGCAGTTCACTCTTGTGTGGTGAGAGAGTCACACGAAAATGCATTCAGAATTCTTGCAGTTTAATATTTCCTTGCTTATTGGGAAACGTACATAGCTGGTAAAACACGAGGAAAGACGTGGCGAATTATTAGCTTCTTCTGGGGTTTTCGGCATATATATAATATACCAAGTAACACTTTATTTCAATAAAATATCAACTGTTAGAATAGTTTCATGCTGCTAGCTATCACCCTCCACTGTGTGTATTTTAGCAGAAGATTGTGGCAACAAGCGGCAAATGAATTCTCAAAGTCGAACTTTTATTGAAGTAAGTGCTGCTTGATGTATTGTATGTAAGCTGAATTGAAGAGTGGATTCAAACAATTCAGAAAAGGTCAGAAGTTGTGTTATATGAATTGTATGTTTGGTGATAAGCACGGAAACCTTAAATTAGCATATTTTTGGACGGAGTTCGTTGTGACGTACTGGGGCTTGGCTGCCTGAGGCATTCTAGCAGGGAGGAGGTGTGGGGGGTGTGGGGGCGGGTCCGCCAGGTGAACAGGTGTATAAATGGGAAGCAGGTGAGTGTGAAGTTACAGCAGTCCTGTCCCGTAGCTGCAGTCCATTCAAACTCAACGACCAGTCAGAACAGGTAAGAACCCAGTCTGTCTTTACAGGCCACTTTACTCTCCACCTATTCGTGTTAACACTGCAGGATCTTAACTTTTTCTTGTGTGTGTGTGTGTTTATTTTTTTATTTTATTTTTTTTTTATCTGTAAAGAGATCTGTCAGTGCAGTCCATAAATGCTATATAGATGCAAATAAATAACCAAATGTCAGGGGTGGAAAGAGTAATCTATTACTATCCTACTGGATAGTAAAATTAATGTAGTAGATTTTTTATTTATTTTTTATTTTTTTTACAAAAGAGAACGCTACAAGAATGCAATGCTACAGAGAAGACAAAGTTCAAACTAGGTTCTTTTAACAAAAAAAAACGTAAAGTGCATGAATTAACACTATTTGTGCAACACGAGTACATTTAGCCAGCTTCTGATGCTTCTGCTTATGGAAAGCCCACAAAATGTGTACTTTTGTCATGGATGTGATTTAAATGTAGCCAAGTATGATACATCAGTCCAAACATACTTCAGTAAAAGTAAAACTACTGACTTGTAAATCTAATTTGTTTTTTCCACCCTTGCCAAATGTTTATTTTGAATCTGTTCCTTCCTTGATCGCCCGAGTTCTAATGGTAACTCATCCTCTACCTGTTCTCATGTTTGTTCCAGTAAGCTGGTAAGGATGATCAAAGCGATGTTGTCAGTCCTCTTGGTCCTGGTGGCCGTCTCCTCCTCCCTGGGAAAACCCGAGAAAAACATAGCGAAGAGAGGCAAGAGGATCCCTCAGACTCTCTCCAGAGGTCCGTAAGAATGATCCGCACTGCTGTGTGGTCTAATGACTATGAGTAAAGTGGATTTAGTGCCGAGAGTGTCAGTCTGTCATTGATCTTTACTGTCCATCTCTCCAGGTTGGGGCGATCAGCTCATCTGGGCTCAGACCTATGAGGAGGCTCTCTACTGGGCAAGGTCAAAGTAAGTGGAAAAGGATTTCTTGAGATGCAACAAATGTGACATCAAAGTCTTGTTTTAAAGTTGATAAACCGCAGGCACTGAGTAACTGCAACTGATTTGTTTCTACAGGAACAAGCCTCTGATGGTCATCTTCCACCTTGAAGACTGCCCACACAGCATCGGTAAGCCATCACCTCATTCTAGTAAAGTGAAGTAAAAACCAGCAATCTGCTATTAGATCTTTTTGTTTGACCAAATGTGTACATTTCTAATTTATGTGTTCCAAGTTAAGTTCCAGTCACAGCTAATCTGGTGAATGAAGAGCCAAACCTGTTTGAATGAGCTCTTTTAATGTTTGAATAGTATATCTTTTGACATGCCGTTCAGCAGAGCAAACAGTCGTTGTTTGCCAATGTGGTGTGACATCACTTAAGACATCCTGGTATGGCTCTGCAGGAGACTTGTCTGTGTGTGCTAAGAAATGCTGGAATGAAAAGGAGAATAAAAAAAAAAAAAATCCTTTTTCTTGCATAGCGATGAAGAAGGCTTTTTCCGAGGACAAGGAGATTCAGAGAATTGTGGACGAGGACTTCGTCATGCTCAATCTGGTGGTAGGTCGCAAGACTTTTCAAATCAGACTTCCTGGGTAAAAATGAGTGTTATTAAAGGGGAACACCAGTGAATTTCTATTCCTATACCCGAGGACAGTTTGCCCAGTGTTAGTCAAAATTCCTTGGATTTTTTTTCTCTCTGCCTCTGGGATTAATGAACATTAGCTACAATACTTTCTTGTGGCTGTAATCCAATGATCTAAGCTTGCTAATTAAGTGCTTGAAAAAGTATTAACAGAAGTATTTTTTCTCACCAACAGTATGAAACCACAGACAAACATCTCTCTCCTGATGGCCAGTATGTTCCCAGAATCATTTTCGTTGGTAAGAGATGTCAATTGTCATTGTCATTGGCACAGGCCTTCCTGTTAACACTGCATAACTAGTAATAACTTCCCATTAATGTAATAAACCATTAACATAATAGCAATTTGTAGCCAATGGTATAATAATCCTGTTAACGTAATAAATTATCTACCTTTAACATGATTTTTTTTTCCTGTTAACATCATAATTGTTAGTGGGTTTTATTACATTTACAGGTTTTCAAAAATGTAATGACTGGTAATGTAATCATCAAAGTGCATACATGCTCATGCCTTTTTAAGCATCTTAGTTAATAACCAAATGTGTGAATTGGTGACAGTTGCATATTGACTTTTGACTGTTATGGCCTTATCAGTTCAGTTATTGGGTAACTTTTTTTTCACTAATGGGAAATGTATGACATTAACAGGTTCATTACAGCATCAAGTGCAAATTGTTATTATATTAATGATTTATTACATGAATGGGAAGTTGTTACAATAGTTGTAACAGTTTCCATTTGCCAATGATAGCACCCATAATCATTATATTAGGAACACATTCATTTGTTTATTTGGACCGAGCAGCAGCTACTCTTCCTGGGGTCCGGACAAAAAAACAGAATATTAAATTAAAGCTGCATTAGGAACATTTTTAATGTTAAAAATTCACCTGTTTTATCAGCCTTCACCACAAAGTGAGGCTGCAACAGAGAAGAGTGCCACACTGTAGATTCACCCTGATTTTAATTTTTCAAAAAAGTTACCGCTACATCAACTAAGGGTGTCGAGCTCCAGCCTGGCACCTCAGCTGAATTCATAAATGTCTTACTCATCCTGTCACAATCTCTCCTCAGACCCCTCGATGACAGTGCGGGCCGACATCACCGGTCGCTACTCCAACCGCATGTACGCCTACGAACCTTCAGACATCAAGCTCTGTAAGTGCCGAGTCCAACGCACACCTGACATATTCACCATAATCTGAGGTTCACAGTTCCTCAACCAGGACCAATCTAAAATTGCAACGCAGATGGAATGAAACGTTTCTTTTGTTCTCTTTCCACCCTCAGTGCTGAGCAACATGGAGAAGGCTAAGAAGCTCCTGAAGACTGAGTTGTAAGCACCAGGATGGGACACATGCTTGACGTGTGGCCCTGACTTCAAGCTTTGTCATCGGACAGATGCCAACGCTACGCTGTCACCACAGTTTACACATGGAAAACTAAGCACTGGAAAGTTCCTGTCTTTCACTTTCACTTGAAACGTTTCCTCTTTGGATTCCCTACCTGCTTCTTTATTATCTAAATAATGTATTGTTGCACACCCATGTCTTTTTAATAAATGTTGATCTGTTCATACATACAAGGTGAATACTCTGACTTTTTATTTTGCCACTGAATGGAGGGAAAATGTATTGACTCAAACCAAAAATGAAGAATATATATGCTGGAAAAATATTAAGGCATTTAAACAAGTTTGCTACAACTAGTAGTACTTTTACCAGTGGAAAAGGACCAAAAATATCCAACTCAAGTTGAAATACTATTACTTTGATTAAGTAGAGGTAAAATTACTGGTGTAAAAATCAACTTAATTAAAATGTAGCTGATCTTTTCCATGCAATTCTAAAAGGCTGAGAGGACAGAGTTCAAATTAGATTTGTAAAAAAAAAAAATTTACAAAATGAAGTTAAGCCTGATTCCTCTTCTGTTCTCAGCTGACTGGCTGCTTTACAGTGAAGGGCTCCACTATAATGGATGTGATTTATAATACTAAAGTCAAAACATAAGTAAAAGTGAAATTACTGACAAAAAATACTCAATAGTACAATTACATGAAAAAGCTACTCCATTACAGTAACAAGAACACTTATTTTCAACCTTGACAATTACTAGTGCTACTACTACTACTGGAAACCAATTTTTATTATGGTTATGTTAATTTCTCTCAGAAATAGACATATGATTCTCTTCCATACACACATAACAGGTCTATCCTGCAACTTTCTTCAAACAAGAGGAAGAAAGAGCTTCTGGAGTCTTCGTTCAAATGTAATGCATGCTGGGACGTCTGCCAATAAGCCAACAATGAGTTTCTTATTCAACTGTTATATGATCAGTTCAGTGAATACCTGACTCATAATGACAGATCACCACTCATGATGCGGCGTTTTGAAGCTGATCACTAGCCGGTTAACACTGACCAACACATCTATAGACACTAAAGGCGAACTGGTGAAATTCAGACGAGTTCGAACCCTTAGGTTAGGAGTGTGTGTGTGTGTGTGTGTGTGTGTGTGTGTGTGTGTGTGTGTGTGTGTGTGTGTGTGTGTGAGCAAGCAGTGTGTTGTGTCTGCTGAGTGTTAACATCCTGGATGGGCGGGGCCAGGCTGCCGGAGCTGGAAAGCTTTTTCCTGTTGCCGGGTTACTGAAGCTCCACTGAAACTATTGTCCTCTCTAATGATTTTCAGCAGGCGGCGAGAGAGCGTGGCGGATGCCGGTTGGTCAGGACTTCAACCAACATCCTCCTTTTCTGTGGGAATCCACGCTATCGGCACTCCTGAAAGCAAATACATGCATTCATTGACGCCATTCAGTGTGCAGTGATTTTGTCAGACGGGGATGTAAAGGAGGGGAAACCCAGCTAGATTCTGTTTCTGTCAATCTAAATCACTACGAAACCAGACCCCTTAATTTTACCCCTGAAATGCCCTTAATTTCTCATTACATAAACATTAATTATCCATCAAAAATAACAGCTTTAAAAAATAAGGTTAGTATCATGGGTTTATAAGGGATTTATTCATGGGTTGATTCAGAGAGACACTAGTAATTAAGGGATTTTTCATGCCTTTTGTGCAGATTTACAGGGTTAATAAATGGAAATTAATGGAAAATTCCTATCTCCCTGAATTTTTCATTACATTAGAAAGTAAGGAGTCAAGATTAAGGGGGTGTTTATGGGATCTCCTCCATTAATAACTCCCATAATTAATTTTAAGGGGATTTTGCATTAATTAAAGGGTGAATTAATGTAAATTAATAAAAATGTAAGGGTATTTTAAGGTATTACTGGTTCGTAATGGCATAAATAAATAAATAAAGCATAGTAAATAGTATCAAATTGATGTAAATTATTAGAGGATAGGGTCTTTAAAGTGAAAAAACAGCATACATTTAATGTTTTTCTGATGATTTTTGTTCATATTTGTGCTGTGTTTGCTGACTGGAAATCATAGTTATTAGTTACAGACATCCATATACTGCCATGCTGACAGCTCTAGTCTTGATTTTAGCGAGCAGAGACCAAAGAAATAAAGCCAGAGAACGGGATTCTTCTTTTTTTTTACATTAGTGTTTTAATGTGTTTTACAGTACAAAGGCTCAGACAGGTACATGGTTTATAGAATCGTCATCGCAGGATTCATGCAAAAGGCCAAACACACGGCACGCAGCCAGAAGCAAGACAAACTGGTATAGCAATGACCATCAACACTTATGCACACACACACACACACACACACACACACACACACACACACACACACTGTCTCTCTCTTTCTCTCTCTCTCTCTCTCTCTCTCTCTCTCACACACACCCTCACAGACAAACACACTGAGGTTATAATATACAAAGGTATATCCACACGTGCATCGTACTTTCAAACACTGTCAAAATAATTTAGTCTCTCATAATTCATTATGCAGAGAAGTCGTTTCTGACATTATTGCATTGACTGTTTTGCAGAATTCAGATTAAGAATGAAGAACGACAAAAAAAACCCCTAAAAGCAGTTCAGGGTGGTAAGGTTCAACATTAGCAAGCAGGCTGCATAAATACGTTTTGGAATATACAGCAGACTGTTATAGACAAGATTCCCTCTTTTTCACCCACAAGTGCACAATGTATGAATTCACTGTATACATGTTTCAGTGTCTTACAAGTTTCCTATGCAGTAGTCATCTTTACCTCAACAAGGATGCATTAGATGCAGACATGAAGATCCTGGAGGAGTGTTGTGGCTGTGGCGGCCCACACGTGCCTCGTTTCAGACATGCAGCATCCTTGACATACAACAGCTGATTTTTTTTTTTTTCAGAACACACCTCACTCTTGAAAACCAAGCACTTCACAGTATAACACCATACACGTTTGCTGCAGCAATCGGTGGAAACACACTAGTCACTCTCGTATTTACAGTTAAAGCCCACAGAACATCCATAGGAGTGGTGAGGTGACAGTGCCAAGGGCCTGAAGCACGCGGCATCTCACAGGAAAGCACTGGGGTTCGCTCTGGGATCCTTCTGGTTCCTGTAGCGATATGTGAGCCACACTCCCAGGATCTGAAACAAGGAGACATGACGGTCAGCTACTGGGAGCACAAATGGCTTGCTAATTTTCAATGTAAAACATCATTGTACTACTACCACTATTATTACTACTACTACTGCTACTACAACTGGTACTACTACTACTGCTACTGCTGCTACTACTACTACTACTACTATTTACTGCTGCTACTACTACTACTGCTACTGCTACTACTAGTACTACTATTACTGCTATTACTACTGGTACAACTACTACTGCCACTATTACTGCTGCTACTACTACTGTTACTACTACTGCTACTATTACTGCTACTACTACTACTGCTACTATTACTACTACTAGTACTACTACTGCTACGGCTACTTCTACTGCTACTTCGACTACTACTACCACTACTACTACTAGTATTCTTATTACTGCTACTGTTACTATTAACAGCCTGATCTCCTCAAATTACGTGAAATGAGCACAATGTCGTAAATTGCAAATATGTGCTCCATACACAAAAAGTGAGAGAAATACGTTTTCCCGCCAAAAAAGGATTACGTGAAGGAGGCACGACTAGAAACAGGAAGTAGTCTGACATTGAAATGGGATGGGCGTAAACATTTGCCTTCAATTCTGATGACCTGGGTTCGATTCAGAACTCATACCAAGGATATTTGTACTGTGACGTTTTAATTTTTAGCTGAAGTTTTTTTTATTTAACCATGATGACCAAAGCCTTTCCCTAACCTGAACCAAGATGTTCTAGTTGCCCAACCGTAACCTGCACCCACATGAAAATACAAAGAAATAGCACAACATATGGAATAAAGATAAACCTAAAATAAACATCACATAAAAGTACGTCTCTAGAAATGAGTCTTAAAATTTAACATGATACTGATTTAGCTAGCTAAGTTCCTCAGGTAGGTCAAACCCGGTCAGCTTGAGCTATTGTTAAAGCTGCATGAATTTAACTACAAATTAACAAACTAACTAGACTGTAGCCTTGTGAAACCACTCAGACTCTGGACTCCAGACCTCTAATACACCTCAGCAGCTCTAAAGAGCTGCAGTTTGACGGCTGACCTCTGTGAAGCTGAAGAAGAGTCCGATCCCACCCACAAAGCGGAGAACCTCGCCGGCGTGCTCCTGGATCTTGTCTGCACATGGCAAACACGAGTGGTTGGGGAAACAGGTCTGTAGAGGACCAGAGACACAAGACTTACACAAGGACAAGCAGACAAAATGCTGTTGATAGCACCTATATATGCTTGCTGATATATGCGGACGATGTTGGTCTTTTATTGGGATATGGTCCAGGCAGTGCGTCCATCTCCAATATGATGGATGTGATACAGTTTGATTGATTACATATTTATTGTGAAGTTGCATGTTACTATGTTCCTTCAAATCATGGTCCTAACCTGAGTCACATGACTTGGACTTGAGTCACATGACTTGGACTCGAGTCAGACTAGAGTCACAATTTGAATCGCTTGAGACTTGATGATGCATGAAGACAATACTTGTGACTTGACTTGGGTTCTGGTGACTTGTGACTTGGGACTTGACTTTGACTTTTGAAAGTTTTTAAAGTCTCGACAAAATTACTTAGATTGAAAGTGATGAGATTTGTTCCAGCAGATGACTGAATTTAAATTCTGTTTTCTGAATTTGTATGGAATGATTGAATTTATTGAAGTTGAAACTGATTATAGAAATCAAACTCATGACTCACTCAAGTTTTTATCCTATTAAAACCATATTGCATTGAAAAGTCCTAGATATTTAGTTTTCTTTAAGATATTAAATTGATACTGGACTCTTGATTTGTTCTGACTTGACTTGCTGTTCTACATTTAGACTTGAGACTTGACATTAATGACATGGACTTGACTTGGTAATCTACATTTAGACTTGGGATTTGACTTGAGACTTGTGCCTCAAGACTTGAGACCAACTTGGGACTTGAGCAAAGTTGACTCGGTCACACCTCTGATCCTAACAACTACTAATGGACAATGAAAGGGTTCTGACACCCTGAAAGGCAACATGAGGAATAAAACATTTCTTAAAGAGCATTGATGCCAAACATACAGCGTCACAGGTCCCGTTGACGTCCACCTGTTTGAAGCCACAGCAGTTGAGGCTTTTCTCCACATCTCTCTGGGTGCTCTGAGAGTTATTCCACCCAACCTCCAACAGCTGATTCTGCAACACACGGACAGGAGAAACAAGCATTTCTACAAACCTTCTGCAACAAAGACACAGATGAATCATTTAGTAACGACCTCCAACTGAGACCCAAGTAAAGATGCATTCCATTTAGGATTAAAGGTGCTATGTGTAGCATATTTAAACACCAATATATCATTGTCAGATTAGTTGTGATACCTTGGTATGATTACCATAAACAATGAGATCATGGTGGAGACAAATGGTAGCCTCCATCACGTCAGTGGTATTGTTAGTGCTAGTGTTCTCAAAATTATGACCACATTTCCCATAAGCCCCGTTGCTTCCTGTCTCCCCTCCCCCTCCCTGAAGAGGATCAACATGTTGGAAGTGATTTTTCCATCGGCCTTTCACTCCTTCCACTATCTGCCGCTACCAGAATCTCTGAAAACTTTGGCTCCGTTTCCTCTGGAAGAACAGCGCCCTCTTCCTGTTTTGTGCCGTAAAGCAATCCAGCAGATTTCCCGCCAAATCTGACCCGGTGGCTCACAATGTAAAATGCAGTGTAGAGGCCGGTAGAGGCTGCCAGTCTTCTCAGTGATGGTCTCGTTTGTTTGCAGTATTTATACTAATGACTCTAAATGAATGAGCTAATTATTTATGGATGTCAAAATTATACACATAGCACCTTTAAGCATGTCAATATCAAGGAAGCTGGCTTGCAAGACCCGCACAGAATGACCTCATCCAGTCTAATCCTTGTCCACTACTCCAAAGCTATGATGAGAGACTGAATCAGAGAGTGATTTTGACTCAGAGGTCGAGAGTTTCTGGAAATACTCTCCATCCCGGCCGGCAGAAGCAACAGGGTGCAGTGCAGAGCTCCTCAAAGCTCTGAAATAATAACTCTCCAGGTCCTCAGAGCTTTCTAGAGTGACCACAAATCACTGCCACTTCATTACAGATGCTGCAAAAGCTCGCAAATTAACTTACTGAGAAAGAAAGCTGATATTGATCATTCCATGGACAAGGTTCCCAGTAGTGAACTGAGCTTTTTGAAGGCGTTTAACTATTCCAATTAATTTCTTAAAATGGTGACTGCTGGCTAATGTATTATTCATATTGGTCTTCTGACACCTTAAAGGAAAAATCCCCCCCTTGGATGCTTTTACCCTGTTAAATATCATCAGTCTGTGATGTTCAAAGCATTCCAGGAGTTATTTTGTGATGAAGTGTTTTTTGTTTTTTTTGGTGTACCTTCTTTCCCATAACCTGTGTCTACTTAAATCACAGTTAGTGATTTTCTACATTTCCCAGAATGCCTTTCGACAAGAGGGGGCGCGTGAACTTGTTGCTTTCAATCAAAGGTGGGTGTATAAATAGCTTGAAAGTGTGATCATTCAGCTGTGGATTATTCGTGTTAATGTTTGCAGCTGCTCTCCTTACTGAAAACACATCATGTCTTGTGGCTGCATTGCATTCTGGTCTATTGAGGCTACTGTGGGTGGAGAAATTGGTCTCTCTCCTCTTCTACGATGGATTTCTCCCTGTATGATTGTTGAACGTCTCTTGGTGCAAAATGGCCGCTCTAGAAAGAAGCCCTCGCTCTTTGATTCTGAGGGACTGACACCAAAACCTGACAAGTACCTTTGATGTTTTAGATCGCTGAAACATTTTCTGCTATCAAACTCCATTGTAGCTGCTGGAAATATCTCAGTGTGATGTCACGTTGTCTACGTTTGGCCAGTTTTCCATGGGAAGAAGCAAAATACACCAAACAACAGCATGGAACCAGAAATGCAAGGTACATCACCAATAGCTGATGAAGTGTTTTAGGCAGAGGTGGGAGTAAGTCACACATGTGCAAGTCACAAGCAAGTCTCAAGTCTTAACCTTCAAGTCTCAAGCAAGTCCCAAGTCACTGTGTTTAGACTCAAGCAAGTCAAGTCGAGTCACTGCTAAACGTCAAGCAAGACAAGTCAAGTCACCATGAAAGAAGTGCTTAAAAGAAGAGAGAAAGGGGTACAATGGCGAGCCATGTCATGAGAAAACTGCACCTGTTAGTTAGTTAGTCTCTACAACTAGGGATGGGTATGGTTAGGATTTTGTTAATACCAATACCACTATTGATACTGCTTATCGATACCAATACTTATCAATACTCTTTTGAGTGCAAAATACATGTTGTTAAAAAAATTATCGTTAGTTAATAATCGTTATTATTAGTTTGGGCAAAAAATATTTAACAAAATAGTTTTGTTGATAAAATGAAATAGATTGTTTTCTCTGTTGGTCTTCACTAACTTAATGGGAATATGACTGTAATACAGTGTGTGTCCACCAATCACTAGTTATTGCTACTTTTGTGAGCTGCAGGTATGTTTTCTTTTCAACCTCCTTCCTAAAAATATAGGCTGCTCTGGTTACATTAGGTTACACTACTGTCATTTTAAAATCACTTATTACATTAAAACAGACATATATGATAGCATATAATATTGGTATGCTATTTCATCTCTAAGCATTTTGTCATTTTCCCTTTAATTAAGCCTTCCATTGACAGTTTTCAACATAGAGGACAGTGAGTGACGTTAAAATAGAGAGTTGAAATGACTGATATTAGGTGTGGAGGGTGACTAGCATGTCTGGATGATCATGGCAGTTTTGAAATCTTTATCAAAGACCCTTTGAATGTTGAAATAGTTGAATTATTATACCCGCAACAGTTTCCCACTTTCTATTTATTATGCGGCACACGCGAGTACCTACTGTATAGGCAATTGTTCAAATTGCGCGAAAATGAAACAGCTGATGATTACTATTTTCTGCTGTGGATTGTGTAGACTAATACATCCATTAATTTAGAACACTGAAATTTTAATCCTCATCAAGGAAAAATACCATCTTGTTTGCCTGATCTTGCAGGATTGCATTTGTCACACAGTTGATTAGAGAGAGGGAGAGACCATTCTGCTGTGGTTGAGTTACATTGACTTTGAACTAGTGAGGGACCGCGAACAGAATGATAAAGCTCTGCCTTGAAAAGCTGTCAATTCATAAGCTGTCTTGTCTGAATCAGAAACGGTCTGGTAATATAAGGCTCAAGAGAAAATCAGCGCAGGTATGGGAGAATCCTTTCAACATGCTTTCAGCTCGATCCTGTCTTGCATTGTTTTCTAGGTCCTGCTGGACACTGTCTTTTAAGCCTGGGTTGCGCGCACTGCACTTAAAGTCACCCAATCATGTTTCAAAAACAAAACGTAACTTCTCAATATCTAGAAAAATGCAAATATTTAATAAAAAAAAAAGTCAAGTCCTTTTGAGTCATCTGTCTCAAGTCTAAATCAAGTCTCAAGTCATGAATACCAAGTCAAAGTCAAGTCGAGTCGTTTATCAATGTTAGTCAAGCAAGTCTCAAGTCCTCAAATTTGCGACTCGAGTCAAGTCATGTGACTCGAGTCCCCCACCTCTGGTTTTAGGGATTTTTCCTTTAAGAAAGCTGGATTAGTATGGAGAAGTTGAGGGTTTTGGTCCTACCTGCTGCTCTCTGTTGATGGCCAAACAGGCGCTGGAAACAGAGAACTGGACGATAAACACCATGAACAGGATGATCATGTACTGGGCTTCACTGTCAAGGAACTCTGAACACCATCAACCATACTATGGGCACAAATACATTTTTTTTTTTTTACAAATACTGTATGGAAAGTTGAATATCGTACAGTTTATGACATTCAAGTTATGTGCATTTCTAGAGTAAAGGTGTAATACTTGGATAAAAAGCATGAATGCCTCTGACTGTAGTTCCTAAGGCTGCGAACAGAGGGGTGACTGCTATCTGTGCACAGTCGGCTACAGTGTGAAATACGATACTGGTCTCATGTATCCTATTGCACATGCACACATGAATGGAAAAGCAACATGAATTTTCCACAACACTACAGTGAAGAGGGTATAGTAGGTTAGGGTTGTTGGATCAATGACATGACGTGCATTAAATTACTTATTTTTCAAAAAAATCAACATGTATGTTCATTTTATTGGAATGCTATTCATTTTGGGAGTTTTGGTGTTCCAAAGTCCAAAAATGACAGGTGTCACAACCATCTGAATACATGAAGAGAACAAAACTGCAATAAAAAGGTGAATTTTCTCAATACAATTCATAATCAATTAGATATTTGCCTTTTAGACACTGCAGTAGCTGATGTCTTTAGGTTTTCAGTAGTGGTAAATGGAGTGAAAGTGCACTATTTAAATATTTTATAAGGTTGCAGCACTTCATTTTCTGGGTGGTAAGTCTTAAATCTTGTCAGAAAATATGAATGTCATCTTAAAAGCTATAAGACAAATATGTATATACAAAATATGTATATACAGAATACATTGTTGTGGACTTTTTAAAACAATTTTAGTCATAAATCATGAATCACATTTATGTGAAGTTGTGTTGTTTCATGTTTGTACTGTCACTACATCACAACACACGGCTACAAAACATGCTATTCTGCCGGACGTAGCCACAATTAATCATGTATAATACATAAGCCTGCATTATAATCACATAATCCATATCTGCTCTATTACATTAAACACTTTGAATCATGCGGATCAATAGATCGCCTACTGCTAGGGATGGGACGATATGCTAATCTCACAATATGATTCGATACGCAATATGGGGTTCATGATTCAATACAACCATGAGACAATGTCATAAATAAAAGTTCTGTGACAAAGTCTGACTGTGCAGAATTATGTTTATTTCTGAGCCACAATTTAAAAATGTAGCTAATATCGCAATTTATTTTTCTGCCCCACGATACGTATTGTCACATTTCTGTATCACGATATAGTGAATTTCGATATATTGTCCCATCCCTAACTGCTACTGTACCAGAGAGTAGCCTTCACGTGACGTGGCAGCCTAGCGGAGCGGCTGGCTTAAAGGATACGAAGAAGAGCAGGACCTGGTGGTGCTTCATGGCCCCGATGAGGCCGGCCAGGGCCACGAAGAAGAGGAAGACGCCCACGCCGATGACGCCTCCCACCACCTGGAAGCTGGAGACCAGGCCGAACCACTTCCCCCACGCCGCGATGCCGATCATCAGCAGACTCACCATCTGTAACACAGACGCAGACAGTAGAAACTGAACTCTAGTGACGTGTAAAAAGAGGGTCAGACATGATAAGCACTTAACCTGAGCTGATTCTAACAAGACATGTTGATTCCACACAAGTATATGGTATATTATAGGAATGGGAGGATATGCTTATTTCATCATACAATTCGATAGGCGATATGGGGTTCACGATTCAATACAACCACGATACGATGTAATTATTAAAAGTTCAATGGCAACAAAGTCTGATTGTGCAGAATTCTGTTTATTTCTGAGACACAAATCTTTCTAGCGATGGCATTGGCTTGCTAGAATGTAAACAATTTAAAAATGTCATTACAAAGTGACAGTAATATAATTTGGATGGAGAGCTTGTGAAACTGTGATGGTCAAGCCGTCTCATTTGTGATTACTGCAGCAGAATAACATGGAGCTAATATCACCATTCATTTTTCTACCCCATGATACATAGCCTATTTTTTTTTTTTACCGTTTTGTATTGCGATATATTGAATTTCGATATATCGTCCCATCCCTATAGTGTATTAGTAGTAGTAGTAGTAGTAGCAGTAGTACTAGTAATAATAGTAATAGTAGTAGTATTACTATATCATCCTTGGTTTCAATGGAGAGTTTTAGTGTCCTACATGGTCTAAATGCTGTTTTAGAGGCTTTTCCAGCTGACAAGAATAAAATTATTGGGGAAACACTGAATACTTGGAATTTTTATGGCATGAAAATGGTCAAAATTCAACATTCAACATGTTATTAAAGAGCAGTTTCAATTCAAACGCTCCAAACCTATAGGTTCGAACCCTATAGTGGATACACAACACCTATAATAAAGCTTAATTGAGTTTATCTCCTATACCTAGAGGAGCAATGACAAGAAGAAGAAGTGTCCTGGGTCCAAAGAGCGATATTATTATGTCAGACAGTGCTGCTGTGCCTATGTGGACGTTGACCACCAACTGGCCCAGCAGTCATGCTGTGTAATAAAACACAGAGTGACTCAGAAATAACACCTGAACCCAGACCAGCGAGACGCCTCCGGCTATTTAGCGCATTGCAAACCGTCATTCTGCAAAAGGAAGTGTTGCTTTCAACACATCTGGGAGGTGAACTCTGACTTGCAGTTGGTGATCATCATATGGAAAACAACAGCCAATATGGACAAAAGAAAAAGCATTCATTTATGCTATTCCCCCATTAAAACCCATCAGTCTGACACCATTTAATATGATTTAACGCGTGAATTTACCTCAAAAATTGTTTCAATTTCAGATCAGGTCACTGGAACAGGCTTCTACTATCATTCAATTTTTAATATTATGACAAGCATTCCATGTAGTGGCCATTTTTGAGGCCCTATGTATCATGCTACACCATACACAGCTGCTGTAGTACGGTATAAGTTGAGAAAGCAGCAGAGATAAGCGATATCAGCACTGGAAGGCAAAGCTGAACACACAGGACGTCCTCTGCATTGTTATAAAACGGGTGATGGGGTTGAAATGGCATTTGAAAGCCTCAGAAGCTAGATTCTGAATAATATTCCACCTTTAAGAAGAAATTGGATTAGGCTTTTTATTGGTTTTATTGGTCATTAGTGTTTATTTGATCATATGGTACATTGTGCATCAAATTCCAGACAAGGTACCAGTGTGAATAATTGATAAAAAGCAGAGTCTGACCTCACCACTGTGTTGTTAACAACCTAATGCTTCCTACACTGGATTCACACACTCGCAGGATGGGGGAAAACACAGCATCCATTTGTATAAGCGGCACCACAATATTCCATATGGTACATTCTGGTATGAATACTCACAACATAGAGGATGTTGAGCGCACACAGGGAGTGTTTGGAGCAGGTGAAACCGGCGCAACCCATCTCGGTGAATGAATAAATCCAACAAATGCACGAGATCGGAGTGTAGAATAAATCCTGGAGGCCCGAAATCAAATCTAAAAGAACAAAACCCGGCTAAAGCATTAATTTGCGCTTTCCTAGTGGAATAGATGGTCGCCCAGTTGCAGGTCTAATTGAGAAGGACGGAGGTTGGAGATGCGTCAAGCCAGATAGAGTAAGACACGACTGTAAAGGAAGTTAGAATATTGGCCTTCAAAATAAAAGCATACAATTTGTCGCTTAAGAGGTGGTGTGTTTTTATGGCCGACTTGGCACCAAGTAGCGAAGGTCCCATTTGTAAGATAACATATAATAAGATGAAACGTTATTGATCCTCAGTGGGGAATCAGCCAATAGTAGCAGAATAGCTACAGCAAAGAATAGAACAAATTAAGTTGGAATGTATGAATGAAACGTGTGATAAACTGAAGTACATCATTATAATGTATGGAAAATGATAAAGTAAAACATACTGAGATGAAGAACAAAAGAATGAAAAATGTACGATTAGGCCTACATTCTTTTTCTTTCTCTCACTGCAGCTATTATTATGCAAACCTTCATTTTTCATTTTATCTTCATTTTTTTTTTTTTTTTTAAATTATTTTTGCCAATGACTACATTTTTACATAGTACAAATCTCCCCAGTTTTTCTGGTAGTTTTTATGTTTAAATCATCGAATATAATTTTTTTAGCCTTGAATTTACCCCTTTAAAGCACTCTCTCATCAGGAAATATCATACGCCATATCCAGTATGATCTTTTTAGCATCCATTTATTTTTTCATCTATATTCATCAGTGAAATGAAATGCAGAATTGATGCCAGTGACTCCAATACCTTATTTGTTACAGGTGACAATTTTACGCTTTTATTTTGAAGTCAGAAATGCGTGGCTGCCGGTGTGAGTATTGTCACCTCTGTTAGCTCGACGTCAGCTCGGCATGTGACCCAATGAGGACGCTTCTCCGGAACATCCAGCCCGCTGATTGGTTACGGGGTCGTCCTGTTATTTCCTACGGATAACAGGGAAATAAGAAAAACCACTCGGCTTTGTCTGTGTTTCCAAAGAACCCAGACACCCATTTCACTTTAAATATAATTGATTACAATACGACTTGATTTGACATTTGATGCTGGGTTGTAGTGTTTTGGTGATTCATGTGATTCCTTTCTCATGTTACTCTGCCAGTTCATTTATGATTCATCAGCCTTTTTGGGTTTAAGAGAACACAATCCTTTCTAGGTCAGCGGGCCTGTCCTCGACACACAAACACAGACAAGGAAACACAGTGTTCAAGGAATGTAAGGCATTTTAAATTACAAATGGCCTTAGCAATTCAAGTGACAGAGGTTTTTCTGTGTTCCCCCACTCTTCCCTCTCTACTCACTTGATATCTTTATGTGAGGAATGTCAAAGCCATTGGTTGATATGGCACAAAACTGTGTCTAACCCTGGTCCCCACTGTGTAATAGTTAAGAAACACAGCGATAACACTACACATTTATAAGGCAATAGTTGCTCTGAAAACAAGACCAAGTTTAATTTTTGTTGTTTGTTGGGTTTAGTTTATCTCTCCATTCTAAATATGTCTGTGATTAGTGTAGGCTATCGTACTTTTGAAATATGGGCCTGTTGGTCAACTATGTGGTTAAGCGATGAGAACATAGACACCAAAATGATACACGTGTCCCCGGTAGATCATTGGCTCCACGCAGGCCCGGATTAACACA
This sequence comes from Centroberyx gerrardi, assembly GCF_048128805.1. Lineage (NCBI taxonomy): Eukaryota > Metazoa > Chordata > Actinopteri > Beryciformes > Berycidae > Centroberyx > Centroberyx gerrardi. Next base: position 2,771,177 of record NC_136015.1, read on the forward strand.
GTGTGGTGCCCTAGGGTGACCTCACTTGAAGTGCCCCCCTCCTTCCACTTTACACGCAAAAAAGTGAAATTTACTATCGCAATAAAGATCATAAATTTACATTAACTTAAACTATACAGGCTCAACACACATACTACAGACAAATGTAAGACAATGTACGAACCAACAAATTACTTTACACCATAGATTGACTTGAGCCTACAAATGCCATTTTAGGCTTTACACACAGAGCTATACTGTATCAAATTTGAATGCAATCAGTTTCGACCTTAATTTTCAAAGGCCTGAATGAACACTAAATGCCAAACCATTACAGAGCATGACTAAAAAAATCATAAAACAAAAAAGAAAAAAAAAATCATTACACAGACATCTAATGCAACTTCAGCACCACAGACAACCACATACCACCAAATAAAGCAAGCTCTGTGACTGTAGCAAACAATCACTTCAGGTGAGGTGATGTGACAGTGGGAGCTGCAGAGGGTGAAAGGAGGAGCACATTGAGACGATGTATTCAGGGATGGACTGGGACTTGTGTCCAGACCAGCCCACCGCAATCGGCTGGACACCAACCATCCTTGATGGTGATTTCACAACACAACCTGTCAGCTCATGTCATTTGATGTGAGTTTGTTTACTGTAATGTGGCCCAGCTTCCCGGTTGGGTGGAATTTGCGCTTTTAAGCACTGTGATTGGCCCGAAGGTCGAAAACACCGCCCAGCCGGCAAACTTGGTGTAAAAACTAACCAAACCAGTTGTTTAAGCCACCAAAACTTGTATAACCGATACTGCTCTGTATTTATTTTTTCAGAACCGGAATGTGCGTTCAGTCGTCAGATTCACTCCTGGATTGCCATTCCAGTGCGTTCTGGCCCCATGACACCCTCTCACTCTGTTTATAGAGTAGATAGAGCGGACTACCGGGAATTCTCCCGGTAGTCCCGATGGCCAGTCCATCCCTGAATTTATTGCAATGCGTAGGCTATTAGAAATGATGGTTGTTATAAGCATCACAAACTGTGCATCCAGTTCAAAGAGAAAACCTTTCCACAAGCATCAACTCGACCAGTTCGTTCTTCACTCTTTTAAGTTGTGAAAAAGATCTCTCACCCTTACAGTTAGTAACAGGCAGGTTAAGAAAAGCCTGACTGCGGCAAACACACTTGGGAAAGTAGTTTTCAGCCTACTTTTTCACAGCAGCTCCTCCAGTGAACGGTTTTTCTCTTCCCACACAAAATGCTTGAACTGGACAAACAAATCTTTCTCTTTATATATATTCTTTTTTAGTATCAAAGGTTAATTTTGGCTGTGTATGCATTCCCGCCAGAGAGTAATATATAAAGTAAATATGACAAAACTTTTAAAGGTATAATTGTGGTTTAAATGCTGTTGTGCCCCCCCAAAAAGGCAAATTGGCTGGTGACCCGGGCACTCGCCCGATGCCATATATGGATAATCCTGCCCAGGCTTCATGCAAACACTTTAGTATATACACTATGTTCAGTGATAGCACAGACCTTTTAAAGGTTACAAAGACATGTAAAGTTGCATTTTGTCTGACATAGTGTGTTGTCCTCTCGAGCGTGACATTTTTTCTTCTGGATCCCACCATTTTCAGTCTAAAGTTAAAATGAATAGGGGTATAAAATGATTGCCTTTAACTACAGTTATTTTTGCATCATATTTCTTGTACATTTTACCAAATCACCTCCACAAAACTGCCAGACTTAGCTGCATATAATTTGAAATTACTTATAGTGTTAGAGCTGCTACAAGTTCTCATTTTCTCACTTTTGAGATAATGCTAGGAGCCTACTATCACTCAACATAGTGTATGCTAACGTGTTAGCATGGATAACCAGAGCCAATGATCTACCAGGGACACAACTCAACTCATTTAACAAGTTGACCAATGGTATATTCTCACAAAAACTTAGTGTATTCCTTTATAGGAAACAGAGAATCAACCGTTTTCAGATTCAATTGGCAGAAGGGGGACTATGTCAAGTTGTCTATGTACAAGTGTGTGAATCTGCCATATGCAATGGTGTATTTGAATGAGAGTATCACTGAATTTCAATTTTTAAACATTATTCCTATGATGTTGAACAGTTTTGCTCCAAATAGTGGACATTCTAGTTGTTTGCTCTGCACAGCTCCATAGAAAATAAATTGGAGAAGATGGAAAATGGGATGGACAGTACCCAAGATGATTTTCTGTTATACACTGAATAGAAGCTGATTTGAAAGTGCAAACTGAGAAAACTCTGAGTTCACAAAGTCTTTCTACCAGTACTTATCAGTGAAGCATGATGCAGCTCTAGGTAGGTCGTAAATCAGTTTTTATCAGGCTTGGTTTTGTTGCTTCTAGCTTTGGGAGAAAGTTGATGTAAGCTAACGCTGTTTGAGCTGATTGTTGTATGCTGACTGGATAACATGTTGCCGCTGTCAGGTGAAAACCTCAAATCTTCAAAACTTTTCAAGAACTAAGAAAAACAGTTTATTTTATAGCTTGACCACCATGCACTTTTGAGTTTATCCAATGGATTTTGAAAGAATGTCATAAACTCGCAGAATTTTATCAACCCACATAATCCTTCATCTGAAGTTAATACATGAAAATCACCAAAACTGGAATTACAGTTTTCACATGACAACAGCAATATGTACATTTCTTAAATTAATCATCAATGTCATATCAGTGACAATGAAAAGATCCCTCACAACAACTCTGACTGGTTTTGTATTGCGCATAGAAAAAAAAAGAAAAAAAGAAGAGCACGTGCATACATATAAAAACACTTTATTCATAAAAAGTTACATACACAAGTGAGCTTCAGAAAAGTCACCTGCGTACTAAAAAGTGTGACAATCTACTGCAGAGGATGAGGTCACGTTACTATTCCTGGACAGCGGTAGTGAAGGGAGTCTGTGCTGAAGAGGTTGGACTCCTTGTCCAGCGTTGTGACTATTTCACTGTGCTTGGTTGCCTCGGGGTGGGAAGTGGGTCTATATGGTGTCGTACTTGTAGTGCCCCCCCCGCCCCCAAAACCCCCCAAACCAGATGGACACTACACACCATGGAAACTAACTGCTGCACTGACAAATCAGGCCACAAGATGCAGGAAGGCCAACTCCTGGCTGCTCTTCCTCTAGCCTTCCTCCCCCTCAGACTCCGACTCTGTGGACAAGGAGAAAGGAAAACATGAGTTGACAGCTCCGACTGCTGGTTATAGTGAGAATTACAATTCATTTGGGTATAATCGCCGCTTCCCAAAATAGGGTGCGGGGGACCTTTGGGTGATCCTGGCAAAATGAGAAATAGATTCACGATTATTTCACTCGCTCAAGGTTAGTCCAGTGAGAGAATAATGTAAGGATGACTGTTTTCTTTATAGTTTTCACTGTTCACACTGTCACCTTCCATCCTGTATTATACACATAGTATAGAGTTCTGTACCAAGTCATATCTAACAGCAAAATATCCTTGCAGATGGGCTTTCTTAAGACAAAATGTTGCCAAATGGGGGAATCCCTCCAGGAATTTGTGATTTTGTGTTTGCAGTAACTAATGCAAATTCAACCAATCCCCACAATATTTGTGAGAACTTGTAATTTTGCCAAAATTACCGCAATTGTTCTGCATGAAAAGGCCAAATCAATATATGTTTTGGCACTTCATTTGCATAAAATGTTCCAATCAAACAATACATGAACAAACTATGTTTAGTCACTTTGAGTCATGCATTATTATAGTTTCCATTTATCACAGTATTTTATTTTGTTGAAACTTTGAGCCCGTGTTTGTGTTCAGAAAATAAAACAAGGATGAGAACTTTATTTCCAGTACTTTCTGTGATATGCAGCAGGCTCATTATCACAGGAAGGACTCCTTATTAATGGGGTGTAGTTATAAACATCACATTTTTTTGGGATCTCATTAGTGCCACTTTTTTTGCGAAAGACGCCGCAACATCAAGTGTTTTCGGGCGGAATAATCACAAAAACTCTGCAAAATCCTGGAGGGCTGATATAAAGTAAGTAATTAAGGTATTGCCTTCTTCAGCATTCTGCAGCCACTCGACAAATTTCTTCATCTGTTCCAAGAAGACACTCTTCCCTTTGGCAGCATGGGAATCTTTGTACCACTTCAGGATAGCCTCCTCACTCAGGACATCAGCTGGGAAGAGAGAAAGAGGATTCAGTCCTGTGAGCTTCAACTCTCAACTCTTGGACACAGAAGACAAGAGAACTGGAAAAAAACATTGTGAGGATAAATAAAGCTAAATATGGATGGTGTAGCGCTCCAAACAGCCTCTGTATGTTCGTGATAATACTGTCAGTGCAGTGTGCGTATGTTAACTGACACACGACCAACCTTTGTAGAAGAGCACCACTATCTTGGAGAAGGACTTCATGAAGTGGATGTTGTCGTAGCAGTACTCCTGGATCTTCAGCAGCAGCACCAACTCTGACTGGCCCTGGGTGCTGAACACTGCCAGCAGTGGAGCATAGTACTGGGAGAGAGGGCACACACACACACACACACACACACACACACACATACATACATACATACATAAAGGTTGAGTACCTTTCCCAGGCTTCAATACCAATATCAAAACCATTGCTAATACTAAAACCAACGCTAATACTAATGCTAATACTAATGCTAATACCAATGCCAACACCCAAATTAATGTCAATACCAGTACTAATAGCAATGCTAATACCAAAATTAATGTCAATGACAACACCAAAACTAATGTCAATACCATTGCTAATACCAAAATTAATGCCAATGCCAACACTAAAACTAATGTCAATACCAATGCTAATACCAATACCAATACCAATACCAGTGCGAATGCTAATACCAATGCTAACTACAATGGGTGGGGTTTTTGTTCCAAAACAGAGTACAGGCTGGAAAGTGAGTTGAATGCAGTATAATCGTAATTATTGCAACTTTAAAACATTAATCACATTAACCAATATGGATTTTCTCAATTCCTTTGTTCTGCCGCTGCAGAACAAAGTAACTCTGTACCACTTGATTTCTAAAGTAAAACGTCAGCCACCAGAAAACTACTTCTGTTAAAGGCTCCATTTTGTTATTATTTCCAAAAGAACTTGAATGCAATGACGAGTGGTATTTATATGGAAGTAGGAGTTTAAGAGGAGCGCTTGAAGGCAGCGCATGGCTGTGGAGTGACCTACTTTGAGGTGTTTGAGTGCCTGTTCGGTGACGAGCTCCTCTTTCTTGTTCCACTCTACGGCGTTCATCAGGCAGGTCCACAGCAGGCCAATCACAGCCTGCTCCTGCAGATCGTTCCTCTTCATCTCCTCCTTCACATACACCACCATCTGAAGCAACAACACACACAAACACACTAAGGACTGGGCTTTTGACAACTTTAAGTATCATAATAAACCTCAAAAATCTACATGACTCAAACTCATTTTCTCCATTGAAAACCAAGATGATGATGATACAACTAGTACTCGCGGGTCGCGTTAACCAAATATTTTCCGTCATTGACGGAATTTTTTTAACAATGACAGAAAAATCTGAAGGCCATCTGTCATTTTGACAGATTACACTGAGGGCGATCTACCCTAACGTTAAGTAATTCACACGCAACACTATCAATAACCACATGTAGACCACCTGTAGTAGACCCCCCTGTCCAGTTGGTGGCGAGTGTGCATATTAATTAGCTATTGTTTACTCATCTTGTCTTTGATCTCACTCTCCTTGGAGCGCGTCTGTGACCACTACGGGTCACAGAGGGGTGCAGCAGCCGCGCCCCTGGTGTAGAAGGAGCGCATGCTGCGGGATTTCCTCCCGGTGAAGCGAGTGCTTGCAGGATCGGGAAATCCCACGTTCAGAGAGTCTTGCCGACTTCTGATCACTCCCCTGGGAGAAATGTTCCCCGACTTCAAAACTCTGGCTGAAGTGGCGCTGGTAATTCCAGTCTCCAGTGTGGCAGCAGAGCGCGGGTTCAGCCTTCAGAACAAAATTAAAACGGCCATGACAAGCCGTCTGTCCGAGGCAAAGACGCAGAACCTAATGACAATCGCCTCTGCAGCAATCTCCCTTGATGCGTTTGATTACGCTCAAGCGAGCACCCAGTTTAAATCCATGCGGACCAGGAGGAAGGTTTGAGTTCAGGCTAGGCTACAGCAGGTCAATTGAGTTCAATTTAATTTCTTGTAAATGGTTTGTTCATATTTGAATTATAATTGTCTAATTCTGTAAAATTGCATCGTTCATATTTGCCTGTTTAGGATGGTCGGTGTCTCCGTTTGTTCATCTTTTCTCTCTTACTAGTGCAGTGCCCGTTCGCGCCGCTGCTGCACATAGCGCTGTTCGCTTGTTTATTCAAAGTTTATTATTATTGAACGTGTCACGTGTCCAAATTACACCAAATCCGACACTGCACGTCCTTGGGTCCCCAGCAATACACCCGCCAAGTGTGAAGTAGATCCGACGAACGGTTCTCGAGATATGCGAAGGACAGACAGACAGACAGACAGACAGAGATTCCTTGCTTTATAGTAGCCTATGATAAATGCATAATCTAAGTTTGTTCTTCTGTATATTAAATATTATTGTGATCGATTGTTTTTGAAAAATAAATTGCTATTAAATAGGCTATGTCTCATTATCATTAAAAAAATGAAAATGAAAATGACGGGTAATAATAGATTATGACAGAATTTTTACGACCCTGTCCGTCAAAATGACGGACAACGAGAAAGTCTAACGCAACCACTGCTAGTACTACTACTACAACTGCTGCTGCTGCTGCTGCTACTACTACTGCTACTACTACTACTACTACTACTACTAATAATAATAATAATAATAAGTATTCAGAATTTCCTTCTATTGTTGTCAGGGTGGAAAATCAATTCAGGTTAAGGCCTTCCCATAGCTCATTTTTAATAGAGGGACAATATTGGCCCTGGTTGACAGTACCTCTCTGATGGGACACTCCTGCGACAGGCGCTCCTGCAGCTCTTTCTGCAGCTCCTTGCGGGTTCCCAGGGTTTGCTGCACACGCAAGAAGTCGGACAGCTCTTTCAACCCGGCCTCGTTGAAGTACTTGGAGAAATGCTCCACATTCTGCTTGTTGGCAGGAAACAGCTCCTGAAATCATTGAGTAGATAACAACAGTGTGTCACACTGCAAATCCATTTAACAGCCTGTAGAGATGTTAATAATAATAATCCAGACCTCATCCTCTGGACCACAGATCAAACAAGTGTTTGGAAGCTTTTGAGAAAACCTGCACACAGTCTGCTTAGTGTAACTACAAAGTGAGCATCTGTCCAGTAAATTCAACCACACAACTCCCTCTTATGGATGCAAAGGTCTACAAACACATTAAAACCTGTCACAAACAAGTAGAGTAATAATCTGTGACATTTACATCGCACTATAGAATGAGGAACACTCTGTCCGTTCGTCTGTCCGCATCCATTTTGCTCCTCAACGGCTTGGCCAATCAATCTCAAACTGCACATGGGCATTGAGCATTGGCATAGGCAGGGACTGACGGAGCTGATTTTTCCATTTTCCCAAATTTACACTCTTCATGCGCCTTTTTGGCAAGTCTGTGCAGAGTTGTGGCGTCCCCGGGTACGGACTAGTATAAATAAATGTCTGTTTTGCTACTCTCTATCACTGATTGCTATAACACAGTAATGATTCAACCTATATCCAGTTCATGAAAGGTTTTCATATTTGCTGTTCTAAACAGCCGGTGTCTGGTAGGTCTTTCCTGGGAAAAATCCTCTGCCGCACAGGAAGTGATGCGTTTTACGTTTCCAGTTTGTTTGGAATCAACAGAAGAAGAACTGTAGGGTAGTTAGCATGAGCAGCGATAACCACCATGGCTGAACAGACAAAGAAAAGAGCGCCACCTACAGAAAGTCAAACTGCATCAACAGAAAATCCAAGGAAAAAGACGTCACAGTACTGGACACACTATTTGATTGACAGGTGATCTCTGGGAAGTGCAGTGCAGAAACATCACAGCAATGAGCGCTGAGAAACAAAGATGCAGACTAAATAAAACAAAATGAGGATCATGTGGATTACCACTTTAAGTATTTCAGAAAGATGCAGCACAGCGTTGTTGAACGGAGCTGAGATAGAGCACCACTATAGTCATCAGCTGAACAGGGATTTATCATGGAAAAGCCTGAGGGACTTCCTCCCGTTCATAATTGTACATCATGTTGAGCAGCGTGGTGCATATTTAGAAACATCAAGCACAAGGGTTGACAGGTGAACGCACCATCACCATGGAAACGCTCTCCTGATACTAATACTCTGCATTCAGTCCAGTGCTGATGCACTCCATGGTTACATAGTTTCTCCAGGAACTTATTTCTAGAGAAAGAGAAGAAGAATCTCACGTGGGGCATCATGGAAATGCTGTTCAACCTCCTGGAAAGGATTTTTTTTCTTACCAGAAGTCTTTTGTCCAGGTTTGCCTTCCTCAAGGCGGAGGTTACTGAATTGGCATCTTTCTCTGCTATCCATGCCTTGAACATCTTCACTGCAAACGATGCAGAGATACCTGCAAAATGAAAAAGTGAATTTGCATGACCTAATTTACATATTTCTCTGACAAACATGCTCTCATTTGTGCACATTATGCATATATTCTATATACATCTGTAAATGAAATACATGTTTGATGAGATGAAGAGTCTTTTATAGACATACTATATTTCCTAAAATGTGTTCTTTAGGATCTGGTGATTCGTTTTTGGAGTAATATCAATTTGTAGATTCCTTAAACTGAAATACTCTCATGCATGAGTTTCACACAGACAATTTGTTATCCATCATAGTTTCTGAGCTAGATTCCTTTATAATCCCGCTTTACCCTTTCCACATTGACACACCTCCAACCTCCATCCTTCCTAGTTAGACCTGCTATCTATTCCATTAATTACTGCTTTAGAATACAGCAGGGGTTTTATTCTTTTCCGTTTTATCTTGCGTACCTTCCTTGACCACATTGTCGCTGAAGAGGCTGGTGAGGATGGGGGGCGGCAGCGTGCCGTTGGCCAGCAGGATGCCGGTCAGCATGGCCAGCTTGGTCTGCTCCGACTCGCTGAAGGCCTTCAGGAAGAGCAGCAGCTGCACAGGAAATGACAGGAGACTGTGAGGACGGTGGGAGCGTGATGTCATGACTGGAGCAGTGATGTCATGGGAAATAAAAAGGGAGGGTGGACTATAAACTATAACTGGTGATCATCATAAGGCAAACCACCAATATAAAAAAAAAACAACAACAACAATGCTTTTCCACCTTGACAAGAATACAATTCTGGGGGAAACACTGAATTCTTGGGATTTTTTGGCATGAAAATGAAAAAAATATTAAGATAGAAAAGAGAGATACTGAATATCGGCACAAATCAGTCTCTACCCTACTTACTATGATGCATACCATGAATTCATGTTAGAAAGACTCATGTCAGCCTAAAAAGGTGGATACACTGATAAACTAATTAAACTGATAAACCTATAATGTACTAGTGGTAGGAGAGTAAAAAACAAAAATAATCATAGTTGCACTGAATAATATGTCAATTTATTTCCAGTGGGTTCCCTTTTCCACAGTCATCCATCCCATTTTCCTGGAAATGAGCAAAATATACCAAATTGCCATTGTTTTTGCTTAAATAGTAAGATCAAATTTCTAGTTCTTTCTCTGAATCTACTGCATATCCACTGATTGACTGAGGACAATGTGACCTATAATGCAGACTTTACCTTTTTGATTTCCTCCTCGAAGGCCTTCTCGAGATATTTGTATCTCCTGATGAGCTTGTTGAAAACCTGCAGTCGCAAATTAGAACAGCGACACAATTAGTCAAGTGACATGTAGAAGCTTTACTTCAATGAAGAGGAGGGGGGGGGGACCACGGCCTACCTGAGCATAGCGGCGGAGGGCGGCGTGGCTTTCCTCGGTGGTGAAGACGCAGTGTGCCGTCACCTTGGCCTTGTCGCCCTCGTCAATGCGAGTCCCTCCGGGAGCTGAGGGTGCGAACGTGAGGTCAAAGGTTAAAGCTCTTTAACCGGTGAGTAAGAGTGTGACCTGACTCTGTGAAGCTCACTGGACGAGCGATGAAGCTTTTTACTTCTATACAAGACAGTGCAGCGAGGCATTACTAAGTTTATACAATTACTATTCATTTACACAAATTGTGTATTACAAGTAGATTATAAGTCCATTAGAAGTAAATCCATACATGCAAGTCTTCCCCATACTTGCCGCTTATACAGTCTACCCACGTGTTGGAATTGTCAGCTGCATATGTTTATCCAAGCCTGCAATTGTTTATATTCTATTTTATTGCTTTTATTGTCTTTATTGTTATTACTGCTTTTATTGTTTATATTATATTCTATTTTGTGCTCTTGTTTTTCCATGCTGCATCCCATCCTGTCCCATTACTTTTGCTGCTGCACTGACCTAATTCGATCGATTAAGTTTCATCTTATCTCAACTTATCTACAGCACATTTGGGCTTTTAGTCTCTTCCAGTTTCAGTTAAATAACAATATGAGGGATTGCGATCCGACCTGCTGCCCGAACACTTTAAAGCCACCATATACAGGCAACATTTTAAACATACTGTACACCTAGTTATAAATATTACTTTACTGCTGTTGTTCTCTAAGCTTTTTTCCTCCTGCCTCCTAAAAACACACTAATACTCTTGTAATGCGGCAAGCCACCATAAGTAGGTCTGCAGCAAATACTCAGCCCCTCCCACAGTTAAAAAACCACTTACTTTCTGCATTAAAATGGAGATAAAATCCCCATTATTTTTAGTAATTCACCAGCTGCCATGTGTCTTCACTAATACACACTCATGCTAAGAATGGTTTGATTTCCTAGTGGCCGGTGTCTCTTGAGTGCCCAGCGCTTGGCTAGCGTTGCTCTATGGACTCCTAATTTAGGTTGAGTGTAAACCTTTTAACTTTAATTGGTTTGACAGAGAGACAGCCATCCTGGATCCAGGCCTGGCAGTCGCAAAATGTACTAGTTCTATACAGATTAAAGGACAGGATGTGAATGAGTGAGTGTGCGTGCGTATTAGTGTATAAGAGAGACAGTCTATAGGCATTCAGACATGTAAACAGGAGAAAAAGCCAGACTGATTTTGGAAATCTATCAGCTTAAGGCCATAAGTCACTGAAGTTCAGCAGCTTACACTGTTATAACAGGGGTTAAAAGTTAAGTTAAAACACATCACCCTGGTTGCCACTCAGAGACAAATCCTCCTCAAAATATTTATTTATAGCTTTTATTTTTGCATTTATTATTACAGTGTTGTTTTAAAAAAAAATGAGATTAGGCAGTACTCTCTTTTCGATGCTTTCAATTTTGATAATATTCAATGAAGACGGGACAGGAAACAGAGGGGGAAGTGGATGTACTTGCAGTCACAGTATTGGCTTCTCAAATACCAAGGATGTCCCCTAACCCCTCCTAAGCTTTTATGGCCTTCAGGGTAAGACACAGAATAACTGTCATAACAAACCAGATAGATATGGATTTCACTGGTTTATCTCTTCATTTTCTGTCCAACTAAAATAGCGCCCTGGCAAGAAACAAATGCCAAATATAGTAAAACGTGCCAAGCCGCAGACAGACGCTCTCCAGTGAGCAGTGAGGAGAGAATCTCTTTGATTATGGGGAATTAGCGAGTTAATCTGATAAAGCCAGCAGTGATCTCTTTGTCCTTGTCTGAGTGAACAGCACAACCCTGGACCGAGCTGGTGTGTCACACTAGCCACGACAGAACTGACTAGTTACTGATGCTTCACTGAAGAGCATGGATGTTATAGTAAATAGTAAGGTATGGTACCTATTAGGGTTTGACCAATATGCACCGATCATTTTTTCATTGAAAATTCCCCTAAATTCCAAGTATTCAGTGTTTCTCGAGAATTTTATTCTTGTCAGGGTAGAAAAGCGTGGAATTCTTTTAAAGTAAATACGACTATAATGACTTTTATAGAATTCTTTATCGAATCAGTTTTCACCTTTTGTATTGTAGCGTGGTTTGGAAATATGACTACGCAAAACAAAATAGATTGTGCAGGATGGTCTGTTGCAAGCAAAACTATTCAGTCCAGCAGGCTCGGCTCATGGATATATATAAACAAGCGCGAATTCGCAATAGCTGCGACCACGTATGCGCATGCATACACGCGTGGGGAAATTTTTGTGGACCAACCAACCGACCGACTGACAGAGCGAGCTATAGAGCTGCTGGTCGCAGCTAAAAATCCGTTACTAGGATGTTACATTAGAATCAATTCAAGTTAAGGGTCAATATCGACCCGATATATATCAGTCCAACCCTAGTACATGCAGTCATCCAGACAGATATTCTGATTAACAGCCACCAATGATGAACTCAACCACAGTCATAAACCATAGTCATAAACACACTCACCGAGCATGCTCCCTGCGATAAGGATGTCGAACAGAGTGTCGGCATAGCGGCGGTAGTCCAGTCGCGAGCCTGTGACATCTAGAAACTTGGCTACAGCGTCCAGGTCGCCGCCGGCTTCATTGAGGCCCACAACGATCGTGTCTCGGAAAACTGTTGGCTCAAACTTCTCCTTTTCATCTAGGGGAGAGCATTTGATTTGATTTGATTTGGGAAATAGAAAAATACATCATACTTAAAACACTTTTTTTCCAAACTAATGATCTCCCTTCCATTTTAAACATGGCTTTGGGAATACAGAAGATAGAAGGCATTCATGTTGCTCCTGTGACATTTCCTACAAAGTAGCAATTGTCTCATATATTTTTCTCTTTGTCTCAGCAACTTGTACTGCTGTTATTTAATGCTGTAATCCGTACTTTTCCCAATACTTTCATGAATACATTTCAGTCTAACACGTTCTAGTGTGGAAATTGTCCACTGCATATGTTTATACAACTCCCATTTTCTTTGATGTATCCTATTATTATTATTATGTTAATCTAATCTTTTACAAAACTGTATAGCAGAAATACGTTGGGGCAAACGGTGTACAATGCTATAAAAAACAGAAATGCTCCAACAGGGACTACAGCGTCCACTTACAACACGACACTCTACTGTTGATAATCAAGTGTATATTTAGCAGGCCATAGACCCTTGTCTCCTGATTCTTTCCTGTAACCCAGAACACTGTTTGCTTGGCAGAGGATTAAGCCTCTCTGCTTAATCCAATGGGGATTTTTCCCTCACAAAGCCCACATTGGTAATTCCTTTTGATAGGCAATTGTCTTTGTATAAGAGTGTAAATGAAACCAACTGGTCTCCTCCTCCTATGTGAGTGGTATCATGTAGTTGTGCCAGTATCTATATGTTTGCAGTATATTTGCAGTTACTATTACATTTGTTAATAGTGGAAAAGAAATGTGATTTCACTATGACAACAGCTCCTAACGAATTTGATATAAAAGGTATTACCCTACCAAGGTAGCCAGTCAGTAATAAAGGTTTTCTAGCACTGCTTACCGGTTCACTGACTAGATATTAGGAGCCACTTGGCATCATAGGTGATCAGTCTTCCACCATGATTACAGATTTACAAAAAATGTCTATCATTTATTATTGAGAGTAAAGCATAAAGGCATGCAGAATCCTTTAGTTGACACTTAGGTCCAGATTCATTAAGATTACAGTGCAAGGGCAACCTGTGCATTTTTTGTGCTGCAGTGTTTTTGTCTTAGTCACTAAGAAATTTCTGTAAATCAAATTGTGGTTCAAACAAGCCCTCGAAAACAGCACTGTGCAGGTAAATAGCTCCTTCATCATCAATTACAAGCACAAGTTGCTTCAGCTGTAAGAGACCCTTTGTCATTGGAGTGTTCTTTGCTCTGCTCTAGGAACGGCACGGTGCCGGACCCCCTGGTCTGTTTGATGGTCATGTCTGGCCCATGTTAGATCAGTCTTGCAGCAATGAATGGACAGACACTTGCTGCAAAGTCCTTACTCCACATTTCACAGGATCCTGTATGTGCTACAATAATTTGGGGGAGTTGGTGTTGCGAAGTTTTAGTGAATTGGACACAATTTTGATTTGCATGGCCTCACCTACGAATTAATATTATGTAGGCAAAATAATGACATTTACATATAATTTACACATGCATGACCGTGACGGACACAAAGACCAGCACTATTAGGCAGCTTTCCACTCATTGCACACGGTTAGCGAATAGCATGGCTCTCCTACTTGAGGGAAATGCATGAGTGACTGAAGCCCATAGACGCCTGCTGCTGTTGCACCAGCGTGACACACTTCCACCAGCACTCTGCCAGTGTGACTGTGACATTCTAGGAAGATCATAATGTCTGGTGGGCAGTGGGAGCGTCTGACAGGCCTTGTGTAATAGCCGGCCAGTGAACACTATTGGACAAAAACAACCTGTTAACACCACAGAGGACTGCAGACCAGCTGGGCTGATGGAAGGGAGCGTTAATGGTCTGTGTCAGAACATGCTGTTTGCGTGTTCACTGTCCCCTGACCCTTTTTTAACAGACACACCACAAAATAACTTTAGACAACTTATTTTTCTGATAAATATGGTCTTTAGAACTTAGAATTCATGTGTATCTCATCCATGTGGTTACATTTCCTCTATTATGCTATTATCTATTACTATAAGGCATAGAAATATACTAGGTATAGACATTTCTATGAGCGATTTTAATCATGTAAAAAACAGAAAACTAAACATGTTGAGTTTGACACAACTGGCTATTTTGGAAGATATGCTGTTTCAATTAATGTAATAACTTACCATTAACATAATAAACCATTAATGCTATAACAATTTGTAGTTATTGGTGTAATACTCTTTTTAACGTAATACATTTTCCTTTCATGTAATCAAATTTACCTACCAATAATGTAATACATTTTTTTCACTGCAAATGGCTTACATTTCAAAAATGTAAACCTTCTTGTAATTGTAAATGTAGTAAAATCCCTTAGCCTCCATTGAAATCAAGTCTAATGAGTAAACAAAATGTGCACAGAAAATAAAATGTTATTGCAGGATTACTGTTTTTACGTAGCTGTGGTCAGGGAGCAACCTCCATCATATCAGAAGTGACACTGACTGGCTGATATTCCATATTTAATAGAAGCCCAATATTGGTATGGGTATCATCAAACCAATGTATGGGTCTAACCTTAGTGAGTAGATGTCTTTGGTACTCACCCCTTTTCCTGGTCTTGAACCGCTGGCCTGTAAGCACTGGCTTCTGCTGCTTACCGGTATTCATACAAGTTCTGAAAGCAACACACACAACAGAATATGTTTCTCATTCAATCTACTATGTTTTACTGTGACATATATGTGCATGAATGATTCATTACCAATCAACATACTAAGACACTGTATTTGCACACTACAGCCTTTGTCACAAGCCCAGATCTGAGTCATGAGCAAAATATGCAGATTGCGGTTTTAGTTCTACAAACATTTCTCAGAGGCAGAAACAATCTCTTTGGTTGAGTTAGACCTCATTGGGGTGGGTGGAGCCAAAGAACCAGTTTTTCTACTGACAAGTTAACTAATTGGCAAACTTGAATGGCAAACAAGAAACAAAAAAACCCATATAAATGGCAATGACTTCATTTTTCATTCATTCTTGACCATGGCATTCATGATGTTGGAAGGTAAGCAGACTAGCTAACTAGCTTACTAAGATAGCTAGGCTAGTATAATTTGAATTTGGAAGGTCAGCTAGGCTAACAAGCTAACCTATTATGCTAGTGTGGCTAGACTGCATTTTTCCAGATAGTAGCAAGAGTACTAGGCTTCATAATATTAGCTTCCTCTTCTCTTACCTCTTACCTTTTACACTGGGCTTCAGTCTAACGTTACCTAGCCAGAAAAATTGCGGCTGTTTGACTCCGCCCATTGAAGTTTAATTCAACCAATGAATGTATTTCTGCCTCCAGAGCAGCTCTGCCTCTGAGGAATGTTTGTATTAAAAGTCCAACCTGCACAAAACACCCCAAAAGTCCTGTCACCCAGTTGAAAAGTCCATGCTTACCAGCGGTGAGCTCCTCGTACTACCAGTGAGTTAGAATGAATTGACTAGTAAGTGTCTGCCTGAATGTCGTCCTTGTGCTCTGATCTATATATAGTGGGCTCATCCCTGCTGTGCAAACCTGCCTCTTACTCTCAGGCCTGGAACACGTGTCATATTACTGAAAAGGTATGTCTAGCTCTCTCTCTCTCTCTCTGCTGCAGGGCTAGTTATAATTTTTCTCATTCTACAATCCGAAGTATATCAATTGTACAACTTTGCAGCTCCTATTACATTCATTCAAATTCACTTGCACATTTGTAAATCTTTTCTGTGAATTCAAATTTACGGCACAGGTGCCTCAATATTTCTGAGAGTGTAAAGTCTCAGGTGTTTTGCTACTATAATACCTTCATAGGACAACATCATCATCACAATACTGATGAGTAAGTACAATAGCATGATTATTTCACACACATATTACAAACGAAACCTCAAACACAACACAACTACACTACAACCTATACTTCAGCTTGCACGCACAATACATTTTTAACACAAAACTTTAATGATGTTTACTAGTCCACAAGATGAACTTGGAACTACAGACATTTTTTTATCTACAGATCAAACTCAACATATCACCAACACTTTCACACAACTCATTTTGACACTGGCACTCAAACTGACACCGTGTCAACATGCAAGAACCAGAACCCACTCTTACAACTCCAATTACATACTTCCACATAAACAAATCAGCTCAACATGTATTTATTCACTTAATAAATCAATTATTTATTAAACATTGTTGATCATGTTTGCCTGAACCAAATCCAGTGGAATTTATGAAGCTATGTCTGCTAGAACACATAAAACCTCCCATTTCATTACAGCACTTTATACTGTATTATCCTGTATAATGCATTAAGACAGTAATTACAACTAACACCTAGCTACATTTTACTTAATAAATAGATGATAAATGAACTTCCATGGTGAATTGATTTCACTAGCTACAGATTATGCCACCGTAGTAGCAAGGTTCTCAGGACCTAATGTTGAATGTATACATGTTCATTGTATTGTTTAACATGGTATGTCATCCACTGTCCCTGTCAAGCCTGTAACTAGCATTAAGCTAGTTTTTGTTGTTTTTCTTGTATTAAAATGTTCAAATTTAAATATGCTCTGTTATCTGTGCCTTCTGTTAATACTGACAAATTGTACTCTTGATGCTACAATAAAAAACACGCATGTA
Organism: Centroberyx gerrardi; assembly: GCF_048128805.1. NCBI lineage: Eukaryota > Metazoa > Chordata > Actinopteri > Beryciformes > Berycidae > Centroberyx > Centroberyx gerrardi. The sequence continues at coordinate 2,788,534 of NC_136015.1, forward strand.
CACACACACACACACACCTGTCAGATTGTATTTTTCCAACAACTGCTTTAAACTATTCTACTGAGAAACACCGATTTCTGCGGCAGGGCTTTGAGCAACATGTTCATTTTGCCCGAGCAGACAGGGTTCAGTGCTCTTGGCTGGGTCAGGGATTACAGCACTTTCTAATCCACAACATCAATCCCAGTTGTCTGGATCTCAGGAGCGGCAGTCTGCGTCCGTTCACCGCTGGCGCTGCCGTCACGTCAGTCACACACAAAACAGATTAAGAAACAAAGCTGGACAAGACTCGACTCAAAGTATGCTGACTGGCTGAAAGAGTTGAGATCATATGAGGACATAGGGAACATAGGGAAGATAAGGTGAAACTTTAATGATGAATGGAAGAAATTGAGCATAAAGTACATTAGATCAGGGCATCCCAAACTATTTCATGTCAAGGACTATGGACTCCGTTTGATGAGGCTGCATCCCAAAGAACCCCATCTGAGAAGATTTTGTTGTTAGATACGGCTTAGTACAGAGTTATATAACTGTCTATACACTAGCTGGCTTGATAACAGCAGCAGGGAAGGGAAACCTGTGATCCAAACAGTCATCCTTATGCAATCTTTCATTGTACTAACTTCTAGTGAATGAAATAATAATGTTCCTCATTTCCTCAGATTGGCAGTCTCTACACTACATTTTACATTGTGTGGCACTGGGTTGGATTTGGTGGGAAATCTGCTGGATTGCTTTACAGCACAAAACAGGAAGAGGGCAAGGGGGAACAGGAAGCAATGGGGTTTATGGGAAATGTGGTCTTCATTTTGAGAAACACTAGCACTAACAATACCCCCGCCCTCAGTCCCTGCATTTAACTTAACTAAACCAGATTAACCAATATTTAACACTACTGCATTATTACAACATTATGTCTGCCCCTTTCATTTATTAAGACTTATTAAGACCTCCTAACTAGTTGGATATGAAGGTGTTACCAAATAGTCGTACACCATAATTACAAATTTGCCAGCAATGTCTATAATTTATTATTGTGTGCAAATTGGTATGGAATTGCATGCAAAAGTAAAACTCATGCTTTATTGTTTTTGAGATATTTTCTATGCGATATCATCTACACCTTGGACAGCATAAAGCCATGCAGAATCATTTAGGGTTATGTGGTAACTAATTTATGTGGTGCAATGCTCCTATTTTAGTTATGTAGAAATCAAGCCATACTTGGCTGGCTATCAAAACAGGATGCCGACTGGTAGCCCTGTGACTCTTCATAATTATAGTGATTTTGATTAATTAAAATGTAATGAAAGGATTCAAGACAGTCAATTCTTACAATCAAATCTCTGTACGTTTTCCAGCAGCAAATGGCTATTGAAAAAAACATTTTAGCAAAGTCTGTTTCCGTGTTTTATTGCAAGATAAAACATGCTTTTATTCAGTTTGCGAGGTATCAGTCACACACACACACACACACCAAATATCCAGTATGTACAATACAAGAAACGGTATTGAATTTGAGGCCTAAGAGCCAGTATCAGTACTGAAGTTTTGCAACGTTACAAAGCCCTGCTTACATTAGAACTAGGTCATGTTTTAACTTCTGCACAGTTAGTACAACTGAGGCATGTCTATATTACCATAGATACCAAACAATTGAAACACGCATATAAATGATTCATCTGTTCCAAAGATTTTTTGGCTGGAAATGAATAACAAAATCCTTCTATCCCATGTTGAACCCTACCAGTGCATGTACCTGAGGCATGTATCATGATGCCCATCACCCACACAACATTGTAATGTCCTGGCAACTGCAACGATCAGAAGCATTATGCAAATCGCAATACCTATTTGAATGGTACCCTGGCAGTGTCTTCTCTCAAAGACAGACAGGTTTGAGTAGTATACCATAACGTCAGCAATCCCAATGCCTAAGCAAACACAAGCAGATCAAATTAAAAGTATTAATGACCCATGTGTCTTCATGTCCCAGAACGCCCCTGCTTCTGTTTGTTGCCGATCAGCAATCCTGTACACCATGTACCGAGAAGGTCTCAAATGAACACTTGTTTACCCCTTTGCCCAACAAGAGCGCACAGCTGGCCTGTGGCTTGTAGTCTGGATTTACCCAAGAGGACAGAAGTCCTACTCAACTGCATGTGTGTGAGTGAGTGAGTGAATGAGATAACAGAGTGAGAGAGATGGCAAGGAGACGACGTGCCACAGTGACAGTGTGTGTGTGTGTGTGTGGGGGGTGGCGGCGGGGTGGGGGATTTCAGCCCCTCGCCCAAAATAACGTCCCCATTATTAAATTCTAGGAAGTAAATCCAGTCAATCAGCCGGGGCGTCAGTCAAAGCAGTGAAGTTTGTGCTTCCTGAAGAGGATAATTAGGGGAAGGTGTCATTGCCAGGCTAAGGCAGGGCCACTGAAACCATATTGGACCTCCAAATTATCAGATTTTGTCCCTGGGTCCCATATAATAAGATATGTTCTTTTTTTTGCCAAGAAAACTATTGTTCTTGATTTAGTAATGAATTCTATAACTGTCTACACTGTCAGAGGGGAGAGAATAGTGGTGAGAGTGAAATCTATGATCACAACAGGCATTCTCTAATTGTAATCATTTCTGGTGAATTCATTCATTCAGATTCTTTACCTGCTTAGTCTATCACAGGGCTAACACAGATAGACAGACACTCCCATTCATACCTATGGGCAATTTAGTCTCCAATCCACCTGACTGTGGGAGGTCCCTGTCCCTGACTTTGAGGACCACGTGGCTGGGCTAACATTGCTCCCACATTCTTTGTCTTGACCAGAATGAATGGTGTAATGGGCAGGGGTGCTGCTAGAAAGTTCTGGGCCCCCTGGCAAGATGTCAGACCGCCCTCCCCACCCCCAAGACATGTAACTTATGCTGTGTTACTGTACATCGGAAGAAGTGGAAGAACGGGATGAACGGGATGACGTCTCGTTGCTGCAACTTGGAAGCGTTCACGTGTTTAAACTTGTTGGAACGCCCACATTCAAGATGCCGATTGTAAGGTCAAGACTTGTTGTTATTAAGTTACTTTAAAAAATGCCATAAACGAACTGTTGCAGATATTACTCGCTTTTCTTAAGTAGTAATTAGTGTGAATATAACTAATACATTTTATTTTTATTACCTTGATGGATTCGGTATCATGTGTACTGCCTGTGTTGACACACTTTCACAATTTGTGACGCCAAGAGGGAGATATTGGAGCTTACAAAAAAATCCTACGTCCTACTTGTAGTCACCAGTAGGAGGCTGACATGAACGGTTTTTCCCAATTGGCAACTTATATTTACGGTAAATCCGGTATGATATGAACGCGGCATTAGTACAAGATCACCTCTCCTCTCTGAAGGGCCCCTCCAGCAGGGCCCCACAAAAATACCCCTCCTTTCCCCACCACAAGCACCCTTGACTCTGGGTAAAGCTAAATCAGGCCAGGCGCGCCTTTTAAAGCACAGAATTGACCCGAGGCGCATCACACTCACAGATACAGCAGGAAGGTACATCAAGCCTACCCACTTAATTATCCCAAGTATTGATGGTCAAAACCTAGATATCAGGACAGCAATCAAAACACGAAAGCTGCAATAAGCAACATTTTCTGACCACTAGAGGGTGACAAAAACAGCAACATATTTGTAAATGCATTCACAGAAAAACTACTTCTCCCTTGCTCCCGCCACTGCCAAGGACAAACATTGCAAAGCACCGTGCATAACGGCTAATAGCTAAGCTAAATTTACCTACAGAGAAGTGTCACCAGTTACCAGTCTGGCTTTGTTAGAACTTTCTCCTGCTGAAGGTTACGTGTTGTACAAACAATGACAAGTCAACAGGTAGGTAGCAAGTTAACTAGTTTACTATAGTTACTCCTTCGCTTAATCAATTCCGCCATTATGCGAAACTTTTCAGGAATGGGAGGAGGTGAGGGCCGCTTTTAAACAGCGAGGGAGGAGATAAGCTAGTTATAAAAATAAATAAATTGGAAAGCCACAGGAGGGAGCGGGAGGAGCTTCTTCCGGACCAGAATTTGACAACATGCTAAGAAGTGATAGCTGGTCCTCCTGTGTGGATATTGGTATATATCATTATGTCTCAATGGAATCTCCACACTGCACACATTAGTTTCAGGATTGGTTAGAAGGTCTGATATCGCTTATTGCAGGTTTAACGCATGTTCTCGAAAGGTTTCGCCTTTATCCCACTGCCAGAAAGCCCCTGCGTCTTTACTGGATTTAACTATAATCTGGGGCTGAGCTCTCCCTGTCTCCCACTGGAAACCAGTCAGGAGCGCGTCTCCTTCACATCCACCCTGAGCACCTGTAGCGCAAAGTCACTCTGTCTATGCAGCCCGATATTTCCCCACACATTAACACACGATGCAGACACCATTAAGTCGTTATGTGAACAACACATGTAGCATAAGTGTGAACAATTCAAAATAACGTCCAGGCTTTAAGAGAGTTACAATGTTAGAAGAGGACTGACTTTGAAATAAAGCCGCGCGCACAATTTACTTCTAGACCTATATTTCAATTGTTTAATTAATTTAATTGTATTTACTGACAGTAGTCTATCATAAAGGCTGTCTTACCTGACTGTGGTTGACTCTATAGTAAGTTGGGATACCGGCGGTGCGCACTATTCCCTCTGAACTCTCTACCAGGCGGAGGAACGGCAGTCTGCTGAAAAGCAGTCAGGACGAGCCGCAGCACTTCAATGTAGGGGAGTGTGGAGTTACTGAGAAGTTTAACACAGCGCCCACGATGAGATTTCACAGCTGGAAATTCAAACGTCTTCCCATATAACTACCAACATGGAATCGAGGAAGATGTATAATGGTTAGAGAACCGTTTGAGCAGTTTCTATTTGGCGGAATACACGTGGCTCCCCCTTTGTTTTCCATAGTGGTATGTTCCGAGGCTGGCTCCTCTCCCCGCGGTGCCCGTTGTCTAAATTGGCTGAGTGTCCTCCCTGGTTTATCAGCACACCTTTACTATCACAGTGCCAGCAGCAAAGATTTAACACTTTGACAACAGAACAGAGCTCAGAGCAGAGGATGGCTGCGCCTATGAAGGGTGATCTGTCAGCATCCGAGAGGAAAATCCTACAAGTTATTGCTGCTGGTAAGTATTGATGACTGGAAAGTTTTGTGATAAAAAAACAAAAACATGATTTTAGCTTTCTTCAATCTGTCTGATTTTCTCTTATCATTGCTATGATGATCTATGATGATGGATGGATATACATTTTTGATTACATTTATTCAAATCACCCCTTGGTTTTAATGATATACAGCCATTCACTTTATATGGTAAAGAATAATTCTTGTTTTGATGCATTCTGGTTTCTCTTTTTACCAAGACAAACTAATAATGCATATGCATAGTTTGATTGTCTGATAATAGTCACACAGTCTTCACAAGTAACTGAGAAATGACAGAGGAGTATTGAAAAGCCAGTGCAACATGTTTGAGATTTAGGGCAAAATCATCAGTGTTTATATTCATTTACAGTGATTTGAACAAGAATTTTGAAATACATTCATTTTGCATTAAGAAGGCTACTGTAAATGAGCAATTACCAGTGAACTAAACCATCTTCTCTACCACAGTCAGGCATAAAACACCTAAATATCATATAAATAAACAAGAAAATTATCCTTTCAATTATACATTTGCTTTTATTCAATTTCCCATCTCCTGTTGTTGCTGTTTCTTGCTCTAATGTCCAAACCCCAAACAACACAATGCAGAGAATATATCATTATGTCATTCCCCACTTTAGTCTGAACTGTAATTGTAATTTTTTTGTTTTGTGCAGGTAATGTACAGGAGGTGGCCCAGATGCTTGCAAGCAAAGACATACGAGTGAACTGTTTGGATGAGGTAGGAAGGTCTCAGAGGGAAAAAAAGTGGAATGCTGCTTTAGTTTTAGTTGTTTTAGTAGTTGAGTATAAATGATTGTCAGTATTGTTTAGACCTGTGCCCATATGAAAATGTCATAGTACGATTATCTTGGTCAAAATTATCGCGATATACGATAATATCTCGATAATTACATGTACAGGGGTTGTGTTGCGTAATGAAAACGACGTTGCCCCCCCCCCCCCCCCCCCACAATTGCTCCATAAAGCAGCAGTTATGGAACTGTAGCATATGTTGTCCATTGTTACGGAGACATATGGAGGCGACTCTCGAGAGGCGGATGCAGTCCTTCAAGGTATTTGATAATAGCGTCGTGCCACTAGATGTAACACACAGGCTCCTTCAGGCGGCCTGCTTCACAAGAGTCTGCTGTCAAGATCAGGTGTGTGGACACAGCTTGACATCACTACTCACACAGTAACACTGTTTTGTAACAATGTTTTGTGTGTGTAAGGTTTAAAGGTCCCGTATTATAGGAATTCCATTTTTCCTCTATTTATATACATAGATGGTCAAAGATGTTTCATGAAGACATTGTTAAAATTGGATTTTGTTTGAATGGTTAAAGTTAAAAGTTGCATTTTCAAAACTCCTCACTAAATAATGACTGAAATCCGTCCAATCAGGCCTGTTTGCAGCATCTGAGTTAGAGGAGCTGATGCTGTCGGCCAATCAGAGTCTAGTATTGTGACGACTTAGTCTTCACATTCATTCAATTAAACTAATTCAATTCAACTTTTAACTAAACTGCATTTATTTGCAAAACATCATGAAGAACATTATTCTCATCCTGAGCCATAATAGATTTGAAAACAAAATCATGAAAACTTACAAATACAGGAAATGTCTGATGAATTTCATTCATTATTATTTGTAATCTTCTGATAGCATTATTTGTGCCTATTCTGGGGAAAAGGATACATTTTCAACACAGTCTCATCAAATTTTGTGAAATGAGCACGAACTCTGAAATGCAGATTACATGTTGTGGACATGAATTCTGTGAAGATTAGGTTCCTCCACTATAAAAGGATTATGTGACAATAACACAAATTGGACACACCTGTGTGTCATGTAAAAAGGTTAGCTATTGGTTCATTTTTGGCAAGTAAACAACTTTGGTTGAGGTTAGGAAACTAAAACAATTTTGTTAAGGTTAGGGTTAGGTTCTGGTTAAAGTAAAGTTAAATATGAAAAATGTTCTCTGAAAATGAAAACTTCACTCACTAGAAAACTTCATGTCATGAGTTGGGACTTGAACCCGTTTTTTTTTAACTTACTTCATATTTACAATGCAAATATGAAATGAACCTTCGCTCTCAAATGTTGCCTCTCTCCCCTTTATCTAGTATGGCATGACTCCGCTGATGCACGCAGCTTATAAGGGCAAGGCAGATATGTGTTGGCTGCTGCTGCAGCACGGGGCGGACGTCAACTGCAACCAGCATGAATATGGATACACTGCCCTCATGTTCGCCGGCCTGTCAGGTACCACTGTGTGTCTCTGTGTAGTGTATGTACATGTACAGCCTAGAGAACCACTAATTTAGTTCACATTAGAGCCACAGACCCCATTTGATGAGATTTTGTCTCTCGCACCCAAATGTGAGAATATTTGTATTGTTAGATATGATTTTGTATTATTAAATATTGTTCCTGATTCCAGGTATACCTACTATGTACTCTGGACTGGTGATTTATTTGGTTAAAATGACTAGATAAGTTAAAATGACTAAAATTATACAGCTTTGTTTTTCATTATTATTGTTAAAAATTGTACACCTAGTTTTGAAACATGTATTTCTGAATATTGAACCAAAATTCACTCCATACCTTAACTGCCATGGCTAAACTGATAACAAAGGAGCCATATTAAGAGATAGGATGCAGATTGCAATGAGTAATCAGTAGTATTTGTCTGATTTTACCACCAGGGAAGACAGACATCACCACTATGATGCTGGACGCGGGAGCGGAGAGGGACCTGGTGAACTCTGTGGGTCGCACTGCGGCTCAGATGGCGGCTTTTGTGGGTGAGACACACCGAGCGTGATCATCAGCGGACTGACGCTGTTAGTTGGTTGGCGACAGTCAGGGCCGACCACGGTTTCGTTTCCCTCTCTCCAGGCCAGCACGACTGCGTCAAGGTGATCAACAACTTCTTCTCTCGGGCGAGGCTGGAGTACTACACCAAACCCCAGGGGCTGGAGAGGGAGCCCAAGCTGCCTCCCAAACTGGCAGGACCGCTGCACAAGATCATCATGACGACCAACCTCAACCCTGTCAAGGTGAGGCCCGCTATAGAGCTGAAACAGGCGCGCTCCGGCTTTCAGCAGTGGTGGAAAAAGTCCTCAAATCCTTAAGTAAAAGTAGCAATACCACAATGGAAAAATACTTCATTAAAAGTAAAAGTCCTGTATTCAAAAGTTTACTTAAGTATTAGTATAGAATTATTAGCAGTAAAATGTACTTAAGGATCAAAAGGAAAAGTACTCATTCTGAAGAACAGAGTGTTAAATTATCCATGCATTAACCTGTAAGAAGTATTTTAATGTTGTAGGTCAAACTACTCCATACTGTTGGGGAGTTTAAACTCAAACAATGCAACATATTTTATGAGCTTATTGCATGTAAAACTTTATTCTGCAAAATAATCGGTAACTACAACAGTCAGATAAATGTAGTAAATAAAATAAATGTAGTAAAATGTACAATATTTCCCTCTGAAATGTAGTGGAGTAAAAGTATAAAGTCTCACTACAAATACTCAAGTAAAGTGTCAGTACCTCAAAATTGTACTTAAGTCACTTGAGTTACTTGAGTAAATGTACTTAGTTACTTTCCACCTCTGGCTTTCAGTGGCCCTGGTTCCAGAGGTAAATATCCCATTTATTTTCTCCATAGACATTTCAGAAAATCCCAATATATACAGTTTTTAGCTTTGAACCGAACCAGCCAGCTACCAGATGAATCAAGAGCTTATAAGAACAGATTCAGAAAAAATATCTGATATGAAAAATGAAAAAAGGCAAGGGTATACATCATCCCGTACAGCATTGTTAGTGACGTTATCTTTTTATTTTTCAACAGTGATACTAGTTAATATAATATAATAAAATATAATATGGTAACACTTTATATTAAGGTACACATATTCACCATTAACTAGTTGCTTATTAGCATGCATATTAGTAGCACATTGGCTCTTTATTATTATTCATTATAAAGCACTTATTAATGGTTTATTCTGCATTGCCATATTCTACAATAATAGGCCATTAACTAAGAGTTTTCCCTCAATAACCACGCACAACTTTAAAGCAGGTAATTTTTCTATGGTAAAAGCGACCTCTCCGATTGGTGGGAACTTTCTAAGGCTTGTGAGCAGTGTACAATTTCACCAGGAACTCACAACAAACGCAAAACATTACTTAACAATAAAGTAGAAATCACCTTAACTGACAGCTTCTACAGGAACATAGAGTTCCCCACTCTGACAGCTCATGATAAGTCGACCTTACACTGTTAAAACGTTACAGCTCATAATCAAATTCCCTATAGAAATAAATGGATGGGAAATTTACTTCTGGAACCTGATGTTTCAGCTCTATAGGTAAGAAAGTTATGCATTAAACTCTTGGTTGGTACTCTAGGTCACCAATACAAAATCAACTGAGGATAGTTACTGAATGCATCGTCGAACTGCAGGAGAAAGAAGGAGTGCATTATTTAAGTGATGGGACAATATATCGAAATTCAATATAGCGCAATACGAAAATGTGACAATACGTATCGTGGGGCAGAAAAATGAATGGTGATATTAGCTCCATTTTATTCTGCTGTAGTAATCACAAATGAGACTCTTGACCATCACAATTTCACAAGCTCTCCATCCAAATTATATTATTGTCACTTTGTAACAACATTTTTAAATTATTGTTTACATTCTAGCGAGCCAATTCCATTGCTAGAAAGATTTGTGGACCAGAAATAAACATAATTCTGCACAGTCAGACTTTGTCGTCACGTAACTTTTATTTATTACATCTTATCATGTTTGTATCGAATTGTGAACCCCATTTTGCGTATCGTATCGTGAGAAAAGCTTATTGTCCCATCTCTACAGTATTTCCTTTGATAAGTGTATCATTTGTTGGGGCAGTGGTAGCCTAGAGCTTAGAGAAGAAGGCTTGTGACAAGGTGACTGCTTCGAATTCCCAAACTGGCTGGGAAAATGTGGGTGGGGAAGACTGGTTGTACTAGTCAGTGTGAATGTGCGGAACGCTTTGAATGTGAAGCAGGGTGTTGCTGGAAAACAACACGAGTTCTGTCAACTTTCCCCGGACAAGTAAAAGTCAAATAAATGATGAAGAGAATAAACCTTCAATACCTATGGGAGCCATTTTTGTAGTTCAGGGGTCTCAAACTCAATTTACCTGGGGGCCGCTGGAGGCAGAGTCTGGGTGAGGCTGGGCCGCATCAGGTATTCCACAAGAAAAGCTTTGTTAAAAAAATTCCAATCTTCTCAAATGTCTTTATTTTTATTTTTTAACACAAAATAAGATTTAAACGTCTTTATTAACAGCTCTTTAACCTCAATGGGTTCTTCTGAATATGAATTGTCCTGAACATGAATGGAACATTGAAGAACATGAACTGTTCTGAACATGGCTTCTCTTGCCTACTCCTTGCTGCTAGAGACCTGGCAGCGCTTCCTCTCGCATAGCTGAGCCACATTTGGCTTGAGGGAGGAAGCAGTTGAGACCCTCAGTATGGCTTGAAGATGATTATCAGTAAGTCTGGACCTGTACTTGGACTTATTGAAGTTCAAGGTGGAGAAGAGCTTTTCGCACAAGTATGTGCTCCCAAAAAGGCACATGGTCCGCTTGAACATTCGGGAAAGCTCAGGGAAGCTGGGGGTCAATTCTCTCAAAAATTGCCCAAGCTTGTCTGCTTTTCCACTCACCTAGTAGTGTTCATCGTGTGAGGCAATGCAAATAGCGCGATGCAAATAAAAAATAATGACCCACAAATAACGGTGCGACCCTATAATTGGTCCGGTTTACCGGGGACTGTTATCGCCGACGGACAGGTGTCGCTATGTGACTGCAGACTACATTAGGCTACATTGAGTTCCTTACTTTTCTTTTATCCCGCCGCGTACGCATCACTTTGATTTATTTTGTCAGAGAGAGACATATATACGTATAATGTCCCGCTGGGCAGCAACTTAAAAAACTTTTTTTTGGAAGTGTTGTGAACGCAGCGAGCTGGGACGAATGTCCGCGTGTGCCCAATAGAAACGAGGCAGCCAGCCAGGCACGGAAGAAAACTCTCCATGGCAACGCTGCTGTAACTTTCACTCATTGAGAAATGTTTCTCTGCTTGCATCAAGCCCGGTTGATGTCCCACCCCCGAGAGCCATATACCCCACCGTGATTGGTAGGTTCGTTCAGCTCCGCACACAATACTGTAAAGTGCCATCCATATAAAACTCGCGGGCCGCACTAACATTAAACTTTCATATTAAGGTGGGGGCCACAAAATATCGTCTCGCGGGCCGCAATTGGCCCGCGGGCCGCGAGCTTGAGACCCATGTTGTAGTTAGATTGAAAAGAGAAGTGAAAACAAAATCTAAGCTAAATCACACAATTCCTACTATTTTACTTCCTACTATTTTACTTCCTGGCATCATGTTTATTTTGCCAGTATTTAAGAGCTCAACAGTATGAATGACAAATTCATGGATGCTGTGGTGTACTCTTGCTCGTGGAGCATGATGGTGAGATATAATGGGAGTGCTAAAGAAGCATCTTCATTTCACAGTAGGGCTTGGATAGCCTAGTGCCCTTTGAATTCCGCGAGGTCCACGTGACCGGCGTTGGCTCCGCTTCAGTCCACAGCGACCACTGTGGCACCCTTCCCTCTTTAGCTTCATCTAAATATATCTGACTGACTGGGAGTGAAGGCAGGACACAGTGGGAACACAGCTCATGTCCCCTTGACAGCAGAATCCCTAACATGAATAAGCATTAGTGAGTATTAGCAGCAGTCGGTGTATGTAGATCGTGTTTGTAACAATAAAAACCACAACAATGGAATTTGCTTTTAAGCTTCTAGGTATATGCATATAAGGACACCTTAGGAGTCACATTAGCCCATTAATGAAGGTTAATGAGTCAGAACAGACAGTGTGAAGGTCTTTCAGGTACGTTCTACGTTCCCACTGCAGCTGAAAGTGTCCCAATTCTGATTCAGATCTGATGTTTTCTAACCGGTGTGAACAGCAAAAAGCAGCACAGAGTCACATTTTTTCCAATTCTGATCTGAACTACATGGATATGTGCTACAACATCTGGTCCTGAGGCATGCGACCTACATGTGTTAAAAGTATTTGAACACTCGGATTGGAACAAGTAGACACAACAATGGAAAGGAAGACAAATAGCGACTTGATTGGTATTTGGGAGAGATGCCTCAATTCAGTCAAAACTCAAAGATGCATACTGTGGTCAAAATGTGTTAAGAACAATTTTGATTAAAATGAATATTGAATATTGAAGTCCCTGGCACAAAAACAGATGTGACTTTGTCACGGGTGTGTCTTATTATTGTTACTTTGCACACACGTCTTTTTGACATCGCTGTCAGTTCATATTGGTATCAGATATGGGCTACATCCCAGAATAGATATGAACAGTCATCCAAAAAAAACAAATATAAGCAGCAATTTGAAATTGAGCATGAAGGCCTGCAGTGTGAACGTAGCCAAAGTCTCAGTTTTACAAGTCTTTGCGTTAGAGCAAATTTGTATATGAGACTCTTTAGTGTTTCATTGTGGATTCTGCTGTGTTTTCTTTAGGGTAAATTATTGTGATTTTAACCATTACTTCATATTATGGTTTGTCCGTACATAAATACATTTATATTATTTTTGCTTATATACTGAACTACGCTTGACAGCAATGACAGTGGGAAAGTTCTTTACATTCCTTTATTTGACCTCTACAGGGCTCCATTCCAAAATATGAGATTAGTATCTGGTTTCTTTCACTATTGCCTACAGTGTGCCACATGTAAGCAATGCAGTGTTAACAGCTTACTATGAATAAGCTATGAATAACACAATATGAAATGAAAAACTTCTGGATAGACTCTTTGCTCCCTCTCTGCTCCCTTTTCAGAATTTAAAGTAGATTATAAAGACATTTACTGTATATACTAACTTTGTACTGAGGGGCCCTCTGTCAGATGGCTGCAGATTATAGTTTAAGTTATATGCAAACATTTCTCAGAGGCAGAGCTGCTCTGGAGGCTGAAATAATCTCACTGGTTGAGTAAAACCTCAAAGAACCAGTTTTTCCAAGCGCAAGTTAGCTAACTGGTAAAGCTGGATGGCAAAGGAGGAGCTCTAGTCAAAATAGAAATAGAAACATAAATGGCTTCTTTTTTATTCATTCATGACTATGGCATTGATGATGTTGGAAGGTCAGCAGCTAGCTAACTAGTTTACCTAGATAGCTATAGGCTAGTATGGTTAGTTTGAACTTGGAAGGTCAGCTAAGCTAACTAGCTAACATAGATAACTTAGTATGGCTATATTATATAATAATATCTATAGCACTAGGCTTCATAATATTAGCTTCCTCCTCTCTTACCTCTCGCCTTTTAACTGGGATAATTTTGGATGTGGGTGCTAAACATGTGAACCCTTGTAGCAACAAGATGTCATTGCGTTCTTCTGCTTCTTCCGATATTAGCCAGAGAAACTGTTGTTCTTTGGCTCCACCCATTGAGGTTTCAATGAGATTATTTCTGCCTCCGGAGCAGCTCTGCCTCCAAGAAATGATTGTAAAACTCCAAACTGTCAGATGGTCATGCTGGTGAAGGAGAACCCTCTGCTGGTGGACGTGGCGGCTCTGGAGAAGTGTTACCGGGTGATGGACCTGCTGTGCGAGCAGTGCGTGAAGCAGCAGGACATGAATGAGGTCCTGGCCATGAAGATACACTACATCAGCTGCGTGCTGCAGAAATGCCTGGTCTTCCTTCAGGAGCGTGACGACAAGCTAGATGCACTTGTCAGGAGGTGAGGCTTCCGAGTGTAGTGTTGCTCCATCCATCCTAAAAATTCTATCTCTTATTATTGGAATGTTATATTGTACAGATTTCCGCTTTTATTGTCCTCCACTTGGTTATTTGCTCTTATGTCAAAGCCTGCTGAAAGGACGGGACAGCGATGGCTTTCCACAATACCAGGAGAAGTTCATCCGCGACTGCATCAGGAAGTTTCCTTACTGCGAGGCCACACTCCTTCAACAGCTGGTGAAGAGTATTGCACCAGTGGAGATTGTAAGTGAAGTTAATATAGTTAAATTTCAAAGCTTTCTGAAATCTAGCTGAGACTATGCACATTTTGTTTTTATATGCATCATTCCCAATATCTTATAAAACCTGATGTCTCTCAAACCAACCAGTCTTGATTTTTCAAGAAAATCCAATGGAGGTTTTACAGAACAAAGATTTTCTTTAGATGATTTGCCCCGTTTTTGGTCTAGACAGTTTTTGGTCTCTGTACATTTCATTTTAAAGGAGCAATAAGTAAGATTTTTACTGTCCACAAAATTTACTGTGCACAAAATGACAATAATATATCTGTGGAGGTTGATAGGGTTGTTGATTAACACCAATGACTCAACAATTACCTGGCCAGCTGTTGAGATTTCTGGCTTTCTGGCCTGTACTGTGATTTAGAGCAAAAACTCCCCACCCATTGGAGTTCTAAGATATTCCCAATGTTGTTCAAATTCCTACTAGTCACTGATAGAGGCTGACAGAAATCATAGATTTAATGCCCCTTTAATAACTATAGTTTATGTCATTTTAACATACCATTGTGTCTTGTTTTCAGGGCAATGACCCAACAGCGTTCTCAGTATTAACCCAGGCCCTGACAGGTCAGATGGCCTTTGTGGATGCCGACTACTGTGCTACATGTGGGGAGAGGGGAGCAGAGAAGAGATGCTCCCTTTGCAAAACAGTAAGTGGGCGTCTCATAAAAGCCACTAACATTTAATATAAGTTCATCAAATTTCCATTTTGAATGATCACCTGGTCATCTACCTTGTTTATGTTTGTCTTGGAGGTGACTTATTGTAGCTTGACGTGCCAAAGGCTCCACTGGTTCACCCATAAAAAGATGTGCAGATCTCCTCAGGAGCAGGGCGTGGACCAGGAGAAGGACACTCCGAGGTTGAAAGAACTGAAAGGTGCTCATCAGGTTATCCCTTTCATCTGTGCTGTACAGTTATGTACCTTACACCAATGGTTCTCAAAGAGGGGTCTGGGGATGGGTGTTATTTCAGGCTAGGGTTACATTGATGTGTTGGTATATTGGCACAATAGTGGGCTTTTATTAAATATCAGATATCAGCCAGTGTCATTCACCTCTGATATGATGGGGGTTCCTCCCTGACCACAGCTTTTCTGTAATTTTGCGCCTAGTTTGAGCTTTTCTCCACCTACTGCGTGATTTTGGAAAATGCAGGAAAGTGAGCGTGAAGATTGGGGGTAGAGGAGGGGGATTTGGGGTTGGGCTGGGTTGGTGAGAAGAGGAATGGGATGGAGTGTCTCAAATCTACCTTTAGACTGGGGGTGGTAACATTTTTAACCACTGGAGGGTGAACTGAACCAGGTTTAGTGAGATAAACATGGCACATAAGTGCTAAAATGTTGACAATATGACATATGGCTTGACTGCATTTGTGTATTTCATAACAAAATTGTCCTAAATACATGTTTAAACTCAAAAAAACAGTTAAGTGTGGAGTTACTTAGGCAGTAATGTTCTCCTTTAACAGTATCAGGTCAGCAGCAGAATAGTAACTCCTAAGAGTGGGACACAGTGCAGTGGGATCCACAGTTTAGGATGCCCTCCAGTGTTCAGTAAAGGCAATTGCTCTGTGTTTCTCTGCTCCCTGTCAGACGATGAGAGTGACTTGGTGAAGGAGACGGCCAACTTCCTGCAGGAGCTGTGTCTGAGGGCGGAGGAGAAGGTGGCTGCTGCTGGAGGCTGTCCCGCAGAGCTGCTGGGCTGCCCGTCCACCTCCGCTGAAGGACCCTCCTGCACCCGGGAATGAAGAAGGAGAACCAGCCACGGCCCCGAACGAAACTAATGTGGACCTTGTGATCTCGTTGCAAAAGATACACATGGAGAGGCGTGGCTAAGCAGCAAAAACAAGCTGCAAACATGCTAGCAGGGTACACACCTGTCCCCCGCTTTTATATTCCAATCCAAGCCATGTAGTTTTAGATCATCAGTAAACCAAATTTAAACATTTAAAGCTGCACAAGGTAACTTCACATATTGGCGGCTCCAAATGACAGAGAGAGGTAACTGTTTGAGAACTGTTTGAACTTTATTTCAGAAATCCTGTAAGGTGACGTCAGTAAACTGCACACAGCACGCTCATGTTTGCCTGTTTGTCTGTGATGCTTTATACCAAATGATACCAAAGAGAAGAGAGAGGCAAAAGATCTAATGTTGGTGAGTCCAGTTTTCTCTGGACGGAGCGCTGCTCACTGCTGTTTAGAAGACAGATTAGATTTCACTCTTAAGTTTTGATTGGTCACCTTCTGTGTATTTGGGCAAGTAGGGTGAATCTCCAGGTCTTCATTAGTGGAGATGGAACGCTCTTCTCTGTTGCAGCCCCAATTTGTGACTTAGGCTGATTAAGACAGGTGTATTTTTACATGAAAATCTTGCCTAGTGCAGCTTTAATTGGTATTATTTTTATTTGGTCCTCTCCACTGTCAACAGGCTGTAAAATGGTAAGAATTAATGATTTTGTAATGGTAACCGGCATAAAGAGACATGGTAACATTGTTCGTGAGTAAGGTGCACCCTACAAATACCAGGATGGCCCATGTGTATCTATTGTAAACCTCAGCGGCAGAAGTCAGTGTGTTGAGATGTTAAATGTGTAATGGGCGATGGAGGTCTGATGTGTTTTGCAGCTGAAGGAACAGCATGGGCCAAGTATTTACTTGTTTAAATCAAGGCCGAGCATCACTTGGAAAAGATCTAAAGTGGAATTAATGTTTACAACTCATGAGTGCCATTTTAAAGAGGCTGAGGCATACAGTAAGTGTGCAATAAATATATAATATATCCAGTGATGCAGTGGTAAATAAAAAGGTGGGTAAACTCTGACCTGGTGGGTTTACCCTCCACTACATCCCTGAATGTATCATGGTGTAGATAGAAACTTTGATTTAGTGTGGTTAGCTCCATGTTGCTTGTTTAGTTGCCTATTGAGGGCCTGTTTTATCTGGTCATGTCCAAGAAAACACACCGTATAGCCATTGCATTTCAATTCTGTATTTATGTTATTTTGCATAAGGATCATGCACAGACTGGTCCAAGGGCAGTGGCCAACCTACAAACTAAGAATTCTGTATTTATGGTAAAATATTTCACTGTTTCCTCTGAAATGTAAAAATGCAGTCATGTGCGGTGTGTGTGAGCTTAACTGTGCTCTGTGTGTGGTGTTTGTAAAGCTGTGAAGTTGTTTTATTGGCTTTTTTGAAATACTGTATGTAATTCTTTTTGACATATGTGTTGTGTTTTTGTTAAGTATCCACATCCATCCATCTAACAGAATCATGGTACTGATGGATCTGTCATTGCTAGTTGTTTAACCTGATAATGCTCTGGTTACTGGTTACCAGACCCATCACCTGTCTTATCTGTTAATATTAATAAAGCGTGCCTAAATAAGCATCTCTGTTGGCTTGACTAAGTTATTTTTATAGCCACATACATAGATACATAGTTTTCCATGCAGTAATCATCAATAGAAAAAAATGTAATTAAACTACTTGATAAAACTAAAAAATGACTTGATAAAACCTTTTTTTAGCCTTTTATTTTTATAGTTACTGTTTTTTATATTTTATATTTGCTGTTCATTTATTTACATATATTATATTATTATATAATATATACAGAAATCTTCCATTCTATTCTTTTCTTACAGTTTCGATTTTCTGTTTCACTGTTCAGCTTTAACTTCAATTTCAAATTGCAGTTTCATTTTCTCTATTTCCCTATTAAATTTCATTTTTTATGGAGGACCATATTAGCCATAATTAAATAAATAAATATGTGTCAGTAAAATAAATAATTACATAAATAAATACAGAAATATATAATATCATATAATAATAATAAATTAATAATTGATTGATTTTATTCTTTAATTAAATTTTTTTTAAAAACAATATTATTTCATAATAATTGTTTTCATAATAACATGACTATATTTAGTTGTATTTTTATTTTATAAAAACTTTTTTATTTTTCAAATGGCTTTTATTTTCAATTACATGATGATATTATTCAGAATTACATTTTTCAAAGTGGTTCTTTTATTTCCCTTTTTATTTTTTCATTGCTCCTCTTCATTTCATGATGTCACTTTTCATAATGTCTCAGCCGTCTGTCAATCAAAGTGAATGGGGCGGGATCTATTTGCTGATTGGGTAATCCTTTGCAATTGATTATTTTTCCTGGCTCTGAGGCTGGTCTTGCCCCATGGGCCAAATGACGTTAAAAAATACATTAATTAGTCGGCTGTTGAAGGGTATAGTCCAGAGCTATCATCTCTGTTGATCCTTAAGAAACACCTTAAGCTTTATTTTTACATTTGGAAAGACATGTACACTGTTTATTGCCTATTTGGTCTTGGCTTTGACTTGGTCTCAACGCCGTTTGGACCTGGTCTTGACTTGAACTCAACTGGACCTGGTCTTGGAATTGACTTGGACTCGATTAAGGTGGTCTTGACTACAGCGCTAAATTTGAATGCCCTGTTCTTTTCCACAGATGGAGGTCCCATCGCTGACATCCTGCAGCAGGCCAGTCAGGCTTGGTGCAGTTGGAGTGGCTGACCACAGGCCTCCTGCCTGTGGTCAGCCACTCCAACTGCACCAAGCCTCCTGCCTGCGTGCGCACGGCGCGAGAGGAGAGGGAGAGACGCAGAAGAGCCGCTGACTGAGATTACTCTGAGCAGCATGCATGGGAATAAATTACAATATAATAGATTTGTGTATATTTCTCGCTATTCAGATGGTCTGAATAACTCGCTGCTGCACGGTGCTGCTCTGTCTTGTCTGTCCGTGCGCTGTCAGTGTCTCTTTTCACGCCGCGACATTATCAGTTATGAATTTGTTTTTCACTGCGTGAGAAAATGGACTTGTGGCGTGAGAGCGTGTGAAATGCATGAGTCTCACGGTCAATGCGTGAGAGTTGGCAGCCCTGTGAACTCGCTTGACATTATTATGTATGAAACTGCCAATCAGATTTATTTACTTATTAACCGAAGGTGCCGGAACGCTGTTCCGGATCGTTCCGGCCCACTTTAACCCCTGGTTTTATTGTGTTGTTGTTTCTGCACTGTTGATTTGTCATCCAGTAACAAAACATCCATGGACTGGATTGAAGGAGAAAGGGTCATCTATAGACCCATCAAGGTATGTGAGGATTGTTTATTGCAGTTAAATTGTAAAGATTTTGAGCTGTAATTAAATGTAGCATAAGAGGCTTTTGAGTGAAATTATCGCATTTCCTTCAAAGGTATTGTTCAATGTACCGGTGTACAGAGAGACTGTACAGCTCTGCTGGGAGTGGAAGTACTATGAAGTACAAGTAAGAACCACTTTTGTTTCAGGCCCGCACAAAATAAAACACCTGACAAGTTCTGGTAAAGTGTCTCCTATGATTATACATGAGAACATTTGATGTTTTCTATTGTCTTGTAGAAAAAAATGATGGTGCAGTTTTTGAGGCTTCAGCAACAAAAGCAGGTCCCATCTGAGCTGACAGCTGAGGACATGACTGACTGGCTGGTGGAGCAGGGCAAGAAATCTCTCAGGGAGTGGTGAGACTTACTGAGACACATACAGACAGTCCACCACTCAATCTATCATCAACTCTGCTAATGTTAAAGGAATAGTTCACCCAAAAATGAAAATTCAGTCATTATCTACTCACCCCCATGCCAGTAGAAAATCGGTTTAATGTTTGATGTCCACTTTAGTCTCTGTTCTGTATGTATTCTGCACAGTGTAATACATGCAGTGTTTATAGTTAAAAATGGCACATTTTATGGCATTTTTCATTATTATTAGAGACATCAAACATTAATATGGGTGCTCACTTACTGAATTTGACAATTAGATACAAAGTAATTGCTGTAAAACAGTATTGCTATTTTAAAATCTTGCGCTTTTATTTGGAAGGCTAAACGGCCAAACCGGAAGTCTTGTTTCTGGTAATTCAAGCTAGTCTTACCTATCGAGGCTGGGTGCATGCAAACGTGACGTTTTTTTTAAATCAACAGCTAGAGTGGCGATTTGAGCTAAACAATGGTGTAAATGTCGGTCTTTTCAAGTCACTTTGGGATCTTTTGGCTTTAAGAGACTTGGATTATGCTGTAAGAGCTGCATGGAGCCATTTTAGGATTATTTTCCATTATTTTTTAACTCTGTCTCTCTGTCCATCTGTTGTATGGACTAACAAACTTTATCTGATTTTCTACTGGCATGGGGGTGAGTAGATAATGACTGAATTTTCATTTTTGGGTGAACTATTCCTTTAAGCTAGTCTGTTACTAATGAGAAGAAAATAGAGCAGCAGTTAAGATGAACCTTCTGTTTTCTTTTCATTTGAAGATTGTGGAGGTTTGATCTCGAGAGTTTTGATAAAAGTGCCCAGCCTCTCCTCATGCTGGTAAGACCAAGATCATGAAAAGACTCAGTTTGGAGTAAATTATCACATAACACTAGATTGATCCTGTAAAATGTCAAATCTTAATGGTGCATCCCATTTCTTGTTTCAGATGTGGGAGGTGAACATCAGCATGAAAATGATGGTTATTGAGTTTTTAGCCGAATTGTGCTCAACTCACCTGAAGCCAACAGTCCTTGTTTTCAGTAAGTCACATTTATGAGATAAGGTGAAACTTGAATGATTCACGTGGGGAAATTGTGTCTTTCAGAAAATGTGTATTTCAACTCATTTTGAGCGACTCTCATCGACAGAGACCCTCAGATCATCCGTCTGACTAACAAAGCCATCAGGAGCCTGATGGAGAAGCAGCAGCCCAGCTCCAGCCTCCTCGGCCCCCAGGAGGTGGTGATGCTGGTTGTGCCCAAAGTGCTGCAGGGCTTCTGGATTAATCTGGCGATCCTCTCGTCCGTACCCCCGCTGCAGCTCAGCGACCTGGCCGTCGGACTCACAAAGGCCGTTGAGGATAAGCTCTCCGCCTCTCTGACCTCCACGGACCGTCAGGCCGCCTTCTCCCGCTCCATCCGGGATGAGAAGGTCCTTTCTATCCAGAACAAGGTCAGAGAGAAGTACACTCCAGACGTCCTGCTGGAGAAGCTGAAGCGCTTTGGGCCAGAGCTGCTGACCAGGATCGTTGATGTCACAGTGGGGGAAATCTGTGTGATGTTCGAGCCACAGAAACACATGGAAATGTCTGAAGTGCTGACCACCAAAGAGGTAAGAAGACCTGCGCAGATGTATGATTGAGTAGCTGGATAAGATACTGTATAGTAAAATTCAAACAGCTTCTTTAGGTGGAACTAGATGATTCCACCCAGTCAGCTGTAGTGGATGGAGCCGTGAACTCCACCCCCCTTGATGGAGATTTGAGCGAAGAGCCCGGCCTGGAAGAGGACCCAACACCAAGCCCAGAAATGGACTCTGCTGTTGGTTCCTCTGAGCCTCACTACTGAAGCTCCTCTGGTTCCTATGAGCCTCCCTACTGAAGCTCCTCTGGTTCCTCTGAGCTGCGCCACTGAAGCTCCTCTGGTTCCTCTGAGCCTCCCTACTGAAGCTCCTGTGGTTCCTCTGACCTTCCCTACTGAAGCCCCCGTGGTTCCTCTGAGCCTCCCTACTGAAGCTCCTGTGGTTCCTCTGAGCCTCCCTATTAAAGCACCATAGCGCCAGCACCATAGCTCCTGCATCACATCGCTAGCTTGTCTTGGGAAGCTAAGCAGAGCTGGCTGTGGTTAGTCCTTGGATGGGAGACCACCTGGTGCTGGAAGTGGTGTTGGAGGACCAGTAGGAGGTGCTCTTCCCTCTGGTCTCATGAATAATATCCCCAATGCCCCAGGGCAGAGACAGAGACAGGGACTCTGTCCTGTGAGTGAGCACCGTCCTTCGGATGAGACGTTAAACCGAGGTCCTGACTCTGTGGTCAATAAAGATCCCATCGGCACTTATCGCAAGAGTAGGGGTGTAACCCCGGTGCCCTGGCAAAATTCCCCCCAAAAAACAGGCCTTCCTTCCATCATGGCCACCTAATCATCCCTCGTTACCTAATTGGCTCTTTCAGTCCTCTACTCTCCACTGAGATAGCTGATGTGTGGTGAGCGTTCTGGCGCAAAACTGGCTGCCGTGCATCACCCAGGTGGGTGCTACACACCGGTGGTGGATGAGTTGAGTGGTTCCTCTGAGCCTCCCTACTAAAGCTCCTGTGGTTCCTCTGAGCCTCCCTACTAAAGCCCCTCTGGTTCCTCTGACCATCCCTACTGAAGCTCCTGCCATTACTCCAGTCCAGGAAGGCAGGAAGGCATCAGGTCTGCTCACACTGTAGCTCATGTCTACTTCCATCAAGATGAACTGAGGCATTGATTGTCCTCTTTTATTTTTCAGAGATCAAAAAGACCAAGAAGAAGAACAGAGTCTGACGCTTCTTCCGTCGGCTGTTCCAAACACTGAGGAAAACAGCCGAGGAAACAGAGAGGGACTGAAATCCCACTGCAAAAAATAAATTCAGTGTTGCATTGCAATCAGTCCATGTCAGTCCATTTTTTTTTTCATTTACTGTGAATTGATGCATTATAAAATTCAGAAATTATCATACAGGAATATACATATACAGTCAACTCCAGAATTATTGTCACCCTTTATGAAAATGAGCAAAATTTATTGTATAAAATAAATAAAATTCTATTTTTTTTTTTATTGATCTCAGAATCCAGAAACTGTATTGCTTTCATCATTTCCTGTTTCACTGGGGTCAAAATATGAGGTTGCACACATGTAAAATCCATTTGTCATCCATCACTTTGTGGAAAATCAAAGAGCTTTCAACAGAGGAGACAGATAGTAAAATACCACTAAGCACAGTCAGGGCAATAATCAACAGACAGAGTGGTCAGCAACACTGGGGCCCCGCAGGGGACAGTCCTGTCTCCCTTCCTCTTCACCATCTACACCACGGACTTCAACTACCACACAAAGTTCTCTGATGACTCTGCTATAGTTGCATGTATCAGCAAGGGTGAGGAGGCTGAGTATAGGGCTGTGGTGGGAAACTTTGTCACATGGTGTGAGCAGAACCATATGCAGCTCAACGTGGCAAAGACAAAGGAGCTGGTTGTGGATCTGAGGAGGGCCAAGGCACCGGTGAACCCTGTTTCCATCCAGGGGGTCAGTGTGGACATTGTGGAGGACTACAAGTACCTGGGAGTGTACATTGACAATAAACTGGACTGGGCTAAGAACACTGAAGCCCTCTACAAGAAGGGCTGGAGCCGTCTCTACTTTCTGAGGAGGCTGAGGTCCTTCAACATCTGCCGGACACTGCTAAGGATGTTTTATGAGTCTGTGGTGACCAGTACTCTCCTGTTTGCTGTTGTGTGCTGGGGCAGCAGGTTGAGGGTAGCGGACGCCAACAGACTCAACAAACTGATCCGCAAGGCCAGTGACGTTGTGGGGGTGGAGCTGGACTCTCTGGCGGCAGTGTCAGAGAGGAGGATGCTGTCAAGTTACGTGTCATCTTGGACAGTGTCTCCCACCCACTCCATGACGTGCTGGTCAAGCACAGGAGTACATTCAGTGCAAGACTCATTTCACCGAGATGCACCACAGAGCGGCACAGGAAGTCATTCCTGCCTGTGGCCATCAAACTTTTCAACTATTGAGTCAATAGACTCAATAGACTGGACCTTGGACTTATTTCACCCCTGTCAGCAGCTCAATAACCCCGTAACCCCCCCCCCCCTTATATTTTTAACTGTGCAATACTGATTCCGGTAATAATTTTGTGCAGTAATTTAAAACAAAGGGGAAGGAAAAAAGCAAGAGTGAAAGGCCCAGGTCAGGGATTTCCTCCTCCCCCACACCCACCCACAAATTCTTATTTTTCTTATTTCTATATTATTGTTGTTATATATTGTAGTATAATGCACATACTTTACATATTTTTATTTGCACATATTTTTATTTCTGATTCTGATTCTGATTCTGAAAAAGTTTTAGAAATCTGGAACAGTTGCAAATTCACCAGGAAGAGGACACATGTACATATTGTCCCCATGAACAAGGAGGAAGATGGTGAGGGAGGCAAAGAGGAAACAAACCAAGGATCACAGTTTCACAACTGGACAGTTGAGTGGAATGCTGAGGTTATCAAGTGTCAAAATCAACAGTTAGACGCCTCCTCCATGTCAACAAGCTCTTTGGAAGGGTTACAGGAAAGAAGCCCTTACAGAGTGCAACCCATAAACTGAAGCGCCTGAACTTTGCCAAGCATCACTGGAACTGGCATTTTTGGCAACAAAAGACGACTGCATACAAGGAAAAGCACCAGATGCCCACGGTGAAATATGGTGGAGGATCTTTGATGCTTTGGGGCTGTTTTACTGCTAGTGGTCCAGATCTTGTTAAGATCGATGGCATAATGAATTCCACAAAGTATCAGGATATTTTAGCCCAAAACCTGGTTGCCTCTGCCAGGAGTACGGATGCACCGATCCGATACTTGGCATCGGTATCGGGCCAATATTGGCCTAAAATGCTGGATCGGACATCAGTGGCAGCTAACGCTATAATCTGATCCGATCCAGAGCAATCAGTTCGAGCCCCCAGAGTAATAAACGGGCGTAGTCGCCTGCCGTAAAACATGCCTGAGTTTGCACGTGACGCGACACGAGTGAGTGAAGAAGTTGGAAAAAGAAAGCGAGCGTGCAGGCAATGTGCTGATGTAAACATGTCAGCGGTTGGGAATTATTTTAGCCACAAAGGGATGCTAGATGGCTATGCCATTACTAGCGTCCCAAAGATCTTTATCCAACTCACTTTACCAAGAACGTCATCTGGCGACGCCTTCCAAACGCCTGCTCCTTAGCTCAAACTTACATCGAGTGTCCTTGGGCTTAGTATCATGTACACGCCACCATAAAGGTTTCAATTAAGTCTTCCGTTTTCACAAAACGAAGCTTTTTGGAGATGGGGGCTAAAGCTAATGCTACCGCGCTGATGACGCTGATGCGACCTGTGTGTGCGTCACTGTCAGTGAACGGAGGAACAGGCTGACAGCAGAGAGAGGTGAGATGCTTCTGTTTCTGAAGAAAAACCTGCCCCTTGTCCTTAAGTGATTAAAACTAGACTAGACTTGGCACACACTGGATGTTATGCCCAGAAAAAGCCTATGTGTAGCAGTATTTTTTCTGTCAGTTATTCACACTAAAATATAAGCAAAGGCTGTATGGTTGTTTCAATATTGTTTTGTAGCAGTATGCACTGGTCAGTTTATTGCTCTTTTGCACTTTTGTGAGTTTTTTTGCACTGTATCCCTATATTGCAGCAATCTTTTATATATCCTAGGAACTGTCATTCCTATTTTGGTCAGTTCTTTTGCCCTGCTGCTTTTCTTTTTTTTAACAATAAAATTATTGTTCCCATGTTATTTACATGTTGTATGCAGCTGTGTAATTACAGAAGAAAAAAAGGGGTCAATATCGGATCGGTACTCGGTATCGGTTGATACTCAAAATTCTGGTATCGTTATCGGATCGGCAGTAAAAAAACGGTATCGGTGCATCCCTAGCCAGGAGGTTGAGACTTGGCCGTGGAAGGACCTTTCAACCAGACAACGACCCCAAACATACATCAAAATCATCACAGAAATGGTCGCGGGAACACAAAATCGATGTTTTGCAATGGCCATCTTGTCTCCAGAACCCTAGTGAAAATCAAAGAGAAAAAATTGAAGAGGGCAGTCCACAAGCACAAACCTAAGAATATCAAGGATCTTGAAATGTTCTGCATGGAGGCACAGTCCCTCCCAAAGTGTTCTCCAACCTTGTCAGACATTACAGTAAGAGGCTATTGTACTAAAGCATAAAACATTTTGTGTTTGAAGAATGTATTGTGTTAAAATAAAAGTGTACGACTCTCCCATATGTTTGAGCCCAAAATATGACTCATTGCATGTGTTGCATGCGACCGACTGACCGACCAAAACTTAAATCCGATTGACTCCAGATTTAAGTTGTTATAGTTGTTGTGTTCTAGTGGTTAAAAGTTTTATTTTGGAGTGTAAAATGCAGAAATCGGACATGTAATGACCCAGAAGCGGTATATTTGTTTACAAGTAGAAAACGGTGGTAAGTCTGTCTCGTCTTAGCTCTTGCAGTATTCCTGAACACTAATATGAAACCGTGAACGGAACTTCTTTAAGAATGTAAAAGTTTATAGCCTGATATTATCGTTCTGAAGCAATTTTGCAAAACGCGATTGGCAGCCTCTCATTCACAGTGATGGATTACCTTTACTGACTGAATTAAGTCTCCAGAGTTGTTTTCTATGCCGTTTGGAATTGAATGGGAGTGAATGAGCCTGAGTGGTATGGCAAAACTGATTTTAAAATATCTTTAATTGTGGCACATGCATGTAAAAACAGTCAACATTAAAGGGATGTAAAATGTCAAAAATGAGCAAAAACTCAAATCACGCTGGAGTTGTCCTTTAACATACTGTATGCTAAAGCGTTAGCAAGCGCACAAGGTAGATTTATGGACAGAAACACAGAGATGATTTTCATATATTGGCTCCCAAAAAGTTGTGTAGTCTTTAATGTGTTATTTACCAGTAACCTGATCCCAGTGTTTTGCTACAAAAATGAAGCTCTTCTCCCAGTCCGCACATGAAAGCTAAGAAAGGTTTCATCCCCCAGGCAGTTCTAAAAAGATCCTAAGCCAAAGGTGGCACACTAAAGTAACAGTAAACTTTAACGTCCTCTCACTCCAAGGCAGCACATATAGCACAGGTAGTTAAGAGTTTAATATGGAAGATGGTTTATTAGAAAATCCACTAGCTCCATGGATCCAAGTGGACTCAAGTCAGAGGCAACCGGGCTGTTTGTGCCCAGTGCGCACTGCGGTGCCTAATGACGGTATTAGTACGTTTGTACTACATAAAAATTACTAGTTATGAATGTACTTCGGTGAGACCTATGCATTGCTGGATGGCATGGCTTGAAAGAGATCAGTGCATGAAAATATCAGTCTGTTAAAAAAGTTTAAACTAGCTGGACTTTTGACAGAGGCCAGGTAAACAAACTAGCAATCAGGTAAACTGCTTCAAAATGTTTCGAGACTCAGCAACCCACTGCAACTAGCCTAAACCTAGGTGGTTTCAGCTGAATTTGACAGATGCCAAATGTCCCATGATTGGCTTGTACACCAGGCAGTAGGCTAGAAGTCACACACATGGACAAGATCCTTGCTGCAGCCAGTGGACATTCACTTACCAGGAGATCACTGATTTTACCTATAGCAGGTAAGTCAATGCATGAATTAAATGTTTTGTTTTGATCGTGATTTCCATTCATTGGTTTGAGATGCAAGGTAAAACAGACAGGCAACTCTCAGGTGAATAAATGTCAAACGAAGGCTTAAGCAGGTAGTTTCATCAAGAATAGCCTTGAGAACTTCACAGAGAGGGATGCCATGGTCACATTGAAAAAACCGAGGATTACTACGTATGAAGATCCTGACTAGAGTTAGCCTAACAAATCAATGTTGAATTAATTGGTTCCACAAAGCCCACAGGGCTCTGGTCCCTCTTCTTACTTGCTCCATCAGGTTCTGCTGGAGAAGAACAGGAGCTCCCAGCACTCTGCTCTGCTCAGACTGGGGGCTTCGGTCCGGGTCTGGGCTCCTCAGACAGACAGGACAGAGAGGACAGATCTCCAGGAGGTTTCACAAAAAACCTCTAGCTCACTGCACGCACACACACAGAAGAAACCAGGTCAACATCAGTGGGGTAGAGTCATACTAAGACAGTAGAGCTACAGTAAAAATACTAGAGTTGTAGTATAATAGAACGGAATCGTAGTAGAAGACAGTAACGTCTGTCATGGTAGAAGAGCCAGGAAGTAGCCTAATAATCTCCCTAGTTAACTGTTAATAATGAGGGTCGATGACAGATGTTGGGCCAAGAAAAATTACCCCAAATTGACATCCATAGTGGGAATCATAGGTAGGAATGCATGCTAAACATAGCTAGAGTTAGCAAACAATTTCCCTACAATTACCTGTTAGCTGTTAGCAGAGTGTAGCTGAAGTGCTGGGTGCTGTTGGCAGCTGTTGGGATTCTGTGGGGAAGTGAACTGCTCCTGCGGTGTCAGGTCCTTATCCAGGTGCTGATAATATATTAAAGTAATATTTCGACTTTTTTCTCAAAATTACCACTTTATTCTCGTAATATTATGATTTTTTAATGTCATTTGGCCCATGGGGCAAGACCAGCCCCATTCACTTTGATTGACAGGCGGCTGAGACATTATGAAAAGTGACATTATGAAATGAAAAGTGTTATTATGAAATAAAAAGAGGAGCAATGAAAAAAGAAAAAGGGAAGTAAAAGAACCACTTTGAAAAATGTAATTCACAATATCATCATGTAATTGAAAATAAAAGTCATGTTAGTGGTGAAAACAATAATTATGAAATAATATTATTTCATATTTTTTTATTGGAGGAAAACAATCAATTATTAATTTATTTATGTATGTATTTATGTAATTATTAATTTCACTGACACATATTTATTTATTTAATTGTGACTATTTATTAATTTTTATTTATTAATTTATTATTAATTGTTTACACTTACATTGAATTATGGGATGATGCATGCATAATAGTAAATAATGAAGCATTTAAAGCATTTTAAGCGTTTAAATTTCCCCTCTTTGGGTCCTCCATTTCATAGCATTAACAGTCTGACATGATCTCCATTGTGGAATCATTCTCCAGATTCCAGTTATATCACTAGATGGCAGCTTTTCCCTTTTCTTATAATTAGACGAAATCTTAGTTTGGGGTTTACTGAACTTTACTGTCCACTGCCATATTTTTCATAGGACACATGACCATTTATTTAATAGCTCTTAATTTGGAAAATATTATGTACTGAGCAGAGCTGAGGTTCAATTTCTACCAGACAAAGAAAAGCCCACTCCAACTTTGTGTGGCTGTAGGGGAGACCGGGGCATGTTGTCACACTTTTTACTCATTGGTGTATTTCTCAGCAGTGCCTTACTACTGAGATACAATATACATTTTTCTAACTAGATTAAGGTCTTATCTAAAAAAATGGCATTTTTACATTCTGAATACTGGAAGCAAAATGTATTACTGATGAAATACCACTTGACAACTTGACAATTTACCCCACGTCAGGGCATGCTGTCACACATGACGGGGCATGCTGTCACATAGACAAGTGTGCTGTGTTTGTGCACACAATTCCATTTCCTCTTAAGTAGTCTACTTTTGATATAAGTGTGTAACATTATGGATAAAAGATGCTTGTTTTTTATTAAATCCCCAGATTTTCAAGTAACATTTTCAAAGAACGGTTTCCAGTCTGGAGTGAAAAGGAGCTTCTCCTCTGCCTCACTTTCTCACACATAAGGAACATCCTTCGGCGATGCATTAGATTTCCACACCGCTCTCTCTCTTCCTGCGCGCATTGTTCTCTGTCTTCCACAGCCCCTTGGGGTCCCATGGGAGCACCATGACCCCTGCCACTATGGGTGCTGCCTAACGCTCATAGGCACAAACCGGTAAACATGGCAGCTGTCACGATGCCTGTCAATAGCGTCATAACTCAAGCCCTGTCCTCCCATTTCCAACCTATTATCCCCCCCCCCCCCCCCACACACACACCTATATGTCATACTCGCTCCGGACTGCAGGCGAGCATAAAAGGTCGATCTCAAATTTCCGGTTTTCCGAGATGTAAAAATTAGCAAAAACGCCGCCGCGTCGGATCGAATAACTTTGATCGTCTCCTTTCAAAGCCCCCCAGGTTCTTCTTCTTCTCCTTCTTCGCCTCCCCTCATCCATACCTCCGCCTCTGTGATGTGATGTGACAAACACAGCTTTTTGGGGTAATTGGAGATCATTTCGACAGCGAGAGAGAGAAAAAAAGGAGGGAAAAAAATATCCCTCCTTGCCTCTTTTTTTTTTTTAACAATAATGCCATGAGCTGGACAGTTTTGGAGTGGATTTATTTTCAGTGGTATCAAAGGGGGAGGCAGAGCCGAGGAGAGTCGGGGTAAAGTCATTGTCAGAGTCCTGGGAAAGGCTTGTAAGAAGACACCTGGGATTCTTAGGGGCAAGGTTTCGGCAGGATGAAGGGGGAGAGGAGGCTTTGTCTGGCTACTGTATGATTCGGATAATGCATCATATTGGTGAGCTCATCCGCAGAACTCGGTCGGACGAAGAACTTTATTTCATTTCAGTCCCAAACCTTGATCCAAATCCTTCCTCAGACTTGGAAGCATTTCACTGTTGCTATCAGTTGAATCCTGCATTCACAACATCATGTTTTATGCAAGCACTGTGCAAATTAATAAAATATTCAAGTGCATGATGGGTCGCAGCTCTCTGCATGAGATCTTTTACTCTGGAAGAGGAGTTCTTGAATCAAATGTGTTAATATTTTCATATTTTACATCCACATTTTTATTACTATTGTCACATAGACAGAGGCTGAATTTTCACATTTTCATTTTCTTTCCTTGTTTTTTCTTTATTTTTGTGAAATGAGGAACACTCTCAGTTGACTTTCCCTGGATTAATAAAGGTTAAAACAAATAAAAAATTAAATAAAAGTCTTTGATAACACATTTAGAATGTATTATAGCACCCATTCGTCTGATATTATAATGTATTATGTTGTATTTCCAGTGTTTTTATGATTGAAAAACATTGCTGACTATTTTTTTTGTTGTAAATGGTGCTCATAAGGCATTATAAGCACATTACAAGCACATGAGTGCATTATTAAAATCACTGCAAAATAAACACAATGTGCAAAATAAATATGTGCAAAAACTTTATGGGGTTCAATACTTTATAGCTCAACTGTAATACTTTTAATGGGATTGTATCTGCTTGCAATGCAACACAAAGCACCTCAAGAAAAGTGTCACCTTTATTTTTGTGGAAATGGAAAAAAAAAAAAAAGAATGACAGAAAAAAAAGAAAAGAAAAGGTGCACATGGCTCTGTTGTTGAGGTGTTTCGGTGGGTGTGTCTTGTTCATTCATAAACCCTGCTGTCACAACAAGTGGAGGATATATAAGCGGCTGAAGCGCAGCTAGAGTATCCATGTGTCTGTAGGTTTCACACCGACTGTCACCGACACCGAGACACCGACTACCGTCCAACAGTCATGACCCGTCCTGCCTGCGGATACCAGCTCCTGTTGCTCCTGCTATTGATAATGAGCGGCAGAGCGGTTCAAAACGACGCCACGGAGACCATCAATACTCAGCCGATCGATACGACTCCGGACGAGCCGCGTAATGAAGCCGTGAACCAGGCGAGAAACGGGGGGAGACGTTTGGGTGAAGCTGCGCGCAACGGTGAGTCCAAACGGGTTACCAATGTGAATTTAGCAGAGTTTCACCAATCTGAATCTATGAGCTGCTGATTGCTGAACAATGATGTATGTTGTGAATGGGCGTCAATGGAGTATGGCAAGGTGTGGCGCTCTCCATAAGTGAATAAGTGAATCCACATTTCATTTTGTAGTTTTTATCATTATAATGGAGAGCAAAGATCAAGCAAAAGTCACCAGAAATCTATTTAGAAGCCATATCTAAATTAAAAAATCTCATCATTCAGGACCAATGTTCCCTCTAAGCTGATAGTTTGGTGACCTACAACTAATAATTTATCACATTGATCAAATAATAATATCTTGTCAGTCATCAATCATTGCTCCACTTTGTCCACAGAAATTTAGTGGATATAAGCAGATTTAAAAGTTTTGGTGGGATCAATGATATTAGATGCATGAACTTTGCCATAGCTTAGGTTTTGTGAATTGAGGTCCCTAAATAGGGGTCAGAAATAAGCAATAGCAAAATATTGACATGCAATGTTTTGACACATGATGGAAATTAATATTAAAACAGTAGTGCACGATGTAGATTTGCAAATTAACAATGCATGCATGGAGTGCCAAATGAAGTGCAGTGTGTAATTCAGTGTTGATGTCTCAGTCCCAGAGCAGAGCCAGGTGGGCTGCAGGGAGCTGAGGTCCACCAAGTACATCTCTGACGGCCAGTGTACCAGCATCAACCCCATCAAGGAGCTGGTGTGTGCCGGGGAATGCCTGCCGGCCCACCTGCTACCCAACTGGATCGGCGGCGGGGGCCACACGGGGAGGTACTGGAGCCGGCGAGAGGCCCAGGAGTGGCGCTGCGTCATCGACCGGACCCGAACCCAGCGGATCCGGCTGCAGTGCCAGGATGGCAGCTCCAGGACCTACAAGATAACGGTGGTGACATCCTGCAAGTGCAAGCGCTACTCCAGGCAGCAGAACGACTCGGGACACAAGTCAGAGGCGCAGGGCAAAGATCAGACTGCCCACGGTGCCAAACGGAGGAAAAATCAGAGGAAGACTGAGGACCGAGCTGGGATGCAGTCCGACAACTAAACCCCACGTAGTCCCCAGTGTACTCCCCAAAAAGACTATAGAGGCTTTTCATTTGTGTCAGAAATCTCCTAGCAGCAACAGCTGGCTCCATCATAGAGGTCCATTGGAGAATTAGCTGTGTGCAAACAATGACTAAATATCTGCTATAACAACCAGGATAGAAACAGAGACCTACCTGAAAAAGCTTGTTGTGGCGTGGCTGCAGGTCAATTCAGTAATGTTCAGTAATAGTGTGATTTGTTTCCAAATGTAGGTTACTGTGACACAGTAAACTGTCTTGTCTTTAGCCCTAGTCTCTACTCCAAAACACTCTGAGTTGTAGCTTGAGAAGAGTCAGCTCGGTTAACCTGAACAAACTGTTAGCTAGCTAACTAGCCAGCAGGCTCATTTAGGAAACCAACTGATGTTAATGCTCACATGCAACTATTAGCCACTACTAATGCTAGCTTCTATATATTAGCTAGTGTACAAATCAGATAAGACAGTGATGGATAGCTGACCAGACACTACATGGTTAGCTAGCTAACATGCTCAAAAACAGCACAGAAAATAACCATGTCTATTCAATTCTATGGATTCTACAAGTTGCACATTTAGAAACATAATCGACTGTTCTCAGCTATTGTTGCCCAAGAGCTGTGGACCTCCAATATGGCCGCCAAAAGGTGTGTTACATCACCTGAAAGCTCTCTGTTGCATCCCCTCTGCACACAAGGACTCATACAAAGTACCCTCCGACTCGTTTTGATGCTTGTGTAGAAATATGCAATAATTTCTCAGTGCAGCTGGTTTGTCAGAAACTGACATTTGATGTAAGATACAAGACATCTTTGTGTCACAGAATGAAATGCCTAGTTAGGTTTATGTTTTGGTTTCATGTGTCTCAGAGAGCAGGTCCTTTTACCATAGAGCAACTTCCTATACAAAATAATGGAAAACAATAATCCACTACCATATCATTCAAAGGTCAGACTTTGGAACCATGAAAATGTAAATTGAAAATGCTACCACATGTTGTTTGTAAAGGTTTTTGAATGTTAAGATTTTTCTATCATATAAAACCATTAGATATATTATAGTGTGAATGTAATGCACATTAAGTGGGTAAAGTTTTGTGGGTTACTTTTCAGAGTGAATTCTATAGCAATGTAATTTATTTTTGTACTAAGAATAGCTGGAGTTCTTTTTATATGTTTTCTTGTCAACATAACCACTGTCTGAAATTGTTTGGGAATCAATAAATAGCTGATTGAAAATTGTCGACACAGCTCTGTTTCTGACATGTTCCTAGCCTGATGCTGCAGGCAGGGCAGACAGTCCCACTGCAAACAGGAACTCACTAACAACAGAGGCATTAGTTGGTGATGAAATTCTCCTTTCATCAGACACCTCACTTTGTTTTATTGTGAAGGGATACCTTCACCTCCAGGCTAACGGGGCTTGTTCCAGCTGCGGCAACATGTTAAGACGCTTTATTGTATCATATATCCTTTCATTTTTTTTCACAGTGAAAGCTGTGGGCTAAAGATACACAGTGAATAGAGTCACCTGCGCTAAATGACAACAGGATGTTTAACCTGCGTTACCTACAGAGGAATCAAATCGGAGTATAAAAAGGATGGATGTCCCTTTGTACATAATATCCTGTAGTTACAGTAATAGGGCATCATAACAAGGTGAAGTCTAGTGGTTTTGATTAGCAGAAAGGAGGGAAACCATATTGCAACTGTTTGACTGTCTTTGCACAGGATCTGCACCGTTGCGTAGCTCTTGTAAATTCTCCTGTGTAATTATCTTTGACAAGGTAGCAGTGATCTGTGGACCACCTAGGACCACTGAATGAAATCCTCTCCAAGAAACACTCCCCTTCTTTTGAGTTACTTACATGCTGGAAAGTCATTGCTAGAGCAGATTTAGAACAGATAAGCCCTCCTCGACACCAAAGATAACAGGGGAAATGGCTGCGAACTGTCACATCACTCTTCGGTTAACCTGCAAACTTCAAGGTAGACTTTTGGGTGCACCCCAACACACACACACAAAGGGGGCAACACCACTTAATGAGAACAACAACTGTCAGTCTCCCTCCTCTCAACCCCTTCATTCCCACTTTTTATATAGTTCAAGAAACAATACCTGGTAAAATTCCCCCTACACCTATATTTTGCCAATCCTTAATTCAAAGGATGGGTTATC
This sequence comes from Centroberyx gerrardi, assembly GCF_048128805.1. Classification (NCBI taxonomy): domain Eukaryota; kingdom Metazoa; phylum Chordata; class Actinopteri; order Beryciformes; family Berycidae; genus Centroberyx; species Centroberyx gerrardi. The sequence goes on from NC_136015.1 coordinate 2,823,518, forward strand.
TGTCTTTCATTTCACCCACTTCGTGTATTCTGGTTTGACCTGACTCTTTGGTGAAGGGTAATTCAAGCTGCAGTGATGAACCAAACTCTGGCTTGGATATCCCAGGTGGAAACACATCTCATTATACAAAGTTCAGGAGATTCTGGCAAAGGGAAACCCTTTCTAACAACCTTTTTCTAAAAAGTTAGAACAAATGGTTGATCCCACATTGTATGTAGGAAGGTAAATTTACTTTACACTTACCTTTTACTTAAACAGTACGCATAATTCAGTGTTTGGTTCCTGATTCTACTGCCCCATTATCATTAAGCACTAGGCTTTATTTCATCATCATTACCAATGTAGTGTCTTTTTGAGGGAAGAGGGCTACTGTCGTAAAAATAGAAGTTGTGTTGTGTTTACTGTGTAGCGTAAGGAAGCTCAATCTGGCTGATGTTTGGTCAGAGGGTCAGAGGCAGGCTTGTAACTGGAAGGTTGCCGGTTCGAATCCGAATGAATCCCAACCCAGGACTGGCTAAGAAACTGTGGATGGAGAGAATGAATGAGTAACACTCTGCCCTTCCTCAATGACTACTTTCAGTGCCTTTGAGCAAGGCACTGAACCCCCAGCTGCTCCAGTGGAGCTGCTCAGTGGCTGGCAATGTAAGCCTGTGGTTGTACTGGGCAGCTCCCAGTGTGAACATGGTGAACTGTATGAATGTGACGCAGGGTGTTGCTGGAAAAGACCAACGAGGTCTGTCGACTTTCCCTGGATAAATAAAGGTTAAAAAACGTTAATGAGAGCATACGTCAGCCAAATTCTCTTTACGGTGCTTTTTTTTCTTTTCCTGGAGGCAATGAAACATAGTTCTGAATTCTGTAAGACATTAGACATATTTCAGTGATCAACCCCTGCTGTTAAACTATGGCTGTGTTCGGCCCCGGTCCCTCCAGCAGCATGCAATTTGTTACTTACCCAGTCAACACCTCGGCGTCTGCCAACATGCGATATCTGCCCGACCGGCACATTCACCATGCCTCTCTGTTGAACCTCGGCTTAGTTCAGGGCCGTGAAATCTCCCCACAATCTCATAATTACATGCTTATTGAAGCGCCACTTAGGCACAGGCTTGTAATACTTTATTTTAACAGACTCCACATCCTGCCGTACCCTGGTATCTCACATTAATAGAGCGCCGACATTCTTTCATATAGTAACGCACGTTTCTACCTGCAGACTTCACACATACCTGAATAGGAGGATTAGAGCCGAGTCACTGATACCGCTGACCCTCTAAAGGTCGTGGATGTAGCTTCGCAGGTGGGTGTGAAGAGATTCACACAGCCGGGAAGCCATGCGGTAACGATCCGGACCATAATAAGGGGCAATTAATCATGAGATAATATTCTGCCACGACTGGGCTCGCCGCCAAACTGGAGTTTACAAAAGCCACGCCACTTTTAAGTGCTAATCTTCCTCTTCCCTATATTGTGAATCATATGAATCATTATTGGATACATCAAGGGAGAGGATCGCAGCCACATCAAAAAGCAGCAGATTCGTCTTCCGCAAACATGTCACCAGACAGAGGAACACGGCTAGAACGATACAAAGGTTCATTTTGCGTGAGTGTCCCGAGGCCTTGGAAGCTCTGAAAGGTGTCTGTGGATGGATGTCTGTCTACATGTGTGTTCTGGAGTCAATAGGCAGCGCTGCTTTATGCTCACAGAGGGGGGTTTAATCTCTCCGGTGAGGACACACCTGTTCCTCATTCAAGCGGGATGTGACTGAAGGATGCCCTCAAAGTGGTGCGGCTCAGGAAGCCTCGCCAGACAAAGACGCTCTGTGCTTTTCCTCTCTGCTATGTCCAACTGTGATGCTGTTCCTGCAATTTCACAGTCAGAAAATGGAGGAAAATATGAGAAACAAGTGTTTAAATTTGCTAGCAGTTGACTTTTCCATGTCCTATTGGTATCTATAAAGGGAATATGTTCTGAGTAGATCTAGGCCAAATAGTATTGAGAAAAAAAGAATTGTAAGTTAAAAAAAATGTGCCAAAACGTATTTGTTTTTGATTAAACTTACAATTCTGACTAACCAAATAAAAGCTTTTTAACAGATTTTTTTAATCCAAAGAGCAGCCAACCCTACAATCTTTAACATTAGAAGCTATGAAGCATTCCAGCCTCCTATCTGTTTTCCAATTCTTAATGTTAAAAATAATCTGGGTTAGTGTCAGGTAAGGTGTCAATCAAAGTCAAAAATAAAAGTTTAAATACTTTACTGTGATTATCTAAGATTTCTGGCACTTGTTTCATGCTTTGTCACAACCTCCACTCATATTACTCTTAACAAGCAAACCATAAAAAAATACTACAGAAAGACATTAAAATTAATGAATAAATTCTATCATTTAATGATATGACTCTTTCCACATGTTTAGAAACTCTAAAATTGCATGCACATTATCTGCGGAACATAATGCTGATTATTTGAAAATCATCGACAAGCACGATCTTTCTCTGGCTTCATCTTTTCTCTCTGCATGGGGTCCTAAAGGATTACACACACTCAAAACAAAATATATTATTCTGTATGATCTCCACTACCATGGAATTTCTGTTTTCATCATTCTTTGCAGCTTATGTCTGGCAAGCCTCATCAACACTTGACTCGAATTTGGATCTATTAAAAATATATATTTAAAGTCGTATTTTTTAAACTGGCACGCACAGAGTTTTTCCTCGTTAGCGCGAAGTGTCGGTTTTGTCACTTCATCTGAAAAATGGAGCATTCTTGTTCAGGAATGACACGGCAAAGGAACTGGCAGCGATTCTGAGGAGAATAAATGTTCCATGGTTGACAAATGGTGGTATTTTGTTATTTTGTCCACAACTGATTAATGAAAATGGAACCATGTGAATGAGGCTCCGTTCACACTGCAGCAGAAAGTGTCCTAATTCTGAGGTTTTCTGATCAGTTTGAACAGCAAAAAGCTGCATAGAGTCGCCGTTTTTTCAGATGTGCTACAAAATCAAAAAAACAGATGTGGCATCTTTTGTTATCTTTACTCCACACCTGTGTATTGTGGACATTGCTGTCAGTTCATATTAGTGTCAGATATGTATTACATCCTAGAATAGACACAAACAGTCATCCAAAAAATCAGATATGAGCAGTAAAAAAAAAAAGCCTACAGTGTGAATGTAGCTTGAGAAGCTCTTGTGCATTTGAGCTAGTCATGCTCATATCATACAGATCCTTTCTCTTGCCTGACAGAGAACAGAGGATTTCTGTCAGCTAAACCCTTAAGGACACAGACAGAGTTATCAACAACAGCTAGATAGGCATTAGTTTGCATTTCACACACAGAGCTGACATGATGAATGTCAGATACCTGACATTTGGACATGATGGCTTGAAAAAGGCAGTGGTATAGTCATATGAGTAGAAACATTAACTGTCAGTCATTTCATCAAGTACCTACTTGTTTTACTATTCACATGAACCTTACATTTACTTCAATATGGCTTTTGCTTGACATAACAAATTACATTTACTCTAATTACTGTAACTGAGTAGCTTTTTGTTAGTATTTTTTTTCAATTAGTAATTTTACCGAAGCATATTTTCACTGAATAGCCTATTGACTTGTATTTCACCACATTTTAAATTGCATCCATTGCAGAGTTCAAATTTTAGGCTCTCCATAAGCATCAAACTAGTCAATGGTAACAAAAAATTCTCACATTTATCCATAATAGTTGCTTAGTTAACATCTATCCAACTACAGTATTATTGGTTTGTGTTTGGCTGGTTGTTGTCTAGCTTGTCTAGCTAGCTAGTTCACTAGCTAGTTTGCTAGCCTTGCTAGCTAGTATAGCTAATAGGAAAATGTAGTAACATTATTGAATAATGAGGATGGACAATTTCAGAATTTTAATGACAGATGGAATAATGGCATGCATTTCAGAATATTATTTTGAGATAATCTCAACATGGTCTAAATTATAACGTGGAATAGCCTATCACATGAAACTGTCCTCGTCCTGTTTGCATTGCATGGGAAAGATCATATTTAACAGTCTGTTTTTCTTAAGTAACTTGATAAGTTTTACTCTACATTTTTTACTTAAGTCTACTTATACTTAAGCAGAAATTTACAACAGTATTTGGCTTCCAAGTAAATATTTAACCCAGTATTTGTGTTCTAGTACAATTTCAGCAAGCTAACAGTAGGCTACTTCTTGTAGTATATTTTAGGTCTCTTTCCACCGAATAGGCACTTGATACACTACTGCTTTTGTAGGTACTATAAAACAGACACTTTCTTTGATCAGTTGAGTCATATCACCAGCATGTCACTTTTTACCTTATCTGTGGAAACGTGAAGGAATCATTCAGCTATACAAGTCCTTGATGCTCCGTCTTATTTCCAGCCTGGCTAGAGGTTGTATTATTGCAGGTGTGTTTGAGAGTCAGAGTAACTTGCTCATCAGCTGCTGAAGACAGACTGTGTCACTTTGCTTTGTTGGATGCCAATAAGCGTCTTCCTCTGTCCGGATGGCTAGTGGTCTGATGAAATCACCTCTCATCGGCACTAGAGATCACTGGAGTTCTACTTGGGTGGGCCGGATGAAGCAGACATCTGTAGAGAGCAGAGCTGGGTGGTAGTGCAGGGTAAACCCACCCAAACTCACTTTTCCCACCTTTCTATATTTGGAATAGAGTTTACCCATCTTTTTAGGCTGACATGAATCTTGACATGACATTAATTCATAGTATACATCATAGTAAGTAGTATCAAACTCATGTAATTTGAATGAGGATTGGGTTTTCAGGGAAAATAGGTATAAATTAATGCTTTTGTGAAAATATAATTGATTATTGTTTATACCTTATGATGATCATCAACTGGAGTTCACAGGCCATTTTATTTAACACTAAATCGCTGGTGGTAATGAGTATCATTTACTTTGCCCACTGATATTGATTATTGATCAGATTAAAGTTGAAATACTCCAATATAAAAGAAAAGTTGACTTTCTCTGTCTGGAAGTATTCCAACTGTGATGAGAAACGGTAGAAAGGTTGACTTTGAAGTTGAAGTCGGAATGACAAACTAATAAACAAATTACCGTTCCTAAGGAATTATGAGTAAAACAATAATATTACCTTTGGAATCAGTAACAAGTAATGAGTCAAATGTCAAATTAATTGTAACCCCTTGGTATAATTACTGTAAACACATGAGACCATGGTGGAGACAATTGTCAGCCTCTATCTCATATCAGTGGTATTGTTGGTGCTAGTGTTTCTCAAAATTAAGACTACATTTCCCATAAACCCTGTTGCTTCCTCACCCCCTCCCCCTCTCCCTGGCATCTTTGGCTTTACTGAAGAGGATAAACATGTTGGAAGTGATAAACTCTGAAAGCTTTAGCTCTGTTTGCTCTGGAAGAACAGCGCCCTCTTCCTGTTTTATGCCGTAAAGCAATCCAGCAGATTTCCCGCCAAATCTGACCTGGTGGCTCACAATCTAAAATGCAGTGTAGAGGCCGGTAGAGGCTGCCAGTCTTCTCGGTGATGGTCTCATTTGTTTACACTAATGTCTCAAAATGAATGTGGTAATGATTAATTGATGTTAGAATGCTACATGTAGCACCTTTAAGAGAATCACAATGTTCCACAGACAAAACATGTTGATAGATACAGTACAGCAAACACCTGAGAGAACGAGAATTGTTACATGAACAAAGGGTTTGTATGTAAGCATTTCTGTCATAAGTTTTGTTTCATAAAGACAAATCATTGCAGGGACTAACAGTTTGGTTCCCTGTACACCTGGGACAAAGAATGCACTTATAGAGGAACAGCATGCAAACAGTGAGTATCACAATATGACAAAATGTGTAACAAAATACATTCAATCTGTCGCCTTCAGCTGCAACAGTAATCTGTATACTGCACAAAGTAAAGGGGATAATTCAGCCATTAATGTCATTGTTAGTAAGGTCTTTACCAGGGATGAAGTGGAGGTTAAACCCACCTGCATTCAGTTTACCCAACAATAAGGTTTAGCACGTTTGCTGACATAAATCTTTACGACATAAATTCATAGTACACACCATAGTTAAGTAGCCACATATCCAAACTGATATAAGTTATATGAGGATAGGGTTTTTAAAGGCAAAAAGCATATAGTAAATCAATGCTTTGCAGAAAATATATTTGATTTTTCCTTATTATGGTGGTTGTTTGTGTGATAATTTACCCACTTTTATATTTACCACTACAACACTGATCTTTACGAATGAGCTCAGCAGTGATAATCGGTGATGATGAAACTGCGATGGTCCATTACGGCACACAATAAGGATACAAGGTTTCCTATCCACGAGACTGTCTTATTGTGATGGACGCACACTCCCTGAAGACAGGATAACATAAAAGCTATGCTGTTTGTTCCTCATCAGGTATTAGATGTCAACACAGAATGCTCTAAGACCATCTGATATCCTTGTTGCTTTCTTGGTGATCTCATGCTTTTGGAAAGGTGCATTTGCACCATCATGCTCTTAAATTACAGTAAAAAGCACTGATAGCGCAGAGAAGTCCTATTCAATAGATGGATTGGTGAAACATCCGTTTTCTATGAGATCATGTTGTGAAGAAGAAGAGGTTAGAGAAGAGATTTTGTACAATCCATGGTCCCTTTTTTGAGAGACCCATAAACTAGCAACTTGTCAACATACACAGTAAATCTGAAAAGTCCTATTTGTTTAGTGAGACTATTTGGAAAATCATTGTAAAAGTTTTCAAAAATTCATTTATGTTCTGCATGCATAGAGGAATCTCATGTTTTGGTCATATAACAGACAAAGCTCTACGTAGACTAGAAAATGAGTATTAGTGGTTTCATTCAGGGTAATGGGAAATTGTAAACTAAATGTTGAGTATAGGGACAAGAACACCAAGGAGAGAATATTTCCCCCATGCCAAAATATGACCATAGTGTTAAAATCTGTTTTGAGTTACAGAACGCGCTACTCTGCCAAATAGCACTGAGCCCTCGATGGTAAAGGCATAAGATACCAATTAGAAACGCTCAAAATACAGACAAAGTGTGCACATGCTCAGAGTCATTTGTCAAATGACTGGTTATGAAGTTCTAATAAAATGCTAGACTAATATGCTTCTGGGATGTCTCCTCCTCTTTCTGTGGTAACGCTGGAAAACATTTACTCATGTCAGTAATTCTTCTAATAAGGACCTACAGCCAAGAAATATCATACATATTGAATTTTGTCACTCCTCAAAGGACTACACTCAGTTTTTGGGAGATTGTCCCATGGCTCAACTTAGCCGTTACTTTTCAACACCGGATAGGTTCACAACAACATATCTTGTAATATGGGATGTCATTAACAAAGGTGTGCTCTTGGTCAACTTATCTGTTAGGTGATGAGAACATAGACAACAAATTCATCCATGTGTCCCTGGTAAATCACTGGCTCCAGTGTTCCATGCTAACACATTAGCATTTAGCATATGTTGAGTGATAGCATTAGTGTGACCTAGACTGACCTTTTAGTAATAAAAGTTGTGCATTACTTTTATATAATTTCATGTAAATTTTACCAATTTCCTCTATAAAACTGCCAGACTTTCTCACATCATTCTTCTCATTTCTCTCATTTTTGAAGTAATGCTAGTTGCCTACTATCACTCAACATAATGCATGCTAAAGTGTTAGCATGGAGCCTACTATCACTCAACATAGTGTATGCTAAAGTGTTAGCATGGAGCCTACTATCACTCAACATAGTGTATGCTAAAGTGTTAGCATGGAGCCTACTGTCACTCAACATAGTGTATGCTAAAGTGTTAGCATGGAGCCTACTGTCACTCAACATAGTGTATGCTAAAGTGTTAGCATGGAGCCTACTGTCACTCAACATAGTGTATGCTAAATTGTTAGCATGGAGCCTACTATCACTCATTATGTATGCTAACGTGTTAGCATGGAGCCTACTATACGCTAATGTATATATGTGTATGCTAATATTAGTATGGAGCCTAAAATTACTGTGAAATTGCTCAGTTGTTTTTGTGCTTTTGCTAAACTAACAAAATCTTAGTCCTGCACATATAGCATATTTCTGTTTGCTGTTTTTCTCCCTTTGAGGAGACTAGCTCCTTATAGGCAGATATATTTGGCCAGGTCCATAGATGAATGTTCTTATCGGTTATTCTATTCTGAATTTAAACATTTCCTTAGGGGTAAAAGTATACCACTAAAACCACTATATATATAGTATATATACCACTAACCACTAATCATTCTTCTAGCAACCACACCAACAGTTCAGTTTCAGTAAGAGGAGAGCTACTGTTAACTAGCATGATCTCAAACCGTGTGCTCCATTCAGGCGAGTGGAGGGTGCAGCTGGGGAGGAGGCAGGGAAGGCATTAGGAGAAGCCATCTGACTCATATCTGGTAACTTATACTGCTACACTGCAGATAGACTAGATTCTATCCACTTTGGAGTGAATGCTGATCTGGGGCTTTGTATGGGGTCTCCAGGAAACATTATTACTCAACATAGTGTCCACCGGAGCCAGTGATCTACTGGGGACACATGGATGATTTTGGTCCCTATGTTCTCATCACTTAACAAATAACTTGACCAGGAGCACACCTTTGTTAATAATATCATATAATTAATTCAAGATATACAACCTATCTTGTGTTGAAAAGTAACACAAACGTGTGTTACAAATGTGTGACTACACTCACAGACCATGAAATGATGTTGAAAATGTCACTTCCTTTCTATGGGTGATGGTTGTAAAGTACCTTGGCCAACAAAATTGCAGTCTATAAACCCAATGATAAAAAGCTCCAAACTATTTTCTTGAAAGCACTATTTATTTTGCTCAAATACTGTATGTATTAATTTTCCAGTCAACCCTATGACCACCCACTGAGGCCAGTTATTACATTTTCCAGGTTTGTATGTAATTGTGGAAACACAGTTGGCACAGAGACTCAAGATGAGCAACAATCTCTGATGGTTTGGTTTCTTGACACTACATCTCTGTGACTGCTCATCTCTCATCAGAGAGTTGAATGATTATAAAGAAATGGAGTTTTGTATTTTTAGCACAGATAGATCTGAAAGTGCAAACACAGTCCGAGTGGAAATGATATTGTATGAAGTATCAGTGACACCTGGTGGTATAAATGCAACAGTCATGTTTCATCACATACTGTGAGACGCTTCCTCTCTTTTATTCTATGGCAGGCTTGCAGCAACAGGACATCAGATGTGTATAAGACTGGGATTAAGGAGTAAAATTCCCTTGAGGTTCACTACTGCTACTACTACTATTATTACTACTGCTACTGCTGCTACTACCACTACTACTACTATACTGGCAGTCATTCCTCATTTCTCTCAATTAGACAAAGGGAAAATACACACACACAAATATCAAATTACGCCGCTGACAACTGTTGTTTTTTGGGTGAAAGCATTACTTTGCCAGAGACTCATACAGTAATTTCTCTGTTCAGTGTTGTTATGTGATTGAAAGTAAGCTCTTTGGCCCTAGGCCTCTGGGGTCAGAGGTCAAGTCCATATCACAAGCAGTCAAAGCATCTAGTTTAACCACAGAAATGTAGATAGAGTGTAGAACAGGCCGGTCTGTCTGGTTAGAAACACAAATACAACCACAAGGAAAATGCGATTGTGCTGAAAGAAACATTCCCAACACAGATTCTTTATTTACCTCTTAAAAATATACGAACTGAAAACATACACAGTAAAGTGAAATGGGCTATTGCATATTCCTGTCTGTATTGCACTTCATGTTGCCAAAGAAAATGCAGTTCATATACAACTGCATTATTTGTAATGGAATGCATGATAATATGATGATTAACTGATTCTCTCATCATATGTGTGCAGTCTTAATTGTATGTTGAACGGGAATAGCTGACTATCTGAGGAACCCAGAATCACCCATAGATGCACAAAATATGATGATATGATATGATATGAATGATACAAAATATTGACTGGATCAGACTAAATGGTAATGTAGTGGGAAATAAAAAGGAGGGTAAACAGTCAATGTTCATCATGAGGCAATATTAACAAAACTTCTATTTTCAGAAGACCATATCTTTATATAACTTACATCAGTTTGATACTACTTACTAAGATGTATACTATGAATTCTATCTAATTCATGTCAGCCTAAAATGGTGGGTCAACTCTTCCGTAAAAAAACATATGTAGGGAAACTGATTTTTGGTGGGTTTACCCTCCACTACATCCCCGACTATAACCAATTCCATATTGATTGAATTATGTATTATCAGGCAGGATGGAAACCACACAGGCCTGTATGATGACATGTTTAGGTGATTTCACTCTAAGAAGAAGCCTTGCCTGGTAAGAAACAATATACTGGATGATTTGGTCGCAGCCTTTGTCAAGATAAATACGTTGAGGCTAAGTGGGAAAATAGAAAGTGAATGTTCTTTTCCCTGCCATGACAGAAATAGTCCTCTTGGAATGGAAAATTCGGAGGTTTACGTTTCCCAGATGTACACGTCATCAAAACCTTGTCAACACAATATCTGCAAAATGGATTTGCAGTGTGCGAATCTGGGCCAGGCCATACTGTGGCATTCTCCAGACTGCTGTGCCATGGTGGTACGACGCATAGTTTGAATTACTCCTCAAAACTCCTTATACTAGGCCTGATACACTGCTTTAGAAACACTGCAACTAGCTCAGTAGATAAAGATTTCTCTAATATTTGAATTGTAATGTCATCTCATACATGATACTGACAAGTTGTAGGCTACATTATGAAGTTGCCTGCATGTAGTCTTGAGTTTTTACCAGAGGTGTGACCAAGTCAACTTTGCTCAAGTCCCAAGTCTCAAGTCTTGAGGCACAAGTCTCAAGTCAAGTCCCAAGTCTAAATGTAGATTAACAAGTCAAGTCCAAGTCAAGTCCATGTCATTAATGTCAAGTCCCAAGTCTAAATGTAGATTAACAAGTCAAGTCCAAGTCAAGTCCATGTCTTTAATGTCAAGTCCCAAGTCTAAATGTAGAACACCAAGTCAAGTCCAAGTCATTAATGTCAAGTCTCAAGTCTAAATGTAGAACACCAAGTCAAGTCAGAACAAATCAAGAGTCCAGTATCAATTTAATATCTTAAAGGAAACGAAATATCTAGGACTTTTCAATGCAATATGGTTTTAATAGGATAAAAACTTGGTAAGAGCATCATGAGTTTGATTTCTATAATCAGTTTCAACTTCAGTAAATTCAATCATTCCATACTAATTCAGAAAACATCTGAATACAAAACACCACCACGTCGTCTGGTGGAACAAATCTCATCACTTTCAATCTAACTCATTTACACAAACACACTTTAGAGACTTTAGAAACCTTTTCAAGTCATCAAAGTACAAGTCAAAGTCAAGTCCCAAGTCACCAGAAGTCAAGTTTCAAGCAATTAAAACTGTAACTGGAGTCTGACTCAAGTCAAGTCATGTGACTCGAGTCCCCACCTCTTTTTACTTTTTTACTTTGGAATTACTGTCAAATTGTTTTTTTTTTACTGCATTTCCTGCTGGTGTCAGGAAAGGGGACGTTTAAAGGGGACCTATTACAAGAGTTCAAGTTTTTCTCTATTTATATACATATATGACTGAAATTGTTTTCTGAAGACATTGTTAAAATTTGATTTTGTTTGAGCGGTTCAATTTAAAGTTCTTGCATTTTCAAAACTCCACCCTTATTTACTGGTGGTTTTTGGTCTAACTTCAGCCAACACATCACAAGCTGGACTTGGTCTCAATTGGCTCCCCTCACTGAGATCATGTCAATCAAGCCAGTTTGCATCATTTGAACTTACCATGAGCTGGTATTGTTGGCCAATCAGGGTCCAGTATTGTGACTGTTCTGCCTATGAGGACTTCAAATTCATTCAATAAACTCATTCTTTTAAGATTTGTAGAACATCATGAAGAACATTATTCTTATCCTGAGCCACAGTGTATATGAAAACAAAATCATGCAAACTGAATATCTTACCTTTAAACTATTCACCAAACCTCTGCAGTCTTAGAATAGATAAAAAATAACTAAAGCCAATGCCTCGCAGAAACACTCCATCGTCAAATGACATCAGTCTCCACTGGCTCTTCCAAAGTATACTACACAATTAAACTAAAGTGATAAGTCCAGTCCAGCTCACATCAGAGACGGAGCCGCTTCCATGGGAAACCGAGGAGGGTTAACCACGGCTGGCTGATCTCCATAAACCCATGCGTTACTAATTGGAGACAAGGCTAACGTGTCATGTTAGTCTGCCATTCTGCTACTGAATAAATTATACTTTTAGCCGCCAGTTGGAAAGTTAACAGCATTTGCCTTCTTGTGCTTTAGAAAGCCATTATTTACAAGAGAGTGATCAAAGTCTGTCATACTCCGGGAGTCCTGATGCCCCACTGCTGCAGATCAGTAACCAAACTACCAATTTCCTATTATACCCCTGTGATAGGCATGACACTGACTGATTCAGACGCTGATAACTCCTGTCTCCAATTGGCTATTGCCTCTCTTTCTCCGCTCGCGATTGGCTGTCCGCAAAAACCGACCGGCCCGGGGTTTTCCGGTGGCGTTCCAGTATGTCGGTAGCGCTGCAGACTGCTGGTCGTGTGCGAGCCACGCCGTAAATCCACTTCCCCTGCATTCGTTCATGTCTACATCATCACAAGTGTTTGGTCAGCATGCTGTTTCGGGTGAAGCCGAATGCCATCTCACCACAGATGATGTAATTTCCTGCTTTTAGGGCCCTGATATTATTGTGGATCTATGTGTGTGTGTGTGTGTGTGTGTGTGTGTGTAGGGGGTTGGGGGGTATGGAGCAGCAGTGGAGAGCAGTTGGCCCAAACCTTTCTAATTAAAGATGTATGAAAGAGGCCCCTGAAAGGACACGTGGAGCTCCCATCTATAGTCCCATCTAACGGCCCACCGCAAACTGAGAGGCCACTCATGTCTGTGCATGGTGAGAGAGAGAGAGAGAGAGAGAGAGAGAGAGAGAGAAGTATGTAGACTGAGGAGAACGTGACCTGGCCATTGTGTCTGCACTTTAAAACTGTGCATTATACAGTAAGTGGAGTCACAAATCTCCTATCAACCAGGTCCGGCTCCATTATGGAGGTGGAGAATTGGCTAATGTTTACAACAACCAGGCTAAAATAGAGCTAGCTGAAAAAGATAATTGTGGTGTGGCTGCAGGTCCATTCAGTAATGTTAAGAGTAAAAGTGAATAGTCTGATAAGGTGGGTTTGTTTCCAAATGTAGGTTACTGTGACACAGTAAACTGTCTTGTCTTTAGCCCTAGTCTCTACTCCAAAACACTCTGAGTTGTAGCTTGAGAAGAGTCAGCTCAGTTAACCTGAACAAACTGTTAGCTAGCTAACTAGCCAGCAGACTCATTTAGCAAAGTAACTGATGTTAATGTTAACATGCGACTACTAGCTACTACTAGATACATAGCTAGTGTGCTTATCAGATGTGTTAACAACAAGACGTTTAGCAGGACCAGATAGTTAGCTAGCTAACAAGCTGACGTTATCTAAACACAATCAATCAGATGTATCAGCGATGCAGTTCCCAGTCCAAAACAGCACAGAAATTTTCCATGACCTATTCAATTCTGTTGAGACGGCCAAGTTGTACATTTGGAAACACAATTAGCTGTTCACAGCCACTGTTGCTCAAGAGTTGAGGACCTCCAATATGGCCGCCAGAGGCCATATTGACCAGGTGTGTGACCTGAAAGCCCTCTATTAGTATTTCTTAGTATTTGAGAAATCAAGCAAATACCACCAGAAATCTATTTTGAAGACATCTAAAAAATAAAATCACATCACAGAGCAGTCAGGACCATTGTTCCCAGTACGCTGATAGTTTGGTGACCAGATAATATTTTGTCAGTCATCAGTCATTGCCCCACTTTGTCCCCAGAAACTGGGTTTGGAAGTTTTGGTGGTAAATGATGTTAGATGCAGGGACCTCGCCCTAGCTTTAGTGAACTGACACCCCTCCTCTTGTATAGGTCAGTCCAAAGATCTTATTTCCAATTTCCAGGATCAGAACTGGCTTTGTTGGCACTATTGGCTTTGTCTCAGTTAAGCTGGAAAACGGCAATACTGACTGAAATAAGGCCTCTATTTACATTCAAACTGAAGGTATCCAAAGATTGTATTTGCTCTTGCACCGATCCAAGAGGACAGTACCAGCTCTGGTCAGTGTCAAAGGTGATGCAGTTGTGTGTTAGCGTACGTGTGTGTATGTGTGTGCTTGCAACTGAGGGCGGGAGAGTGAGTGTTACTTTTAAAGCTTTCCCTGATTAGCGAGTTTTTGATTAATCAGCTTTCCCAAGGAGGTCAATCTAGTTCCATGTAAACACGACATGGCTCATTTGCAAAGAAAATGGCGCATTCTGGGCTATGCGATGGTGAGATCTTTGTAAGTGAGTGTGTACAAGCCTCACCGCAGGCCTGGCAGCACGGCACAGTCTGCTGCTAGTGTTTACAGTACATCCTCCTACAGAATGACTATTCCGAACGCAAAAAAATACAAAGTGATGTCTTGATTACAGAACAACACGGACCCGACATGTGGCCCGGATTTACGAGCCGAATTAAACCCTTCGCCTTCACTGGTTTCAATTAGGGTTAGACCAATATAGCTGTTAACCCTAAAAGAATGTCGGATTTTAGTTAGGTAGTTCTGTTAGTTAGGTAGTTTCATGATGGTCTAAATGCTGTTTCAGAGGCTTTTGCACTGTGACAAGAATACAATTCTGGCAGAAACTGAATACATAAAATATGAAATACTTAAAAATTTCAAGATTTTTTTTTTTTTACGATTAGTATTTCATTTTCTGTCACAATTTCATTTCCAGATAGACCTTAGAACACAAACATTTTACATAATGAAACAGAACACATACCATACCCATACCACCCCCCCAAAAAAAAGAACAAAGAGAAGAAAACATAATAAATTATAACAAAAATAATGATATGCATACATACATACATACATACAGTATATATAGACATCAAATAAGCAGCATCAGATTTAAAGATACTGAATGCTTCAGTACAAAAAGAGTGGTGCTGGCCTTCAAAACCCCATCTGGTTGAACCCTAGCTTCAATGTTTGGAAGAAGGGATTTGAAAAAGCCCATGTGTAATCATGAGGGAAAGCTTTGTGGACAATGGATGAGAAAATTAGAAGCTTTCTCTGGTCGCAGGTTGCACTCGTATGCTCCAACACAACCTACTGTTAACACAGTTTGAAGTTCACAAAGTCATATGTCAGGCTGCAGAAGTTCATCTGATGAATCACACTTTTTAGACCGACACTCCCATTCATTCCTATGGGGAATTTCGAGTCCACACAGAATGGAGTATTACTGTTACTGTACTGTGGTAATGTTATCATTGGTGCTGTATATTAACCACAGCAGCAGAGGGCAGTGTGTCCATTTAGTACTCAATTATCCCGGCAGGATGAGTGTAATGAAGGTCTTCTACAAATGTGAAAAAAAGACTAATTTAGCTGTTTTTTTTTAGTTCTTTTTTTAATTCTGACCTTTTTTTTTCTTTTCATAGGAGCCATGCTGACGTGTTTCAGTCTGATTTTGGTGGCCAGGGCTCTGAGGAAGGTCAACAAAATCAAAACCAAATGGTCAGAATACAGAAAAAGAATGAAAAGAAACCAGCAAAATGAACAATTGAGGTCAATGACAATTGAGATTTTTTTCCCACTGTTGGAGTGCCGCTCCTGCCCTAGTCTTCCCTTAGGGGAATTGTTTGACAGGGATTGGGTTGTGGAAGAGCACATTTGATTTTTGATTTTTTGCTTATGGATTGATGTGTAGATCCGTATTGTAAGTCCACAGTAGCAGGTTCATGTTTGGACAAATCCTGCATCGTGGTCCATTAGAGTGAAGCTGAAATTTTGGGAAACAACAATGTAAACACAGTATAAATGAATGATATTTTAAGAAATACAAAGGAATTTATCTAGCAAAATTAGCAGTAAATACGTTCAACGTTGTTTTCAGAAGCGGTCATGAGTCTTAGATCCATGTGGGTAGTAACACTTGCCCAGTAGAAAGGCATTGGTAGAGTGAAATACTATTTTGGCCAGAGCCGGAGGAACTTAAGAGGAGAAGGAAGCCATTAAACCTTAAGATGTCAACTTCACTTTTCTGAAATATTACTAATATTAGAACAACATGGCGTGCTGGAGGTGAAGTGAGTTTATAGAGACAAAGAGATTTTTTTTCTTTCCTTTGCATTTGCGAGCTCGACTTCAGACACGGGCCGCTGGATTTTTTTTTTTTTGGAAGAAATTCACCTTTAAAAGGGACTGACATGCGGAGGTATCGGCTGGAAAACTTCAGCCCTGATAGCAGAGAGGAGACTGTGCAGACTAGTTATTAAATCTCAATCTGCGATCAATTGTTCTCCTATAAATCTTATCTCATTCGACGGCACCTGTTTATGACAAAATTGCATCCTTCAGTTATTATTTGCATTAATTCAGATCCATAACAGGAGCTACTAAATATTTATATTAACATGTATCAAACTTGTATTACATGCATCAAATATTTACACCTAGAGCTAATAATATGGTTGAAATTGATAGACTTTTTAATATAGCAACAACCTTTTCCATCTAAAGATATATAGATCAAAAAATAAAACTCATAGGAAAATATATAAATACCATTTCTCTCAGTGATTCAAACATGCAAGGATGTATTAGAGTTTACACACCTTTTTTTAGGCTGACATTAATTTTTATGAGGAAAATGTATAGTATATATCATAGTAATTTGTATGAAAGTAATTGAGATTGGGGAAAAAAGACAAAATCAGACAAAATCAATGCTTTTCTGAAAGTAAACAAGTAAAAAAAACCTTATGATGATAAGACTGGAGGTCAGAGTTTACCCACATTTTAATTTAACACTGCATCACTGTATATAACACAGCTACATACCACTATATTATGGTATGTAGCTATGTAGTAAGTATGATTCTTTAGTTCTTTAGTAAAGTGTAGTGTCTGTAAGGCTTAATTTGCTCCTAACTAATCAGAGTAAAGCAGCAGCTGATCGGTGGAACAGGACGACTCGGTGCTGTTGGATCCATCTGATAGCGTTGAGCCCCGGTTCACTCAGACTGTCCTCCGCTTTTCTTCTATCACAGAGCAACAGGCTTCATTTCAAATTAAGTGCGAAATAATCAGTGGAAACCGTGTTCGAGGCTCCGCAGTAAAAAAGCGCCACAACAAAGGGGAAAGACGAACCAGAGTTAGCTTTTCATTACTATTCTTCATTTGGAAAGATGACATTTGAAAAGTCATTAAAAAGGAGCGCAGAGCCATAAAAGAGCACACTTTATAACCAAACCATGTATAAAACAAAAACCAACAAGCCCACAATAAACTTCATAAAGCGTACAGGCGCTGCTGAAATCTTATTCCAATGAAAAACTACAAAAACTTCAATAGCAGAAAGTTAAAAATGTAATATCTAACAGGCATAAAGAAATCACTTCATACATTTTTATTGATATTCATATGTTCTTTAATTGTACTCTACAACTTTATTAGAATATCAAATATAACATTTATGTATTTTTCCAAAATTACTTGGCAAAAATATTCCTTATTTAATTTTGACAATGTTGCTTATATTAATAATTGTATTTAGGGCATTATTAACGGATAGGATATGCTCAGCTCAGCTCAGCATACAAAGTAGGGTTAGACTGATATATGAGGCCAATATTGGCCTTTTATTAAATATCAGATATCATCCACATCTGATATGATGGAGGTTCTTCCCTGATACAGCTACAGAAAAACAGTCCTCAAAACCTGACATGATATTTAAATTTCTTTTTCACATTTTATTTATTAATTAAAACATTTAATAATGTTTTTTTGTAAATGAATTATTAATTATTAATTATAAAGGCAGTTTCCCTGCCTTAAAGAACTGCTAACCCTATTTCAGTGGAGAGTTTTAGTGTCCCATGATGGTCTAAATGCTGTTTCAGAGGCTTTTCCACCCTGACAAGAACACAATTCTGGGGGAAACACTGAATCCGTGTATGTTTTGGGATTTTTTTGGCATCAAAATGGAAAACCAATAAAAATAAAAGTAAGCGGCTTCACTAAATATCCGTACCGGCCTTCAAACACCTATATTGGTCAAGGCCGTACTACGCTGTAAACCTGACAATTTCTTTTTTTAAATCCCATAAATACACAGCAGCACACACCAACACCCGCCTCCTAATGACTGTAGTGTGAAGTAACTCACCTGTGGAAAACGTCTTCCCCCCCGCGAGAGCCGTCAAATTAGTGGCGGGGATATTATTGGAGCCTTGAGGGGGGGGGCTGTGCTGACACGGAGCGAGGAGGAGGAAGAACGCATCCCCCCCCCCCCAACCCACCCCCCCTCACCCGAAAGCCCCCCCCCCCCCCCCCCCCCCCCCAACCCCCTCACCCCCAAACCCCCCCCCCCCCTCCCGGCCCCCCCCCCCGGCCGCGCCACGGGCCCGGCCCTGCTCCAAAAACGAAACCATATGAGCATTAATACGCGCCGTGGGGGCCCCCCTCGCTGAAGGATTACTTTACAGAGCTACTAATTATCCTAATTTGTTAGGTAAACACAGTGTTTTTGCTGCGGGACCTTTAAAACCCGGGACCACCGGATGTGGTGCTGCGCCTGTACGGGACCGGCGGAGCCCCCCTAACACATCCCCCCTCCGCTTGCTTTTCTGGTGGTCTGTTAAAGCAATTTCCATCAAAATGAATCTAATTTCCTCCCTCCTTTGCCCCGGCTTCATATGTGCGGTTTATTCGCCGCTGTGTCGCCTACAGGTTTAAAAGCACTTAAAAGTCTCGACATCTTCGCGGAATAAAAGGCTCCTGAAGTTCTTTGACATGTGAGACGGAGGGGGAAACAAATCAAAAGGTAGATGCTGAGAGACGAGTAACATCCTCATTCAGCTTCATTATCTGAATCTGAACTGTCAGTAAGTGTCTTGATTAAACGAACCCCACTTCTTTAAACGCCGCTAACCAAAGGAGCTTTAAAAGTAGGGACACAAACCGAGACTGACAGGCCGCTGGAATGACTTTTTATATTTATTTTTTACATGGAAACAAGCATTTGATCCAATTGTTCGTCGCTCTTAATTTACCCATATTCCTCATATTTCCACCACAACTAAGTCACTGCCCTCGAATGGCACTGAGGTTGGAATATTCTTCGCTCTCGATACTAAAGGCTTCTCCTCCAAATTCAAACATTTCACCCTAAAACACACGAGCCAAATGAATCACTTTACCCAAAATAACCCTCGTCGCAGTGAAATTATTTTTTTTCTCGTTCTATTGCATGCTATTGTTAGTTTCCGTTATTAGTTTTTAACACTCTGCTTATACTTTATAAAGGCAATAGCTAAAGGGAAATATGAAAACTGGCCCACCATGCTATGCTGGGCTGAAATTATGACTTGAAATTGTGGACTTTGAAACTGCTGTGACTCATGTTCAGCTTTTGAAATCATAAAGGGAGTTTTTTGTGGTGAAGATTGTGGAGAGCAAAAATATATTTTTATTATTAAAAGTATAGAGGTGATCCTGTGATACCTTTTAATTTCCCAATGTGTTTGATTAGACCGATATATCAGCGTGCCGATATATGGGGCTGAAATTTGGCCTCATAATAAAAATCTGATCTGATCTCCAGTCAGTGTCGTCCACCTCTGATATTGAGTTTGATTGATTACATATCTACTGTAGAATCACTCAATACTCCAGTATGGGAAGCCCTTTGCCTGAATTGATTCTAATGAGACATTTAGATCAGATTCCACACAAGTATTCATCAATGTTTAATTATTATCCGAGAGTTTTAGTGTCCCATGATGGTCTAAATGCTGTTTCAGAGGCTTTTCCACCCTGACAAGAATACAATTCTGGGGGAAAACACGGAATCCTTAGAATCTTTTGTCATGAAAACGGCAAATTTTTAAGATAGTCAATGTCGGCACGAAATATCGGCTTCAGTCTACTTCATGCAACCATTTCAGGGTACATCATATCGTATTGTTACTCAGGCGTGAGCAGCATAAAGAGAACATGACGAGACAGTTCCTCAGAGTCTCCATATCCAAAAGTCGACAGCTGACGCAACACAGTTCTTAGAAAAGTTCCAGCGGGGGTCGAATAGCTCAGGTCCAAAATAAATTGCCCACTTTTTCTGAGGCAAGGCTATAGGAATGGTTCAGATTTATTGTGCGTTGCATTTTGGAGGACGATCGCATGCATGTGGTCAGTAGCAGTGAGCCAGTGACCCAGCCTACCTCTCAGGTTACGCCCTATATATAACATCCCCCCTCTGCCTCCTCCCTCCCTCCCTCCCTCCCTCCCTCCCTCCCTCTCCAACACAACTTCCCTGGAAGCTCCTTCTCCCTCCACACTGGTCCTGGCTCTCTCTCCCGCTGTCATCCGAGATCCTCCTCAGCCTCTCACTGTTTACCCCGCCGTCCGCCTGGCAACCGTCTGCATGCTCGGGATTACCGGAGGCCCTTCCTTTCAACGCTGCCATCTCTCCTACTCCTTCAGCCTCTCTCTCTGGGAAATAAGGGGGGTCCCGAGGTCTGAACCGAGAGGAGAGCCGGTACTCGGGCTGCCCACATCCTCCGCTCCTTCTCTTCACTCGCTCTGGTGCTTGTTTGGGGAGCTTGGGTTGAATTCAGCGCGCTCGGGGGGGCGAGGGGGGTTCGGAGGGCGATGGATCACTCTCTGTTCGGCTGCCTGCGCAGCCCTCATGCCCCGCCGCAGGGCCTGCACCCTGCCTTCACCCAGTCGCCGCTGACCCTGCACGGCCGCAGCGACCACGTCTCCTACCCGGACCTAGCGGGTGCCTCGCCGCCCTGCGGCTACCCCGGTGAGGACGGGGCATACCGAGGCCACCCGGTTCATCAGCAGCAGCAGCAGCAGCACCACCCGCTCCACCCGCAGCACCCGCCCGGCTGGCCTGTCCCGCCGCCGCTGCCCTCGGCCAACGTCCGGCACGGCCTATGCCTGCCGCACGCCGAGGCCGCGGCGCCGGAACTGTGCTCGGGGGGGCCCAGCCTTGGGCTGGGCGGCGGTGACCCGGCCGGGACGTCCTGCGTGGCCGGGGAGTACGGCCGGCATGCGCTCTCCCCGGACGAGCCGGACAGGAGGAACAGTAAGGGCAAGAGTGACAGCTCAGGTAAGACGAGGACTTATGGGACGCTCCTATCGTCAGCGTTAAGTCTAAGAGTGTAAAAATCAACGCTACGCCACTGTTTCCTTCAGTCCACACCATCAGACTTCATGTAACACTTTAGATAGTTTTATTTAACGCTTTTTTGAACAGCTGCTCCAGAGCCAGATCAGCTCTATGACTGGACAAACAAATCTCCAATCAACACTGTCAACTCCAAATAATTGTCACTAAAAATTTGCGTAAAGAGTCCAGCAGCTTTGCTTTGAAGCTTTAAGCCTCAACAGTGTAGGTTTTTTTCTACAGTGCTGTCAACTTCATTTTCTCTGCCCTGTGAAGCTATTCATCTTTCCACAGTGTCCACCTCAACCAGATTTCGTGCCAATTAGCCCGTCCTATATATACTTAGAGAAACACACAGATAATTCCACACTATTCCACTTTAAATGCTTGGAAGGTTTTTGCCGGAGCTTTTTGCCGTTGAGTTCAATAAACGTTGTCGAGTGTTTCCGACCTCAGTGGGGTTTTACAGCACCACAGCACCGACTTCGACAGCAGCTGCAGTCAAAACAACCCAAACAACGGTCATATGCCACATTCAGACAAGTATTGTTCTGATCTTTTTGAAACTGTTTATGGTGATACTGATGATAAAGTTTAAAAGTTTAAAAACTTTTTAAAAGCTGCAGAAGAAAAGTTGCAACAGCCTTAGTTGAAAAATTTAAAACAATTGTGTGCTGGATAAGAAATTACTGAGTGTTTCTACAGTATTACTAAAGTCATAACAAAATTCAATATATTAGTTTTTATCAAGACTTTTGAAGGCAGAACTAAATCTGACTAATTCCCTTCCATTGTAAACATCAGCTGTGCTTGACATAAGGGACATCATTGCAAAATTAAAAAAAAAAACACAAAACAAAACAAAAAAGATAAAAAAATAAATAAACAAATAAATACAAGGCTTTTAGACATTACCATAGTCTTCTTACTATCTTTGACAATTTCTTCATGTTTGATTGTTGATTGTTTTAGCATCTATGTCAATGTTGTGATATTTTGAAAGCTGAATCCATTTTCAGCTCTTCAAATTTAGGGTTAGATGATGATCAGGATATTGATTTATCTCTGTAATCATTTATAATAAAGAGAAAAGACATAATAGGGCCAAATCAATGTTCAGTTGATAAAGGTGTAATTTGAAGTGACATTTTCCCAGAAGGCATTAACAGCATACAGGAGCCTTATTGGGCACTGCTGCACTCAAAACCAGCTCTTTTCTTTCAGACAGAAAAATAATAACACAGCACACATATAGGTACAGAACATCAATGGAAATAAGTGTTGATTATTAATTATTTGGAGTTGACAGTGTTGACTGGAGAGTTGTTTGTCCAGTCATAGAGCTGATAAACTAAAGTGTTAAATGAACTCTGATGGTGTGGACTGATGGAAACACTGTTGATTTTTACGCTCAGAGTTAAATGAACACTGACCGTTTTGCTTTGTTCTGTCTGAACTGGATGAGCAGAAACTGGAGTTACAGTGTTTCATGTTGCTCTGTAACTGGAACAAAACAAAAGGATATGTACTGAGGTTTGGGACTCACTGGTGAAACAGCAGTAAAAAAAAAAAAAAAAAAAAAAAAAAAAATATATATATATATATATAAAAGGTATAAAGGTCGACTTCCCTGAGAGTTAAAGGTCTATATCTGCACAACACAACACACTCTTCACGCAAACGGTTAAAGGTCAAGCACGATTCTCTCTATCCAAAAGGTTCTGCATCGTTCAGACTCGCCACCGCTTCGGCGCGGGCGCCAAGTCGGGAACTTTCCGATTCCCCCCAAGTCGCCAGGAGAGAGAGAGAGAGGGAGAGAGAGAGAGCTTTGACTGACAGATTGAACACTTCAAAAAAGGATACGCTAAAAGCTGCCAACGGCCTAAACCCCAATCCAATTTCCTAACTCCAACTTCATCGGCACTTACAGAAGCCGCAACGTTTTTATTATAGATTTTTTTCTGGACTTTAAAAAAAAAAGGGGGATCCGGTGATGATGAAATATACATTGGCCGCTTGAATATACAGTAGAGCAGCAACTGTGTGAATGAAGAAGCTGAGAAACTAGTAGCATATTTAGTAGCGTATGATAAGGCCGAGTCACGACTTTTGATGTTTAAAACAGACTAAAACATTAGAAAAGTGAATGAAAAGAGAAATCCACTGTAAATTAAAGTAAAGGTTGAACGCTTTTGGGTCATTATTATAACTCATAACTTGACAACAGGACCATATGATCCATAAAACCCGGATCTGGCCGGTGTCTTCATGTAATAGTGAATTGCCCGTGGCACAGTGTCTCTTTCCTGGCACACAGCGATTTGTCAGCACATCCCACATTTACTCAACTAATGAAATGTCAGCCGGATTTATGCGCCGTGGACCGGTGTTGAAATTATTATTCAAGCTTTTCTCGCGATGAGGTATTATTTTCAAAATGCGCGCTGACCACAAATACCTTAAAAAAAGATTCTTGAAATAGGCTTGTAGGGGAAAATGTGATTTCAGCCTTAAAGCACGAACAATCTGGGGAAAGATTAGTGTCTATAGAATTGGAATAAAAAAAATAGTTTGGCCTGAAGTCCTATTCCAGATAACTTGGAGGACACAGCAAATAGTTTTTCCTGTTACTCTTATTCTTCTTACTCTGAGTCACTGTAAAGATGCAGTGTGATGATGCACATTTCACATTTTCCTTGGAAGAGGCTTCAAAGTTTTGGTCTGAATTGTAGGTGGTAAAAGAAGAACAGAGGCAAAATTCAGCTTGAAGAGAAAATAAGATCAACTTTAAAACCGATTCAGTCGTTTTAAACAGTTGAGCTTAAGTCATGCAAATTTGCCCCATGAGAGCACTCATTCTAAACAATATGAAATTCTCAGTTGTAGTATCTGACCAGTGTGGCTAAATAATCTCAGTTTTCATTGTGTGTAAAATATATATTGAATGGAGCCGTTCCAGTTTATAGTCCAGTTCTGGGAACAAACTCCCCACCAACATCCCATAATAAAAATCTGATTGGCACTCCTAATTGTTTTGCTTTCATTCTATTTTGCTTTCAGATGGGCCCCTGCAGTTTATCAAACACCCCCCGATTTTTTCAACCCTTTTTTTTTTCTCTCGCCTTCCTTTTTTTCTGAGACTCAAACTGTGGCTGGAAAATGTTCTGTTTTTCATTTCAGAGTCCCAAGACGGGAGCTATAAGTCAGACATGAACAGCAAGCCCAGGAAGGAGCGCACAGCCTTCACCAAGGAGCAGATCCGGGAACTGGAGTCCGAGTTCGCACACCACAACTATCTGACCCGGCTGAGGCGCTACGAGATAGCGGTCAACCTCGACCTTACAGAGCGACAAGTACGTTACCTGCTGGATGACTGTCAATTATTGTGAATCAGAGAAACAGGAGAACCACGATTAAATAGATATCAAACCTATCAGGTATGTTCTCCAATGAATGTGATTAATTACATTTAAAGGGGCATTAAGTAATCTCTGACTTTTATTGACTTCTATCAGTGACCAAGGAAGTCCAACAATATTATAAATATAATAAATAATATATAATAAAGTCAATTTCACAACAGAGTACAACAGTAAGCTGGCTAATTAGAGCAGAGATCCAATAGAATCCTCCAGTGAAGAGTTAATAAATCACCTGCAGGACCATGGCTACTATGGGAATCAAACCTGCAACTTTTTTATTACAGGCCGGTCTCTGTAACCCCTAGGCCAGCGGTTCTCAACGTGGGGTCCGGGGACCACCGGGGGTCCTTGAGGGGGTTCCAGGGGGTCCCTAGCAAATTGATGAATTGTTGAACTTCAGCATTATATCATTTTCAAGAAGTGAACACAATTAGAGAATGTAGAAGAATGACTGTTTTGATCATAGTTTCACTGTTATCTCTCCACCTACAATACAGATAGTCATGGAATTCTGGACAAAATCATATCTAACAATAAAAATATTCTCAGATTTTGGGTCACTGCCCTAGGCCAGCATGCATGAAAGCTTTTTGAAGCTGCCTTTGTCTTTTGATGTGTTTTTAAAAGCTCTAAAGGGAGCACTGCTGCCCGCTTAATACAGTAATAATTGCTCACATCCACATTCACTAAGAGAATCCTACAGCTGTAATGACTTGGGCTCGCATCACCGCGGATGACGGCAGTCGGTCAATATATGGCTCCCATTAAAAACCCGTCCGGGGCTTCGCCGTTGAAAAAAGCCCTCAGTGTTTTGACATTAGCAAACGGTCCGACATGTCACACTAATGCTCTGAGGCTAATCGATTCCAAACTGCCGAGACTCTTTGAAACATCAGCGCCGCCGGTTCTCTCGGTGTCTGTGAAGTGACTTTCTGATGGTACGTGTCAGAGTCCAGATGTTTCTCTTGATCCTCACAAAGAAACAGTTGTGTGTGGACACCAGCACACCCTGCCCGCCGCTCGCTTTCAGGGTTAAAAGTGTTTGGAAACAGTTAGACTAAGTGTGAAGATGACGGCTTTGAGGTATATCTGCAAAGTAGAATAAATTCGGTGTATACTTGTTGCTTGTAGTGCAAACTTTTTGAGTATTAATGCTCGATTTATGGCTAAATCATGATCCTGAACACTGTATCACATTCTGTAATCAGTGTTATATATCTGATGGTAATTACTCCGCTATTATATAGTCAACCCAATTGTATCCAAGCAATTAAAGCTGCACTAGGCAACTTAGAATGTTGGTGGCAACAAATAGCAGCGAGAGGTGACTGAATTTTGAGGACTTCATTACCCAGAAATCCTGTAAGGTGATGTCAGTAAACTACACCTCATGCTGATCTGTGATGCTTTATAATCAATGGATACCAAAGGGACAAGAGAGGCAAAAGATCTAACAAGATCTCAGAATTTAATATGGGCAATATAATATGGGTGTGAATCTGTCTCAATTAGTGGGGATGAGACGCTCTTTCTCCGTTGCAGCCCCACTTTGTGATTTCGGCTGATAAGACAGGTGTAATTTGACATAATCTTGCCTCGTGCAGCTTTAAATTGTCCCGTATTTGTCTGTGCATAGGGTTGAGGAGAGTCAAACCATTTGTAGCTGCACTCTTGTCCAAGAACAACCCCGCAAACTCAGCACACCCACAGTTGCTCTCGGAGATCTGTTGGCTCGACCCGATCGGAGCGTCTTGGCTCGGGCGACGGCCAGGCCAACCCACCCAGGATTTCGGTCTTCCTGCCTGGGGCCCGGTCCCTCACCACTCCCCCTCACATTGGCCGCCTCTCCCCAAATGTTCCCAATACTCGTCCAATAAATCTGTGTTTGTGGGGGTTGATCCTGGATCCTCAGGCACTTTAACATCTTTACTATTGTCTTACAGCTTCTGCCTCCCGCTGTTTACTACTGTACAGCTTTAGTCGTGACCGTATTTGGTTTTCCCTTCAAGGGCATGGATAATGTAGCTGTAGGGTTATATATCCTGTTCATTACCAAACCTTTAAAGTGGTAATCGCATTTTTTTTTTTCAATTTTGTCTGCAACTTTGGTGCTAAGCCTCATTGCTGTGGTGTTTTTTTAATTTAGTCTCCATCTTTGTTGCTCAGCGCTCATTGCTGTGGTTTCTGCACTGCTCTTCCCAGAGATCACCTGTCAATCAAACAGTGTGTCCAGTACTGTGACGTCTGTTTCCTTGGATTTTCTGTTGATGCAGTTTGAGTTTCTCTTTTCTTTGTCTGTTATGGTGGCTATCACTGCTCATACTAACTACCCAGTTCTTCTTCTAGTTATTCAAACAAACTGGAAATGTAAAACTTACTGTGCGGAGCTACCAGACTCCGGGTGTTTAGAACAGCAAATGGAAAAGCATTCATGAACTGGATATAGGTTGAATCACTATTGGGTTATATCAATCAGCCATAGAGAGTAACAAAACAGACATTTATTTAAATGAAAGTGTTGTGGATTATTACTTTAAAGGTGCAATAAGTAGACTTTTCTTGCCTCATATCACAAAATGACCATAATATAACTGTGGTGGGTTGATAAGGTTGTTCAATACCAATGACTCACTTTGCCAGGTGCTGAGATTTCTGGCTTTCAACACTCAGTTTCTGGTCTGTACTCTGTTTTGGAACAAAAACTCCCCAACTCCACACCCCTTGGAGTTTCAAGACGCACACACACACACACACACACACACACACACACACACATACACACACCTTCTGGCATTTTCTACTGCTCAACAATGGTGACTGGTGTCACAAGACATTGCGTTCTCACGCTTAAAGAGCAATCAACAAAGCAGTAATATCATTACAGTATTTAGCATGGTGATATTTACGTTTCTGTTGGATCTCTGCTCTAATTAGCTAGCTTACTCCTCTATTGGGAAAATGTGTTTATTATTTATGATGTTGATGTTGTTGATGTTGTTGTAATTCCTACTGCTCAACAACAGAGGTCAACATAACCTGGATCGTCATGGATTACTTAATGCCCCTTTAAATCAATGTGTACGTATGTAACAGCATATATGGCTGTTTTAGTCATACGAAGTGGTTAGCACTAAGCCGTTTAAGAGAAAAAGAGCCGCACATACGAGTGTTTACTCTGTAAACTTAACTCCCAGTGTTTGAGTGGCAGGCCACTATGCAGCCTACTTAAAATAAATCCTACGGGATAAGGGCAGTGTGAGAAGGCAAGTTGCCCCAGGGATGGACAGGAGGGGCTTAGGAGATGTGGGTAGCGTGTGTGAGTGTGTGTGTGTGTTAATGGGTGTATGGGCAAGTGGGAGGGGATGGTGGTGGATCTACAGGGAATGAACGGCGAGAGGGTAAGAGGCAGTGGGGGATGGAAAGGGACGGACCTGGGGGAGACAGCGGGGCGAGCTCATTGGTCCAGACGGGATGGGCCCGTTTTAGGCAGCAGCTTAATCATCACTGTGGGAGACGCAAATA
This sequence comes from Centroberyx gerrardi, assembly GCF_048128805.1. Classification (NCBI taxonomy): domain Eukaryota; kingdom Metazoa; phylum Chordata; class Actinopteri; order Beryciformes; family Berycidae; genus Centroberyx; species Centroberyx gerrardi. Next base: position 2,851,904 of record NC_136015.1, read on the forward strand.
CTAAACAAGTATGTCGAGTCAGGGAAAGGAGGCAGCGGGGCGAGCCAGCAGGCCGCTGTGACTCATGCATCAGCACATACCTGGCCATGTGGAAATAAGACGCTCTGATACTAACCCCGACGCCACGCCAGCCGTCTAATCAGTGGCTCGCACCGTTATACTCACACCCAAAGGGCAAAAAACCACCCAAGACGTCCAGCACACTCCTGTCTCTATGCGTGGGCGTAGGCTGCATTATTGTATTATTACTCGCTGTGTTTTTAGAAGCACAGTTGCGTTTTACTGAAGAAAAAATGGAGCCCTTCCCCTTTAAGAAAGTCTGGACTGAGCTCACATATTCTAAATATTGTGGAAAAAACATTTAGGCAAAGAAAAAAAATCAGGGATTCAGTTGAGAAATGTCTTTCTGTATTTCACATTGATCAATAATTCTCCTCATTTGCTCTCATACCTGCACACTTTTCCTATGTAAACTGGAATCTGTTGTTTCAACCTTGCTGCTGAAGTGAGGGCATGTTGCATTCAGGCTACCACCATGCCCATAGTACCTCAGTGTGAGGCTGCAACACTCTGAATGGTAATGATTTCATGCTGTATTCAGGAAGAGCTGAGGTGTCACTGGGAGTTGATTTGAACAGGAAAGTAGAGGAAATCTGTTTCACCGAGCCTGTAAATCACTCAGGCACACTGATAGCGAAGAGTTCACACGAACAAATTCAGGATGCGGGGCTTCTTGATGCCGAGATATTTCCCTGACGGACGCGTTCACAATGGCATCAGCTTACCTCGCCTCTCCCACTCCGTCTTTACTTTGGCAGAATTAGAGGGGCTGTAAGGCTAGAAGCTTGGATTTGATTTGTATTCATACATTATGTTGACTGTAACTTAGCCTGCGCTGCTAGCCTCGCTCAAGTCTAATCTTAGTTGAGTTGTCATGCAACTGGCTGTGGTTTACCTTCCTGTTATCAGCGGAGCTTTATGCACAGATCAAAGCAACACAGACTTTAATTACAAACCCTTTTCTAATTTTGTCCCTTGTGTACTGTCTCACCCAGCTGAGAGTCTTTGCTCTGATGCTGGAGAGCCAGTCGAATCCACAGCAAAATACTAGTGTACTTTCATCTGAATTAACTGCATTGTAGAAGATGGGGAACAAAGAAAAACATAACCATCATGTCTGACCGTTGCCTTACATCTCCCCTCAGGTGAAGGTGTGGTTCCAGAACAGGAGGATGAAGTGGAAGCGGGTGAAGGGTGGCCAGCAGGGGGCGGTGGCGCGGGAGAAAGAACTGACGAACGTGAAAAAGGGGACGCTACTGCCGTCCGAGTTTTCGGGCATGGCGGGACTGCAGCGCTCTGCCGGCTCGCCGGCGAACGACGAGGACAGCCACGACAGCGACCAGAGCTCCCAGCATCCTCACCTATGACCTCCCACCTCCCTCCTCCTCCTCCTCTTCCTTACTTCTCAGGAATCGGCTTTCCTGCTGAGGAAGGATGATGAACATTGTTGTGAGCAAAGCCTCCCAACAGCGGGATAAAAATCAGACTTGGTGAACATTCCAGAGACGCTCCGCATTGATTAAAACGGCTTCGATTTTGCACTGTTGAGGATTTGCTTTGATCAAATTCTACTGTATTTTATTGAGCATTGAATACAAAAATGTAATGTTCTATTTCACACAGGCTTCGCCCTCTAACGAGTCAATAGAGCCCCGTTAGAGGGCTCCGCCTGTGTGAAATAGAACGATAGTTACGGATTGTAACTCTAGTTCTATGCATAACAATGTGTACAATGCGTAACTATCGGTGTGTGTACAATGAACTGTGGATTTCAATAATTTATATTAAAAGGGTATCAAGAGTGTAGCCATCTTAAACCCTCATGTCTCTAATTATGTTTTACATTATAACATACTGTAACTGGTAAACATCTCTCTGTTTATCCTCTCGTTTTGCGTCTTGCTCCCTCTTAAAAAGTTTACACGCTTTATAATGGCAAAACTGGATTTCCGAAGTAAATAAATCCGAAAAATCTAAATCATTTTATGTCTTTTTTTTTTTTTTTTTGCAATTCTTTGACCACGTAATCTCTCTGTAACTGCATACTTCACTGAGAAAATGTTCTGCTGATGTAATTGAAACTGATTTTAAGTTTTTTTTTTTTGCTTTGTCGTCTGTGTGAGTGCGCATTCTAATTCACGGAGTGGCGTTTTGGCCCGGAGAGCCGCAGCCTCTTTTACACCGGCAGCTGGGGATTCAATCGCTGCTCGACTTTGGGCTTCAGCTGGCTTGTGGCTTTCCAGACGCATCTGAGAGTGGATTTGTGGTCAAGCTCCATACCCGCCGCTTTCTCTCTGTGCATGCATTTGATTATTGTGTGACATTGTCTGATCTAAGCGGTACACAACAATGAAAATGTGGGAATGAAAAGAGAAATGGATGGGGAAAACTGGATTCATGAGAGCTCTTTGTCTGGATGGATGGATGACAGCGCTCCCTTGATGAATTTCACCTGCCAGAAGCAACCACTAAACAGATGCAAGAGGAATACACACACACACACATACACACACGCACACACACACACACACTGAGGCCACAAACAAATGCAAACAGAACATTACAAAACAAACTCATAAACAGACATGCCTTGAATGTGTTTTTTGATCTACATGGTTTCTTCATTATTATTTATGAAAAAAAAACAAAATTATGAAAAAAAAAAAAAAATCTCAGAAGAAATGATTTGTAAGCCAAACTTTCTTTGACCAGTTATTAATCATTTGAAAAAAGGCTATGACAACCACTGATCCTTGAACAATTGCACTATTAGAGGAGAGTGGCTCTACACAACATGAATTCATAAACATAATTCAGTAGAGCTTTCATGATGAAAACGGAGTCTGGGTGGATTTGTACTGATGGAAAATCCCATTACTTAACATCAAAACAATCAAACTAGGGCTTTTTAACTGGACTGAATCTATCTTGTAAATTTGTAAGATTTGTTTACTCTGTTTATTGCTTACTCTAGGATTTTGATATGAATGGCCAAAAGGTATGCAAGGTGCTGTGGTTGGTTAATGTACACCCCAACTGTATGTACTCCACCTACGCTAGTTTGAATGCTAATGCTATCCTCTCATTTCTTTCCCATCCATCTCCACCATTCTATTTAAAACTAAACTATTCCAGGAGGACAAACTGCTCCATCTCTTGTAGGAAAGGCTGTATGGCAAATGTTTAACTTCAAGTTAACTATGTATTTCTCTTTGGTCACCTGAGAGGCTCACTTTACATAAAGGTACTTACAATGACAAATCCATCTATCACATATTTCATCGTAGAGACCTTGATCTTAGGGTATCTGCTCTGAGCTTGAGAGGTCAGGGGTTCAGTCAGGGGTCCACAAGACTATCTGTGGCAAGGCCAATTCTGTGGAGGGAACTTAGAACAAAATGAGGAAGAGGAGGATACATTATCAAGGTAATGTCTCTTCCATAATCTGAGGCATCTGGGCTAAATATTTCAAATAAAAACAACAAACTAGAAAGATGGCACAAGTAGAGCACATACCTCCGCCAACGCCAGCAAATGTCAAGATACGCCATTTGCACATGTGGGATTGACCAAATTACACTTTTGTTAATTCTTTCTATACTGTATATTTGGCAAAGAAAGCGCATTAAACTTCAACTTTTAAATGTGACACATTTTCAAACGAGCAGCAGTTGTAGAGCAGCAGTTTCAGATGGTGCACACAGACTTCGGCAGCAGTTCACCACCAACCTTTCCACAAAGTTTCATGGTGTTGCGTGAATCCATTCGGAAGTTCCATGCCTTTTTCTGAGAAACCATGCCCCCTGCCACACCCCCCTTTGGACAATCAGTGTGAAAAGTTCTTCCTTGCCCCATGAGCAACCTTTCCACAAAGTTTCACGCAAATCCGTTCATAACTTTTGGTGTTATTCTGCTGACAGACAGACAGACGGAATGGCGCGAAAACGTAACCTCTTTACAGTCAAAATCATTAATGTGCCTTGGGGACATTGGGTAATTTTGTCTCCATCTTTGGTGCTCAGCGCTCATTGCTGCGGTGTTTCTGCACAAACCACAATCAAACAGTGTGTCCAGTACTGTGACGTCAAGAAACCACATACTTCCTTCAAAAGACTGTTACCATTTTAATTTGGGAGTTTTTAAACTCTTAAAGGTGCTATCAAGCACTTAATTTATTGGAGGGATGAAACCTCACATCATGTTTTAAAACACTTTATGATGAGTCAATACCACATTCAGCATAATGAGTTGACAGCAACATTGGGGTTTTAATTCCCTTCAGTTGCCACTATATTTTGGGTTTCAGGACACTTTCTTTTTACAGTGTAAGAAACTGTGCGGAGGAAGAAATTGGCTAGCTATTACAGATGAGGAGGACTAATTATCGTCCTGCCATAATATATTTAATTGATTTAAATGATGATCCAGTTTTCTGTTTGCACTGAGCGGAGGATACAAAGCCTGGTGTGGTGGAATGCATCTGGCCTGTGTAACTTTTGATCTTGGATGAACCTTCTACCTTGACCCCTCGGGGACCAGCTTTCCTTTAGCAGGAAGGGTAATGTTGTCATTACAACATGCCATGCCAAGATCAACACAGCCAACTAAAGACTTTTCCACATTGGATTTGACTGTCTGCTTTGTTTTTCCCAACAAAATGATTTAGTATGATTTTCGGTATGGCGTTGGTGTTGATAGATGGCGCACACTGAAGTACGATACCCCGAACTATTGCGAATATTGTGATTACACTTGTCGAGTCCAAGTTGTGAGGGAAAGAAACTGTATCTTCAGTGACTTTCACCAGAGCAGAAAATGAAACAGATACCGAAATCTTTCTGTTTTCAACCTGAGTCTCAGTTTTTCCTCAGTGACTCAGTTGCTTTGAGAATAACACTGACCATGGATGTGCCTGCATTGGATTTCTCACAGCTTTTACAGACACTTTGGGACGTTTCCAGGACATGGTTCATCTGGGAAAGATTGAAAATGGCCATCTGTGAATAATCTACAACTGCTACATGTTTATTCAAATAATTAGCATAACTGGAAGATCAACAATGCTAAAATCTTTTAAGGCCACCGACGGATCTTATTCAGTTTTAGTGGGATGTAATATGGGGGAATAAAAATGAATCAAAATACAATCTGCCATATAAACTGAGAGAGTGCAGTCTCAGAGTCAAAAGGTCATAAAGATGTTGGCAAACTGCGTTTGTATTACTATTTCACAGGAATGATCGAATTTGTGTAATAATGTGATGGTAACCTTAAGTCTAATGCCATGATATGACAGTGGAAAAGTAGGATTTGGGGCCAAGGAATTTTCTTGTGCTCAGGAAGTTGTTCAGAATCTGAAGATTATGGCTGGATGAGATTGAATGACGAAATGCAGGAAACCACAAGCCCTCCAATAAACTGGCAGGGGACCATGACTGACAGCTGTTTTACCCATTTAGAGCTTTATTTATTGGCATAAGAGCCACTTTTACTATTTGTGGTATGAGGGAATTGCCTGCCTGGACCAAGAATTTAAGGTGCACAAGCAAAATGTGACTTGCGACACCTGGAGTGATCAAGTATTGCGACACACACATATTATACTGAACAAACACAGAGAGCATTCTTCATATATCAGTGTGGCTCTCAATGTCTCATCACCTAAACTTACATAATGCAGCTCTGATCTCTGGTCACTGAACCTATTAATCCTTCTGCCTTAGTCATATTTATTGATGTCTGTATTTTCTTAAAGCACTGTCCAAGTTGGAGCGCTCTCAGAAAATGCAGCTAGCCCATATCATTGATTCCAGACCAAAGCAAAGGGAGTAGTAAATATATTTAGTATGTCCACACATTTTTGTTCTTACTGAAAACCGCTGTTCACAGCTCTCATCCTTTGAAGGAAAACACAAACATCTGCGCAGCAAATGCTGTCGTTCTCCGATAATGACTTGAGCCCAAAACTTGTAGACACAATTTGAAAGTACATTATTCTACAAATTTGCCAGCAGGAACTTGACAGTATTTTGAGTTTGAATGGTTTCGCAAAATGTAATATGTTCCTTTGATGTGTGGTTGAAGATTTGGATTTCAAAATACACCCATCTTCTCGGCCTAAATCAGCAAGTGGGGCTGCAACAGAGAACAGTGTCCCATCTCCACTAATTAAGAAAATAAATTCTGGTGTCACTGGTGGGAAAACTTCTCCACACAGGAATCCAAACTGAAGAGTGAAATCCAAAAGTGTTGTCATGGGTGTCTGTGCACCATTTTAGCATTTAAATACAGGACCTTCGGCCAGTTCTAAAACATATTTGAAAACTCTATTGAACTATGAACAGTAAGCAGGATGCTAGCTATTGCTGCCCTTCAGTACATGCAGTGACCTGGCATGCTATTGTGGTTTCCCTAGAGGCACTGGGATCCTGTGCGGCCGGTTAGACCCACCTGTAGATTCACTCAATGGCTGCTGTCCTGTTCCACTAGCCTGTCCTATAGGAACCCTCTCTGTATGGCTTAGTGTTTTGAGAAATCATACAGCAGGCAGCAGCTGATTCACTACTGTACACTAATAGAAATGTTGGTCTTACACCTTTTAGGTTAAGTCTGAGTTGACATTTCTAGGAGTAGGGCATTACACTACCTGAAATGTTGTAATACTGCATTATTAGGCATTTGGGTTATTTTGGGTATGTCAGTGATATAGTGTGCTAACCACAATGCTGTAACTTTGACCACTAGAGACTTTGGTTATAGTTAATTTCTTCATTTAATCCCTAGGTGAGCAGATGCAGCTACTGTCAACTTTACTGTCAACAATGAGATGCATTGAAGAGACCTAGCCAATCATCTGGACATTATAGAGGGAGGACTGTGGAACCAGAGAAATGTTCATCTTAATAAGTGTATCAGTCTTTATTTTAGTTTTTTCAATTTATTTTTTCAATTTCAACCTCATTATTTCCCTAAAATGAAAGTCAGCAGGCTCAGATATTGTCTCTCTTCTCTCTATTGTTGTCTTTTTTTTCTTTATTATCTTGAAACAAATGAGATGACAAGTCTCACAGCTCTGTAAGATTTAAGGATAATGGGTTTAAGGTTAAGCATGGCTGATCATACTGGATTTTTTTTTGTGCCAGTTCCCACATTAAAAACATGATTTATGGTTATTCATTGTGACTATATTAATAATACATGGAGCATACATCACATGACACATACCACTCTCTATATACTGTTAGCAATTTGAGCACCATCTGTCCAGTGGGTCCTTGTGCAGTGGGGGGCTGAGAATATTTCTTTCCTTCTTTCTTTTTGACTTGCGTGGTTTGGAGTTGTTAGCAGGCTGCACATATTGTTTTCATTGTGCAAAACATCATGGCAACGTTGTAAGAACATTGTGTCCATATAGTCTGCTGTCAGAGTTGACCCGTAGAGGACAGAGCAGCCCTCCCACCTCTGGGCTGAGTGCCGAGATGTACACCTGCATTAGAGGCAAACTGTATTCCCTGTCTGATGAGCTGTCTTGTGAAGGGCTTTTTAATAAGCCGATCCTTCCCAACTTTGCTCCATGGACAGAATACAGGACAATATGACAGCTGGCTGCAATAGGCTCTCAGGTGATGTAACACACCCTCTGGCGGCCATATTGGAGGTCCTCAGCTCATGAGCAACAACATCTGAGAATGATTGATTGGGGTTATAAATGCAACTACTGTCTCAACAGAATTGAATAGACATTTTCCACTGTGAACTGATAATTTAAAAATCTGATTAAGAACAATTTTGTGGGAACCTGATGTCAGCATGTTAGCTAGCTAACCATAGTATCTGGTCAGCTAACCATAGTATCTGGTCAGCTAACCATCATTGTCTTATCTGATTTGCGCACTAGCTAATAATGTTGTATCTGGTAGAACTTAGCATTAGTAGTGGCTAGTAGTCGCATGTTAACATTAACATCAGTTGCTGTGATAAATTTGCCAACTGTCTAGTTAGCTAGCCAACAAAGTCAAACACCAACTGTTTGTTCAAGTTAAAGCTACAATAAGAAACCTAGCTTTCTTTTTACATTAAAATAACAAATAAATAGGATATACTCACAGAACTTGAATGGATAGAACGGTCCTTCCTCTGTTTGCCTTGGGAATTTGACTAGTACAGCATAAAATTTGGCGATTTGGGAATTTTAAGGGTTAATTGATATGGTGACAACACAAGTCTGGGCATTAAGGCTGTAAAGTTTGTCACACTTGCTTGAGAACTGTGCAGATGTGTCAAAACTCTGCAAGCTGACGTTAGTGATGAGGTTAAAATAGCATTATCAAAGATTGTACTTCTCTTGCTAGCTCTTCCCTTCTCGCCTCAGCGACTTGTTCGTTCATACGGAAGCTAGTCCAACGGTACACATAAAAATGCAGGAGCAACAAGAAAAGAAATGACAGTGAAGCTAAATGTAAAAAAAAAAAAAGGAACATCAGCGTTTTTTGTTTTTTTTTGCAGACTGGCTGCGTTTGCTGTCTGCACAACGCCTTCAACGCCTGTGGAGGCTTTATGGATAACAGTTACCTCAGCCTCAGGCTAGATGACAGCTTATCAAGATGAGTGACAAGTGCTGGGGTGGAAACTTGGCCAACTGAGGGGGAGGAGGGCGGGACTAACAACACACTGCCTGTTGCATACTGTAGTTTTAACTGAGCTGACTCTTCTCAAGCTACAACTCAGAGTGTTTTGGAGTAGAGACTAGGGCTAAAGACAAGACAGTTTACTGTGTCACAGAAACCTCAATGTGTACACAAATCAATCTTATCAGACTATTCACTTTTACTTCTAACATTGCTGAATTGACCTAGTGTGTTTCAATCCTGCTCCTCAGGACCCAGTGCCCTGCTGGTTTTATATTCATTCATTCATTCATTCATCCAAAACGTTATTTCTCCAAGAAATCATATATAATAATATATGCATGGCCCTTTTCTTTCCTTGTTTTTTTTTCTTTCTTAGTTTTCTTTTCTTTTTTTAAATCACTCACCTCAGGGAACATGGACTTGTACCAACTGACATTTAATGCCCATTTAACTTGGTTGGTTGTAAAACATGTTGCAGGCCGGTACTGAATACAACTAGATGAAGTAAATGAATTGTATTTCCTGAGGTTATTTGCCAGAAGAAACACAGAGATGATGGTTCTTTGTGTGGGGGATCTAGTTTTTCACAGCAGACATGTCACCTGGAAAAAAAAAAGAAAAGAAAAAAAACATTCTTGCTCAGCATTTGCTGAAGGAAAGAAAAACAAGAGGCTTTTAGCGCTATCATCAATATGACGGTGGTGTCTGAAGAGTTCTAAAATATAGTTTAATCACTTCTTACACATCCTGGAGTATAATGAGCTGTAATATTTTGGGTGGTGATTTGTGAAGCTTGTGTGGTCTGGGATTTGTATCATGGTGGTATGCTTTACCACCATGCTATATTGTATGTGGAACACAGAATAGATGTTTTCTCTATGTTTTTGTTATCTTTTTTAACCCGGTCTTACCTTGGCTGGCTAAGTTAAAATAGTAGGCTGATGGCAATCGGACGCCCATAGCTCAGCTTTGGCAGGGAACCTCAGTCTATAGGTGGAACACTCTCAAGAAGAAAATGCATACAAACGTTTTAGTGGATTTACAAAAGGAAACTGTGATTTACAGCCCCGAACCAGATGGTTTAGAAGCTCCAGATGTTCGGCGGTGAGCGTTTTCACTGGCCAGGTTTGCCCTATGCGTCCCGGTACAGAGAAGATATAAAGAATCGAGATCCCTAACAATATCATGGTAGGGGGCGATTGTGAAAAATGCAGACTCAGGCTCGGTAACTGAGCTGTTGTCTGTGTGTGATTGCAAGCCCAGAGGCATGAGGAGCAGATCATGATCAAACAAGCAGAGCAGGTTTGGAATTTATGTTGGAGCAAAGACAGCGATTTTCTGGGTAATCAAAGGATGAGACAGAAACGTTGTGTCTTGTTCGTCTTGATTTACATGCAGAGTTCTCTTCAAAGTCACGTTTTGAGAGAGAGAGAGAGAGACAGAGAGAGAGAGAGAGAGAGAGAGAGAGAGAGAGAGAGAGAGAGAGCAAGATATTAAGCCATGTCTTTCAAGCAGAGGTGGGGACTTGAGTCACATGACTTGGACTCGAGTCACAGTTTTAAGGTCTTGAGACTTGACTTGGTGCATGAAAAGAAGACTTGACTTGACTTGACTTGGGACTTGACTTTGACTTGTACTTGATGACTTGAAAAGGTTTCTAAAGTCTTGACTTGAGATCTTGTGTTTGTGTAAATGACTTAGATTGAAAGTGATGAGATTTGTTCCATTAGATGACTGAATTTAAATTCTGTTTTCTGAATTTGTATGGAATGATTGAATTTATTGAAGTTGAAACTGATTATAGAAATCAATCTCATGATGCTCTTACCAAGTTTTTATCCTATTAAAACCATATTGCATTGAAAAGTCCTAGATATTTAGTTTCCTTTAAGATATTAAATTGATTTTGGACTCTTGATTTGTTCTGACTTGACTTGCTGTTCTACATTTAGACTTGAGACTTGACATTAATGACATGGATTTGACTTGGACCTGACTTGGTGTTCTACATTTGGACTTGTGATTGACTCAAGACTTGAGACTGACTTGGGACTTGAGCAAAGTTGACTTGGTCACACTTCTGCTTTCAAGCCATACATGGAATTGTTATTCAAACCAAAAGAATGCAGCTTTATTGCATTTAGAAAGGCAGCTGGCACAGCTGAGCAAAAATGAGTGTCATTTCAATGAACTGTGACATCGTCACAGACAACTATGTCACCCACATTTTCCTTTAGATCTGTCTCCACTGTTTTTTTTTTGCTTTTTTTCCCGGGGATTTCCAGGGTCTTCCCTCTTCCAGAGATATAATTTCTCCACCATACTTCATTCAGCTCTGTGTGCGCTTCCCAGTCGCTGTGCAATTTTCCAAGGTTTTGTTTTCCAGTCATCAGGACATTTTACCGCTACTGATCCAGTCTTCCTCCACTGCCAAAGTGCCACATGCTGTCATTGCCCTGCTGGCTTTTTCCGACCGCTGGCTCTCGACACCGCACCAGCCCTCCATTAAACGTCCCGCTCTGGAGCGGCGGTGTACGTTCCACGCGACCACAAATAACCAGACTGCATGGAAGAGGCCGCTTCCTCCTTTTTTTTTTTTTTTCCTTTTTCTTCTTATGGTTAAGGTGCATAGCAGCTGATGGGATTGAATTGATCTCGGATCTCTAAGCAGAGGCAACTAGAAAAAACTATCAGAGGGGAATGACAGAAAGGCGAAATAAAAGGGTTTTGGTGGAGTGGAGACTTGCTCCTTGGGGGCTAAATAAAGCAGGAGAAAGGAAAAGGGGGGAAGTGAAAGAGAGCAGGTTGCTGACAGATAAACCCTCTCTTCTGGCCATCACCAGCCTGGGGAGTCTACCAGGCTGGAATCCTGTCCAAGGTCCAAATCTCCAACCACCTCACTGCAAATACCAGATGTATCCATTCAAAAGATCCATATCTATTTTGCTAGCCTGGAGGAAAAGACAAAAACTGAGCTGTAAAATAGAAAACAAACACTCAGCAGGTGATGTAATATGCTTAGTCATCAAAGCTGAAGCAAAATTCTCGGAACAGAAAAGGAAAAAAATGCAAATCCTTCCGATTGCGTTCCTTCAGTGGTAAAATATTGGAGGAGCAGCGAAGGATTAGGGTTCAACCAATATGGCTTTTTGAAGACTGATACTGATACCGCTATTTTTTGGATTTAAGCTGCTGATAACTGATATTTTGTGCCGCTATTCAATATCTTTAAATTTGACCATGTTCATGCCAAGAAATTTGGAGTATTCAGCGTTTCCCTCAGAATTCATGCAGGGTAGAAAAGCCTCTGAAACGGCATTTAGACCATCATGGGACACTAAAAGTCTCCATTGAAACACAGGATAATAATAATCATAACTATATTCATAATTGCGCATCCTGTGGAATCCAATCAAAATGTCAGTTCAGGTTCAGAGCTTCCCATTGACAACCAGTGCAGTACTGAGCAATTCTACATTAAACATGTAATCAGTCAAACTGCATCATATCCATCATATCAGAGGTGGACTACACTGACTGGACCAGATCTGATTTTTGAATAAAAGGCCCATATTGGCTCTATATATCGATCTAACCCTACTAAGGATTTTACAACACTTTGCGATTTGAGGATTAACAAACATGGTTGATAGAGAAAGACATGGAATAGAGAGGGGAAGCATTCTCAGGCCTGGACAGGTGGAGTCTCTGGGTGTTTGAGGGTTTCGAGAGTAAAGTAGAGAGCCGTAAAGCTGTGGCGGGAAGTGCGGGGGGTGGGGGGAGGGACTATAAACAAACGCCATGGGAAATATAACATGAGTGACCAGGCCTTTTCTTCACGGCCACAGAGATTAAAATACTTTACAGCGTGCTAGCAGTCCTGGAGGCATCAGAGTAATGTGGGGTCGATCTGACAAGTCACACAAGATTTTCAGGTATTTTATTTATGAGTAGGGATGTAGTGGAGGGTAAACCCACCTAATCTAGTAAAATTAATTATGATGCCTTGATATAATTACTGTAAACAAATGAGACCATGCTGGAGACGATTGGTAGCCTCTATCTCACACCGGTGGTATTGTTAGTGCTAGTGTTTCTCCAAATTAAGACCACATTTCCCATAAACCCTGATGCCTCCGGTTGCAAAGAACGTGTTGCTACTTGTTCCTTCGCTTCACTGAAGAGGATAAACAGTTGAAAGTGATAGGGCCTTTTAAGGGGAAAAAGCACAAATTAAAGGGCCATTAACTGATCTTTGACCTATAATACATCCCCATGCAAAATACTGGAATATTAATACTGCTTTGCCATTTGCTTTTTGGTCTGAGAACGAGGCCTTTTAGCCTTTGTAGCTGAAATGCGTCCAAATCCAAAATGAGTTTTGAGTGGATTATGGTCATTTTGTGCTTTTTGTACTTATGGTCATTTTGTACGTATTGCCACTTTAATGCTTTTATTAAAAAAATAAAAATAAAAAAAGTATTTAGCGCTACATCACTGCCTATATGGGGATATCATGTAACGTGTTTCAAATTCATGATGCACGCACGTCCACATTTTCACCTGACGGAATTGAAATCGCTCTTGAAAAACCAACACTTGTCATAAAGTAATGACCACTGCATCTGTGGAGGAATGGATGTAATTTGTGTTTCTCCTTTGACATTTCCCAGGAAGCCGTAAATCACTCGAACCCAGGACAGTACACCTACAGTACACCTACTCACACCAGTCTAAGTCTGTATTTGTCTCTGAGAGAGCAACCTTTCAGTCTCTGACCCCGAGTTCATCCAAACAAATCGCGATCACTTCCGAACGCCATTAGCGGCGAACTTGTCCAAAACAAACCAGGGCAGAAAGCCTTAAACCTGTTTCCCAGCCACGGTCCTTCCTCCGTCAATAGCCGCAGATGATCATTAAATAAACTCAGGCTATTCCTCTCAAGCTTTAATAATGAAAACCCCAAATCTAAAATATATATGCAAGAAGCACATGTGCCAGTGGCCGTCTCTTGCACATGTTTTGACCGGTCTTTCATCACTTTCTCTCGTTCTCCCCCCGCACACATTTCAGAAGAGGTCTGGCATGTGTTAAACTGTCCAGAATACGAGAAGGAGAGAGGGAGAAAGAGGGAGGGAGACAAAAAAAATGAAAGAAAGAAAGAGAGAGAGCGAGCACGGGCCAAGGTGGGTGGGAAGCTGGAAGAAATAGAGTCATGGGGAAACGGGAGGTAGAGAAAGCACGCACGCGGATTAAAGTAAGATTAATAAAAATCTTCTGAGCGTTAGTTGGGGTGTTGCGCCCGGCTTGAGGCCTCTGTTTGAAAGCCACGGTCAACAGTGGATAATAAAGTACAAAGAGTGGCGTGGTTGGTGGTGAGGCTGCGGTGTGACGCTCCTCTGTGCTCACTGCTGGGCGAGGATGCTGTGATCGCAGCACGGCTTTGAGGACAAAACACATCACATGTTACCGCCCTTCTGCAGTTAGACCGATATATCTGAAGAAATTTGGCGTAAAAAAATAGAAATACCTTAAGTTTTCCATCAGGCATTCTCTTAATCTGGTGTTATGTGTTTGTTTTAAAGTGTGATTGCAAGTCTACAAAATTGCCGATAAAATTGACTTACTTATTGACTTCTAAAGTTAGACCAATATATGACCAATATACTGTATACTGTATATATGAGCCGCTCCTATCCTTAAAAATTCGGTGTCAGTGTAGTTCACCTCTGATATGATGCAGTTTGATTGATTACATATTTATTGCAGAATTGATCAGTACTACACTGGTTATCTATGGGAAGACCTTGACACGGATTGACTCTAATGAGACATTTTGGTCAGATTTCACACAAATATGCATGATTATGATTGTTATTATTGGCCTAAATGCGCTTCAGAGGCTTTCCCACCCTGACATAAAACTCTAGAGGAAACACTGAATACTTGCAATTCTTTGGAATTTTTTGGCACGAAAATGTTGAAATTTAAAGATACTGAGTATTGGCACAACAACAGCTATCAACTATAAATCACACATTTCCCGTTATTGGCAGCTTCAGTCCAAAAATAGCGGTATCTGCCTTTAAAAACCCATAGGGTCTCTACATCCTTCTATCTAGACCGGTCTAGTTGTAACTCTATGGGAGACAGCACTCTGTCTCTCCGGCTGGATGTTATTGTTTAAAGAACAAACCCCTTGCCCGATGCAGAGGGGGTTCGCCCCCAACAGTGAGGGCTTCATAAATCTTCGCTGTGACTGGAAGTTCCTGGCTGCGCAGGTTGGAGGGCGGACAAAAGCACCAAAGCGCTCAGGAAACTGCACTGCAGCTGCACCCACGGGGACATGAAATAACATCAACATTGGCCCGGGCCGCGGGCGCTGGCGGGGTCACGAGGGGTGGCGTGACATGTGTGGACGACACGGATGGGACGGTGTGAAAAGCGTAATGTGCCCCTGTCTGTGTGACCACACCGGGGTGAGCTGCTGATAGCTGTGCTAATTGTTAGCTCAGCAGGGAAGTGCGCTCAAAGGTTGGAGTTTTAGTCCTAGAAACATTTCCCAGAAGCAGTAATAGTCCCATTGGTCGAGTTAAGCTTCGATGGGCGGAGCCGAGGAATCACAGTTTTTCTGGCTAAGTAACATTAGACTGAAGTACAGTGGAAAAGACAAGAGGTAAGAGAGGAAGAAGCTAATATTATGAAGCCTAGCGGTCTGCTACTAACTGAAAAAAACCTCACATCCCCCATATGTGGAGACCAGGGGTCGCGTTAACCGAATATTTTCCGTCATTGACGGAATTTTTTTTAACAATGACGGAAAAATCTGAAGGCCGTCCGTCATTTTGACAGATTACACTGAGGGCGATCTACCCTAACGTTAAGTAATTCACACGCAACACTGTCAATAACCACATGTAGACCACCTGTAGTAGACCCCCTGTCCAGTTGGTGGCGAGTGTGCATATTAATTAGCTATTGTTTACTGTAGAAGGAGCGCATGCTGTGGGATTTCCTCCCAGTGAAGCGAGTGCTTGCAGGATCGGGAAATCCCACGTTCAGAGAGTCTTGCCGACTTCTGATCACTTCCCTGGGAGAAATGTTCCCCGACTTCAAAACTCTGGCTGAAGTGGCGCTGGTAATTCCAGTCTCCAGTGTGGCAGCAGAGCGCAGGTTCAGCCTTCAGAACAAAATTAAAACGGCCATGACAAGCCGTCTTTTCTCTCTTACTAGTGCAGTGCCCGTTCGCACCGCTACTGCACAGAGCGCTGTTCGCTTGTTTATTCAAAGATTATTAATATTGAACGTGTCGCGTGTCCAAATTGCACCAAATCCGACACTGCACGTCCTTGGGTCCCCAGCAATACACCCGCCAAGTGTGAAGTAGATTGGACGAACGGTTCTCGAGATATGCGAAGGACAGACAGACAGACAGACAGACAGAGATTCCTTGCTTTATAGTAGCCTATGATAAATGCATAATCTAACTTTGTTCTTCTGTATATTAAATATTATTGTGATCGATTGTTTTTGAAAATTAAATGCTATTAAATAGGCTATGTCTCATTATCATTAAAAAAATGAAAATGAAAATGACGGGTAATAATAGATTATGACGGAATTTTTACGACCCTGTCCGTCAAAATGACGGACAACGAGAAAAAACGCAACCACTGGTGGAGACCATCATATCCGTTCATGTCTGTGTGTTTTACAATCTATCCATAGTAAGTTATCTAGGTTAGCTAGTTAGCCTAGCTAGCTCACCTTCCAAGTTCAAACTAGCCATACTAGCCTATAGCTATCTAGGTAAGCTAGTTAGCTAGCTGCTGACCTTCCAACATCATAATAATAATAATAATAATACATTTTATTTGAGGGCGCCTTTCAGGACACCCAAGGTCGCCTTACAATGCATAAAAAAAGAAACGCACTCGAACAGGTAAAAACAGCGAAACATAGCAACGACAACAGCGTAGACAAAACAAGTGACATAGAGTGGGCAGACACATATAGGAGGGGGAATAAAAACAGTAAAACTGTAAGGATGAAAGGGGAAATGCACAGTACGGTGAGGATTACAGTGAGTAGGCCAGTTTGAACAGGTGAGTTTTGAGGTGGGATTTGAATGCTGTTATGGTATCAGACTGTCGAATGTGTGGGGGCAGGGAGTTCCAAAGCCTGGGAGCAGTGCAGCTGAAAGCCCTAGCACCCATGGTGCTGAGGCGTGAGGTGGGGATGGTCAGGAGACCAGCTGAGGATGAGCGCAGGGAGCGGGAGGGGATGTAGTCCTGGAGGAGGTCAGAGAGATAAGTGGGGGCTAGGTTGTGGAGGGCTTTGAAGGTGAGCAGGAGGTTTTTGTAGTCGATTCGGTATTGAACAGGGAGCCAGTGTAGTTGGATGAGAATGGGGGTGATGTGGTCGGATGATTTGGTGCGAGTAATGATCCGGGCGGCCGAGTTCTGAATGATTTGAAGCCTGTTAAGCAGTTTGGTGGGAAGGCCAGAGAGAACAGCATTACAGTAGTCAATCCAGGATGTGACGAATGCATGGACCAAGACTTCAGTGCTGGATTGAGACAGGGATGGGCGGAGTCTGGAAATGTTGCGGAGGTGGAAGAAAGCAGTCCGGGTGATGTTTTTTATGTGAGGTGCAAAGGAAAGGGTGTTATCCAGAATGACACCGAGGCTCTTAACTTGGCTGGAGAGGGGTACAGGGAAGCCATCAATGATGATGTTTAGAGCTTTGGTGTTTTGGGCTTTGGATAGGGTGGTTTTGGAGCCGATGAGCAGGGCCTCAGTTTTGCTGCCATTGAGCTTCAGAAAGTTCCTGCTCAACCAGCTCCTGATGTCCTGGAGGCAGGTGGTGAGGGGGGTGGGAGGAAGGGCAGTGGTGGGTTTAGTGGAGATGTAGACCTGAGTATCATCAACGTAGCAATGAAAGTGGACACCATGGTGACGGAAGATTGTGCCATGGGGAAGGAGGTAGATGATGAATAGGAGTGGACCCAGTACTGACCCCTGGGGGACACCCAGTGGAACAGCAGAACACCTTGACCTGTGTGATCATGAATGCCATGGTTATGAAAAAAAATAAGTCATTGCCATTTATATTTTTATTTATATTTTGCCGAAAGTTCCTTCTTCAGAATTCAACTTTGCCAGGCAATTAACTTAAACTCGCAAGCTGTTTTTGTTTTTTTTTGGCTCCGCCCATTGAGGTTTGACTCAACCAGTGAGATTATTTCTGTTTTCATTGCAGCTCTTCCTCCAGGAAATTTCTGAATAACTAAAACTCCAATCTGCACCTCCAAACCTTTTGTGTCATACAGCACACCGCCTGAATGGGCTTTATGCTTTCACTCAATACATTTGTTCTCATTAGTTAGACTGCCCTCATGTGCTTTCTTATGACTATGCATCCAGCATGCAAACTGCACTGTATGACAAAGATACTTTGCCGCATGGATGAATTCCTTTTGTTGGAGACAGTGGCGAGTCTATTGGGAATAAAGAACAAAGAGTAAGAATGCTCTTTCATATTTTTTTTTATTTTACAATGACTGACAGACATGGAAACAGACAGATAATGGAAAAATGTTTCTAGTTCCCAGTTATCATTTTTTTAATTGCTGCATCAAAGTATAGGGAGAACATCAGAAGAAAATGAGCTTGTATGACCGCTTCCCCTCCACTCTATTCCCCTCCCTGTTATGCGAGTTTACAGCGGCCTATGATAGAGATTAATAAAGCAAATCCCTGCCTACTGCCTAGTGAAGGTCCAACTCTGTTTTTTAAAGAGTAGTTCGCTGGCGTTCAGTGGTGAGAGCCTTTGACTTCCACAGACTATGCACCATGTATTCTTGGCTGGGAGCGGCGGAGACAGCGGCGTGAAGTATTGCGATGACAGAGAACGTTTGTCCAGTGTCCTGGGGCTTAAGCTGCTGTTTGAGTTGGCGCCCTGTGTGAGGATCCCATGTGCCAAATACCGAAAGCTCTCACACCCCATTGATAACGTGACTGACAGGGCATCCAGTTACTAAGCAGACTGCAAATCAATGCCTCATTTGAGGGCGCTGGTGACTACAAGGAGGCCACATCTTAACATGATTAGTGAGAAGGCCTGATTTCTGTCGTTTGCAGCTATACACTTTAGATAATACCAACGTGTGTGCAAAACTGCGTGACCGCCTGTGCTTGTGTGTGTACGCTTGCGCACGCAGCGGGCCGACGGGAGCGCTGGCAAACGATTTAGCAGATTTCATCATTTCTTCCTGTGGCATTCGGTGTAATTCCTCCAGCTCGCCCCTGTCCACATTATCTGCTGCCAGACTCTGCAGTGTCCCACTGTGCAGCAGAATAACGACATGCAGAGCCGAGGCCTGGCCGCCCCGACCGCCTTCCAATGACACTCCGCATCAATCATCCGGTCCAAAACCCCTCCAAAGAAAAAGAGAGAGAGAGAGAGAGAGAGAGAGAGAGAGGGAAAAACAGGCAAATCAACAATGGCTCAAACTTTCTGTCATTGATGTTTGAAGCCGGGCAGCAGGTTTGGTTGTGTGCCGAGACAAATGGCCAAATGGGAGAGCGGTTCCAAAACAAAACCAGCACGGCTTGCGGATCGACTTTCTTAGGTAGCGCAAACTACTGAATGAAAACAATAGCATGTCAATAACAGAAACTGCGAAACCGCTGAAGACGATACTCTCGGCAACTCTCTCTACAGTTTTTATGATTTTCCGACTGCATAAAAAATGCATGGCAGCCAACTTATACAATATTCAGCAAACACATTTCAAATCTACTTTCACATACTGCTGCTCCATTCGGTTGGCAGGGCCTCGGCTGCGTATTTCACTTGGCACACGGTCTCCTTTACGTCTCCGGCTGAAATACCCCGCAGAAAGAGTGAAATAATTACAACAACAATGACATAAATTCAGCAGACTTATTCCACTTATATTGTGATAATAACATAAGTTGGGGCATGGCGGATGACTTTAAGCAGAGCTCGGCCCATTTGAGCGCCCTGTGTGGCCTCGTGGGGCGATAACCTCCTCGGTGTTTGGGAGCATTCGGTTAGCTGAGGCTCGGTGCCGCCCTGCCCGGGAGGTGCAGGTTGCCAGAGCTGCTGCAGAGAGACGGATGGGTGGTCTGGAGCCGTAACTTTCTGAAACTCAACAGCAGGGTCCAAAAAGCACCCGGCGTGCCAACATGATGCACGCATTATGACGATATGGAGGAAGGATACAGTATTAAATAGGTTATAACTGTCTGGTTGAAAGCTGTCTTTCCAAGGATCCCATCATGGCTAAATATCAGTGCACTGCATTTTATCTTGTATCCAGACTTATCAAGCTTATTTTAGGATTTTTTTTTAGTAAAATCATCTTACTGCACTGGCAGATAATTTTACCGGTTTCAACAAATTTGCCTTTTTTTCAGGAGAATGTAACTTGTTTCAGGACATTTACTTGGTAAAAGTGAAATTGTCTTGGAGAAAGTTTATTGTTTCAAGATTTTCTTCATTGTTTCATGATGATTTCTTGAAAGAAGTCATACTGGCATGCGCAATTTATTGAAACCAGCAAGATTATCTGCCAGTGCAGTGAGGTAATTTGACTAAAAATATCATGAAATAAACTTGATAGGTCTGGAAACAAGTTAAAATCACTGGACAGCTTGACATTTTTTGCAGTGTGATGCAGTGGTGAATAAAAGGAGAGTAAACTATCACCCCTAGTCAGTGATCACCATAAGGCAAACAACCACTAATATGAACAAAAATCAAATATAGAGCCTTTAGAGTTGCATCACAAATCTCAGCTGGCACCAGCATGAGAATTACATGGAAACAAGTGCGCTAGCGCTTTCCAGGTGATCAGGTGGAGGTGTGGGGTGTGGGGGGTGTGCATGACTGGAGTGAGTGAAACTACGTTGACTTTAAAAACTCCATCTGTTAACACCAAAGTGCTGTTAACACTAACATGTGTCGACTTACAGCCATTACAGTTCGAAAATCATAGAGTTAGTTGGAGTTACTGTTTGAGTTGCTGTACAGCGCACCAACCTAGAGCTGGCTCATGCTTGTGACTTCTACCGTACTGCCTGGTGTAGGAGCGCACACTGGATTTCCCTTATGCAGGGCTCTTGGGGCTCTGCATGGCCTAAACAGTGCAGTGTGCATTGCAAAAAGCCATATGCACAAACTAACAAATGAATGAACACACACATAGCCCAGCTCCAACCAGCCAATGAAAAGAGAGACACCTCAAAAAGATTTTGGTGGTGTGTGTATTAGGTCAATTTGTTTCCAACTTTAGGTTACCATGACACAGTAAACTGTATAGTCTCTACTCCAAAACACAGAGTTGTAGCTTGAGAAGAGTCTCCCCTCACACTGGGCAAAAATAAGAGTCTGTAAAAAGTCTCACTTGACCAAATCACAATGCCCACAGAAACCACTAACTTCATTCTACTGCAGAGTCCAACAGACCGAGCTCACTGGTTCCTTGAAAGGTCATATTTTACCCATAGCAAAAATGTAAGAGTAAGAAGAAGTAGCTACACTTTTCTTTTGGTCATTGTGTTGGTTTAGAATGGGTTGCCTCATTTCTCTGAAATAATGCAACTAGTTTGAAAAAGTTCAGTAAAACTAGTTTGAGCCTGAATCGCACATTACTTTTAGCACACTGTACACACAACTACAGTGTTTCCATTTAATACTGTGTTTTAATAATTACACACACCCACCCACACTGTTTGCCTGATGACCTGAAACCAGAGGACACCACCTCACTATGGAATACAAAACTAATGCCTTTTCCTCTGTCTTATTACTTCACATTTTTAATCGCTTAATTGAGTTACATGTGCTGAACCACTGATTGTGGCCTACACGACTGAGGCCCTGTAGGCCATATATGTTGATGTAATGTCGAAAAAGATGGATTTAAAATGTCGGTATTACATTTATTTACTTAGAGAAAATCATTTTAGACTGTTTTTATATCACTGTTTCCGTGGATCTCCCTGGTGTAATGTCAGCTTCAACCCCAACAAGCAGCATTGTTGGGGTGTGACTCACTGACTGACCATCCAACAGACGAGAGAGATCCAGCTGGACAAAGTCTTTTTCCTGACCAGATGATCTTGACATTCACAAATCAGATGTTGTGTCAAATTGTATGGTAGCGGTCTGAATCCCCTCACAGTTATAGGTCACCGGCGTTTTGGGAAGATATTGGCCTTTTATTAAAAATTATGGCTCAGTCAGTGTCATCCACCTCTGTCCCGCCACCATGGTACATACATATACGTGACAATATGTCATCATGGTGCTGTCTGTCTGTCTGTTTTAGACATATTCTTTTACATGATAGAAACTTCATACTCACACCACAGGTAGCCCCTATAGAGTAGATGATCTGATTAGATTTTGGAGCACCTTGCTGCATAAATTTGCATATTAATGAGGAAAAGGACAAATTAATTTCCCATAAACTGCTCGTGCAGCGTAATCCAATTGTTTGGCTTCAGAACACTTCCAAAAGTCCAATATTTATCTTTTTAGGGTTCGACTGATATGTTTTTTTGAAGGCCAATACACCAGTGTTTTTGGACTGAAACTGCTGATAGTCGATGTATTTTATTTTTGTTTTTCAGTGTCTTTAAATCTGACCATGTTCATTTGACCATATTACCTCTGAAACAGCTTTTACAGCATGGGACACTAAAACTCTCCACTGAAACCCAAGATAATTATTATAATAAAAGTATCATTGATCAGTTCTACAATAAATATGTATCAAAGTGCATCATATCCATCATATCAGAGGTGGATGACACTGACTGCAACATATCTGATTTTTAATAAAAGGGCAATATTGGCAAGCCAATATATTGGTCTAACCCTGATCTTAAGATCTAAAAACCTGGTAAAAGGCGGATGTGGCATCGTAGGTAGTAGGCTACACAAAGATTGAGAGGTATAGTGAAATCCAATAGCTTTCATCTAGCGCTAGACCCCAAATACCCCTTAACAAATCCACTTATAAACCCCACAGCCAGAGTTGTAGATCCAATAGACATTTCCTGTATGGCTGGTTGGAAAGCAGAGTTTTGGAGGAGAAAGCGGCGATCCTCCTGAGTGCTTCTGGTGGGAGTCTTAATGGTCACTGGGCTATGGTGAGACCGGTGTCTCTGGTAACATGAAAACAATGAGCCTTTTATTGTTGCACAGAGAAGCTCGAGTATACTCTTTCCTTTAAGTGGGTGTCTGTATCTGTTTTTGCAGTTTGTTACTTGGCCGAGGGAGCTGGTTAGGATTTACCGCCTGGGCTTCATCACGCAGGATACTTTTCATAATATTAATCATAACTGCAATAGTTGAGAAGGTTTATTGGTTCAAATTTATGCTTTCCTGTCTGTTCAGAGGCAAAGCCATTCTGAATGTAATGTTATGATTAAAACTACTACTGCTTGTGGAGGTTCAACATCCGTCTCAACTAATATTGAACTCTGTGACTGCATTTTGATATGTCTGGATTTGGCATAACTTAGTGGAAATGAAAGGACTTACATTACACTGGGGATGAAGAAGTGGTTATGTAATTATGTCTCACAGAAATATGTAATATCAGTGGGTGTAAATTTGGACAACTGTAGGCCCTCTCAGATTTTGGATACCAAATATTTATATTGTGCATGTCATTTTCACTAAAATGGTGCTTTCAAATCTATGATTTCAGATTGCAGTGGATGATATGAACACCTGTTGACTTTCCCTAAATAAAACTAGTTTTCAGAGCTTAATTCCTCCTCTTCCTGCCTGCAGTAACTAATAGGGACAAAGAGCCCAGGTACTCTGGAGAGAATGAAAACATCTGAGAGGTGAATTTGGTTATTTCCCTTCCAAATTATCTGCAGGACCCATAAATCACTGGACTGTCTGGGCACAAAGCCTGAGGCAAAGGATTGAACACTCAACACCGACATGCCTGTTTCATGGGTTTATTTCTTTTTGGTGGTCTAGGATGTTGGGTTGTATGTTGCTAAAGGATGGTGCCACCATGAAAAGGATAACATGTTAAGTAATCCATCATTGATGCTGCTCTGCACTGTGATGGTCAGTAGCCTACAACGCTGCGAGAGTGAAATAAAGTGAATTAGAAATAAAAAGAAACAGTGTTAAAATGTTTCAGCTGGGGTCTTTCAAATCCTTAGTTTTGCTAAAATGGTCTAATTCTGCATCATGGAAGCCAGATTTAAGTCATTTCTGTATTTCCACTGAAAGGCTAGAAGACTAGAAGCAGCAGTGGAAAGTACCAAAATATCCTACTCAAGTAGGAGAGTTGTTATTTTGCTGAAATTTTAGTAGTAGGAATTACTGGTGCAAAAATCCACTTAAGTAAAAGTTAAATATGTAGCTCATTTAAAATGTACTCAGAGTAAAAGTTACTGAGTTTGTCAGGTGAGGTTTCTTTTGCTAATAGCTATCCAGCTAGCTAGCAAGGCCAGCGAACTAGCTTGACAACAACCAGGCTAACACAAACCAACAATAGGCTACTGTAACTAAGCTACTATCATGGGTAAATTTGCACATTTAATGTTACAGTTAGTTAACTTAACACTACCTTCACATGCTTTAGCAGGTTTGATGCAGATTTAATTGATGGTTATCCAATTTCTGATGCAGTGCTTATGTAGAGGCAGCAAAATTTGTACTCTGTAATGAATACAATTTAAAATGTAATGTATAATCGTCAAAAAAAGTAAAAAAAATACTCAAAGTAAAATTACTGACCTTGCAATAAGGTACAAGTACACAAAAAAGCTGCTCAATTACAGTAACAACAGTAATTTGTTAGCCTATATATGTGGCCTTAACAGAAAGGGTTCTTTGTAGTAACCAAAAGAGTAGTTAGGCTTTTATCATAGCAGTACTTTTTTGGTGCTGTAAGCAATTTTAGAAAGGTTCTCTATAAAACCATGCTCAAATAATTCTACATGATTCTATTATTATCCTTTATGGCGCTGTGAAGAACCATTTAAGAACGTATGAAATGCTCCAAATAAGCAGTATTAAAAGAACTTGTTAAGAGTCATACTGTGTTATTGATTCTGATTTACCTTTTTTTTTTTTAATTGAACTCATGTTTGAGTCCTTATCCATATAGAACCACTAGCCTAGCCAAGGCCTAGGGTTTTCTGTGTGTGGGTAGATACGTATCAGTCAAAATATATATACATACAAACTATATGTATGTCCACATGTGTGTATAATACATACGTGTGTTTGCATGTGCACGAGCATGTGGATGACCGTGTGTTGAGTGTCAGATCTGTTAGAGGTTCCAGCTTCTCACCATAGCCGACATATCCCCCCAGATGAAGGACCCAATTGACCATAAAATAGAAGTGCTATTCTGGAGCCGTGGTGGCAGCGGCGAGCTGTGGATCACAAGCAGGCGATTACTCGGCTTCCTCCCCTGCCATCAGGCATCTGGAATCATTTAGAAGTGTCTGCTGCTAACGAGAGAGAGAGCTGATGGGATTCACACGTGCATCTGAGGGGCGTCTTTTATTGTATCACTGCACATCTGCTGGCTCAGGTGGCAGTCCACCAGAGAGGAGCCTCCCTCCTGTCAGGGTTTATATGACACACACTCAGAACAAACCACTTTTGGTACATGATTGGGGATGAATATGGTTGTCATAAAACCTGGCGACAAAAAAATCTATGGCTTTTCAACTTGAAAAATTGAAACAATTGTCTGCACAAAGTAGACTTAATTTAGATGATTTGAGATTTTTCACATATAGATCATTGAGTAACACATCCAAGGTATATAAATAGAGTCTTTCCAGTTGCATCACAAACCATAGCAACCATGTCTGGTGCCATCATGTAGCTAGGTCCATTGGCTGTGCGCAAATAATGTCTAAATATGATACCCGAAAAGGGTGCTGGGGTGTGGGTGTAGGTCCATTCAATAATGTAGAAGTGAATGGTCTGAAAAGGTTTGTTTCTGAATGTAGCCTACTGTGACACAGAAAACTATCTTGTCTTTAGCCCTTTAGCTCTGAGTCAGCTCAGTTAACAGCGGGTTTTTAGCATTGTTAGCTAGCCAACTAGCCAGCAGGCTAATTTAACAAACAACAGTCAAAAACAGCACAGAAATTAACCACTTTTTCATTCTTTTGAGATGGACAAGTTGTGCATTTAAAAACACAATTAATTGTTCTCTGCCACTGTTGCCCAAGAGCTGAGGACCTCCAACATGGCCGCCAGAGGGTGTGTTACATCACCTAAAAGCCTTCTTTGTGGGCCTGCGGGTGAAAAGCCGTGGATTAATGCATTTCATTTTGGTCTCAGTGAAAGGCGTGGGAAGGTCCAGCGAATGGAGGAGGTTCTTCTAAAGATATAATGATTTTCATCTAATAGGACCGGGCTATATACTGGAGCCTGTTCCCAAGGTTGGAATAGCGTGTTAACGATATCATATCCAGATCCTGATGTGAATGGCCATGGCTTCTTTAAAGGGGGGCGTTTTGATCTTGTGCCAGCCGATTAACTACGACTTAGGACTTTAGGACTGGAAGCGGAATTTAATTGCGTTCGTTATTCAAAAAGAAAAGAGTGAAAAATAAAGTGTATGATGGTGAATTAATGCCATGCCCTTGTGACATATGGCTGCTCCATGTGATATATGGCTGCCTTCAAAAGTACACTGGTAAAGCATGGGTTTGCTCCAGTAAAGCTGTGGGTCTGGACTGTTAAAACTGTGTGACAGACATCTGGTGTTGCATATTGAGTAAGTGGCAGAACATGAGTGCATAAGAACACGCATGTATGAACTATGCTTTCTTGATTATGTCTTTGTCTTGTTAGTGTACCTTTGTTTTCTTCTTGATATTGATACTATGCAAGTGGAGAATGCTTGCATGTGGGTGCATGTGTGCCTGTGATACGTGTGTGTGTGTGTGTGTGTGCGTGTGTGTGTGATTGGTCTGTAATGATGTAACACCTGGCCTGGTGTGGGACGTTTGAAGGCTGAGCACGTCCCATAGTAATTACCCAGCAAGCCTGATGGCGTCTGGCTGAGTCCCACCAGTGAGGTCACCACCACCACCACTACTGAGGAGGACAGCCAATAAAAACCCACCTGCCTGGCTCTAATGCTGACACTCTACTGCAGGACGTTTTCATGTCACGGACCCCCAAATAGACACACATTAGACCACAGACCCCCATTTAATATGATTTAGTCCCAGAGACCCATATGGGAAGATTTTAGTTGTTGTTGATTTAGTATTGAATTGTTGAAATGTCTGTGGGGAGATAATAGTCGTGAGAGCGAAACCTAGGATTACAATAGTCATTCTTATATGCTCTCTAATTGGGGTAATTTCTAGTTAATTCAATTATAGTGAAATTAAACTGTTTCTCATTTTGCTGTGGACCTCCTGGAACCTCCTCAAGGACTCCTGGAACCTCCTCAAGGACCCCTAGAATCCCCTCAAGCACCCCTGGCAACCTCCTTAAGGACACCTGGAACCCCCTCAAAGACCCCTGGAACCCCCTCAAGGACCCCTGGAACCTCCTTGAGGACACCTAGAACCCCCTCAAGGACCCCTGGAACCTCCTTAAGGACCCCTGGGTGTCCCTGGACCCCAGTCTAAGAACCACTACTCTACTGGTATGCTAAGTAGTCGTGATTGACGAGGCATTATCTGAAGCAGAGGTCAGCTGCAAATAGATACTGATTTTTTTCCGCACCTCTCCAGGTCAGTTCAGACAATAAAATAACACATCATTTAATAAATGGGGATATGGATGTGGAAATCTTGGATGCATCATGTTGCAGTTTCATTCAGAATATAGTGTTGCTGGGTGTTTTTTTTATACTCCTGTGCACAGCTCTGAAGGTAATATATCATCACCATTTAATTACGGCTCTAAAAATGTTGGACTGCAATTAATAGCTGCAGTGTTTCCTCTCCAGGAAAAATAATGTCAGGTTTTTACAGAAAGCATTTCACGTAGCCACTCTCGTTTTTTTCCCCATTCTTGAGCAGAGCTCAGGGATGATGGCCATAGGGGACTCAGGTCAGCCTCGTCTCCCGGAGAGTGTTTACTGCGTTGAAGCCATGGGTCAGTGAAGGAGTTTTGGATGGAGAAATATGGGTCATTCTGCTCAGTGCCCCGGAGGTCCATCAATTCCTTCTGCTCTTTTTGGAATCTCCCCTTTTCTTCCCTCTTAGGTTGCCCACGGACTCCTCAGAGATATCTAGACTTTGCTCAATCATCATTACACTACGTTTCTGATCATCACCATGAGATTGCCGTAACTTGGCATAAGCAAGTCCAAAATTGTTCTTGTAGTTGTCATCATTGTGCTGGAGTGCAAAGACCAAGCAGAATTGCCTGAAAACAACTTGGAAGCCATAAAAGAAGCACATCAAGGGAGCATTCAGGACCAATGTTCCCTCTAAGATGATAGTTTGGTAACCTACGTCTAATAATTTATCACATTGATCAGATAATATCATGTTATCAGTTATCAATCATTGCTCCACTTTGCCATTGTGAAGGGGCACTGGATGGTCCTCCTCTCCAGAAATGGTTATAGTAGTGGAATCCTGGGGGGCCATCCCATGCTGGGAGGGCCCATTAAGCTGAGAGGATGTGGTCATGGACAGCCGGGTGTGTCGGTGTTGATTTATCCCTCTTTGGAACAGCAGAGAGAGCTGGAGGTGTTATGACTGGGGCTTCCTCCTCTTTACCAGGGTGACTTCCGGTCATGATAGGGCTGACTGGTTACTCCAACTCAGACTTCTCTGATCCAGTTGGGCTCTCTGTGTAATGTCTAACAACTGCTCTCCTCATGTCAGCATTTTTTTGTCTGATTTACCATGGACTTCTGTTTGTCAGAATGAAAGAGGGTATATTGTTTTGTGATGTGGCTGATGTCTGATTTCTGCTATTCACTTGCAGAATATCCATGCTTGCACACCCTCACGCAAGCAATCAAATGGGAATGGTGCATGCACACATTCAGGGTCTGTATAGAACTAGAAGGTGACTATATCATTGAAATTCAGTGTGTGTGTGGGTGTGTGTGTTCTTGTATTTCTATCCTTATGAGGTCCAAATGTCCTCACAAGGATAGAAAGATGAGGAAAATCATTCTTTTGATGGTGCTGGTAACCAATTAGGATTAGGATTTGGGTTTAGGGTTAAGATTAGAATGAGGATTAGGTTTAACTTTTTCATGTAAATAAACATCTGTCTGACGTTTGAGGGGGTCCCTCTTTCCCGGGAAAAATCCTCTGCTGCACAGGAAGCGATGTGTTTTATGTTCAGGGAAGCAACAACAGCGGTTTGTTTGGGATTAATAATGACCATATCACCAAAGGTGTCGGCAAAATGAAGAAAAACAAGAAGAATCTGGCAGATTATCACTTTAAGGTTCAAGTTAGTTTAGGGTTATGATGGGTTTAGGGTTAAGATTAGAATTAGGATTAGGTTACATTTATACATGTGGTGAAGGGTTAAGGTTAGGGTCAAGGGTTAGTGTATGAATGTAGTCAATGAAGGTCCTCACAAATATAGCAATACAACATGTGTGTGTGTGTGTGTATGTGTGTCTGTCGACCAGATGTGGAGCAGTGAGAGTCCCTCTCTCTGTAGGCGGTGGGTGTTGCTGAACGTGTCGGCAGCCATATGGACAGAGGGGTTTGGAAACATCCCATTACAAGTCGTACATCAGAGTCCTGACAGGCCCCGATTCCGGACTGTTTTGATTTCAGTCACGAGTGCAGTTGCTCCAAAAGCCCTAGACTGGGCTTTTTTTTAACCCCTTATGGACCTCGCATCCTCAAGGAAAATAAAGTGATAACACCAACATTTAAAAAACAAAAAAACAACCAACTTGTGCTGTCCTGCTGCATGATTCCTTTTCGCCAAAATATTTCGTTAACATTATCTCAGTCTACCTAGTGGACAGTGCATTCTAAGAGCGCTCATAAGAAATTATTAATGCGTTCATAATGTCTTATGATCATGCTTATAAGAACACACAGTGCTTAAATGCATTTTATCTGCATTTAAATTAAAGTACAAGTGTCTTATGAATGTTTATTACAAGTTATCTATCAGAGGTTGATGCATTTAGATTAAAAGGTTGTCTGACAACATCTGATATATAACTCAGCCACTCAGAAGCATAGAAAGCATTATAATTCTTTATGATGATTTTATGCCCTTGGTCATAGAAAGTGTTTCCAATATTTTAACCTGTGTAACTCAATTTTGAAGTTTCTCTTCCATTGTTTCCCACGTCCACGTAAAATCAGTCTGGGAGGGTTAGCAGTTTATAGCGAGCAGTGAACACACAGCATGAGGCCCAGTCAGCTCCAATCCAACTGTTTATTTTCTATAAAGGGGGAATTAAAGTGCTAAATGAAATATGATCAGGCATCCTTGCCATGAGTGATAATGTGTGGGAACAGTGCAGTCGGCCTCGAGTGGGAGTGGAGGAGCGTCTCAACTTATACAGCCAAGCGTGCGGTGGTCCAACATTTACAATCCCACCATGCCTCTGTAGCTCACACAGCCAATCCCCTGAAGATTACTCCATCACATCCCATTCACAAACAGCGAAAACAAATCAGGGTAAAAGTCGAATGTGACAAAGAATACCTTTGTGGAAATACTAAACTTTTGTTATTTTGCCTGAGGGACTGTCTCGGTCAAAGCAGAAACTGTTGTTACTCCTTTTTAAGAAAGTGCAGACACTGAAAACGCCAAGATAATGGAGCATATCCAGGAGTGGAAAGACTACCAAAATCCAACTCAAGGAGAAGTACTATTACTTTGTTGAAATATGACTAGAGTAAGTGAGATTATGTGTAAAAATCTGCTAAAATCTACTAAATCTGCTAAAATCTACGCGTAAAAGTAAAAAGTCAATCATTTAAATGTACTCAGAGTTACTAAGTTACTCATAAAAACAGACATGATCTTTCCCATGCATTGGAAAAGATCATGGGATGAAGTTCACCATGTGATATTGTAGATGTTTTATAGATCGTGTTGAGCGTTCTAAAAATACGATTTTGAAATTCATGCCATTATTCAATCTTTAATTCCAAAATAAAACTGCTCATCCCCAGTATTCAATAACATACCACATGGATGTTTCTTTTAGTTTTAGCTACCCAGCTATCTAAGGCTAACTAAATAACTAGCAAGCTAGACAGCAACAGGCAAACAGAACCCAGCAATACTGTAGCAGAATGGGTAGCTTTTTGGCTAATGTTAACTAGTCGACTATCATGGATAAATTTGAGCATTTAATGTTACAGTTAATTAATGTTTCCTCCACATGCTTTAGCAGATTTTATTTAAATGTACTACTCTCCCTCATAATGCATGTTTTATACACCATGTTGAGTGTTTTTGAAATTCATGCCAATATGAATTGACGTGTGAAAAAAAAAAAAAACAGAAAATGCCCACACCCATTATTTAATAACATTAATATCATGTATTATCTCACAACGCTGCAAAATAGCTAGCGAACTAGCTAGCTAGCGAACTAGCTAGACAAAACAAGCAAACACGAACCAATTCTGTGGCTGGATGGATAGCTTTTTAGCTAATGTTAACTAAGCTACTATCATGGATAGCCTACATTTGAGTATTTAATGTTGCAGTTAGTTAACTTAACATTTCCTCCACGTTTTAACAGGTTGATGCAAATGTCCAGTAAGTTGGCCAGCAATGCTTGTGGAGAGCCAACAAAATTTGTACGTTGTATAGGATGTGATTACAAATGTAATCTTTACTTCAATCAAAAAAGTAAAAGTGAAATTACTGACTTCAAAAATACTCAAAAAATGTTCTGCACTTCCACCCAGACAAAGGTCCCAGGCCATTATATTTCATTTTAACGTTTTATTGTACAAATCTCCCACATTGAGGGATTTGTTTAAAAGCATCGTCTTCGTCTCTTCAGGCACAACCGTCCTTCCTAATACCACACCTCCCAATTTCCTCCGTAATCCTCTGGTGTGAGATAACTGATGGACTGTCCAAGCAAATGTGCTCCCAACCACTTCCAAAATTTGGTGGCTGAATTCTGGAACACACACACACACACACACACACAGTGATTCCTCTGCATCTCTTGAGTGATCTTGGCAGCTGGTGAAGAGCAGAGTTGGAGAGCGGCAGTGAGAAAACCCAGGAAGGACCACTGTTCTTCATCTGGGAAAGAAGACATGACTCCTGGCTCGGTCTGGCCTGGGACTGGGCTATTTAGGGTTTTCCTCCGCTTCGGGTCTCTCAACCTTTTGTTATGCTTGGTACGAACACTGACAGCAAAGAAATGAACTGGGAGAAAAATAGGTTTTAATCTCAATGAAAAAATATACACGTGGGTTACGCCTCTATGAACTCGGATTGTTCTGAGAAAAATAATATTTGAAGTATCTTAGAAATATTAGAGGGACTGTATATTCTTATGTTTTTCCAGGATTGCTGGAATGAGCTGTAAGGGAGAGCGCAACAGATAAGATAAGATAAGATGAAACTTTAATGATCCCCATGGGGACACTGGGTCATTGTAGCAACAAAAAATACAAAATACAGATTTTTAACCTCTATGTGACAGTGTGGTTCTCCAGAGTAAAAACCCACTCTGCTTCTCACAGTCCATTTATTCAATCTTCAATATCAGCTTGCAGATAAGAGACCACCATCATATCGCCATGGTCATGACTTGACAGTATAGGGTTAAACTGATATATCTATCAGGCTGATATATTGGTCTTTTATTAAATATCACATATATCAGATCCACCTCTGATATGACGGAGGTTCCTCCCTGACCACAGCTACAGAAAAACACTCTGTAAATCCTGCAATAACATTTGGTTTTCTTTGCACATTTTAGTTTTTCATTGAATTGGTCAATGAAGTGTTTCGTAAATTAATTCATCATTTAAAGGCAGTAATGCATCCCAGAGTTTCCCTACCATTGAATAGGTGTGGTGGGTCACTCTGCCTTAAAGAGCTGCTAACACTACAAGAATTTCATTAGTCTGGGTTTCAATGGAGAGTTTTAGTGTCCCATGATGGTCTAAATGCTGTTTCAGAGGCTTCTCCACCCTGACAACAGCAACATTCTGGGGGAAACACTGACTACTTCCAATTTTTGGCATAAAAATGGTCAAATTTAAAGATATTGAATATCAGCACTATCGGTTATTGGCAGCTTCAGTGCAAACGTTTTGGTATCAGTACTGGCCTTCAGTAACCCATATCAAATCCTACTTAATAGAACATGATCCATCTGATCAAACCCAATCCATTTAACCAACCTGTTATCAAATCAATGCATAAATCAATCTGAACATTCAAAGTTCAGACATCTCTTTAATGATATAGTACCTGGGAAATGAAGACAGAAATGAACCCCTGCTGCACTATTTTATCTGAATAGGCAGCACCACCATCTGGGGGCATGGGGGGAAATTATTTTCAATACATAAACCAAGTTTTTTATTGACATGGTGGTAGTGGTAGTAACGTGGTAGTAAGTCTAAGTTCAGTTTGTCCACTGTCCCTGACATGGGCTATTTCATACGTTTATGTTTACCTGAGGAACCATATTAGTTTACTTTGCCAAGTCAGTTTTCTGTGTTGTAATCAGCTGTGCACACACTGCCAGCAATTCTCATATTTTACCACTAGATGGCAGTAAAGCCTTATGAACAAGCTGTAGTTTGCAGTGTAGCTCCACAAGGAAACATCCTTGTGGAGCAAAGTTATTAGTTTAATTACACTGATACTTGACTTGAAGTATTGCTCATAAGACATCATAAGGCATCATAAGTGCAATATAATCACAATGTGAACATGATATGCTTGACTGAGCACATGATGATTATTAGAATCAGAGCATGATGTAATAATCACCATGTGCAAAACATCTGGGGGGTTGAACCATAGAGATATGAGTTGAACACTGTGTATTTAATGACATCATATTAAATAGAATGCCATTTTCTGATGTTTCTCTCATGATTATAATGTAAAAAATATCTATCTATGCTTCTAATCTGTTATGTAAGTAGAGTGTGAAATAGAACATTAAAGTATAGCATAAATATTATGTTTGCTGTATGAAAAGTGTCTAGGCATGCAAATGTGTGTTGTAAAAAATATTCACTATATCAAATACATTCGGTTTACAGATGGAGGGTATGAAATATTGAGCAATGAACATGATGTTTTATGTAGACTTTTGCTCTACTTCACCTCTCATAATACTCCACTGTGTGCCACACTGGGAGCTTCTTGTACTTCCTATTGAGATTATTCAATCACTTCTTCTCTTTCAAACAGTAATGAAAGCTCATTGTGGTTGTTCACCAGTGAGAATTTAAAGAAAGCCGTCCGGTTGGTGTAATCCCTCGTCTTCACCATTGAATTCAAGCCAAGTGCTTTCAAACCTACGGACCAAACAAAGAGGTTTCTTTCTGCCCCGAGGCCCGTACTGTAGTTCAAGCGTCCTGCGAGGCTTAAGCTCGCTTCAGTTTGTCCATATCCGTCTCCTTTTATCTGCTCAAATGAAAAGGGGGACATTATGTTGGGTTTTTATTACCAGCAAGAAGAAAAGAGCTTCCTCAGACAAAACAGAGAGATCATCCCCCTTCCTATCCCTGTTTATCCGCGTCGTCTGGTTGTTTGACCTCAGGTGAGTGCTTTCTGGAGCCCGCTTCGGAGGACAGGAAATGTCAGTGGAGGTCTGGGACTTACAAACACATGACCAGAGGCAAAGTAGCTTGCTGGAAAACAGGGGAGGATGGATGAGAAGAGGAAGAAATCAAGGGTTTGTTTTTGTTTCTTTTGTGACATGCCTGACAAGCCATTTTAATGGGGTATATGAGTGGCTTCTAATGCTTTACAACACCAAGTTAAACATTGTTATGAGAGGCTGCCTGGAGATATTAAGAAGTTACGTGACTTTAGGATGTTTCAGTACTTAAAGGAATACACCATGTTTTTTGGTAGATTGGTCAACTTAGCCATTAAAGGAAGAATCCAC
The DNA here is from genome assembly GCF_048128805.1 of Centroberyx gerrardi. Taxonomy (NCBI): domain Eukaryota; kingdom Metazoa; phylum Chordata; class Actinopteri; order Beryciformes; family Berycidae; genus Centroberyx; species Centroberyx gerrardi. Next base: position 2,886,713 of record NC_136015.1, read on the forward strand.
CACAAAACACTTTAACACTGTTAAAAATAGTTATTGGTAATGTAAAATGAAATATCATTAACTCAGTATAGCTGATGTAGCCAGGTGTATTTTTGGAACTATTTCAGGTGAACAACCGCTGTGCAGTGATTTTTAGCGCCCAGCTCCTTCACTTCCTATTGACACAGGGAAAGCAGTCTCTTCTAGTTCAAAAAAGTATGTTATTTTACTATCCTTACATTTTTCCAGTCTCCTACACAAAACTGCCAGACTTAGCCGCATAAAATTACTTACCATTTATAGCTTCAGAGCTGCAACAAGTTATCATTTTCTTACTTTTGAGATCATGCTAGGAGCCTACTATCACTCAACATGCTAAAGTGTTAGCATTGAGCCTTCTATCACTCAACATAGTGTATGCTAAAGTGTTAGCATGCCTACTGTCACTCAACATAGTGTATGTTAAAGTGTTAGCATGGAGCCTACTGTCACTCAACATAGTGTGCTAAAGTGTTAGCTTGGAAGCTACTGTCACTCAACATAGTAGCTGATTATCAATACGTGTTCTTGAGTCCTCCGTGACACATTTTACGTAATATCTAACCGCCGAAGTACGATTCCAAAACAAAAGAATGACAGGACGGAGGACGGATAGAAACCCCGGAAGTTTCCATGCCAACCTCAAAATATCGAGGATGCATCGGGTGGTGACTTGAGCGACAACGGCGAGCAGCACTGTAGTCTACAGTACAGAGCCGGTTGGGGTGGGGTTATTAACAGCTGTGTGTCTTAATTAATCAGTGCGCGATGTGAAGCACACAGTCCATCTCAAATTGCAAGGAAGCTTTTCTGTGCTTACTTTCATGAGAAGATCGTTCTCCCCAAGACAACTTGGGAAGAACGTTCTCCACAAGGACACAAGTATCGTCTTGGTGTTCTTGGTTTTGATAATCATCCAGTGTATGCTAAAGCGTTAGCTTGGAACCTAGTGTCACTCAACATAACATGCTAAAATGTTAGTGTGGAGCGGACTTTCACTCAACATAGTGTATGCTAAAGTGTTAGCATGGAGCCTAAAGGCCCTGACACACCAGGCCGACGGTCGGCCGTCGGCCAACGTCGGGCCGTCGGTAAGCGTCGGTGTCCCTAGTTTTTGCGGTGTGTCCCGCACCGTCTGCACTAGTCGGACCCTGTCGGCGTCTTTTCGGCCGATTGAGCATGTTGAATCGGCGTCGGAGCCGTCGGTGAGAGAGATCACTCTGATTGGTAGTTCGTGTTTTGCCTCTGGATGATTGGACTGATAAATTCCTTCAACATGTGGAACTGAACAGGAAAGAGCCGAGCGAAATTTTTAAAATCGGCGGTTTCATTTATCTCCAGCTCTCGACAGGTTCGGGAAAGCCCCTTGAGCCTGTCGCTGGAGTAACGTTATTTATGATTTCACCCATTTAGTGCGGTTTCTCCTTATTTTTCGCCTCCGCCTCTTCCTTTCTTCTTCCACAACCAAAAGACCAAGGGCTGACAACGCCAGTGCCATTTGCAACTTCTTATCAGACATAAGGTATGGAGAGTTATTTCCCCTCACGCATGCGACGTACGTGCTAGTTGGCCGTCGGCTGTAGTCTTTGCGGTGTGTTCAAGTGCAACTTTTTGGACCAGACACAGGCGACGTGAGGCGACGCAACAGTCGGCCTTCGTCGCCACTGGTTCTTTGAAGTCGGTTTGGTGTGTCAGGGCCTTAAGTCACTCAACTCAAGTGTTAGAATGGAGCCAATGATCTACTACAATGGGGCAATGGATAATTTAAAGTTGACCAATGGGACAATCTACCAAAAACTTGGTGTATTCCTTTAAGTGAGCTGTATAAAAAAACAAAACCGAACCACGCTGGGACCTTTGAACTTCACTTACGAGAAGCGAGTGATGTTCTTCCCAGCAGACGTCAAAGACTAGTTTACTGGCACACTACATCGGTCAGCTTTCTGCCAGCCTGACATGTGGAAGTGATTATCTGTTCCCTCGGTGTACCCTCCCCTCTTCTACCTGAGTCTTCCTCCCTTCAAGCCTCCGCACCGGGGCCCACGCAGGCTTCACGTTTGAACCTGAGCCCATTTGATTTATGGAGAACATGTGTGAAATGTCACGGCAGGATACCAGGCAGAGGGGGGAAAGTGGGCTGGGAACACACTGTGCACCGACAAAGGTGAATGTAGGTTGTGACCCAAGAGAAGTAACAGTTATACGCTAAGGTGTGAGGTGTAGGTGGTAAGCATGAGAGGGGGGTGTAGGGTTAGAACGATATATTTGTTTGTTTTTTGTATTATTATTGTCATTACTTTTATTATAACATACAGATACGATGGATATGATGCAGTTTGATTGATTTACTGTAGAACTGAATACTACACCGGTTGTCTATGGGAAGAACTTAACCTGAATTGATTCTAATGAGACATCAGATTATGACCAAGTATGAATGAATAAAAGATAACATAAGACTAGATTAAATTTTATCGATCCCCATGGGGAAGTTAGTTTGTTGCAGCAGTAAAAGTAATGGGATTCATCCGGGGAAAAAAAGATAAATGCAATATAAGCACAGAAATAGAGCAATTAAAATGATAACAAGCAATAAAAGTGATATGAACAATAAAAGCAATAAGAGTAGAGTAGAACCAATGTTGTGGATATATAAACATGCAGCCAACAATTTCAGCACATATTACTATCATCCTGGGTTTCAATGGAGAGTTTTAGTGTCCCATTTTGATCAGAATCCACACAAGTATGAATTAATCTTATTATTTTTATTATTATTAGTTGTAGTACTAGTAGTAGCAGCAGCAGCAGTATTAGTAGTATCCTGGGTTTCAGTGGAGAGTTTTAGTGTCCCATGAAGGTCTAAATGCTGTTTCAGAGGCTTTTCCACCCTGACAAGAGTAAAATTCTGGGGGAAACACTGAATACTTGGAATTTCATGGAATTTTTTTGACATGAAAATGGTCAAAAAATGTGTATAGATATTGTCGTCACAAAATTTCACCAATCAGCTTCATTCCAAAAATTTTGGAACACCCATATCGGACGATCCTTACGGTCAAAGGTGGTAGACGTGAGAGAGGGCACTTTGTGAGTGGGAAGTCTGAAGGACGATTGCGTTTATTGATGATTTACCATGAATCACGGAGCAGAGGCCAGGCCTCACAGATAAGTGCAGGAATTTTGCGAGCCTGGAGATGATATGTAGACTGGCGAGGGTTCGGTTTGGCGTGGGACGGTCAAGTTGTAAAATTCACTCCCACCTGAGCGGGACGTCAGCAGAGGAGCAGAGGTGTAAAAGTGGCCTGGGAAAGGTCAGGAGGATAAATAATGAACGGAGTTGTGCTAATAGTGGTTTTAGACTTTGGGATTGAGTTGGAAAGCAGACTTACACTGCCAAGATATGAGAGGATCCCTGTGTATTATGCTCTTCGAGTCGGGGCAGAAGCGAGTTCAGGTGAAAGAAAGCGTTTCGAAGGAAAGTTGAAAGAAAAGGCGATGTGAGTGGCATTAGAAGTGGCTGTAAAAAGGGAACGGAGGCATCGGGGATTTCCATACATTTAACATGCCCCTGGTCTCCTCCGCGAGAAACACCAGCCCCTATCTTTGATGTCTGCTATATCAAATTCTGCATGTGTGCCGTGAATTCATTCAGAGCACATGATTTATTATCAAAGGGGCGGCGCGTTTCAGCCGAGACAGAGTCGCGCTGGGGAAGATGTGAGCTTGAGTGAGAGGGGGGAATAAAAAGGCAATTGCTGGAAAAAAAAAAAAATTCAGAGTATGCAGGAGCCTCGGAGGAACCTGAGCTCCCAGCATACAGTGCGGCGCGCTGGATCACCACTCTCTGAACCTTGTCTCGCTCCCTGAGGCGGTGGCGGTGGGACTGGGGCTCTGATAGACAGGAATACCCTCGGTTGTGTTCATCGCATCTACTCCTCCCACTCGCACAGCAGCACAGTAAACACTACCTTACAGTAGGGTTAGACCGATATATCGCTTTGCAGATATATCGGGCCGATATTGGCCTTTTATTAAGTCACGAGCAAACGGCATTTGGATGGTGTCCCATGATTCAGTGTTTTTCCTGTTGCGGCAGGATGTTGGGGCGAGACATAACAAAAGGAGGGACTGGTCAATAGTGGGAGGGATGGACCAGAGCAAACATGGACAGGGAAAAGACAGTGAAGCCTGTTGGGTAGGGATGGATGATCCCACATTTTTTGGACTCAATTCCGACTCAGACTCCTTATAACGGAATTGATGGAATCGATTCTAAATCCATTCCGATTCCAAAAATGTAAGTTTTACGCCGGTTGGCATTCAACCAATGAGGCCTGAATTTCTCCCTCTTCCCCTTCCTGTTGTGAAATGGATCAGACCAAGGCAAACAAACACAGATTAGTATAGATATAGCCTAAATCAGAATGAATTAATTAAAAATTTGATTAAATTAAAGTTTCTTTCGACTCCAATTCCGTTTATTAGTAGAATCGGTTCTCAGAATCGACGTAATGGAATCGAGAATTGATTCTTTTGGAGTCGACTCTTCATCCCTACTGTTGGATACTGGGTGTAGCTGGTGAAGTAATCCATCCATTTGATCTTGAGTCTTGATCCGTCACAAACGCCACATTCTTCCAAATGAGTCAATTCCAGCCACTGAGACACAACCATGGTGTCTTAGGAAAAGGAAACGGGGTTTTCACCATCGTAATCTGTCACTTTGAAAGTTGTGAAGTTGCAGGTTTTATATGATGGAAGGGGGGTTGTTCAAAAATCTGTGATGGTATTGGTTGGAATTTTTATGTACGCCTACTGATAATCCATGAAGTAACCACTAAATATGCTATTTTCCAGGAAGTAAAAGTAATAGGATTTAGATAGGAGAAAATAGAAAATGTGTGGCATTTATTGTTAAAAGCATACTGAGTAGGATTTTGCTGCTTGTGGCTTGTAAACACAACTTTCAATGACCCCTCCTCCAAAGTACAGCGAGGCAAAACACCAAGCAGATAAGGCTCGTTCCAAAACAAGAGTGAATCTGGGTTTGGCTTTCACCCGTTGGCGAGTATTGAAGGAGAGGAAGAGGATGAAGAGCGACGCGGAGTTGGCCTGTTTTCTGTTGGACAGGTAGGTGCTGGTTAGCTTAGCTAGCTAGCTAGGTATCAGCTTTTCTACTACAACGAAGCTAGTAGCCAGCGAGGCTTTCAGATATAAAAGCAGTGGTTTTAGTTGCAGGCGGACACACCTGCTGCCAGAAGGTTGACGCCCAGAAACGTCCCGAACATTCAGAAATAAGAAAATCCAGGCAGAAGGCAGCAGGCTCTCTGCAGACACACACACTGTCACACACTACCAATGGGCCCTACCTAACCCTAGGATCATTTTTGGATGAGTTTATGCTACTTCAAGGGGGAAAATCCTGCTCAGTATGCCTTTAAATAGGTGTGTGTTATGAAATGGAGAATTGGCTAACAAGGTGACTTTAAAAGGCGAATATCAACCAGTCATTTCCATCTCCGATATGATTGTACTGTACTGGTATCAGCATTGAAAAACCCATATTGGTGGAATATGTTGTCAGTATGTTGTCTTTCTGCTGGTCTCTCTCTCTGCTCCATCCAACCTGTTTACACTCAGTCCCACTGTAAACAGTGTGGGAATCAAAGTGATCCAACTGTGCTTTTCTCCCATCAGTCACATAACAGTCGTAGTTTTTTCCCCAAGGTCCTTCTCTGCTGCAGTGTCTTGTTAGAGTGCACAGATCATTGTAACACGGCTACGTTAAAAATAGACTTGGGCAAAAAGTGCAGCGATAGAAAAAACCCCCAAAAAAACACACAATGTGCCAAACAACCTTGAAAAGTAGTGTGTGGAGCGGAGGGAGGGGAGGGAGGAGACTGTTTTTCTCCTCGTCTGATCCGATCTGGCTTGCATTATCATTCTGTACTGTGCATTCCTTATCTATTGTAAACCTGTAAACCTCCTGGGTACACACCGGTAGTCTCTCTCTCTCTCTGTATCTCTTTCTTTCTTGTGTCTCTCTCTTTCAATTCAGTTCATTTCAACCTGCTTTATTGGCACGGAAGTTGAGAACAGTATTGCCAAAGCATCGAACAAAGATAAATCATATGTACATCGAATTAAATCCCTCTCCCCCCTTGTATCAGTGTGTGTGTGTGTGTGTGTGTGTGTGTGTTACTACCTGGTCAGTTGAAGGTCTGGGTTACTGTGTATTCAGCTATGTATTTTCTTTTTACTCTATCAGAGGTGGGGACTCGAGTCGAGTCACATGACTTGGACTCGCGTCACCATTGCTTAGGACTTGACTTGATGCATGAAGAGAAGACTTGAGACTTGACTTGACTTGGGTTCTGGTGACTTGGGACTTGACTTTGACTTGTACTTTGATGACTTGAAAAGGTTTCTAAAGTCTTGACTTGAGATCTTGTGTTTGTGTAAATGACTTAGATTGAAAGTGATGAGATTTGTTCCAGCAGACGACTGAATTTAAATTCTGTTTTCTGAATTTGTATGGAATGATTGAATTTATTGAAGTTGAAACTGATTATAGAAATCAAACTCATGATGCTCTAAGTTTTTATCCTATTAAAACCATATTGCATTGAAAAGTCCTAGATATTGAGTTTTCTTTAAGATATTAAATTGATACTGGACTCTTGATTTGTTCTGACTTGACTTGCTGTTCTACATTTAGACTTGGGACTTGACTTGAGACTTGTGCCTCAAGACTTGAGACTGACTTGGGACTTGAGCAAAGTTGACTTGGTCACATCTCTACTCTTTAGAATTTGATTGCGTCTGCTTTGTTGATGTCAACATTTGAGATTTGTGCTTTGTGATGGTATGTCTCAGGATCACTCGACTTCAGATGATTGTAAAATGCAATGACTCTTTTTGCATTCTGAATAAGAGGGGACACTGATGGAGTTCTGCTCTGCATGCCTTGCAGTCATTTAGTCATTTGTGGACCCCAAATTTCACTTCCATAGAGAATCATTGGTTCTAGTACAAATTGCAACGTTTTTTAGCCCAATTTTGATACTGTGAACGGTTTTTCCCATGCTACTATTTACACAGAGTAATTTCCACAGAAATTATTTGGGTCACATTTCGGTCCATTTTTGTAGATTGGTGTTATTAGACTTTAATTCCAGATTTCAGGAAAGGTGGCAACTGTTAGAATGATGTTGAAAAGTTTGTGTATAGCCAGTTTCAATGTAGATTCACCAGCTCACCAGCATATTTCCCAGGGTTTTGAAATAGTTTATTTCTTCCCCAACCAGTGGAAATACAGGTAGACAATGATACAATGATATGAGAGTCTTTCACCTCCCTAACAAAATCAACATTCCTGCTTTTTAATCCAATAACAGATGATTGAAGGCCTTGAATCTTCCAACATGTTATTGAAAAAGATTTCATCTCTAAACACATGTTCTGGTTTTAAACAAGATAAACACCAGTAATAAGACAATGGACATTTTGGGTATTTTTTTTCTAACTAATATTTCTAATATGATTAATACCTAACATATATATAATATAACGTTTTAAATGTTAGACTATCAGTCTTTGGCTACTAAGTCTTTGCTCTTTTATCATTTTGAGGCGATGGCAGAGCAAATTCAACATGTGCTGGATTTCCTTGAGGTCACCTTTCTCTCTCAATTCTCATTCAATTCCATTCAACTCAATTCAATATGCTTTATTGGCATGAATATTAAAATGAACAGTATCGCCAAAGCTTCAGCTACAGTGGGTGACATGATAAAACACAATGTAATCTCTCTCCCTCTCTCCATAGCTGGTAGATTACACCCAGACTGTGAGCTACATGACTGCAGACGGCTGCTGCCTGCCAAGCTGCTGTGCCTCTGAGGCACTGAACCCATTGAAAGAACATTCCAGCACTTTCAAAAGAGATGAACATCTCAACCAGAAATATGTGAGCTGTAAAGAAGGCCATGACATGTGGCATTATGCAATCAAAGTCCTATGAGGGGGGGCATAATGCAAACAGAGAGATTACAAAAGAGAGTACAAAACAGTTTATGGAGTCAAAAGACTTTCTGGACTGAATTCTGAATGTATAATTATTTCAATCACAATCCGATTGCGTATGCTTAAATAAAATGTCAACATCTTCCATCACAGCTATATGATTGTTGTCTATCTGCTGTCAGTTGTTAAACTGATAACAGGGTTTCTACATATTTTCCATTTCAAAATTTCAGATTTTCTCCAGACTTCAGTTTCTTGACTGGATTTGAAGATTGCCAATAGTGGCTGGACAATATGAAGTGTCAACAAGGCCATGTCAATCTATATCTGAATATTACTCTTCATACATACAATACAATACATAAAACAATATGTGAAATGACAGTGGGTGTACAGCTGCATAAAATGCACATAAAAACACTTAAAAACAAAATGTTTCCATACTTTTCCATAGTTTTTGAGCAATTCCCAAACTTTTCAAGACGTGGAAATACATTTTTCTACACTTTCCAGACCCGGTGGTAAGAATCAAAACAGAGCAAATTCAGACGCAACACTGGAGGGATTAATAGCTGGTGGTGGGCGCCTGTGGAGAAAAACACTCCCACCAAGCCTGTTTTACCCCAGTTTACCCTGTCCTGACAGAAGCCATGCGTTGGGGCATCCTCCCAGGGGTCAGAGGTCACGGCCACACTCAGGATGAGTCAGAGTTGTGAAGCGGGGTGGTCCAGACGTGGGGTCCCGAATGGCCGCCAGGGGAGAAGCGCCGCCGCCAAACGGGAAGTGAATCAGTGAGGTAGGGAGAGTCTTGACGTAGGGAGCGGGGTTCACATGCCACACGCTCTGCCAAGCCTCTGATTATTGGTCATCGCCTTGAGACTCGACCCGGATCAAAGTCTCAGCGCCACCGAGGAAACATCCACAGTGAGATGAGACATGAGCTTCTTGGCAAGCGCCGCACATTTCATAACACGCCCCCTGTTTAGCTGCAGTGTTTAATCCCTTGAAGCATTGTAAATATTATTGCTAGTGGTAAATATGACGGAGGGTAAAGCATGTCCCTCGTCAGTGATGATCATAAGGCAAACAACCACCAAGAGAAACAAAATGAAGTTATATTTTCCTTATGTGTATCTTTTTAAAGACAATAAATCATTACCACATTGATTTTCAGACATTAGTAATACCATTACCATTACCATAAACAAACAAGACCATCACTGAGAAGATTGGGGGGGGCAAGAAGCAGCAGGGTTTATGGGAAATGTAGTCTTAATTGGGAGGAACACTAGCACTAACAATACCACTTGTGTGAGATAGAGGCGACCAATTGTCTCCACCATGGTCTCATTTGTTTACGCTAGTTAGAAAAAAGCATCATAATTATAGCATATAGCACCTGTAGAAGACACTATCTACATATGTGCTAACTTGTTAACTTCATATCGGTTTGATACTACTTACTGAGCTGTAAAGTCTTTACATCATAAAACTGTCAGTCTAAAAAGGTGCTAGACTCCAATAAAAGGTGGGTAAACTCCAGAACATCCTTTCCTCTCTTGGGAATAAATCGCTCTACATCATGTCTACATCCCATGTCTTTGACTTGGACACTAACAGCTTGGCCAGGGACGGCAGCTTCGGTCCTGCGCTGCCAAATCTGTGACAGCGGCAGCCATGGCCTTTTAGGGAGCTAGAAGCACCACTCATAATCTGTGTATGTGTGTGTGTGTGTGTGTGTGTATACACTCAGAGGCCCAGAACAAACAATTACGTAATTTGAGGGCGAGAGCAGAGCGTCTGTGCCCAGAGGTAGCAGACACAAGAATCAATCAGGATTAGCATTCTGCCTGTTGGGTCAGAGAGAGGCAGCGGAGTGTACACTCGCTCACGGGGGAAGAGTGTAAGTGGACTGAGGGTATAAGAATGATCTGGGTAGTGGAGGGCCGATACCAGTATGATGTTGTTGCACTGATGCTGCTGATAACCAAGATTTTGTGCTATTTTGTGATATTCAACATCTCTAATTTTCTAGTTTTCATGTCCAAAACAATTCCAAAAACATGTTTCCGCCAGAATGTTGCTCTTGTCACATTGGAAAAGCCTCTGAAGCAGCATTTAGACCATCATGGGACACTAAAACTCTCCATTGAAACCCAGACTAATTAAATTCTTTTAGGGTTTCAGTGGAGAGTTTTAGTGTCCCGTGATGGTCTAAATGCTGTTTCAGAGGCTTTTCCACTCTGACAGTTCTCTACAATTCTGCGGGAAACACTGAATTCTAGTAATTTTGGGGATTATTTGGCATAGAAATTGAGTCTAAAAATATCGGGATCGGTATCAGCCGTCCAAAACCCATATAGGTCGAACTCTACAGGATACATTGCTCCTTTCAGACACATAAGAACATTACCATTGCCGGAGCCAGGGACACAGAGAGGTTGGCTTACATCCTCTGACTGTTATTCAAATGTGGGATACAGTCACTTTAAAAAATAGGCTTTTCTGGTTTCAATTGCGGCCTGTTTTGTTCTGTATATTATTCATGTTGAATTGTCTGCGGCCTGGTGTGTTTATTTCACGGTTTGTTGTCCGCATGCATCCCGATGGAAACAAACTAGACCATAAGTAATTCTTAACGCAGCGCTGTGTTTATTGCACATTACACAACCTCAAGAATCGAGGTCAGTCCACATTCCTGCTTACAATATTCTGACACAGTTCGCTTCTCATGCATGTATATCAAAACCAGTCCGACCCAACCCAGTTCTGTTTGCTAGGAAATATGAGCTGCCTCCGATTCAGCCCAGTCCTATTATCACACACACACACACGCACACGCACACACACACACCTCATCCCCATGCTGATGAGAGCCATGTGCGCACATCTCACCATGTGGATCCCTGACCTGGCTCCCACCTCCAGCTGTAAACAGTCAGCCTGCTTTACCAGTGATCGCATTGTTTTAGAGCGGAGCTGGGTGAGCGTGTGGAGTAGAGAAAGCTAAGGCTGCGTTCACACTGCAGGCTTTCCTACTCAGTTCTGAAGTGCTGCTCATATCTGATCTTTTTTGGATGACTATTCATATTTATTCTGGGGTGTAACCCATATCTGAACAAAAGACATGAGAAGTGTATTTACACTTCTCAAGCATGGTGTGACATAAGCATGTCTTTAAAATACAAATAAGGTCCTAAAGTCCTAAACAGACACAACACACACAATCTCACATAATTTTCTTGCAGTAATATAATGGTGCATTTTCATTTTCAAAAACAGAACATGCATTGGGAGACATTCAGTTAAATTAGCTTGCTAACGCCATTCATGGTTATTGCAAGTTTTAGTCACTCATATGAATGTTTAAGTTTCAAAATGTAAAACTCTTGGTACCACAGAAAGTGAAAGCATTAACATAAACCATTTCCATATTAGTTTAGGTTCGTCCTTAAAGAGTGCATGGATGTCACTGAAATAAACATTGGATCTGTCTCCAAATTGGTTCCTTGCTCTAGTTGTTATTATGTGATGACATTTCACAAACGTTCCTTCAAACGAATGTGTGTGCACCGGTAGTTGAACGTTACGTTCCCGAGACTGGAGAAACAGCACAAAGTAGAATTTCAAAGCTATCTGCCTGCAATCAGAACAATATTGGTCTGAGTTATCTAACTAGATAAAGAGGGAAAAAAAGTGAGAGAGAATGTTGTTCACATCTGATCATTTTCTTCTTTTGTCATGATTAGGTTATCAATTCTTGCCCATTCATGTGTGTCGAGTCAGAATGAACTAATGCCAGTTCCAATTTTAGCATTCAAATACAAATGTCATATCGGTCACATGGCTCAGGACCAGATGTTGTCGCACATATCCATGTGGTCCAGATCAGAATTGGAAAAACACAACTTTATGCAGCTTTTTTGCTTTTCACACTAATCAGAAAAAACCAGACCTGCGTAACATGCGAGGGAAAAACACATTTGAGCTGCAGTGTGAACGGAGCCTGTGTGCAGCTTTACCAAAGCCTGGGTGGCCCTGAAAACGTATCTCTGTAATCACAGTGAGAGATTGTTAACACACACACACTTACAGAGGGAGGATGGTGTCGGGCTGCGGCTTTGTGGGCAGGGCAGAATGTGTTTACTCTCTGGAGAAGTGGGGAGGTTTTATAGCTTAATCTCAGATCTGTGTGTACTCGGGTTTGACCGATATGGGTTATTGAAGCTGCTGATAGCTGATATTTTGTGCTGATATTCAATATCTTTGACCATTGTGATACAGAAAAATTCCAAGTTGTCAGTGTTTCCTGCAGAATTGTATTCTCGTCAGGGTGGAGAAGCCTCTGAAACAGCTTTTACACCATCATGGGACACTAAAACTCTCCATTGAATCCCAGACTAATGAAATTCTTTTAGTCTTAGCAGCTCTTTAAGGCTGATTTCGAATAAAAGCCCACTATCGGCAAACTGATATATCTGTCCAACCCTAGTAATTACTTGACTCAATTCCTCTGACTCGCTGCATGACGAAAATAAAGCGCAGCTCCAGAATCAGGTTGGTTTCCACTCCCCAGTGAAAGACGATGACATGCCGATGTGAGGCCTCATTGTGTGTCCTTGGCCTTGTTGTTGGCTGCAGCCCACACGCTCAATTTCACTGCAGCTTTTGCTAAGTGGATAACCCACTGTTTAATTCATCCTAGACAGCTCTGACTGGCAGCCAAACTGTAAATAAAACGCAGAGGTTACAAACATAAAATTACTCCGAGGGAAGGAGGTGATAAAACTCTCCGCATTGGACAAAATGTACCAAAATTACAGACGCGCCCCAGGAGTTTCTAATTAATCCGAATGCTGTAACACAAATCGGCTCAGACTAAACATTACTAGCATAAAAACATAGTGAGGAATGGCAGTTTTGTTACTACAGTCCCTTAATATACAGGAATAAAACTTAATGTACAACATGAGCGAATTATTATGTATAGATTAGGGCTGGGTGCTATGTTTGAAGTCAATATCATGATAATCATAAGGATTTTTTCCAGTATCTTATACCACAATATTAATCATAATGTAAAATCTCATGGTAAATAATCAAATTGACCTTCATCCCATTGAACTGGATGGTAATGTTAGATGTGATGTCAAATAATATTCCTTAAAATGTTTCATACCTCATTTTTTCAGTTTTTAAATAAAATTAGCTTGTTATCATCAATTTTGACAGCAGAATTGTGTCATGATATCCCAAAATCACCATATCATCACCATATGATTCCACTGAAAGACGATAAACGATAATATTGAATTATTGCCTGGCCCTACTATAGATACAGAAAGCCTGTGGAATGCTATGTATTTATGGTAAACACTTTGGAATGGGGACTATGGATGAGCTTGGGCTTGTTTATCATGATAGCAATGCCAAACATCTTCTTCAACCAGAGAGCCAAGACCTGCAGCCTGACCTTTGACCTGGCCTAATTCCCAGCAGTTCACACCGGCCAACTGTAATAATGTTAGGGGATCACTGCTGTGGGGTTCTGTAAGTGCGGAAATATCCCAATTTAGGGGCTTGACAGAGCTGCCATTGGTTTATGGTTTAAATGTAGTATGAACGCTCCATTGACGGCCATCCAGAGCATAATCAGATTAAGTCGATTAAGGCGGTTGAGTTAGACAATCATAAACCCTCAGAGAACTTCATTCTATTATGGCCTGAAAACTCTGACATGATATGCATTAAATGCTTAAACCGTTTCTTTACCAATATAGCGTGACAGCAAACAGTCTTAATCCTTCTTTGCTAAAGAACCAGCAAGGCTAACGTAAAGTTCAGACAGCAACAAAGGTAGACTGAAGTGGCTTACGCAACAGTTTGGACTCTGGCCATGTTGAAGTATGAAAATGATTGAGTAAGAGTAAAGGCAAGTATAACAGAGCATTTGTTATCTGTCCTTGTGTTTCAATAGCAGCCAAGTCCGGCTAGCTGCATTGTGCAGCATGGTGGGGATCAGTCAGGGGTTAGACCAGGTCAAATTACTTTTTTACCAATTACTTTTTCCAGTAGAGTAGCATATTAACATTTAAATTTCAGTAATAATATTACAATTACCAATCAAAAAAATGACATCACCCCTTCTAAAAATCAGATTGAAGTTGGATTATGCAACAACTATTTGTTTTCCTCAGAATTAGTCATGTACCTCTTTCATTTGAAGCAGGAACGCTCTGAGCAGGACCAACTTCTATGAACTAGAAGACGACTTTCTCTGGGTGGAAGTATTCAGGCTTTTGTTTCATACTACCTCTAATCTTTTTGATTCAAATAACCAAGTAATCATTCAATTTTCCAACAAGCTTAGCAAAAAACCATACCAACCTGTAACTCCCCACATCCAGGTTCAAGCCCTCTGTCCTTGAGAAAAGACACTCCAGAAACGAGAATAGAATTTCCCTGCTGAGGTCAATTAAATATCTGATTATCTGTCTATTTTGTAGAGTCCAATCAGTTTAGTCACAGAAAATGCAATATGTATGAACCAAGAATCATGGTTCCTACACAGATCTGGAAAGCCTGCAAAAGAATTTTGTCATTTGCACAAAAAAGTTTGGAAAAATATATCAAATGTTGTTGCACTGTCCCAATATACATTTGACTACACTTTTTCTGTCATCTCACATATTCTGATATTTGTTGCTATGAAGAATAACCTTCATCTCTAGAGTGATATGTCACAGTTAGTAGGATCTGGATCAGGACTGTCTGCTTAAATCATACTGAACACCAACCAAAATCTTTGAATCAAATCAAAAGTAATCAAGGTCTGGAAATCGTATGGAATTATGAAACTGTATAGGAAGATTACAGTATTTTCACATTTCTCTCCCTGCTTTTACACTGTAGTCTTTCTCTCTTATACATTGAGCAAGTACTGACAAAGCTACAGCTGCTCGTTCTTGTTTATGATGAACACGAGCACCAAGAGTCCACAGATTCCTCCGCTCAGACACACTGTGTACTTTACACCCAGCTCCTACGTCAGCGAGGGGGCGTGGACGGATAAAAACCTGCCAACGTTCTTTTTACTACGACCGCAAGCGAAGTCTTGTACATACACGAAAAAAAACAAAACAAGCGTGCTGCCAGATAAAGTCAGCTATAGGAAAAGCAAAAAAAAAAAAAAAGACTCTGAACACGTCGGTTAGGAAAACAAAACAAATTGGGTTGAAGATCAGACGTTGCCTGCAGCCACATGAGAAGAATTTCAATTACAGACGAGGAGACACCGAGCTTGTTATGAACCTGTGGGTTTGGCTCTGCTGCGAGAACATCGTTTGAGGAAAAAAAAAAACAACACACTCCCAAACAACAATGTTCCCGAGATGTAAAAGATTGTTTCGTGTTTTCCTTCTCCCCCTCCCCCCCTCCTCCTGTTGATCTCCTCGCGTCCTCGCTATCCGATTCCAAATCTCTATTCACTCCGCGGCTTCTCCTCCGCTACCCACAGGCAACAGCCCGAGATCTTCAAAGGCGATGACAAGACTTTCTCTCATCATACCTAAAAAGTGCGGAATGAAGGCTCGCCGAGGAGGCAAAGACGTGGAGTGTAAGTGAAAAATAAGTCGGGCAAAGGGAAAGGAGAAGATGACCCGAAAAGTTTGGGAGTTTGATTTTTTCGGTCTCAAAAAAACCCCAAAAAACTTTGTATAACGAGGAATGTTTGCGAGTGTCAGAAAGTAAAGTGAAAATGCAGCGCTTGGAAAAGGCAGAGAGTATTTTTAGATGGAACATTTTATCATTAGGTATCTGTATGCGTGTCAGGGAACACTTTGCTCAAGTTTGAAGAGTAATCTGTATGCAGTACACAGTAAAACTAATGATGTTCTTCTTCTTCTTCTTGTTCTTCTTCTTCACTGTAATAGTTCCATATAACTACCGGTGAAACAGTAAAATCATCATTAGTTCTACACTTTGCAATTGTTCTGCAGTGGTTTTTAACAGTTTTTAACTCCAATAATTTTACATTTTATGGCATTCACACTCTTATCCAGTGAAAATGACAGTGAATGCAACAGAAAAATTTGTTTCAATTCCTAGATCACCCACATAACAAGGAGCCAATAGTGAGGAGGTCAAGGGTCACCGTTGGCTTGGGCCGATATCAAATATGATCGAATATCGCGATATTTTGTGAAATTTGATGTGATTTAGAAGAAATAAAATAAAATACCCCCCCCCCCCCAAGAAAAAAAAAACGGGGAAAAAAACGTTAAAAAAAAAAAAAAAAAGTCTGCAAGCATCCTCTCAGCATTGTAGACTAGATCAAAAGGCAAAAACAGAGAATAAAGAAGTAAAAAAGACAACAATAAAGTCAATTGAATAGTTGAAAACAAAATAAAGAAGTAAAAAAGAGAACAATGACGTCAATCAAAAAGGTAAAAACAGAGAATAAATAAGTAGAAAGAAAGCAATAAAGTCAATCGTAAAGGTAAAAACAGAATAAAGAAGTAAAAAAGAGACCAATAAAGTCAATCAAGTATCTGATGGGAAAAGAAATAAGAACTGAATGAGCATGTGAGCAACTGAATGTGCGTGTGTGTGTGTGTCCTGTATGAATCCTTTCATAAATCCAAATTGTACTGCAGGATTAGTGTTAATCAACTCAACTTGAACCCTCCCCTTGCAAATGTACACACACACACACACACACACACAGCAGGGTCCAGTGTTGTAGTATATGGACCAATGTGTTTGTGATGTCTCTATGGGAAGCTGTCTGATTACTTTCCTTCCCGTGTTGCTGCTGCTACTACCGTGACCGCTGCCTGCATGAGTGGCGGAAATCACAGTCAGCCAGCAGTGAAATCATGCAATCACACCGACAAGCGCCCACTCTCTCCTCTGGTTTCCTCATCTACCTCTGTCATTTCCTGCATCTTCTATGGAGACACAGGGGTGAGAGGCTCAAACTAAACAAAAAGTTGTCTTAAAAGTCTGAAATCATAGGGACAGTGAAGTAATGGTAAATAAAAAGGTAAGTAAGTTATGACCTCCAGTCAGCAAACAACCACCAACATAAACGCAAATCAATTCTGAAGCATAAATTTATGCCTTTTCCCTTTAAAAGAGCATATCACTTATAACATATAACATACCAATTTCACGCTACTTACTCTGCTGTATATTATGAATCAATTGAATTGAGTCATTGAGAATCGTTGGGTAAACTGAGTTTAGGTGGGGTTACCCTCCACTACATTCCTGCATAGGGATAGGTAGCACGATACATTTTTCGTGTTGCACATGTTTTTCCTGTACAAACTAGTTGTAAGGATGGGTGAGTGGTTTGTGATGGCAGGGTTTCTTGTCTCTGAGTGGAGGCAAGTGTTCAACTCCTACTTCTGGCAAGCAGTTGTGTTACTCAGCTAGTTGGCAGCTTCCTATGATTCCAGACCTATATTTGAAGTCTATATGATGGTATTTAAAGGTGCTAAATGTATCATTTTAACATCAATAAATCACTACAACAATTTTTAAGACATTAGTATAATTACCGTAAACAGACGAGACCATCGCTGAGAAGACCGGCAGCCTCTACCAGCCTCTGCACTGCATTTTACTTTGTGTTCCATTGGATCAGATTTGGCGGGAAATCTGCTGGATTCCTTTATGGCACAAACAGGAAGAGGGCGCTGTTCTTCCAGAGCAAGCGGAGTTAAAGCCATGGGTTAAAGCTTTCAGAGCTTCTGGCAATGGGTGAAGTGGAAGGAGTGAAAAGGCAGATGGGAAAATCACTTCCAACATGTTGATCCTCTTCAGGGAGGGGGAGGGGGGACAAAAGCAACAGGGTTTATGGGAAATGTAGTCTTCCTAACCTGGTGTGAGAAAGAGGCGACCAAATCATCTCCACCATGGTCTCATTTGTTTACGGTAATTATACCAAAGTATCACCATAAATTTCACCATAAATTTGGGTTGTTAAAAATGATACACATAGCACATTTAATGTCAAAATGAGAAGAAAAACAAGTTTTTTACCTTCTACTTACATGAAGGGATACATGGAGCATTTACACAAGTTTGACCTACTTCTATGTCCCTATGGGAGGTGGGGCTACAGGGGGTTAGCAGCAGTAAAGCAGAGAGAAATAGAGCTTTCTTCGCTCTAGTAGTCCTGGTGAGCGACAGCTGAAAGGAAATAAAAAACCAAGACACCGTCATTCCTCGCTCTCCTTCAGCCATGCAAGCAGGTGGAGGAGTGTACATTCTGGAGCAGAGAGCCAACTGCAGTGTCCATTGTGATTGATGGCATTTTTTTACTTAACCATTATCTAACCAGGTTAGTCCCATTACGATTAAGAGTCTGTTTTGGCCAAGAAAGTAGCATCAAGACAGTTCAATCAGGGAAGACAAAAGATGATGCACAAAACCACAAGTTTATTAAACTATATAAGACAAGAGCTTTGAATAATTTATAGGGGATAAAACCCTACAAACAAACTTCTGATGATCCTGACCTCTGATTTTTCCTTGGATTTTCTGTTGATGTAGTTTGAGTTTCTCTTTTCTTTGTCTGTTCAGCCATGGTGGCTATCACTGCTCATGCTAACTACCCAGTTCTTCTTCTGTTTATTCCAAACAAACCGGAAACGTAAAACGCATCACCTCCTGTGAGGCAGAGGATTTTTCCCAGTAAAGACCTACCTAACACCGGGTGTTTAGAACAGCAAATGTAAAAGCTTATATAGGTTGAATCACTATTGTGTTACAGCAATCAGTGATGGAGAGTAGAACATTGGATAGTGGAAACACACCTTCCCTTGTTCATTGTTGATGCACCTGTAGGTGGTGTGCTGTAAAAACTATGGGTAAGAATGCATCATCATCTGACAGGATCAAGACCTGAGCTACAAGCCTTCATCCTCCGGCACTGTTGCCCAGACTGTGAGTAATGTTACATCGAGAATCAGATTAAAGTATGTATTTATGTTGCCCTCGTCTTCCTTTTGCACTCACATGCTTCCCCATGGGCAGCCTTCATCTGTCCACCCCCATTTAAAAGCACTTACTCATACACTGTTTGGCGTGTTTGGTCCACTGAAATAATTCAGCAGCCAGAGTGTCACAGATTGTGTGCGTGCTTTTTGTTTCTTTCAAAGACAAGATTAGATACCAGGAGTATATCAAAACCAGAATGTTTCTGAGCATGAAGCACACGGTGTAGATGAAACCAGTGGGAGTGCAGTGAGGCTGATGTTCTGGAGGTTGGGGTTCTTTCCATGAAATATTTAGATAAATTGATAGTCTGAATCATGAAATTCAGTATGGTTTGCTGTCTCCTGGGCAGAAAACGCTAAAGGGTAATGCTACTGTTTTTATATACAGTATGTCCGTCTGGTGTCCTTTTTGTGAGAAAAATGACAAAGTAACAGGAGCAATTAATGCTTCAAATCATTGGGCCTCTGTTTATTTGTTTGTCTCTCAAAAGGTTATTAATGGATTTGCACAAAACTTTGTGGAAGGAATAACTGATTCACTTTTCACACTGATTAGCCAACGTACAAATGGATTCACGTAATACCATCAAACTTTGTGGCCCATCAACAGACAGAAGACGAGGCAAACCCATCATTGTTGGCCCAATCAAACAACATCGGGGAGAGCTCATTTCCAGTTTAGACATAACTGCCCTTGAGGATGAAGGGCAGCTAATGGCCACTGAACAGATACAGTACTGATTGACCATGTGGTGTTGAGGTAATCCGCTAAGACGCTTAAAAGTGTCAAGAATGTGAACAGGCAGATCTCATGACCCATTTCAGCTATAGTCATGAAAATGTGAAACAAGTTGGTAATGGGGCATGTAAGACATTTTTAACTTCTGCTGACAATCCGACATGTGGAACTGGCATATATTGACAATTGAATAGTGTTGGCAGAGGTATTCGCTCTATTGAGTGCCATCCAGTTAATCAATCATTTCGTAAATATGTGCGTAAGTTTCCTCGTACAGTTTTACGAACGAACAACTGCCACCATATATATCAAATGTCGTGGTTGCTATTGTATCCACATGCGCATGTTGATAAAACCCAATCATTCCTAAATTGGAACCGAGTTCACAGGACTTTGATTATCATGACGTAACATAATGGCAACCACCTCAGAAATACCAGATAAGGCAAATCAGAAGACAATTATGGGTGCAATGGCATCAAAGAAGCAAAAAAGGAAGAATTTCTCAGAGGCGGAGGTGATTCTTAACACTGTTCAGCAGAACAAAAATGTATTATTTAGTAGCCGTACTGGGGTTTGTGCTCCACAAAAAGCCACAATTTGGCAACAAATTACAAATGAAGTCACAAGTTACAAACGAACACCCTAAGATCTCCCAAGTAGATGCATTGGTGCCATCATTGGCGAGGTGTCGCTGTCTGGTGTTATTCCAGAATGGGACAGCGACTAATATATCAGCGGATTAATAAATCTAATCCCAGCCACCGAAATTGCTGACCATATTACAAATTACAAATTGTTTTTGAAACCAGCAAGAGTGGCCCAGAGTCACTGGTCCAAATACACTTCTCTCCAAAGGTTCTCACAAAGTTTTGAAAAAGCAGGAGGCAGATGGCTTGCACACTCAAACAAATTAACAATCATTTATCTGACATAAGCACATCATTAAAAAGAAATACTGATAAGTAATAGTTTTGGTTTATGTTAAACCTTTATGGACCTTTATGACTTTATGTACACCGAACACATTTAGAAACGCATGATGAGCTGCTGACGCACATGAATTCCTTCCATATTTGCGGGGTCATTTGCCGGGTGAATTGGCATGTGGGTCTCCCTCACTGGATTGAGCAGGGGCAGTCCATGTGCAAGTGCCATATTGTGCAATACAGAGCAAGCCATTATTATTTTGCAGACTTTCTCAGGTTTGTAGGGAAGGGTGCCTCCTGCTGTTTCCGGACACATCCACCTTGCCTTCAACAAGGTGCAGTCTATGGTCCATGCATGTGCTTCATTGCAGCACAGCTCACAAGGTGACTGGGGGTTGGCGAATGGGGTCATCACCCACGGCTTCAACAGGTAACACCTATCCCCTAAACATGGAAAGTAACATGGTGGGTAAGGTGAAAAGCTGACAACATACAGGTCGGGAGTTACTAAACGTCTAACCTCATGCTTACCAACGAGCCAGCCATCCTGCAGTGCCAAGTGACACACAGAGCCGTTTTGCAAAATGAATGAGTCATGAGTCAATGAGCAACAACATTGAGGAGATGGCAAGCTGCGTCAGATATCAGCTGGATGTTGATGGAATAATATCCTTTCCGATTTAAATAGGCAAAGGTGTCGGATGATGGCACTTTAATGCGTCCATAAGTGCAATCTATGGTTCTATGGTTTGACACCTACTGGGCTCATGCACTGTATTATATAGCATATACTCTAGGGCTAGTTTTACAATAGCATAGCACACTGGGCAGTGTGTGACTCATGGAGGGTCAGGATATGTCATGGTCTGCCTCTGTCTGCCATGATCTGCCCCTTTCAGCTCTAGTGTCTGCCCTCTTGGCCCTAGCCCTTGTGTCTGCCATGGTCTGCCCCTGTCTGCCCCTGTGTCCTGGTCACCACCCCTTTCACTCCCCAGTCCTGCCATCCTCCTGCCAGCCACTAGATGCCCTTGGTCTTTCCTCCCTTCCCTGTTCTCCTGGCTCCCAGCTCAGCTGCCTGCAATCAGCTCATCACCAGTCTGCTCGTCTGCTCACCTGCTTCCTATCATCACCACCAGTATATCTACCCCGGCTTGCCTTCCATTCGTCGCCAGATTGTTCCACCAACTCTGTGGTAGACACACTCTCGGTCGCTCTGCATTTTCATGTCTGGACAATTCTTGTGTACCTAGTTCTGTACGTTTGATCGTATCTCTCCTGTGTCCAGGATTTCCCAGTGAGTCTCTCCGCCTGCCCACGCCACACCTGCCAGTCTCTCAGCTTTCCTGCCTGTCCGCCTGCCCGCCACACATCTACCCGAGCTCCAGCCAGCCTGTTCGCTCGCCTGCTAACCCGCCAGCTCATCTGCTTGTCAGCCAGCCCAGTCCGGATCATCTCCTCTACTCCGACCTGCTGCCTTCATCCTACTACACCCAATTCCAACCTCCAATAAACCTTTTTCCTTTCTCTCCTACCAACTGTCCGTGTCTGCATTTGGGTCCACAAGAACAACCCCCTAACAGGATATTTCTGAGTGGTCACCAATCTCCCTTTGGATAGTGCCAGTGGCCAAAAACCCAAGCACTTGGACATGTGTTGGACTGGCAAGAGATCTCCTTGTTTGCCTCGTTAAATCTGGCTGTAAGCTGTTGCACAGCCATAATAGTACGGTTCTAGGGAATCGGAACCGGCTCATGAGCCACTCATCCTCAGCAAAAAAGTCGGCCCTGTCCCTGAAAATACGTTCTTGCTTCGCCAATTCCTCTAATAACGCAAGATCAGCCATTGCAAGCTTGAACATTTTGGCTCATTAAATAGTCCTTTAATTAGCTATTTATTACACAAATAAGCAATAATAGTAACCCTTTCCAATAACCTATTAGTCATTTTAAACATTTTCATTTTACTTAATATAAATAGCATTTTCAACCAATTTATTTCTTTATTACTTATCTTTCTCTACGATATTTCCGTAGTAGAGAACAAAATATGTTCAAAGAAGGTTATTTAAGGACCAGTTTAATCAATAAAAGTGAAAGATTCAAGATAAAAGACGAACTGCGAGGTTTACACACATCCTACCTGTGGTCTCTGGTTTCCGTTAATATCCTTTGTTTTCATTTGTAAACATCAATATGAAGGAATTATGAAACAATTTGTTCGTATAGCTTGATAAATGAAGCCCACTGTTCGGTAATTTTGCATTATTGGGCTGTTTGGGTTTGATTTGGTGTAGGCTGAGTTGTGCCATAGTGTTTCAGGGTTTCTGAAAATGGACCTCATGCACTGCAAAAATCGCCACATTTCTTTAAAATGCTTAAAACCCTAACCCGCTTAACTCAATGATGTCACTTAGTGGGGTCAAACATTGCTCCATTGTGGCACAATACAGCCTCTGAGGAAAACACTCATCTTTAGATATATGACATCTGACTAGGGACGGGACGGTACAATATGTGTCGCGGGGCAGAAAAATGAATTGCAATATTAGATACGTTTTATTCTGCTGTAGTAATCACAAATAAGATGGCTTGCCCATCACAATTTCACAAGCTCTCCGTCAAAATTATATTATTTGCACTTTGTAATTGCATTGTTGTTGACAAGCCAATGCCATTACTAGAAAGATTTGTGTCTCAGAAATAAACATAATTCTGGACAGTCATACTTTGTCACTGAACTTTTATTTATTATATTGTATGATGGTTGTATTGAATCATGAACCCCATATTGCGTATCGAATCGTATCGTGAGATAAGCATATCGTTTCCATCACATACAGTGATCTATTTTTGATGATAAAGGTACATTTTGTGAAGCCTATGACAGTGTTTAGTCAGTACAAAATGAATGGTACACATCTAAAAAGACGGCTGTATTAACTCCTATCGAGGCAAAAACGACAGAGCGTCCACATGTCAAAAACATACTGTAAGTGCCATGTTTTGCTGCAGTGGTCATTACATCTGTGCTGTCATTGCTATTAATAACTCAAAGTGTGACTTGTTTGCAAAGTTTCACCGGCGTGGTGTCAGTGCTCTTGCTGCATGTGACCTGTCAGCAAGCTGCTGTCTCTTATATTCCAGCTCCAGTACTCTGAAGTCATTCTGTATGACTAATACAAATTCCACCAAAGCGAACTCTAGGCTTGCACTATATATTTAGAATGAAAGTTCTTGAAATACCATATTGACAACTTCGCTTTTCACGTCCCAGAGGTGAAAGCTTTGATATAGTGTAGCTTCCTTGGCCTACCAGGCTGAGATGAAGGTCCGACTGATATGGTTTTTGAAGGCCGATACCGCTATTTTTGAATTGATGCTGCTGATAGCTGATATTTTGTGCCGATCTTTATATTTGACAATTTTCTTGCCCAAAAAATCCAAAAAGATTCAGTGTTTCCACCAGAATTTTCTTGTCAGGGTGAAAACTCCACTGAAACAGCATTCCTACGTACATGGAATCTGATCAAAATGTTTCATTAGAATCAATTCAGGTTAAGGTCTTCCCATAGACCAGTGTAGTGTTGATCAATTCTACAATAAATATGTGTATCAATCATACTGCATCATATCCATCATATCTGAGGTGGACCACACTGCCTGGGCCAGATCAGATTTTTAATAAAAGGCCAATATCAGCCCCATATATCACTCTAACCGTAGCTGAGAGTGTACATTTCAGCTTGTTTTCACACGTCACACCGAGGCCAACCTCATCTCCAACTGCCTGCTGCGTGCCGCTAACCACATGCTCTCCCGTGGATCGTGATTGGAGGCTTTGACCTGATTTACACTCCGGTGGTGTTTTCGGCGTGACCTTCATGAGCAGCCGACGCTGCCAGGGCGAGTCCTGCACCCTGCCATCATCGCAGCCTGGGTGGGACCTGTTGAGGCGGCGGGTGTCAGCCGGCGAAGCCCAAAAGAACAATTTGTTTTTACAGCGCAGAGATTTTTTTTTCCTGGCGCTCTGCAGCTCAGGCTCGCCTACTACTCCTTACCTTGTGCTGTACCATCATGCACGCTGGCACGCTCATGCTCTCTCCCTCTCTCTCTCTCTCACACACACACACACATTCCAACCTGCCCTCAGAGAGTGGCGTTTGATGCTGTGCTGGGTGGTTGTGTAACACAAACAGCCCTGGAGGCTGTGTCTTCTTGCCTGGTGTCTAGACCTGGTCTCGGCTGTACAGGCAGACAGCTGGTAATGCATACATAAGCTGCATTCAAGTGAGATTAGGATTACAGGGTAACAAGGGTAATAAAACATTTGCCGTGCTCCTCCATATTTTACTCATCACTCTGGATGGTATTTAGCCAAATGCTGAATTACAAACGGAGGAGCCTAGTTTGGTTGGATGTTCTTAGATGCAAACATCACAGCACACAAAGCCTGCTAGTTGCTTCTGATACGAACAGCGCTCAAACACACCCAGACGTTTCTCTCTAGATAGGACTAGAGTTTTAAGACTCTAAATTTTGAGTCTTGGAATTTTGGTGTGTGTGTATGTCTATGTGCTTGTGTGTGTGTGGTTGGGATTAATTGGATGCTTTCAAGTCGTCCACTGAAATCGATGAAAGGGCAAAAGTACAGAGCTGAAGAGATAGCAGATAAGATCGGACCAAACAATTGAAACTCTCCAATCGTATTTGCATGTAACATTTAACACATGGGGTTCAACAAAGTGACAGTGGACATCACCGCCTGTAGGGAGGATGATTGAAGATACACCCACACCCATCCACACCCACGTACACACACTATGCCATGTTACCCTCACTCCTGTGTGTCAAGAACAAGGATAACATTGCATGTTTCCTTCAGGCTGATTGACTTCCTGCCTTTGCGACGGCCTCTTTCCTCCTATTCAACTCCTTTATTTTTAGTTACCGGCCAGGCTATTATGTTCCCAGCTCTTCTGAGACACACCGGCCATGGAGGCTAACAAGAGGCTAATTGCTGAGACAGAGCTGCAGCCAAAAATACAGACTATGTTCACTTCATAACAAGAACCGACTGGAGAAACATTTCTCAGAGGAAGAGCTGCTCTGGATGTAGAAATAATCTCATTGGTTGAGTTAAACCTCAGTGGGCGGAGCCAAAGAACCACAGTTTTGCAGAGAACAAGTTAGCTAACTGACAAACTTAAATGATAAAGACAGAACTCTGGTTAAAATATAAATAAAAAATATACCAACTAGCTAAAGGCTATTATGACTAGTTTGAACTTGGAAGAACAGCTAGACTAACTAGCTAACCAGATATATAACATAATATTAGCTTCCTCCTCTCTTACCCCTTGCCTTTTTCACTGGGTTTCAGGCAGTGGTGGGTAGAGTATTGAAAATCTATACTCAAGTAAAAGTACAATTACTCCCATAAAAAATGACTCAAGAAAAAGTGAAAATTACCATTTGAGAAACCTACTCAAGTAAAAGTAAAAAAGTACCTGGTTAATAAATTACTCAAAGTACAAGTTACTTTCCATTTTAATATTTTTTTGGGTGTGCGGGCCAGTGCAAAATAATGAAAAAACAGCACTTGTTGATAAAACTTTCTTAGCCCTTTATAAAACAGAATATAAGTCTGTTTAACTCTAGTATTTACAGACATTATCAAAGTATCCAAACCTATTACAGCCCCAAAATGCAGTAGATACCGAATACAATACAATTAATTAAAACTCAGATTTTCTGTTCTGTAGTATTACTTCCTGTACCAAGACCTCAGTCAATCAACTAGAGAATGAAAACTTCTTTCCATTCACATTTTTCATTTGGGGATACCCATTTGTTGGAAGCTGCCTCTTGTTCTGGGTTTTGCTCCATCATCATCGCATTGTGGTCAAAAGACAGGTGGTGCTTATTTTTCTTCCAGGCAGCTGGCAGCTTGGCATCTGCAGTAGAGGTGCTCCTCGCGTGCTCTCCCCCCTACACTCAACCCCCGCATTTAGAGCAGACTAGTTGTAACAAAGGTATAAATGGCAAATGTAGTGAACTAAAAAGTAGATTACTGGCTCAAAAATATACTCGAGTAAAGAGTAAAAGTACAGTTTAAAAAAAAGAACTAAAAGTACTCGTTCCTTAAAAAAAACTACTTTTTTACTCATGTGCGTTACTTGTAATGCGTTACTACCCACCCCTGGTTTCAGGCTAATGTTAGCTTAGCCAGAAAAGCTGTGGTTCTTTGGCTCCACCCTTTGAGGTTTAACTCAACCAATGAGATCATTCCTGCCTCTGGGAAATTTTTGTAGAACTTTGAATCGCAGCAATAATACAAGACAATGCCTCTGTTTGCAGTTCTTGTATGTTAAAGCTGTGGCTATAAAAACCGTGGGAATTCCAGTGAACAAGTCCAGTGTATTAGCAATAATTATTTGTCATATCTGAATGGTAAACTAAAAAAAAATCGTTGTCAGGGGGCTAATTTTGAGAAGATCTACAACATATTAGTGGTGTATTTGAATGAGGTCAATGCAAAGGTCTATACACCAGCTGTAGTATGATTATAGAATAGCACATGGGTGTGGCATGACTATAATGTCCTCAAATTAGTCCGGCGATATAAATGTTTCATGTCGGTTCCTGCCCAGTGAAACAGATCCGTATACATAACTCAGTGGGCAAAGAGGCATGGGCAAACAGCAATAGGTGAAAGGTAACTATGATATATATTTGAGGTAGAGTCATTAAAAGTGAAACAATCAATCGGAAAACAACAAAGCAGACAATGCGTCTTCATCCCAGTTTTTGGCGTGACGTGCGATCATCAAAGGAAGGCGTGGTGACAAGAGCGCCCCGTTCTCCTCTCAATACAAAGCCCCGAAGTTGGGTTAATGACGTTTGTTTGGATCGGAGATGATCCCCTTTATTCGGCGCGACTTCAAAAAGGAGACCGCCCTGCCCGGCTCTCTCCCTTCTCCGTGAAAGGACAGCTCCGACGCACCGCTTTGTTTGATCTATAAATGGATGGCACAGTTAAGGATCATAGATAGTAGGCCGGCGCCTCGTTTCTTAATGAGTTTGTTATCGTCCTCTCTGCCTCATAGAGGGAAAGCGCTGATTAACAGTGATCGCATTCGGGTTTCAGATGATGGTATTATGTACTACAATAACAACAGCGGGTACACCCGCCAGTGAACTTTGAGTGAGCGAAGATTAAAAGACCAAGCGATTGCGAGGGAAGCCTGAATCAGAGAGGGTCTCTTCACTGAAAAGAGATAGCAGTTAAAGGAATGTGCTTCTTTATTCATAGGCGCTGACAGAGCAGCGTGGGTAAGGTGAATGTTTTCCATGTAGCATTTCATCTATCCAGGTGACCAGGGGCATGCACAGACTCTGATAGGGGCATAGGTGGCAGTCGCTAAAAGGGCACTTCCCCAGAAACTCATCAAACACTCACTTCTGGTGAGTTTTTGCATGTACATACCCTTTCAAGGGAAATGAAAACAGTTATGTAAGCTCTTGAAGAGAGGTAAGGAATGTGCGACTGTCTAAGCCTAACATACTTCATGCATACATTCACAAAAGCGCAAATGAGTTTACACTGCTGCCCCTTTTAAGCACAGACTTACAGTACATTACGTTATTTGTAGCGAGTGCTTAAAACTGCACTAGAATTTTGTGTAAAAATACACCATCTTATCAGTCTAAATCACAGATTGGGGCTGCAACAGAGAACAGCGTCCCATCTCCACATCTCCTATTTACCCAAATGACATTCTGCTTTCAGGTATGGACACTGGCTGGAAGTGAGGAATCAATACATAAAGGATAAGTTTGGTGATTTTGGGCCTGTATGTAATTTGTCTCTTACATACCTGTAGTGCTTGGACCCGCAGAGAATATTGACTCTGGAGTCAGCTGTCGGCTGAAACAGCGAGCTCCGTTGCCTCTTGCTGCTAACAATGAGTTCGAACGGAGTGTCAAAATACCTCCAAACAAGACTAAGAGTCTATTGGCCCTGCAACGTTGAATTTTGTGGAAGCGTCTCTGCCGGGAATCGAACTTGGGCCTCCCGCTTGAGAGTCTGCAGTCTAACTCCCTGCGGGCCACGTGACTCATAAAGTGGTGAACGGAGCGACCAACTGACCGATCGACAATGCCATCCATAGAGCCCCTGCTGTCGCGGGGCTAAAAAGCCAGATCAGATTGTAAACAGTAGAGTTTGGTAGAAGACGATCCACTGAGTGGAAATGGTGCGGTGCTGCTGCTTTCCAGGCTGTGGATAGAAATACGTCGGTTGGTCGCCATTTCATTTTCATAGACTGGCTTTTTTGGAGATATTTTGACAAACCCAATTTGGACTCATTGTTAGCAGCAAGAGGCCGAGCAACAGGAGCTCACTGTTTCAACCACAAACTGACTCAGGAGTCAATATTCTCTGTAGGTCCAAGTACTACAGGTATGTAAGAGACAAATTCTATATAGGTCCAAAATTGCCAAAATTATCTTTTAAATCTATTACCATAAGTATTTGAGACTTGATGTCTTTGGCGACCCCTTAAGTCCTTTAGTGGTAGTGCTTTACATCACTGTTGCAAAGACGACTCGCCGCTCCCCTCCCACCCCTCCCTGCAGACTCCAGAGATTATTGGTGTGTTGCCGCAGGGGCAAGCCTGCACATAGTGGAGATACTGTGGTATAAATGCCCCTCTCACTTGTTATATGCCCATTTTAGCTAATGCTCAGGTGATCAATGTTAGCAATGCCCCTTTAGAAATCCTATCTTGGTCTCTCAGTCTGAAAAGGGCACCGAGCAACCTGCCGCGGAATGTATCCCATGAACTCCACTGCAGGTTACAAACTGTAAAAGTAAAGCTAGATTATTAAAAAATTAGAACTAAAAAAGGGATTTACTTATTTATTATACTTGAATTTATCTGGGGAAAGACAACATTCAGATTCCCACAAGTGCAGTTTCAAATCCCAGCATGTTAGAGATGATGCAGTAAAGAGATGCAGAGTGTCCCAAAACAGTCGTCTTCAACAAATATTGCACACTAAGAGTGATGTGTCGGGGGTGGGAATAGGGGGTGGGGAGCTGTTTCCCTGGAAAGCCAACTTCTATTTATTGGCGATATTTCTGGAGGAGCTGTTCTGGTCTCCACACACACACACACACACACACACACACACACACACACACACACACACACACACACACACACACAGCCTCTTCTAAATTCATCTTATCCTTATATGAGGAAACCGGCCCATTAACTGAACAGCTGTGGTGAATAAAAAGTTAAGTGCAAGTGTGTTACTTTTCTTTTACAATATATTGGGCTGATATTTTAGTAGAAACGGAGATGGTCCAGTCAATGTTGTGCACCTCTGATATGATCAATGGCTGTCTATGGCAGTGGTTCTCAACGTGCGGTCCAGGGACCACCAGGGGTCCTTGAGGAGGTTCCAGGGGTTCCCCAGCAAATTGATCAATTGTCAAACTTCACCATTATTTCATTTACAAGAAGTTAACAGTTAGAGAATGTAGAAGAATGACTGTTTTGATCATAGCTTCACTGTTATCTCTCTACCTACAATACAGATAGTCATGGACTTCTGGACAAAATCATATCTAACAATAAACATATTCTCAGATTTGGGTCCAAGAGACAAATTCTTATCAAATGGCTCTAATGTGGACTAAATTAGGGGTCCTTGATATGAAAGGTTGAGAATCACTGTTCTATGGGAAGTCCTTCACCTGAATTGATTCAAATACAACACTTTGACCTGATGCATGAATGTGTTTGGTTCTCATGCTGGGTTTCAGTGGAGAGTTTTAGTGTCCTATGGTCTAAATGCTGTTTCAGAGGCTTTTGCACCCTGACAAGAAAAATCTGGGAGAAACACTGAATACTTGGAATTCAAAAACATCGGTTGAACCCTAATTAGAACCTATACTGCGACTGGACAGGGCCAGCTGACAGTGTTGTAGAGAGCAAGTGAGAATGTACAGTACTATACATGACAACCATATAGGGTTTCAATTGACTTGAGTGATGATACATTTTCTGCCCAGTCACAGAAGAGGCAATTCTGTACCAGACCTCCCTCCTCCTCCCCCCAACCCCTCCAGTCCACCACTCACTTACCATTCAGCTCTCGATTTAGAAGCATCTCACTGGCGAGGGCGTAAAACTCTGGGTGGCCAAAAATGGGCACACACACACACATACACAAACACACCCGCACATACTGATTCCACAAGGAGTTTGATCTGAAATGTAAAGCAGGGCAAATTTCTGGAGTACGAAGTTAATTAGGCCTGAATCTCTATCAGGGAGGAGCAGCGCAAAGCAGATGCAAGAACCAAAGAACTGAAGAGATGCCTGTCACAGACCAGGGGGTTCGACTGCCTTACTGGCTCCCGTTTCAACTGGGATTAGACACACACACACACATACAGTACACTCGCCACTCAGGACAGAATGCCAAGGGCTCTGGGAGTAAAAATAACTCTGTGTTTTTGCATCTGCGAACATATGTCGGTGCGGTATTTTCGGGGGCTGATTATTTCAGGGCTTTCGCACGCATTCTTTGAATAACTTCTAAGAGGATTTACCCTCCTCAAGTTGGGGCTCTTGATGCTGTAACACGCGTGAAACACGTAAACGTCGGGCCGCCGGGGAAATGCCTTTCCTCTCAGTTCGACCTGACTGCACCCCCTCTCTAGATAAAACAGTGCTGTAGAGAGGAATGTCTCATCTGCCACTCAGGACTGACGTTTAATCATCAAACAGGGTGAGAGAGCAGAGAAACAAGCACAGCAAGACACAACAATTACGTCATTATCCAGTTTGCGGTGAGGAGGAGAGTTTAGTTTAAGGCTGTTGTTTTCTCTCTGACACCCCAAAGTAAAACTATCTTTTTTTTTATTTTTTTATTTTTTTTTACATTTTCTTATCCAGATTTCCCTGAGCTATAAGAGGTAATCCCTGCTATCACACTCATGCTGTCAATATAGGTCACGGGAGACTCAACCCCGCCGCATGATATCACATCACTCACACGCTGCTAAATGTTTCACTGCCGGTTTGACCGAGTTTCTGACGACCAGAAATTGAAATACGGGGTTCTTTAATATTTAACTAGAAACCAGGCTTAAGTATCTGCAAGTGTTTTGCCCCATATTAAACGGATGTGAGTCATGTGAATATATTGGACAGGGTGAATAAATTACAGTTAAATTATTTCATGAAAATGAAATCAATCCAATTATTCAACCAGTAAAATAGATACGAGGAAAAGCTGCCTTGGACTGGCGAAAACATTGATATTTAATATAATTTATCTCTGATGGGTTAGACTGATATATGGGACTGATGACTGGCATTTTATTAAAAATCAGATCCGGTCCAGTCAGTGTCGTCCACCTCTGATATGATGGATATGATGCAGTTTGATTGATTACATATTTATTGTAGAATTGATGAATACTACACTGGTTGTCTATGGGAAGAACCTAACATGAATTGATTCTAATGCCACATTTAACATTATTATTATTATTATTATTAGTAGTAGTAGTAGTAGTAGTTTTAGTAGTAGTCGAAGTAGTATCTTGGGTTTCAATGGAGAGTTTTAGTGTCCCATGATGGTCTAAATGTTGTTTCAGAGGCTTTTCCACCCTGACAAGAATATAAGTCTGGTGGATACACTGAATACTGGTGATTTTTGGCATGAAAATGGTCAAATTAAAAGATATTGAATATCAGCTATCAGCAGCTTCAATCCAAAAATATTGGTATCTGTATCGGCCTTCAAAAACCCATATTGGTCGAACTCTGTCTCTGACGCCATTTTCTCCTCTGTTTTCTTAATAAGTCACTGATAAAACAGTACCGTTTGAAGAGCTGTGCTGTTATGCTTCTGCACTGTCTGCACCTTGGGAATTGCTCCTGTGATTCTACTAATTAGACCCCAGTCCTCCCGTCCCAACCTGACAACTGAGTTACATAACTGAGATTTTATCATAAAGCTGCAGTTCACTGATTAAACACTGCGTATCACATACCTACATGACAGTCTTCTGTGCCTGCATAAACATGCTTGGCGTGCACAAACACCATCTCACCATCTCAAACTAGTTCTCACAAAGATAGAAGTACACACACACACACACACACACACACACACACACACACACGCTTTGTGAACCTACAGAAGGAGGGTGGCTCAAAGTACTCCAGATGTCAGTGAGTGACGGTCTGGTCTTATCACTGTCCGCAGTATGTTGGTTATCTGTTTCCTGCTGTGGTCTGGGCTCAGCACCAACAGCCTGATGAACAGCAGCAGCTAAACCCAGCACTAAGTTAGTCCTCTGTTCTGAAGACCAGCTCACACAAGGAGCAGGAAAAACACCCACATTTAATGCGTATCCAAATCCAAGCCAGTGTTGTGACTGATAAAACATGGATCTTCATGCCAAACATGGATCTTCAGGCTACATTGATTTTCTTCAATTTTCTGTGATATATAAAAGGTTAAAACCCATTGAAGCCCACTAATCTACACTTTCCCCACCCGTATTGAGTCAACAATGTAAAGGTTAAATAAATAGAAATCCATCCACAGTATGACTACTATGATTTTCATTTGTTTATCATATTCTTTAAAGTGATTGAAGCATGCAATTTAGGATAAAATCAAAGAAAAATTGTATAATTGAAGCCTGGGATTTGGTTAGAGACATGAGAAGAATCAAATCTAGCAGATGGAATATGTTTCATAGCTGCTGTACACAGTCAGAAAACACATACGCCTGCTAGTTGAGCTTCATATATTACAGAAAAAATCATCTTTACTCTGTAATGTGCTAGATACACAGAGCTACTCGTTTTACACAATGCAGCCTCCTCAAATTTTGATATTCATGTGTCACACCAGATAAGGAAACTAAAGCTGGGAAGTTCTAATTAAAAGATTACTCTGACTTTTTGGGAGTTTGGCCCATTGGTCTTCTTACCCAGTATGTGACGAGATGATTTTGGCACCAAAATCATTTTGGTACCAAAGTCATCTCTGTGTCTCCAGTAGATAGCTCTGTCCGGTGTGCATGCTAACGCTTAGCATACAATATGCTAAGCGAGAAAGTAAGTAGTAGCAGCTCTAAAGCTAGCTGGATGGTTATTTAATTTTAATGACGTGTCTAAACCTGTCAGGCTTGTTTAGGGGATTGGTACAACAGACAACATTCAACAAAAAGATACACTTTCACTGGCAGAAGATCTCTCTTGCCATGATACTTAAAGTGTAAATCTTGTGTTGTTTACACACAGTCAGCAAAGTTAGCCAGACAGGTAAAATTTTTGCACTTCACATTTTGTTCTCAGAAGTCATGAATCTACAGGCCATAGAATGAAAACCAATACCAACTTTGGATTACTAAAAGGTTTATCTCATACTTCGGATAAAGCTAGTTGCCTACAATTACTTAACACATGCTAAAGCGTTAGCATGTGCTGAGCCATGGACTGTAAAAAAGATGGACGTTGCGATGTAACTGACTTGAACAAGCGAATTCTGATGCTGCTGATAGCAGATTTGGGGCGCTGACATGTTGAAAATATGTCACGTGTGAAACCAGAGACTGCTAGTAGAGCAAGCAGGTGGAGAGGGGTTAAGACTATGATAGCAGAACCACCCATATGGTCGCATATAGATAGTGGGACATACATTAGCTTCTTCATATTGATTGTTACAACTAGCTAACATGGGATGCAGCAAAGTAACATCTAAATCTACTCACCAAAAAAAATGGAAAGAAGAACCCTGAAAGCATCCATTAGTACAACATACTGCATAGCAAGACATGATTTCCCTTCCAAACCTCTCATATGAATGATGTAGCTAATCACATGCACTTCACATACTGTATCTGTGAATTAAGGAAAATTCTACGGAAAAAAGAGCGTTTCTCGGACAGGCACGAGAGTTAAGACCAGTCGAGACCGAGATAGTGCCCGAGACACGCCCATTTAAATATCTTCAAATATCCTACATAGCACAATCATCCCAGGGAAAAACATAAAGAGAAGCCATTGTGACTGAAAGTTATTGCAGGAAAAATGTATTGGCTTGGCCTGCGATGCATTCCTTGTTCCGGGGTTTAGAATGGTACTGAGACCAGCCTGTAGAGGGCAGCAGAGCCCATAGTCCATATGGCTTTAGGTTTAAACTTGGATCCTACCCGCTTGCGCAGGACAGAACTGTCTACCGGAGACGCAGAGATGATTTTGGTGCCAATCCTCTCGTCACATATTGGGTAAGGAGACCATGGAGGCCAAATCCCCAAAAAGTCGGTGTAGTCCTTTAAGCTGCTACAGCCAGTACATCACAGTACAGTAGAATAGCAATGTCATGCCTCCTCCTTTGGCTCTATCACTGACGGCTTAATGAGAGCTGCCAATGAATAAGATGCTTCCATTTCATCAGAAAAATCGTTGAGTATGTATTCTCAACTGCAGGGATCATAACTCTTGATTCTATTGCCTGCATGTGTGCCAAAATAGTGACTGATGCTATAACTGGTCAAATATGGTTGAAAATTATATTGAAACATTAAAGTTGGAAAAAATGACAAACCTTTTAGATAGTGTGGACACAAATAGGTATGACCAATGGGAAAATGTATGGAAACTTACAGAAAACAGCCCACATTTATTACTGGTTATTTATTATTATTTATCTAATGTTTAATTTATTTTATTCCCACTTATTTTCTCAATTTTTTTTTTTTTTTTTACAATTTTGTATTGTAAGTGTGATGACAGTTTGAGCTTTGTTATGTTTAGTATAAGGATATGGATTCAGAGGTGCTCCAGCATGTGTATAATTAAAGTGGCAATAGTCTTGCTTTGTTAATATTAACTATGTAAAATCTGAAATTATTACTTTATAGCATACCAATGTAACTTACACCTAAGCTGTTAAACCACTCAATACAATATATGTTTAAAAAAAAGCAAGAGCATTGGGACAAGCCAAATTCTGTCTACCCATATTTCTCTCTTTCTCTCTCTTCCATCTTCCCTCTATCCATGCCAATCTCTCTACCTCTCTCAGATGCTCAGTCTTGACAGGAGCCGCACCGCCTAGCAAACAGCTCTATTCATAATTGGGAAAATGAAAGAGAAGTATTTGTTATTTATCTACTCAAGTACACATCTTAACAGATCGCTCTCACGTGGCACCGGATGTTTCATAAGGTGCGATGAAAGAACAGTTCGATCGAGCTCTCCTCCTATAGACGACACCTGGTTACGTGGCCCGGCCGAGAAAATGTTCAGCTCTACGTGGGGTGGAAACTGAGGGGAAATCAATAGCGTTGCAATAAATCAGGGTGATGTGTGATAAAACATAAGACCCTCCTTGTAAATGCCAAAGTGACTGGAATGCTGAGAAAGCAGTATTGTTCAGCCCAGGCTCTCCTGCCTCACAATCTGTTCACTGTGTTTTTGAACATTTAGCTTTGCTGTTCTTTCTTTTCTTCCTGCTTTCCGCCATTGTTGTTGTTGCTGCGACTTCCCTGCTCTGTGGCTGCTAGCCACTACTCACTACTGGCCACACCCACAGTAAATGGTTCACGCCCCAAAACGTCCCAACATTACTGAAAAGACAATTTCAGACGAACAGGGGGGATTTAGGCATGAACACACAGGGTCACAGACACACATAGACAGATAATGTATAATATATCACATTTATTTAATGTCAAAAAAGTTACATAACTAATGACTATGAGCTTTCTTTGGCCCCTCGCTGGGTCCTGGTGGCCTCCTCCTCCCTCTCTGCAGAGGAAAAGCCATTGTTCTCTTCACACTGAGGTCATTACCATCAACATGGTGGGCCTGCAGCAGGGGAAGGAACAGCGGCACCGGGGGGAAAAGGGCTTTGGAACGGTGGCTTTTCCTATGGAGGTTGGGGAATCACGCTGGCTTAAAAGCTTAACATAATTCAGTTTGTCAGCATTTACCTCAAAATGGGTTATATTGTTTTATAATAGTGAGTCATGTGAGACCTTGGTTTCAATTTACATTTCATGAAAAGTAATAATATAACAATATATTCTGGACTGAACCTGGATTGGATTGAAGATGAGATTTTGTGCCAGTATACAATATCTTTAAATTTGAATATTCTTGGCAGGGTGGAAAAGCCTCTGAAATAGCATTTAGACCATGGGACACTAAAACTATCCATTGAAACCCAAGATACTAATATTAATGCTGATAATAACATATTTATACACTTGTGTTGAATCTGATCAAAATGTCTCATTAGAATCAATTTGGGTTAAGGGCTTCCCATAGACATCCAGTGTAGTATTGATCAATTCAACCATAAATATGTAAGCAAACAAACTGCATCATATCTATCAAATGGATGGTACCCAATTTGTAATAAAACATCAATATTTGCCCCATATATGCTCACTCCTTATAATAACTTAAAGAAAAGGCTAGGAGTATGTAGCAACAGCATTGCCAAGACAATTCACTTGGTTGTCACAGTATTAAATACATGGTTTTGATATCTTTTTCTTGTGTATATTGGAGTCACATTTGTCCGCTAATTATTATGAATAGTTAAAGGGTTCTCCGGTGCTGCAGCTGCCAGCAGAAACACCTTTCTCTAAGCATGGCGTGCAAAGTCCTCAGCCCAGCCAAAATATTATTCCTCCCAGCCGCAGTGTTCTTGAGGTTGTGTGATCTCCTCTGTCAGTGCCAAGAACACTTGGATGGACCGCAGGCCTATCTTACAGCAACACAGCTGCCTCCTGTTGGAGTATGTTCAACCATTTATACCACAGAGAGGATCACACACTTTAAGTAATCTGCCTGCCGCAGATATAGCCTCCATTCTTCTGCCATCTCCGACTCCCTCGCTTTGACCAGCGTGCATGATCATAATCATCTGAGGACTGTGTTTCGATGCCGGCCTCCATCTCTCTGTGTTGTGCTGTAAAGGGAGAAGTAGTCAGTTGGTAGTGGTACAGACCATGATAGGGCTCAACCAATATCGGTTTTTCAGGGCCGATACTAATATTTTTGAAGTGAAGCTGCAGATAGCTGATATTTGGCTGAGAT
Organism: Centroberyx gerrardi; assembly: GCF_048128805.1. Classification (NCBI taxonomy): domain Eukaryota; kingdom Metazoa; phylum Chordata; class Actinopteri; order Beryciformes; family Berycidae; genus Centroberyx; species Centroberyx gerrardi. The sequence goes on from NC_136015.1 coordinate 2,924,585, forward strand.
TCAATATCTTTGACCATTCCAAAAAAATGGAAATATTCAGTATTGCTCTCAGAATATTATCCTTGGCAGGGTGGAAAAGCATCTGAAACAGCATTTAGACCATAATGGGACACGAAAACTCTCATTGAAACCCAGGATACTACTGCTGCTACTCTACTACTACTACTAATAATATTCATGCATATTTGTGTGGAATCTGATCAAAATGTCTCATTAGAATCAATTCAGGTTAAGGTCTTCCCATAGACAACCAGTGTAGTACTGATCAATTCTACAATAAATATGTAATTAATCAAACTGCATCATATCCAACATATCGGAGATGGATGGCACTGATTGGACCATATCTGATTTTTAAGAAAAGGCCATTGGAAGTTTATGGGAAATGTGGTCTTAATTTGGAGAAACACAATACCACCAGTGAGAGATTGAGGCTACCAATCTCAGTCTCATTTGTTTACGGTAATCATACCAAGCTATCACAATTAATTTGACAATGATATAATGATGCTACACGTAGCACCTTTAAAGAGACAGCAAGACAGAAAATGTGGCTCTTCAGTAATTTCCTAAAGCCAGACACTGGGTTGGCCAGTCCAACGTTTACAGGGAGGCTGTTCCAGAGTCCAGAGCCCTGCTCAGTCATATAAGAAGTCAGAGCCAAAACTGAACAGAAGAACTTTGAAATAAATTGTTTACTTGTCTGGCAGCCAAAGGTAAGAAAGTGATTTTGCCGCTGTGACTTTCAGCATGTAAGCTGTTCCAGGTGTGTTTTGCTTGTGCCACATCCTTTAAAGGGATTGGGGGGAGGGGGGGGGGGGGGGGGGGGAATCTCAATCTATTGAAACAGTTGAGACAACTTGAGAGGATTTTAGTTTTCCAGCCCTCTCAGCATGTCAATCAGAGGTGCTAATGAAGCGTCAAGAGGTGGCTCCTTGTTACCTGCCAAGAAGATAATCCTGTTGGTTCACCTCAGCAAACAACCCCCCTTCACCCCCTCCGCACACACACACACACACACACACACACACACACACACATACACCCCTCCACCTTGCCATTCTGGGGTCCCAAGCCAAACAAGACTGTCCTCAACATGTGACAGCTTTGCCAACAAAAGCTACATAACCAGTCATTTATGCTTCACATATGAATAATTTCCACTCGGTCTCGGAAGCTATGAAAGGCGCGCAGTACGGAGGTACGTCAGTGACAGAATTAAATAAAAAGCCCATCTGCCTTGATTATCACACCATGGCTCACTGTTGCCAAGCAGACTTTGAGTCGAGGCAGACATTTAAGAAGAGGCGAGGTGGCATATGAGATGAATTGTTGGTTGTGAAGGGGAGTGAAAGATTAAAAAGCACTTTAGCAGAGTGCCTTCTTCAACCTGTCACTTTTTGTTGAAATATTCAGGCGATGGAATGGGTCAGTGATAAATAAAGATTATGTAAGGTTTGGTGGAGACACAAGGTAGAAGGATCTGTTGGGTAGAGAAGAACAATAGAGCTATGAGACAAGTTCCAGCATACGTGCAAAACATGGGCCAAGTTATATAAGAATTTGGAGGGAATACAAATGCATTTACATATGACAGCTAGAATCTTGTAGGAATGCTACTAATTAGACACTGCTTCTTCAGAGAAATTACATAGATCAGGGGTAAAAAGCAACCCCGCACACCATGTAGTCTGGGCAAAACAGGCTCAAAAAGTCAGTCCATATGAAGAGATTAATGCAAAATTGTACAGATATTGTTGCAAAAAATGTGCTCAAACACACTTTTTGCACCAGTGTCTGACTGACTATTGAAGCTATTCTGCTCTGAGTACATGGTCGCTTTACCCCTGAGATTTGTTCTATTTTTCAACTGACACATCCAAGGTAAATAACATTTTTTGCTGCTGGGCGCAATTTAGTATCTTTGCAGCTTAACAAGGACCTCATCAGATTTTAATGCAACTGGAATGAACAAAACTATCTTGTATGTGGAGATGCAATTTTTCTGTTCCACCAAAAATCTTGATAGTCGTAGACTTGGTACACTCTCTTGTTTGTGTAAGATGGCACCGCTGAACCCTCTATCTAACCCAGCAGGCCAAGAGTCGAGGGCTCGGCCAGGAAACCCAAGACTTTCCCACCCACTAAGTTAACAAAACCCCCTTAGACAAAACATAAAACAGCCCAGGTCCAGTCTGACTTTACAGGCTCAGCTCCATCACCCATAAAACCACTCCAAAACCAACTCACCTCTGTAGATCCCTCTGTTCTGGGCTAGTGGGGGTCCAGAATCCAGAGTTTATTCTAATAAAGTTCATAAATATTCTGTTTTTAGTAGGGCTCTACCTATATGCGCTTTTGAAAGCTGATACCCATATTTTTTATTGAAGCTGCAGATAGCCAATATTTTGTGTCAATATTCAATATCTTTACATTTGATCATTTTCATGCCAAAATGGTCAAATGTAAAGATATTGAATATTGAATGTGTTTTTTCCTATTGAATATGTTTTAATCTCTTTGAAGTGTGAGGTTCCACCGAGAAACACAACCCTGAATTCTCTGAATGTGGCGAGCTCAATTACTGTGAAACCCAGAAAGATAACACATGGCCTTTTTTTATCGCAACAGCTACAACTCAGAACAAGGTGGTTTGTAACCCGGCTTCCTGACTGGTGTGACTGTGCCGTAACTCTACTCCCATGGCTGTCAATGTGCCAGTTCACACTTAAGCTTTCATGAACCCATGACCGGAAAAATAAATCCCAAGCGCTACGGTGAGCCGCCGCCCCCTTCCCATTGACCGTTTAGCGGGAAACCAGCTTTGTTCTTCAGAGTTTTAGGCCCACGACAGTCAGAACCCCCCGTCCTCCTGCATAAGGACAGAAGCCGTGGGGCGAGAAACAACCCCGAGACTGAAATAGCACCTGGTAAAACAAACAAGCGGGGCCGTTAGGGGTTTCTATAAACCATCAACATGCCTTTGATTCAAGTTAAATGGACATGATGGCTTTTGGAGTTTTCTCTAAACAAGGATGAAAGGGAACACTGCTGGAGGAGCTTACAAAGGTCATGATTATGCAACGGGGTCGAGTACAAGCTGTTGTCTGGCCTCTTGTTGTTTGCAGGTGTTCAGTGTCTCCAAATGGCACAGTATAGCCTTACCTGGTCTGTCAGCATATAAAGTGACTATGCATACTGGATTGAGTCATGTTGAAACAGTGATGATCAGAACAGAGAGAAGCAGTCATATTAAAAGACAAACGCAGACATATGGATAAAGTATGAAAAAAATATGAATTTCAGCATGTGTGCAAAATAACAGCAGTAGAACAAACTGATTCTGAGATGTCTTCCTGCCTTCCACCCAGTGCATGCTGGGATAAGCTCCAGCCCCCCCGCCGCCATCCTGAATAGGAATAAGCGGGTAAAGACAATGAAAAATGAATGAAGAACATACTGAGACAAAGGACGCAAATGAATGAAAATGTGTACAATATGAAAATAGACTGAAAAATGAAATGTATGCACCATGAAATAAGTGTAGAATTGTAAAAAATACCAAGATAGGTGAAATATATATTGGAATATGAAAGACAAATATGTGTTTTTTTCATATATGCAACATTAGCAGGTCTACTGAAGGCCATACATCTGTACAGAAAGTGTCTAGGCAAGCAGAAGTGTTATAAGAAAGTATTCACCTTTTCAAATGTATTCAATTTACAGTCAATACACAAAAAAAAAAGAGTTTGGAGGAAACGGCTCAGCCATATTTCTACTGCACTTGGGTGGAGGGGGAGATGGCAGGCAGCCGGGCTCTTCTCAGGAAACCAAGGCCGGCAAGGGAGTGGTTCCTCTTCCCTTATCACCATATCCTGTCCTCCACTCTGACGACCACACACTGTCCACACCCTCACAAGTCACACACACTGACCGGGGATCAGATTGGCAGTCCACGCAGTCAACGTTCAGCTCGAACCAAACCCCCCGCAGTACGCACATTCACACCCCTGGAGGACACACAGCCTTCAAATGGTATGGAAATCCCTTCAAAGTCCATTTCCTCGGCAATAAGAAGGAGCGGGATCAAAGACGGGACAATTGAATGTGACTGAAATACACACGAACACTGGTATTCACAGTAGTAATCTGCAAGATCCTGTTTTGTTTTAAATTGTGATGTCTTTGGTGCTACGTCAAGATAGTTCCAGCACAGCTACAATGGAGTTTGAAAGGTTTCAGTGATCTACAACATCAATGGTAGAAAGTGGGTTCACCAAAAAAGTTAATTACAACACTTCATCACAAAATAACTCCTGGCATACATTGAAAATTGATTATCTAACAGTGTAAGAGAATCTGACGAGGGGATTTTTCCTTTAAATCAACCTGCCAAGTGCCCCAAAACTTTGTTCTTTTAAAAGTAGACTTAAAACTTTTCTTTTTACTGCTGTTTTTAACTCGGTCTTTTGACTTAACACACTAATGTTGGGTTTTTTAGAGCAAATGTCTGCTTCTGTTTTACCAGAATTTATATGCAATTTAAATTGTCTATGTCCTCTGCATGTGTGCATGTGTATGTATGTATGTTTTTATGTATGATGACGTGTATGTTCTTATCTTATTTTACCATACATGTATTGCTCTTGGCCCTGTGAAGCACATTGTGTTGCTTTTTGTATGAAATGTGTGAGTCAGAATTCCACACGTGGCTGAACGTCACGAGCAGGAGGAAGTTATAGTAAACAGCTGCTGTAAATGAAAAGCTTAGGAGTCCAGATCGGCTCCACATTCCTTCATGGGAGTATTTAATGACCACGTGCACTGCCCTTTTATCTCTGCAAGCTCTAATGTTTATGACCATATAGTCAACTTCAATGACGTATAAGGAATTGGCCCTGGGAGAGGCGGCGGTATGGGTTAGGGTTCGACCAATATGAGTTCTTTAAGGCGGATAGCGATATTGACATGTTTGGATTGAAAGCTGATTTTTTGTGCCGATAGTCTGTGTTTCCCTCAGAATTTTATTTCTTGTCAGGATGGAAAAGCCTCTGAAACAGCATTTAGACATTGAGACAATAAAACTGATGATAATATGTGCTGAAATTGTTGGCTGCATATGTTTATATGTCCCCAACATTGGTACTACTCTGTTTTTATTGTTCATATCAGTTTTATTGCTTTTATCGTTTTTATTGCTTATTTTATATTCTATCTTTTGTCCTATTACTGCTGCTGCAACAAACTAACTTGCCCATGGTGATCAATAAAATTTAATCTAGTTTTATGTTATCTTCTATTCATTCATACTTTGTTATAATCTGATCAAAATGTCTCATTAGAATCATAGACAACCAGTGTAGTATTGATCAATTCTACAATGAATATGTAATCAAACAAACTGCATCATATCCATCACATCAGAGGTGAATAACACTGACTGGACCAGATCTGATTTTTAATAAAAAGCCAATATTGGCCCAATATATCAGTCTAACCTGGTATAGGTAGATCAGGAAAAGGTGCTGACTCTGCGTGTTTTGCTATGGCAGCGCCTCACGTCTTGGCTGGTCCCACTAGTAACACACTAATCCAGTGTTAATTACAGCACAGGATCAAAGGGAAGAGGCCCCGGCAGGATTTGTGCCGTTCCAGGAAGCCGGGGAGGCTGATATGAATGTATGGGAACAACCAAACCCTGAAGCCCCCTCTGTCACTCTGATAAACCGGGTTGGTTTTCCCCCTCAGCCAAGGGCCATGGGAACAGGGAGAGGCTTAACCTGGCATGCCACCCAGCCCTGCGTGAGCTTTCTGTGATGGAAAAAAAATACAGGGCCACTGGGCAGGCAGCCATATTGCTCTGGAGGAAGGATGCTACAGATGCAGGAAGGGCAGCGGACTGACATGCAATCTGCTTTTCCATGCATCATTTGGATTTTCTGATACATCCTAAAAGCACATTGGTGAAAAACAAATAATGGTGTCTTTCACCTTCCATGTAGTTGAAAGTTTACGTGTAGCTCCAGCAGTTGCGAACCTATTAAAAGTTTGCATAAATAACCCCCCCATTGGAAATTGTTTTTGAGGGTCTTGGACTCAGAGGAGCAGGATTATGTCTCACGCTGGGAAGACAATCTGCCCGCATATTTCAGCATCTCCGAAACAATTAAAATGCGTGCCAGCTTCACCTCTATTATCCCTGGCTGGATGACCTGGAGGCAGTGTGTATGGAAGTGTGGGAGTATTTGTGCCACATGATTCAGCCTCCCCGCTGCTCCCAGACCCGGCCACCGAAGAAACCTCAAACGGGAGAACTGAGTGCCGAGAAATTAGTCCATAATGGTTCATCTGCTCCCCCCCCCCCCCCCCCCCCGTGCCCCTCCATACTCCCTCTGTTTGTTTGTGCTGGTATTGTTCTCAGAGCAGACCAAGGCTTGGGCCAGAACTGGCTGTTCCCACTCTTCTCCAAACACACCGCTCCACTGAGCACAGCTAGCAAAACCAGCAATCCACCGCAACCCAAACACAACTCTTTTACACTTTCTCTAACCCAGATATGTGCCAGGTCTCTTGTATGGAGAAAATTTCACGCCAAAAGTCCACTTGTTCAACAGGACTGAGGACCTTTTACAAATTCTAGAGGTCTTCTAGTAAATTTGGCATATAGATGATCCTCCAAGCAGCACTTTATTTCAATAAAATCTCAACTTTTAGGATCGGTTCACGTTGCTCGCTAACGCTCATCACAGTGAAGATTGTGGGAATGACAGGCGAACCAATTCTAAAAGCTGACATTTGACTGAAATGAGTGCAGGTTGCTGAGAAAGAAAGAAAGAAAGAAAGACCTGACTTTATGCCTTTTCTGACCCATCGTAACCCAACACCTCCACACAAGACAGAGCTTCTTCTTCCATGGTTCTTGGCTAATTCTTTATTAAATTGCAAGGTTTTTGAATGGAGTTCAGCATGAAGTTCTCTCCATACAAGAGAGAACAAACTGTACCAGGGCTAGACTTTCTCCAAAACAAATGAAATCAGATAAAGTGCCTCAGTGTAATCAGTATTCACTGGTGGTAGCAAACGTCAACCAGGAAATGTGCTGATCTCCACCAAATTTGCCCATTTTCTTTCCTTTATGCAGAACAATAACAGAATTGCAACCTACCCGTTTTGCCTGTCACCATGTAGCTCCTAATTCACAAACTGTAGCTGTTATCAGCTGATAATAACTTAAAGGACAAGCTGCAGAATAGAAACTGAAAAGTGCAGTGGAACATTTGAGCGACAGACTGGTGGATCCCTGTGGATCAGCACCAACTACAAATGCGCAATGTGTTTCTCCCTCTGTATCTTTCATGTGAATATTAATGAGTGTGCACATGCTCATTATGCAGTCACCTCTTTAAGAGTCTCTGTTGAACCTGAATTTGTTTCTTCACAGAGCCATGGTCTGGGTAGGGATGGATGATTCCACATTTTTTTGAGGTGATTCCGACCCCGACTCGGACTTGTAATGGAATTGATGGAATCGATTCTGATTCCAAATGAAAGTCAACACAAAAATGTAAGTTTTATGCTGGTTGCTGTTCAACCAGTGAGCCTTGAATTTCTCCCTCCCCCCTCCCCACGTCAGATCAGACCGAGTCAATCGAACACAGATTAGTATAGATCGGCCTAATTCAGAATGAATTCATTACAAATTTGTTTAAATTAAACAGTTAGTTTGATTCCAGAGTTTGGAGTTGAGACTTCAACAGGAGTCAACTCCAATTCCGTTTATTAGTAGAATTGATTCTCAGAATCGACGTGATAGAATCAAGAATCAATTCTTTTGGAGTCGACTCTCCATCCCTAGGTCTGGGTGTAGGCTAGCCGGTGGTAACGTCAGGGTGCTGAAGGGGTTAAGTACAATGTGGAAGAACATGAGTGGGTACATCAGCTCCAGTTCACTGTGTTTCCTGCTGCAAAGGGCATCGGTGTCCGTATGTTCCAATAAACCAGGAAGAGAAGGAAGAGCCCCCTTTCCCTGAGAAAACAGCCCTGATTCACCCTTTTATCACCCTTTATTGTGTACAGAGCGTCAGTTCCACGTAAACCAATGAGCGGAGAAGTGACAATCTGTCTCAACCCGGCGACCGGATGGACTGTGCTTTGAACCGATCAGCAGCAATGCTGATAAGATAAAGAAAGAAACACTGGCTACAACATCACTATGTCTTTTTTGTTGCTTTATTCAAAGTGAACAAATTGGATCAAACACATAAATATGAACACCCTGCCTAACACACTGAGTGAAAGGGTGAAACCTGGCAACAGTATCCAACTTTTTTGTTTTTAGATATATATATATATATATATATATAAAACGCTTCTTTTGAAGCAATATTTCACTTCATTTAGTATCAGAATCATACAGAATTCTGTCAATGTCCATTTGAAGGTCGGGAAAAGGACCGATAAAGTGCATTTTAGACTCTGTCTCCGCTGAACACGTGAATATGTCTTCAGATAGGCGAGGTTGGCTCCGACACCAGCCTGTCTCTTAGGAGGATGGAGGATTTGACAGGCAGCCAAGGAGTATTCCTGCTGAGCCAACTGAGCCCGTCAATCAACAGAATTACACAAGACAGATCCACCGAGAGCGATGGTGCTGATGGAGCCACCCGCCACCCTCACCCAATGATACACACCTTTTATAGCCGCTGGAAATACTAAAAAGCTACAACTGACAATCCACATTGTTCCTTTGACATTTTTTTTTTTTTTAAGGGAAAATCCCTCCGATACTCTGACACTGTTAAATATCATCAGTCTATGATGTGTTCAATGCATTCCAGGAGTCATTTTGTGATGAAGTGTAATTTACTTTTTGGTGAACCCACTTTCCCTCAACCCGCCTCATCTACTTCTACTGCAGTTAGTGATTTCCTACGTTTCCCAGAATGCCTTTCGACAGCCCGAGAGAAGGGGCGTCAACTTGTTGCTTTCAGTCAAAAGGTGGGCATATGAGCATGTGAATATAGCTAGCTAGCACACTATTTAGTGAACATTAGGGCATGTCTATAATTGCGGCCCCTCCACTTACTCAAAACACAACATGTCTTGTGGCTGCATTGCATTCTGGTCTATCTGCCTCTTCTACGATGGATTTCTCCCTGTGATTGTTGAACGTCTCTTGGTGCAAAATGGCGGCTCTAGAAAAAAGCCCTCGCTCTTTGATTCTGAGGTGCTGACACCAAAATGTGACTTTTACCGCTTATGTTTTAGATTTTCTGCTACCAAACTCCATTGTAGCTGCACTGGGAATATGCCAAATACACCACCAAACAACAAAATGGGCCCAGAAACGCAAAGTACATCACCAACAGCTGTTTTGTAACAGTGTTAAAGTGTTTCAGGGTGGAGTTTCCCCTCTAAGACCCATTGTGCCTCCTCTACTTAGTGAATCATTAAGCTTCATGTAAACTTGTGGACCACACTCCCACTGTGCAACATGGAGACAAAATACTTCTATCTGTCACTATACTAAAAGGATTGACATCTGCAATTTTGATAGTTCGCTCTAATATACTGTATGCCCCCGTGTGCAATCTCAACACAAGCTTTGGTAAAATAAAAATATAAAGACTCGTCGTTTTCTGAACAGGTAAACTACAAACATTTTTTTTTTTAAACAAATGAGATAAAAGAGTTTGAGCTCATTCTCCGTCTTTGACGCTTGAGTGTTCAGTGTAAACTTTACAACTTGCTGCTGTATGGCAAAATACTTCCTTCGAAAATGACATTAGTGTCCCTTTGTCGCTGATGGGACTGTTGACGTCCGAAGTCCAGGGGGCAAAATCTATTTCACTGGCCTCTGTGAGAACGAAACCCTGATTGACCTGAACAAACAGTTCCCCTGGACGGATCAAACTCAGCCAATCAGCAATCAGACTTCAAAGGGCTGCCGGCTGACTGGGCAGTGATCGCTGTGTCTCTTTCATAGTAAACACAACCGACCGGCAGATTTGGATCCAGCTCACGTTAGTCCTCATGTAGCTTTGGATCCAGCTCGCGTTAGTCCTCATGCAGCTTTGGATCCAGCTCATATTAGTCCTCTTAATAGTTCCTACTGGCGGTTTTGGGCCGTCACCTCATCTCTTCTTCTTCTGTTGCCGCAGCATCTTCCTCCTCTTGGTGATCATGGCGTGCAGCTTCTCCAGCCCTTCCTGCAGCCCCTCTCCGATGATGGCGCAGGCCGGCTGGAGGTGCCAGGGCGTGGAGGCGCCCAGCTCACTCAGCGCCAGCATGTTCTCCATCTCGGCCAGGCTCAGCGAGTTCCTCAGGTCCTGCTTGTTGGCCACCACCAGAACCGGCACGCCCTGGTTCTCCGCCAGCCGCGTGATCTTGTGCAGCTCTGTCTTGGCCTCCTCGATGCGCTCAGCGTCCACCGAGTCCACCACGAACACGATGCCGTCGGCGCAGCGCGTGTACGAGCGCCACAGCGGCCGCAGCTTCTCCTGGCCGCCGACGTCCCAGAAGTGGAACGACGCCGTCCGCCGGCTGGCCCCAAGCGACACTTTGATCTTCTCCGTGTTGAATCCCTTTGTCGGGACGGTGTTCACGAACTCGTTGAAACGCAGCCGGTACAACACGGTGGTCTTGCCTGCGCAGTCCAGTCCTAGAATGACAATGTGGAGGGCCTGGAAAGACGGGAGGCAGGGGAAGACGGCGTGATGGTCTGACAATCCATTCCCCATCTTGATGGGCCTCGCCGGAGGGGGACGGGAGCAGGAGAAGTCGCTCTGCCTTCACCAAATATTCACCAGCCTGCTTTTAATCCCTAGGGGCTGCAGCAGGAACCTGGGGAGGGGGGAGTCAAGAAAGGATGCATTGTAAGCAACTGTAAAAGCACATAAACAACTAACACCCCATTGATTTACAATAGGAGAAGTACAGATTAAGTGAATATACCCTCATCTCCCTTTAGACTATACATCCTCACATTATTCTGGCAGTAGGAGATGAATGAGAAATAAAACAGCAGGGTGGATGGGAGCCTATTTGCACATGTAGCACCGCAGCAGCGAACAGGGATTTGATACGCTAATTTCTATTCACTGGGTGAATCCGTCAACAACAGGAGAGACGCCTTTGAATTTTGCCGAAATCCCACTTTCAACTGAACGTACAATGTGCAATGACAGGCACAGAGATCAGAAGTGGGATATTTTAATAGCAGGGCGCTGTTCTTCAAGCTGTCATGGAGCTATAGCCAAAAAATAAAAGGTGTTGCTCGGCAACATAGCTAGACCTAGCCCAGATACGTTCCGCTCTCTCGTATGGAGAACCGTGACACCAAACTCCATTCAAAAATCTGGAAATTAAATAATCGTGGTTTATCGGCAAACATGCACACGTCATAGAACATGAGTGACCTTTTACGAATCGTTAGGGTCTTCTAGTAGATTCGGCTTATAAATGATCGACGAAACAGTACTTTATTTCAATAAAATCACAACTTTTAGTATTGGTTCACACTGTTCGTTACCGCCCTCCACAGTGCATTTTAGTGGTAGAAGATTGTGGGAATAACAGGTGAACAGTTATAAAAGTGGAAATTCATTGAAAGTCATCGCTGCTTGATGTATTAGATGTATGCCGAATTGAAGAGCGGATCCTAAGGATTCAGAAAATGTCTTAATTCGTGTTCTACCAGGTATTTACCTTTGTAGATAACCAAGCCCACATCAAATTGCTTGATTTTTAAATGGAGCTTGGCGTACCGTTCTCTCTATACACGAAAGAACGGTGCGTTATCGTGGCTAAGCTAGACCAGACCAGGTTTGACTTGAGCCCGCAATGCCAACAAGTGTTAAAAAATAAAAGCTGAATTACGTTAGGCTGGGACTGGCATGGAACCAGACGTGCACATTAAAAACACAGAAGATTGGGAATTCACTTTCACATTCATTGAGGGTTATGCTGCCTATAAATGTAATTTTGACAGCAAGTGTCATGTGTTCTGCGGTGGAAAAAAACAACCTTAACTAGTCTGGGATTCTTACCTTTACAATCAGCCTTTAGCCCATCAGAAATTGGCAATGTGAGAGTACGTGATGTATCCTTGCTTGTTGCGCTTTCCATATCCACTGAGCTACTGAGTGATTCCAGCAGAGTAGACGCGCTTTCCATTCCCCACCAGTGTCAAGCCAACAAGAATAAACAATGGTATTTCCGGTAAGATTTTTCAAAATAAAATCATTGTTAAATTACCATGCCCCATAATATGATGCACTATATGACCGATAACTAGGCTGTAGTGGAGGGTAAGCCCAATCATACAAAGATTACCCATCGTTTAATTCGCAGAATACAGTTTACCCACCTTTTTAGGATGACTATATGTATCAGAGTATTAAACTGACACAAGTTATATGAGGATGGGGTTATTGTTTGAGGAAAAACACACAATTCACTGCTTTCCTGAAAAGATAATTGTATTTTGTTTATATTGGTGGTTTGCCTTAAGATTATCACTGACTGAAGGGCACATGTAATACATTACATTACTGTGGATAACACAATATAATGTTGTTTGTGATCAATGTTAAACTATAGTTTGACTCCATATTTTTACGCTTTTATTTTGAAGGCAAAATCACGAAGGTTCCGGTCTTACTCAGGCAGATGCGGCTCCTTCTCCCGCATTGGAGGGTCCCACCCATTATTTCGAGGGCCTGGTGGTTGGGTGATTCACCAAGTTGCCTCCAAGGTTTCCTTGATCTGATTGGCGAAGAGCAATGCCTATCACTCTCTTTGCGACACGCCCACACACCACCTGTTTCTGTCACTCAACCAACTCTGAGGCAACCGGTGCCCAAGGCGGTACTGCAGTGGTTTGGAGGGAACATTACGCCAAACCGCTTTAAAAATCTGGCAAATTTAGTACCTCCTCGCTATCGGCAAGGGCACACACGTCGTAGATTTTAAATTATGACCTTTTACGAATCGATAGAATCCACTCTTACTTTCGGTCTAGACCCAATACACCAAGCAACACTTATTACAATAAAAGTACAACTCTTAATATCGACTCACATGTTATTTCGACAATCTTCTTCGACCAAAATACAGCGAGAACGGCGGTTGCAAGCAGCGTGAACCAATCGTAAAAGCTGAAATTTTATTGAAATAAAATGCTTCTTGGTGGGACAGATGTGTGCCGAATCTACCAGTAGACTGTACAAATACAGAAAATGTCTTAAGTCATGTTTTACGGCGTATGTATGTTTGTCGATAAGCAAAGCCATATTAAATTGCGTTAATTTTGAATGATTTTCGACACAGCTTGGAATGTTGTAAACTGATAGTTTGCTCTGCTAAACCATGATATATGAATGCATCAGGTCATATAGCCAAGATAAAAGCTTCCCTATAGTATGTGTCAATGGCACTTAAAAATGACTTAAAAAGAAGCACTAAAAAGTATTGGGGGTGGTTGAAAAACCCAATAAGCAGATCAATCATTCACAGTCTTTAACTGGCTTTTGATTACTGGCTTAGATGACCTTGTCTACAACTCAATTGTTTCTAAGTGTTTGATCAATCAGTCACCCATACAGCAGGAAATAGGCCTGTTTCCCATGTTCTCTAGGAGACAGGACTGTGAGACAGACTGCCTACTTAATTCTAGAGGACTGATTTAAAGGTTACAGAATCATAGCCTACTACAAAAATACATTTCAGTTCTACTTAAGAATATCACTAGAAATAGGTTCAAAATATATCAAAAACGGCTAAAAATGTGTTTGTACATGCTATTTTGTATAATTATAGATTTATATTTTCAGCAGCTCATAGGAAGAAAATGTATACCACATATCCAAACTTTATTTTAAGTTAATGTCACCTACATATACCAATACAGCTTTTTTGTCTTGAAACATATTTCTAAACATATTCTGAAGTAGGCCTATATGTGAATTGTGAAATGAGTTGGATACGAGCAAGTGATTAATAAAATTCAAGAGTTTCACAAAGACAGACTCAAAAGCTCACAGCCAGAAGATGCTACAATATTGTTTCAATAGCAATTCAAAGTGTAACACAGTCAACATACTGTATTCCAGCCCCAAAGCAAATGTGAAAAAATCAGGAGGGTCATTACATGTCAAGGTTAAAGCTGCACCTACATGTGTCTTGGGCACCACCCTGTGGTAAAAAACTACACACACATTTTATTGAAGTACATGTTTAACCAGTTTGCAATGAAGAAATATCACAGGAAAGGAAAATATCAAGTACATTTGTTTTATTTAATTTGTTTTATTACATTGATTTTATCATGGCAAAACATATAAACCATCATTCATGTCATCATAAGTGGATAAATACAAGGAGTAGCCATAATATGTATGTTTCCCTGGTTGGATATACAGTATATATTGTCTAAAGTTTCATTGACCTCATGGTTCTGGTGTCCCAGTGTGAGGCGTCCCAGCCCAGGAACCAGCCTGTGAAGGTGGGGGGCTCATGGCCTTGTTTCACGATCACCACAGGAGTCAGCTTGTCCCGGCCGCCTGGGTCGGTCTCTATGTACTTTTTGGCTACAGAGGAAACAAATGGTACAGAGTCACAAAGCAGTACTCCAGCAGATAACAGCATCCTATATGTGATAAAGAAATTGTTATAGGTGACATGACACTGATAGCTGCCTGTCAGTTTGTTAGTTCCCTAGTCTGGTAACTTTGTATCAAAATGTAATTTTATTCCACAAGTTTTTGATGATCTATTATACGACCATTATTATTCTTATCTCATGATGTGTACCTTTTAAACGAAATATTACTGTGATGCTCACGTATTTCAGATGCCTTGTCAGCTGCCATGTGAGTACTTAATAAACTTAAACTATACTTAAAGCTGCATGAGGCAACTTTGCATGTTGGCGACCCCATGTGGCATTAACAGGTAACTGTTTGAAAGATTTGAACTTCAAAACACAGAAATCCAGTAAGGTGTCGTCAGTAAACTGCACACACATTACGCTCATGTTTACCAACTCGGCCGCTCTGTGATCTGGTCTGGTCTCTTTATACCAAAGATACCAAAGGGACGAGAGAGGCAAAAGATCTAATGTTGGTGAGTCCAGCTTTCTCTGGACAAAGTGCTCGCTCACTGCTGTTTAGAAGACAATGGGTCTTTCTCAATATACGTTCTTGTGCGTTCTTGTGTTCTCCATGATGTGTTTGACGTTCGTATCTAATGGCCAAAGTGAGATTCCAAAACAAAACAATGCAGAGGATGCAAGACTTAGGTTAAAGGTCCCAACCTAGGATGCATCGGATGGTGACTTGGCAGACGAGAACTCATGGGAAGCCCCAAGATTGTGTGTGAGAACAACGCATCACATCCAAACAGTACTGCCGTCTATAGCACAGAGCCAATTGAAACAGCTGGGAAATGAACAGCTGTGCGTCTTAACTGACGTCAGGCACACAGCGATCTCAAACTGTAAGGATGCTTTCCTGTTCTCGCATTCTTGAGAAGTTGGTTCTCTCCAAGACAACTTGGGAAGAACGTTCTCCACAAGGACACAAGTATCGACTTGGTGTTCTTGGATTTGATAATCACCTACTTTTGTATTTTGTTTAGAAGTTTTGACTCATCACTTCCTGTGTGGAGATTTCCCAACAGTATCAATACCTCACACCAGAATTTAATTTGGGCAAATGGGGCAAATCTACAGTGTCTCAATTAGTGGGGATGGGACGCACTCTCTGTTGCAGCCCCAATTTGATTTAGGCTGATAAAATTGAAATCAAAGTCACCAATGTTTGATCAGGTATCTTATCAGCACTCCAAAACCCATTGCACTTATGGAAAAAGGTAAATTCTAAAACCTCACCCGATTTTAAAGATTCAGTTCTCTCAACCTTGTTGGCGTCCTTTCCAATCCAGACAAACACCTACAACAGAACATTGGCAGTATTAGTGTGATTGCTCAGTTTCTCTAGGGATGGTTTAACTTTTTCTACGGTTCTATACCTGGTCCCACACATCCAGCAGCATCACATCGTCTTCAGCCAGGTCGTCCTGGGTAAACTCTCCTGGAACCTCCTCAACCTGCACACAATATAATGCCACTGCTTATGATACTGTACTATCAAATCATATTCAAAACACTGCAGGGTTGTTCAAAGATTGGGTTGGGACTCAATTGGCCACAGGAAGAATACATTAGGCCTCTAAATTATTCTGGAGAAATTTTATTTAAAGTAGGCTCAATAAAACAGTGAGTTACTGTAAAATGGGTCGCAGGGTACAGTATACAGTACAGTATACAGTATAGTACACAACCACCATTGTCACGTCTGTCTTTGCTTTCACTCTGGTAAAATATGCATGTACTTTTTGATATGAAGTGGTTTTGTTCTCTGGTTTGGCAGTGATACTTCAGGCTATCTGCAGTTTTCAGAATGCCAAATTTAAGACTTTTTTTATGCTATCTGGAAATGAATTTAATACCAATTTAGAAACCAAAATAAAGGACCAAGCTGACAAAACCAGCCTGTTTCTGATTGAACATAGCTAATTAAAGTTGTGAAACTATAAATGGGCAAAATAAGAAAAAGGACAACAGGAAATAAATTAAGTGCAACTGTGTTAGGTAAAGCAGATAAGATGCATATTGTACTATTAACCCTGTTCTGGATTAATCTAAGAGTGTACATGCAGTGTAAAGAAACCTGTCATTACATGGTGGAAAATAATACCTCTAATAACTGGATTTACGACATTTGATACTTTTGAAGACTTATCAGACTCTTTAAGCAGCTGAGGTTACGTTATACTTACAATGAACCTCCCAGTCTTGTTGGAGCATCCAAACAGACGAGGCGGGTGAGTCATGATCTGATTCTCCAGTCTTGCTGATGTCTGATACTCTGCCTTCCCGCCTAACGCTGCCCAGAAGTCAGCTGCAATGCCAAACGTTGAATTGTTTATTGGGGAACAATTACATATGAGGGGGTGGCTGAGGTAGTGGTGGGTGAGGGGTTTGGGGTGGGATGGGGGTGGCGATAATGAGCGATACTCTCCGCTGACTCAGCAACTACCATCTGAGTGATATTGAGCACTAGAAGACTGTGGTTGTATTGGGCATAGATGAAATAAAATTCCTGTATTTGTACAATTCTAAAATGATATATGATATATGGATGGTTACCTGGTTCTTTTCCCTCCATGATGCGTTTGCTGCTACAGTTCAGCTCTTGACTCATGTATTCAGCTCCTTTTTCCTCTTCACCACTCGCCCCCTTGCCCATCCATAGATACCCTTGCCCATTGGCCATTTTCAGCAGGAAAGCATCATTGGAGTTTAGACTGGCAGCCTTGGCCTCGACCTGATAGCGCATGAAACAAAACTGTTGAAGTAATATGCACAAATATGCACTTTCAAGATTTTTACCCTCATAATATATACAGGAGGAGAATCCTTACCTCAGCAATTCTTGTGATGGTAGCCAGGTTCTTCCGTACGTGGAAGAGTCGGGTTTGGGGCAGTGAGGCCTGCCCCCCAAAGCGTGACGTACCGCTTTTAAATATAATGAGGGGTTTCGACTTGAAGAGACTCAGTAGATGTGGTGGCTCTTTTCCCTGGGACACTCTGACCTGATGCCGCAAGGAGGTCAGAAACAAGAAAAACAGACAAACAAAGAAAACTGTCTGTAACTAGGTAGCTGTAGGTGGATCTGTAGAAATGGCTGATCTAATGTTTTTTGTGGGTTTTCCACTCTTGGGTGTTCCTTACTCATTGTAGAAAAAGTGAAAATTGTACTATTTGTTTGCCAAAGTTGTATTTAGAAAACGTTTCCTCTGAAATGGGCCAGTCTGAACATGTTGGGTTGTTGTGTAGAAAGCTGACTTTACTGGAGTTGAGCAATCATCTTATGTTTGGGGCATTATGTTTGCTTTTCCTACAATTTTATATGGTTACCTTGATTCTAAGTAACATACCTGTGAAGTGTTTTTCTATGAAAGTAATTTATAGTTATTTGTTTATTTGTAATTTTGGCCACTTCGGGCATTAGGGACTTGTGGGCACAAGGGACTTTTGTTCCCTGAGCGTCGACTGGAAGGCAGCCATTTCCTCTAAGACTGCCAACAGTAGCCCCGCCCCACTCTTCACTTAGCCAACCACAAGCCATGTGGCATCATCTCAGCCAATGGCCAATGGTCGAGACTTATTTTCCCCACTTGGTGAAAGAGTTGCACAATTGAATGGTAGCTAATCTTGTCATGTTGGTAGATACCCAAAAATCTTGTCATTTGTTTTATGTTAGGGGAAGAAATCATATAAATTATCACTTTTTTCAAACTGCCCAGACTTTAGCTGCCCAGCAAGCTAGTTAGCCATTAGCCACTACACCTAGCAGCTAACTAGGCCACAGGTTTGCATGTTTTTTAGATAGCAGTCAATTTTAGCTTTGGTTTATCAAGTTGATATGATGTTCCTAACGCAGTTCATTCACTACTATAAAACAAATGACAAAATTTGTGGGTATGTGTCAACATGAAAAAAGTTAGCTACCAACTATAAACTTTTTCACTAAGTTGTGAGAATAAGCCTCAATCATTGGCTGAGGAGATGAGGCTGCAGATGTTGGCTAGTACACTTAAAGAAAACTTCCCCTCATGACATCTTTACTAAGGAAATTGCCCTAATATGACTATCAAATTAGGGCACAGTGGGTTCCTGTGTAGCGTGACAAAGCATTGTCAACCTTGTTTAGCTTTACTAGACTTTCACTTAAAACCTTCAGGTATGGTATTCACTGTGCGGACCTTTAAAATATGATGACAGATACAGATGACAGTCATCTCCAGGCATGCGTTTTTCACTTTTCACTTAAGACTGGCTTTACCTGAACTGCATTCCCTCCCACTGAACGATCCAGTTCCACAGTCAGGAATGCCGAGGCTGTCAGCTCATCCAAAGTGCTGCTGGCCCCTTGCCTAACGACAAGATGGAGGATTACATAAAACAATCAATGATATCAAGATTCATAAGAAAAGATGAAACTTTAATGATCCCTGGGGGAAATTAGCAGCATTGCAGTAGCAAATAGTAATAAGATGCAGCACAAGAAAATAGAATATAAAAAAGAATATGTCAAATGGGGGTATTTAAACATTACACAAGTGGCAATTTCAACAGTAGAACAATATGAAAATATACCAAAGATATGAAAGATACCATCAGGATTCATTGCTCATAAATCAGGAGAGCATTAGAGCATAACAGGAGGAAGTAACAGCGCTATGTCAGCTATGCAAAACTAGATTAGTGGCTGAACGGGGGAGTACCAGGTGTAGATGATCTGTCCCTTCCTATAAGTGTACAGAATGATGTAACAGTCTCCACCATAGAACTGGCCATAAGTCTTTCGGTCAACAGGAACTCTGCCACTGCTCTCCACTCTCCAGATCTGAAAGATGAAAACAAGAAGCAGACATTCAGGATTCAAAGACCTCTACTGGGATATAGCCAGTGATGTAGTAGACCACCTAACTTCAGTGTACCCACCACATACATTTTACAGTTATATGAGGATAGGGTCTTTTAAGGGAAAAGTCTTCTGAAAGTAAATTGATTTTTTTGATATTGGTTGTTGTTTGCCTTATGATGATCACCAACAGAAGGTCTCAGTTCACCCACTTTTTTATTTACCACTACATCACTGGATGTAACTATGTCAACAACACAGAGTTACCATGGTTTCACATGTAGATCTAGTATTCAGTCACCTGTGTTTCCCCAGTCCCATCATCCACCATGTTGTACTGGGCTGCCATGTGATGGGACTCATGGAGTTTGGAGGCATCAAACTCCATCTGCCGAATCTTGGCAATCCTCTCAGTGACGAAGACCTTCCCGAAGCCTTCGCTCTGGTCCTTCTCCTTCCAGTCCAGGAAGAACTGTATGAAGATGGGAGTCTCTCCGCCCTCTGGGAGGACTTGGATCTGTAGGGCCATTAGGGTTGACACTTAGCACTGGGGCCACGTCCAGTTCCAGCAGTGAGCCAAAATCTAAGTCACCCACATACTACTAATAACTGCTTCTTACATAATCATGTGCATAAGTGGTACAAAGTGAAAATGAATGATAATGTTCATCAACCTGTGTGTTTGCCGGGTAGCCCATCTGCTTGATAAAGCCCTCAGCTGTTTTCATGGCCTCTTTTCTTTCACTGGGGTTGGCATTATGCCCTTTTGGAGATAAATGAGATGAGATCAATCCTGATATGAAAACCACCACAGCCTACGGCATAGTCAAAATGACAATAAGCCATTCAAAGCGATACTGGTGCTCATGTTGCTGCCTAAATTAAATGTAATGCTACATAAGCAGTAATTTAGGTGAGGGTCAGGAATTTTAAAAAATGGAATTAAAGCGATGATGAAAATGAGAAACATAAATGTTGTCGTTATGATTATATTAGGTTCAGAAGATAAGTACCTTTCCATACAAATATCATCTTGTTCTTGCCATGATCAAGAATGAAGCATTCATCTGAAAGCAGGTGACTCTGTAGGAATGGGTTTTCCTCTGATACAAGGGACACTTTCATGGATCCAGATGCATCAGATACCTGGTGACAAGCGAGCACAAAATAAATAATAATAATAATCACTTGTTTAAGGAATACATCAAGTTTTTGGGAGATTGTCCAGTTGGTCAATGTCAAGTAATGAGAATATAGACACCAAAATCATACATGTGTTCCTGGTAGCTCGTTAGCTCTGGTGCTCCATGCTACACGCAACAATATGCTGAGTGATAGTAGGCTCCATGCTAACACTTTAGCATACACTATGTTGAGTGATAGTAGGTTCAATGCTAACACTTTAGCATACACTGTGTTGAGTGATCGTCTCCATGCTAACACTTTAGCATACACTATGTTGAGTTATAGTAGGTTCAATGCTAACACTTTAGCATACACTCTGTTGAGTGATAGTAGGCTCAATGCTAACACTTTAGCGTACACTATGTTGAGTGATAGTCTCCATGCTAACACTCAACTAAAGTGATAGCATGGGAATCCAGCTACTTCAAAACACTTCTTCGTTTTCTAAGATCTCCTCTAGGCGCTCTAAGTGGGCTATATATTTTTGTTATTGTTGTGTGTTTATTTTAGCAAGCTAGTTAGTCAGCTATGCAACAGTTACATCTGGTAGTTGGTAGGTGTAAATATTTAGCAACAACTAAGCTCTACATAAGAACTAGTTGGTGTGGTGCAACCTGTTTTAATTTAGTGATGCGTAAATCTCAAATTAATAAACACTTACATTATAACTGGACCAAATTTGAACTTACGAACAGCTGGTGCAACCGGCTCCTGGAGCAAACAATCTACTGGGGACACATGGATCATTTTGGTGTCTATGTTCTCATCGCATAACAGTGTGTGAGTGTGCGTGTGTGTGTGTATGTAGATGCTCTACCATGTATAGTTTTGCTATTTTCCTGTTAGACATGTCTGCCTGTGTATCATCACTGTCATCTCCGTCTGATAGCACTGGCTTGCTGCCAAGGACCTGTTAGTGTGAGAAGTGATATGAGCCCCACATGCAACCAATAGTTCAACCAAGCTAAACACAGAAAAACAATTAGGGGGGCGTGTGGTTTTAAACCCCCCATACGAAAGCAACCCGACATGAACAGGAAATTATATCAAAAGCCACATTGAACACTGCTATTTAGGTCATGGTGGAAAATATTCAGTGAATAGGCCTACAGATAAGCAAGGGGTTGTAGTCATGTTTTGAGACGTCAACACTGGCCGAGACCGACCTTGGTTAACTCAGACGGTTCGCCTCCCTCTTCCACAACCACCAGCTTGGCTCGACCATTCCTCTCATTGTCGCGGATGCCAGTGGCCACTTGCGCCGCCTTTATCCGCTCAAACTTGTTACACATGGATCCACACCACTGGTAGATGACCTGAAGATGGGCAAACACACAGGCAGACAGAGAATCACTGTAAACATTTCCTGGAAAATACATGTTCTAGTCTCATCAGCCCTCCCTCTGCAAACATACAGCAGGAGAATTTGTCAGACGCCGATGCACAAAAGAGAGGGGTTATTGTCTTTAAATGACGGTAAGAGATTCTGTAATTATGAAACATTCAAACTGGATGAGGAGTTCGGTAAAGCACCCATCAGTGGAAACTAGTGAGGTCGTTAAGAGGAAAGATACTAGGAGCGGTTTAGGTTTCCCCAAACAGCCACTTGTGCCTTCGGAGGCCAGGAATTGTACTGGAGAGAAAGAAAGGAAATATTCTAACGATCAAATCTGCGTCCAGGCACTCATGCAGGTTTGGAAGTTAAAATGTATCTAATTGCTGAGGGCTAAGACATTAAAAAACATTTAGATGTTCAGCCTATGCCGATGACCTGATGAAATATACAAACATACAGGTATATAACAAATACAGGTTCAAACTCAAATTTTGTAATGCCATGAGAACACATTTGTGGTCATAATATTTCCTTTCAGGGTCTCTGGAGATTTCAGAAAGCCAAAATGTAAGACCAATTTAACAACCAAAATAAAGAAACAAAAAGCTGGCAAAACCAGCCTGTTTCTTTTTTTTAAAGATTTATTTGTTGACAACGCACCAAACAAGTACACTTGTCATTTTTTATACAAAGTGTAAAATACAACAACAGGAGAAAGAAAAGAATAATAAGGAAAAGAAAAGAAAAATAAACAAAAATAAACACACCCTCCCCCCACCCCGTCCCGAGAATGGTACAATGATCAACATCATTCGCAACACCAGTCCTTTAAGGATATGTTAAAGGGAAAAATTATGATTATGGGGTTCTTTGTGATTGAAGAGAGGTTTTTCTTCGCGAGGAACTCATGTTGTTCAATAGAAAGCCATCTAACCTCACTACTCTCAGCGTGTAACCAAGTCCATATCGGACGGAACTGAGATGCCAGATAGTTAGCATCTGAAGTTGGGAAGGTTTAAACCTCCTTTAGTATAGGGGGCTTGGAGAGTAGTAAGTTTTACTCTGGGAATTTTATTTTGCCATAAAAATGAGGAGGTAGCTTTGTTGATCTCGTTAAAAAAGCTCTTGGGGACATTCAGAGGGATATATTGGAATAGGTAAATAAGCTTTGGTAATACATTCATTTTAATTATGTTCACTACCAGTGAACATAACAGCAGTGGTAGGTCAATCCATCTCTGAGTGTCTGCCTTAATCTTCTCCAAGAGATTCAAATAGTTGTCTTTGAGTACTTTGTCATGGTGTTTTCTAATATTTATGCCCAGATATTTAAAACCACAAGGACATACCTTCAGTGGTACAGTGAGTGTTCTAATATCCAAGTCCTGTGCGTTTAAGTGCAGAACCTCACTCTTTGTTAAGTTTATTTTGTATCCTGAGGCTGCACTATACTCTTGTAGATGCTGAAAAAGTGGAGGGACCAAATCAGCCGGGTCAGTTAAGTATATTAAAACATCGTCCGCGTAAAGAGAGATTTTGTGCTCGGAAGTACCGAATTTGACACCAGAGATGGCTGTGTTAGCTCGAATGGCGAGGGCGAGTGGTTCGATGGCGAGCGAAAATAACAACGGTGAGATGCAACAGCCCTGCCGGACCCCTCTAGAGAGCAAGAAGGCGCCAGACAGGACCCCATTGGTTAAGATTTGAGCCTTAGGGGCTTTAAAAAGCGTTTTGGTATATTGGATTTATCTCTCTCTGAAATTCATGCCTTCAAGTGTCTGGAACAGAAAGCTAGGCTCGATCCTGTCAAACGCCTTCTCAGCCTCCATTGATATTATCAGCATGGGCTCCTTTTTCCTCTGTGCAGAGTCCACTATATGAAATAACCGGCGAACATTGTCTGACCCTTGTCTATTCCTGATAAAGCCTGTTTGATCAGGGTGAATTATCTTTGGCATAATGTCTTCTAATCTAGTAGCAAGTAATTTAGAAATGATCTTGTAATCAGCATTCAAAAGGCTTAGGGGCCTGTAGGAGCCACACTTTTGTCGGTCCTTGTCAGGTTTTGGTAGTAGTGTTATAGTTGCTAATTCGAGAGTGCCCGGCAAGGTTTGATTGTCCAAAGCTTCCTTAATCATATTTGTTAGAGGAGGCAACAGCTTATCTGAAAATCTTTTAAAATATTCAATTGGAAAGCCGTCTGGCCCCGGGGCCTTATTATTCTGCAAAGACTTCATGGCCAGGAGAACCTCCCCCTCAGTTATGTCAGCATCCAGCCGGCCTTTATCTTCAGCATTGATCTGAGGAAGAGGTAGACCCTCCAGAAATCGCCCCGCTGCAATATCGATTGTTGTGTTGTGATCCGATTTATACAGTGTTTCATAAAACTTTTTGAATTCCGTGTTGATCTCCGACGGACTAACCAGAGATCTGCCCTCATCAGTAGTTATTGAGTGGATAATTTTATCTGATTCCTCCCTCTTAATCTGCCACGCTAGAAGCTTGCCTGTTTTGTTTCCATACTCATAATAGTGGTAGTTGGTCCTAGCTAAATCAGCTTCAGCTTTGTTAGTGCATAAATTGTTGTACTGTATCCGTTTCATGGTCAAAGAATTTAAAATGTCCACCTTTTTAGTTTCAGAGTGCTGTTGCTTAAGTGTTCTAATTTCTTCATTTAATTTTGACAAGGCTTTTCTCTTTTCTCTTAACTTATGTGCACTGTAGGACAAGGTACATCCCCTCATAAATGCCTTGAGAGCCTCTCAAATATTTGCATGAGAAGCTGAGTTCAGATTGGCCTCAAGGAACAGATCGATTTGGGAGTTCATAGATGCAATGAATTCTGGATCTTTCAGCATAAATGTTTTAAATCTCCATCTGTGAGAAGGTGGTTGTACAGAATCCATTACCCAGGTCATCTTTACTGGATTATGATCTGATAGTGCAGCAGCCAGATAGGAGCAATCCCCTACCCTATTGAGTATATTTTGAGGGGCTAAAAACATATCTATCCTGGAGTAAGAATTATGGACATTAGAGAAAAAGGAGAAATCCTTCTTGTTAGGGTTGAGAGCACGCCAGATGTCACATAGTCCTAATTCTTTTATGCCGTGATTCAAAATTGAAGCTGCCTTAGATGGTGTAAGTGACTTGGGCAGCAAGCGGTCGATAGCTGGGTTAAGGACCAGATTAAAGTCTCCACCAATAAGGCAGTGTCCCTCAACCGCTGCAAGCCTCAGAAGTAGGTCATTAAAAAAGGCTGGGTCGTCATAGTTGGGACCATATATATTTACCAATGTCACCCTATTCATATTCAAAACACAATCAATAAGCAAGAATCTACCATTCTTATCCTTTTCAATTGATTTCAATTTGAACATTATGTTTTTGTTTATGAGTACAGCAACCCCTCTCACTCTAGAAGTGAAAAAAACAGTCTGTTTCTGATTGAACATAGCTAATAAAAGCCCCAAAACTATAAATGTGCAGAATAAGAAAAAGAAGACCAGGAAATAAAATATTTAGGGACACAAAGTCCAACATGTTTGTCATATTGCATTAACCCTGTTCTGTATTAATCTAATTAATACAACATAAGAAAATAAAACCAACACTACAGCCAGTCACATTCACATCTTTTGGTGAAACTACACCATTCATGCCATTTGCCTTGCTTTCCACCTCTGCCTCAACTAAATATCACAGAATGGAAAGAATCTGTAAATACCACTATCAAATTTTATAGTTGCATCAAAATGAAACAAATCAACCTGCATGATATGGTGAAAAATAGCTCAAATAACTACATTTCAATACTTTTTAAGGCCTTACATTTAGATAATTTAAGACACTTTCAGACATTTTCTGGGCCCGCTGCACCCTGTATGGTAAAGTCAGTAAGAGTGAGTCCTTACAGCTCCGAGGTCCACGATGAAGCAGTCTCCTCTGTTGAAGCTGGACCAGCTGAGGGGGACCTGGGTGGCCCTGACGACGCGCCGGCCCTTGATGTGGAAGAGTCTCTGGGCTGAAAGGTCGTTGGTGACCACATGGTGGAAACCCGACGCCACGCCTCCTGTCTGAGAGGCAGAAAACACACAACGCTGTTCACCCTCTTCCATCCCTCTATTTACTTGTGCTCGAAATTCCCTTTCCTCCCATGAGTCACTATTCCCTGTGGCCAAACAAAACGCTGCATTAGGATCCATGGAAAAACAGTGGTGCGATTAAGTCATCGTTCAAATTTGGGATCCGCCAGTAGGGGTTTTTGAAGGCCGATGCCAATACAGACATTTTTTGGATTGAAGCTGCCGATAGCCATTATTTCGTGCTGATATGATATTCAGTATCTTTCAATTTGACAGTTTTCATGCTAAATTGCTAAAGCGTACAAGCATTCAGTTTCCCCCAGAATGTTATTCTTGTCAGGGTGGAAAAGCCTCTGAAACCACATTTAGACCATCATGGGACACTAAAACTCTCCATTGAAACCCAGGATAATAGAATAAGAACAAGAAACATTGGTGCATATTTATGTGAAATCCAATCAAAATGGCACATCAGAATACAGGTTTTCCCATAGACAACCAGTGTAGTATTGATCAACTCTACAATAAATACGTAATCATTCAAACACCATCATATCCATCATATCAGAGGTGGACCACACTGACTGGACCAGATCTGGTTTTTAATGAAACGCCAATATCGGCAAACAGATAAGAAAAGAAAAGATATATCCGTCTAACCCTAATTCAAAACAAAGCTGCTACATGATGTCTGGAATGCTGATTAGAGGTCAATGGATGACCATGATTGGTAAAAAATTAAATCCAATAGTGCAGGACTCGGTCATACTTTGTAAGTGATCCCTCCCTTGAAGTAGCTGGTGAAGGCTGTTGACTCGACCCCCTGTAGTTCCCGGTACTGGACCGGCTTTCCACCCAGGTAGTCATCCAGCTGCACGGCAAAAATGGCCACAGCCGTGCTCTCATCTTGGCTGCACTCCTTACCTGGAAGGGACAAATACAGGCTCAAATGAAGGACACTGTGAGGTCGACGATAAACGAGAAAGAAGCGCTTCAGTCCACCACCACCACTTCTGTCGCAAGCTAGCAAAGAATGCTATACAGGCAGGATACAATGTAAGATTCTCACGCAAACGCAACAGAAAATCTGCATTTAGAGTAACTGAATGAAACTTGTTTAGCTCAATATGGTTCAATATGATAGGAAGGAAACACAAAGAAAACCTTTAAAGGGGGTAGATGCGTAGAAAAACCAACTAACTGTGAATAGATAAACAGTTTCCTCACACTATCTATACTTGCAATACTTTATTTCGATGCAATGTTTCGGACACAAGACCTTCTGTCCTCTTGCCGTGACTATTTTTTTTCCTTGTGTTTCTCTGTGTTCCCTGCCTTCCTTGTGTCTCTGCCTCCCTGGTCTGTCTCTCTGTGTTAGTCTGTGTCTGTTAGGGTGTGTGTGGCATGGGCGTGGCTCCCTCTCTCCCCCCAGCTCCTGGGCTCCGGATTTACCTGCACACCTGAACCTCATTACTCATCACCACCAGTATATCTACCCTGGCTTGCCATCCATTCATCGCCAGATTGTTCCACCTAATCTGTGGTAGACACAATCTTGGTTGCGCTGCATTCTCAGATCAGAGTTTATTCTTGTGTTCCTAGTCCTGTACGTTTGATCGTGTTTCTCCTGTGTCCAGGATTTCCCTGTGTGTTTCTCCGCCTGCCCACACCATTCCTGCCAGTCTGTCAGCTTCCCTGCCTGTCCGCCTGCCTGCCACCCATCTGCTTGTCCACCAGCCAGCCTGTCCGCTCACCTGCTAACCCGCCTGCTCATCTGCTTGTCAGCCAGCCCAGTCCGGATCGTCTCCACTACTCCACCCCGCTGCCTTTGTCTCACTCCACCCTATTCCAACCACCAATAAACCTTTTCCCTTTTCCATCTACCTATTGTCCGTGTCTGCATTTGGGTCCACGAAAACAATCCCTAACACCTTCAATCATGCAAATCTTCAATCACAGGTGCCATTATGTCTCAGCGGTTCCATTGGCAATCATGCAAATGTGCAATTTATACAATTTAACAAGCAAGAATGAAACATAAAATGTCCATTGACTGATGTTTAATGATTCATGCTGGTGGGTTTTCAGGAAGAGAGTGAGAGACAAGTAAACATCTTAGTGGTTATTGACTTTTTGCTCAGAAAGGAAATGGATAGATAGATAGAGAGAGAGTGACTCATTAAGGCAGGAAGGAAGTATGGTCGATGATCAGAACCATTGCATGTTTTCAATCTGCTGTATATTTTAGCATCGTACAGTAATGCATCTGGTCGTCCTTTTCCTAGTTCTATATATTTGATCGTCAGTAGAATTACGAAGCTGTCGGTTAGAGGTGACAATTAATTTATTCTCTCAGCCCAGTGGTTGCGTTAGACTTTCTCGCTGTCCGTCATTTTGACGGACAGGGTCGTAAAAATCCCGTCATAATCTATTATTACCCGTCATTTTAATTTTCATTTTTTTTATGATAATGAGACATAGCCTATTTAATAGCATTTAATTTTCAAAAACAATCGATCACAATAATATTTCATATACAGAAGAACAAACTTAGATTATGCATTTATCATAGGCTACTATAAAGCAAGGAATCTCTGTCTGTCTGTCTGTCTGTCTGTCCTTCGCATATCTCGAGAACCGTTCGTCCGATCTACTTCACACTTGGCGGGTGTATTGCTGGGGACCCAAGGACGTGCAGTGTCAGATTTGGTGCAATTTGTAATCAAATGCATCAAGGGAGATTGCTGCAGAGGCGATTGTCATTAGGTTTTGCGTCTTTGCCTCGGACAGACGGCTTGTCAAGGCCGTTTTAATTTTGTTCTGAAGGCTGAACCCGCGCTCTGCTGCCACACTGGAGACTGGAATTACCAGCGCCACTTCAGCCAGAGTTTTGAAGTCAGGGAACATTTCTCCCAGGGGAGTGATCAGAAGTCGGCAAGACTCTCTGAACGTGGGATTTCCCGATCCTGCAAGCACTCGCTTCACCGGGAGGAAATCCCACAGCATGCGCTCCTTCTACAGTAAACAATAGCTAATTAATATGCACACTCGCCACCAACTGGACAGGGGGGTCTACTACAGGTGGTCTACATGTGGTTATTGACAGTGTTGCGTGTGAATTACTTAACGTTAGGGTAGATCGCCCTCAGTGTAATCTGTCAAAATGACGGACGGCCTTCAGATTTTTCCGTCATTGTTAAAAAAAATTCTCAGCCTCAGGCAGGAGGTTTTCAGCCGCTGTTGGCCAACTTGCAGAACTTGCTTCTACATTTCTGCCGATCCACAAACCTGAAATTTCTCTGTCAAGTGCAACAGTAATCTCTAGAACTGCTCAAAAATAAAGGTTAAAGGAACATAGATGTTTGTCAGTCACTAGATGAATGTCTTTGTGCTGCAAAAGAGTGCTCACAACTGTTATGTCATAGACCATAACTCTAATAATTGCTTCCCCCATTATTTCCCCAATGTCCCACTTTATTGCTTTCTTCTTCATCCGTTCAATTATCTGTTGTTTAATTGCTTCCAGTAAATAGGATACATATCATTCAATACCACTTCTTCTCTCATACTCAATCAAAATATTACATTATGTTACATTAATCGCTCAAAAAAGAGCTCTACAATCTGTGCAAAATGGTCTGGAATCCAGAGAGAAGTTGGCCTTCTTGACCATCTCACCCATCTAGAAGTGCAAGTCACAGAAAACATCCGCGCAATGAATCACATCAGCATCTCAAGTGTCAAAGTTCACACGTTAATGATCAAGCAGAGCATTATATTTGAAGCAGCCTAGGAATGATAATTCATTTATTCTCTCAGCCTCAGGCAGGAGGTTCCCAGCTGCTCTCGGCGAACTTGCAGAACTCACTTCTACGTTTCTGCCGAAAAAAGCCTCACACACTTAATGACATTTCTCTGGAATCATGCGCAACAGTAACACAGCACCTCTGGATCCGGTTTAACGCAAAGAGCAGAAATATAGAGGCTTGTCAGTCGCGAGATACAGGTTTTTGGTGCAGACGTGTCAAATAGTGTGTATCTAGGCAATGGTCTTGTTATGATGCACTGCAAGCCAAGGAGCAGTGACTGTATGAGGAGTGAAACTGGAAAAATTGACTTCATAGTCTTCTGTCTCGGCAAAAGCATTGTTGGTGCGGACGTGGACTGTGCATCATTTAATAACAGATGTGGGTTGTTGCTATGAAATCTGCTATGAAACTTCTGCCTATTGACTTTATAGGGCAGCACAGACCAGAACTATAATTACTTCCCAATTACATCCCCAATGTCCCACTTTTTTGCTTTCCCCAGAATCTTATCTGACCGAGTGTTTACTAAGTGTAGAACTGCATCTCCTCCCATGAATAGGACTCATTCAACATCACTTTTCTTTCATACTCAGCCCTCGCACACGATTCAAAATATGACATTATGCTACATGAATCACTCCTTTCCCTCGTTGTAAGCAAACAAGCTGTACAATCTGTGGAAGTAAACAGCCTCGCCAACTCACCCAGCCAGTAGTGCAGGTCATAGAAGAGGCTCTCCCTCTGCTTGACAGTGCGGAGAATCACATAAGCATCTCCGGTGTAGAAGTTGCCGTGTAGATTCTCAGGCACGGGGACCAGCTCCAGGCTCTCTATCCTCCAGATCTGCAGGCCGGCCGTCTTGCCGGCCTTGTCGAACTCTTTGTGGTGGAGCACCATGTCTGCTGCCGGTCCGAGGAGGGAGGTGAGACGGACGTGGATCCCAGGAGAAGTGAGAGGAAGGCGGGTTGGGAGAGAGGGACACACTGCTGCTCTGTTTTCTGAGGAGGACTGACTCTGTGGCAGCAGTGTTTCAGCAGGGCTTCTGCTTTCCTCTGGGTGGGTGTGTCCACATGCTGCCAAAGTACACACACACACACACACACACACACACACAAGCATCCACCCATACACACACACACAGGCATGAAGTGAAGCTTTTCAGCACACACACACGCATATAGACAAATATGTGCACACCAACAAATGCATGCACACTTGATGACTTTTCTTGTAAGACAAGGGTGAACAAAAAATAATGTTATTACACGCTGAATCATTTAATACATCATTTAATGAAACAGTTTATTGAATTAATAAATGTATTGAAATAAAATATAAAAATAAAATAAAACAATTTATTTTTTGGGATCAAAATGTATTACTTTTCTAATTTGTAAGGGTTTATTTTATTATTATTTACTTTAATAAAACAGTTTATTAAATTAATACATGTTTTGAAATAAAATTAAAAAAAATATTAATAAAAAAATAATAATACAGTAATTTTTAATACAATTTAATACATTTTCATGACAACTACAAAAGGCAATCGAAGAATAATATGTTAAGAAAAAATCTAAAAGAGAATTTTTCTTCTACATGTTCAATTCCAAAGATTTTCCATTTAAGGCATTGCATTAGTATTATGATATCAAATCATGTGTCTTTACCACCAACTTAGAACACATCCTAATACTAGTCCTGTAACACTGTTGTGACACAATTCACACAAAAGTCACATGATAGGCACATGGCATGAGGTGTTGAAGTCACATAACTTGAGATGTAATCACCGAGTGTGTGTTTGCCAGAGAAGATGGTGTTCCCAGTATGGAGCTTTTTTCCTATCTTTATTCAAGAGCCTGGTCTTTCAATTTGAGAGCATGATTTATTGATTTCACGTTCAGATTTTGTAATGCTTTCCCTCAAATCCTGCCCTCGCACTCAAATAGCTCCTGCTTGCGCTTAGTTTTGCTCTGCTTCTGCTCAAACTGTATGCTGCACTCAGATATAATGTTGCTTGCACACAGATTTCCTGCGCTCCAGCTTCAGCCCTTCTCCTCGCACCGCTGCTTCTGTGCGCTCGTGAAACCTCTGCTCTCAGATTTCTGCTCTGCTCTCGGATTTTTTGTGCAACAACCCTGTCAAAATTCCTCAACCAATAGAATGCCAGGTGTAGTGTTGACCAATGAAATGATCCCTGCCTCGTTGCGGGCGCGTTCGCTTTACTTCTTAGAGCGTCCCATACGGGCGGTTACTCTTTAACCGGGTTCATCCACTCCCGCCCTCCAGGGCTTTATTAAATACGACTTTTGGAATAAAAGGACAGTTAATGTATATATCAGCGCCCGTACTTTTTCTTTTACTATAATAGCTACATAAAATAGTAGCCGTATAGCACACCGGCCTCCCATCGGTGTGCTAGAGGAGAAAACGACGTCACCTTCATGACTCAGGAGCGGGAGTCTTGCGGATCGCTGGCCAACATGGACCGCCAAAGTCAAGTAAGTTTTTTATTTTAATGGTGCTATTACTTCCTTCAAATTGAATTGGTTAAGTCATATTTGCGGCACAAGAATACATCTATGATAATATGCTTGGCTTTCAAGTGTTGTACGTTATGGGAACACTGTTGCTAGGCAACTAACAACAAAATGGACGTTGCCGTGTTTCTTTTTTTCCTGTATTTTAGTGTTTAGGAATGGGAAAAGTACCAACAGCAAAAGTAACCGGCTAACACATTAAGACAGTAGAAAACAAAAGTAAATTCAATGAGCTACTACATTTTAAAAACGCAAACACACACACACACACACACACACACACACACACTGTATTCCAACGTGCCTGTTCTTAAAAAAACAACAAAAAAAAAAACAATGTTGTGGAATGTTGTGTAACTGAGATTGGAATAAATTGGAATAATATCTGTGACACAATTTAAGGATTTCCTCAGCTTTAACAGTAACAGACCCCTCGTTGTTCAACTGGAAAGCTAGTGCTTAATGTCTGCAATGTAACTGATTTAATTGTAGATATGTTACAGATATGATACCTGCAAGTGGGGACGTGTTTACCATATTTCCAATATGTGAAACCTTTCTGATAGAGCAGACTTTGACACAGCAACGGTAAACATCATTTGAAGAGAAGGATATATACACAACACACCAATTGCGTTTTTAAAATGTAGTAGCTCTGAATGAGCTTTGAATTTACTTTTGTTTTCTACTGTCTTAATGTGTCAGCTGGTTACTTTTGCTGTTGGTACTTTTCCCATTCCTAAACACTAAAATACAGGAAAAAAAGAAACACGGCAACGTCCATTTTGTTGTTAGTTGCCTAGCAACAGTGTTCCCATAACGTACAACACTTGAAAGCCAAGCATATTATCATGGATGTATTCTTGTGCCGCAAATATGACTTAACCAATTCAATTTGAAGGAAGTAATAGCACCATTAAAATAAAAAACTTACTTGAGGTCCTTGACTTTGGCGGTCCATGTTGGCCAGCGATCCGCGAGACTCCCGCTCCTGAGTCATGAAGGTGACGTCGTTTTCTCCTCTAGCACACCGACGGGAGGCCGGTGTGCTATACGGCTACTATTTTATGTAGCTATTATAGTAAAAGAAAAAGTATGGGCGCTGGTATATACATTAACTGTCCTTTTATTCCAAAAGTCGTAAAGAAAGCAAGGGAAGTACATTTAATAAAGCCCCGGAGGGCGGGAGTGGATGAACCCGGTTAAAGAGTAACCGCCCGTATGGGACGCTCTAAGAAGTAAAGCGAACGCGCCTGCAACGAGGCAGGGATCATTTCATTGGTCAACACTATACCTGGCATTCTATTGGTTGGGGAATTTTGACAGGGTTGTTGCACAAAAAATCCGAGAGCAGAGCAGAAATCTGAGAGCAGACGTTTCACGAGCGCACAGAAGCAGCGGTGCGAGGAGAAGGGCTGAAGCTGGAGCGCAGGAAATCTGTGTGCAAGCAACATTATATCTGAGTGCAGCATACAGTTTGAGCAGAAGCAGAGCAAATCTAAGCGCAAGCAGGAGCTATTTGAGTGCGAGGGCAGGATTTGAGGGAAAGCATTACAAAATCTGAACGTGAAATCAATAAATCATGCTCTCAAATTGAAAGACCATGCTCTTGAATAAAGATAGGAAAAAAGCTCCATATCCCAGCAACTTACAGTGATGCCCCTTCCCCCGCTTGTGAGGTGGAGCAAGTTGGTTTGTCCATAAAGCGCTGAGGAACCGTTTTTAACACAGCATTATAGACTGGGGACAGGTGATGTCTCAGACCCTCTCCTCTGTTTAGTGAGGGTCGTTCCACTTTGACATAGATGGCCTCCTTGACACCTCTTTCAAACCACCCATCTTCTCTGTCCAAGATGTGTACATCATGGTCGTGAAAACTGTGTTCCTTTTGTTGTAAGTGGGTGTAGACTGCTGAGTCTTGTCCAGAGGAGTTTGCTCGCCTGTGTTGGGACATGCGTCTACTGAGCGGCTGTTTGGTTTCCCCAATATAGAGATCTTTGCACTCCTCACTGCATTTGACCGCATATACCAGGTTGCTCTTTTGATGTTTGGGAATCTGGTCCTTAGGATGGACCAAACGCTGTCTCAGTGTGTTCTTAGGTTTGAAATACACAGGGATGTTGTGCTTGGAGAAAACCCTTTGAAACTTCTCAGAAAGCCCAGCCACATATGGAATAACAACATGATTTCTTCTGACATTGCGATCCATTTCCATTTTTCCTGGTTGTCTAGAATCCTTTTTGTGTTTTGTGTGTGTTTTAATAAAGGCCCTGTTTCAATGCTTGTTTTATATGATTCTGTTCCTTGTCTCTAGCCTCAAGGTTTGTGGGTACAGTCTCCGCCCGGTGTTGCAGGGTGCGGATCACTCCCAGTTTATGCTCAAGTGGATGGTGAGAGTCAAACATGAGGTACTGGTCGGTGTGGGTTGGCTTCCGGTAGACCTCAACCTGAAGCTTTCCCCCTTCCCTCATATTTATCCCACAGTCTAAGAATGGGAGTTGGTTTTCCCTCATCTCTTCCTTTGTGAACTTGATGTAATTATCCACTGAATGTTACTGATGTGGTCAGTAAAGGGACCGATTTCATGGGTCTTGATCTTCACCCAGGTGTCATCCACATACCTGAACCAATGGCTCGGAGCAACTCCCTTGTAGGTGTCCAACGCCTTCCTCTCCACTTCTTCCATGTAGAAACTGGCCACAATGGGAGACACTGGAGAGCCCATTGCACAGCCATGCTTCTGTCGGTAAAACACATCTTTATATTTAAAATAGGTGGTGTTCAAACACAATTCCAACAATGAGCACACCTGGTCTGAATTGAGATGTGTTCTGTCACTTAATGTGTGGTCACGGCTCAGTCGCTCCCTCACGGTCTCAACCGCCAGCGCTGTTGGTACACATGTGAACAGAGACGTGACATCATATGACACCATTGTCTCATCTGCCTCCAGGGAGAGTCCATGGATTTTGTCAACAAAGTCCTTGGAATTCTGTATGTGATGTCTAGTGTTGCCAACAATCGGGGCTAAAATGGTGGCCAGGTATTTTGCAATATTGTATATAACAGAGTTAATGCTACTGACAATTGGTCTGAGTGGGGTATTGTCTTTGTGTATTTTTGGTAGTCCATATATACAGGGTGTGGTTTCTCCAGGGTAAAGACGGTAGTATAGACTTCTATAACTTGTTGTTTTTCTAGTGATTGTAGACAGCTAATCACTTGTTTCTTGTATTTGTTGGTGGGATCTCTCTTTAGGGTTTCATATGTGTTGTTGTCACTGAGCAGTGCGATTACCTTAGAATGGTAGTCCTCAGTATTCAACACCACTGTGCATCTCCCCTTATCAGCTGGCAGGATGGTGATATTTTTATCCTTACTGAGAGAGGTTAAGGCCTTTTTCTCCTGTTTGCTGAGATTGGGTGGTGGGGGCTTGGCATTTGATAGAGAGATGGAAACTTGAACACGAAGCTGTTCAGCTTCATCTTCAGGAATATTGTTGTTGCGAATGGCAGATTCTGTTGCAGTAATCAGGTCTACCGCTGGGATGTGATCAGGTGCTACAGCAAAGTTTAGGCCTTTGGCTAGAACGTCCATCTCTGGCTTAATGAGTTCTCTATCAGACAGGTTCTTCACCCATTTGTTGGTGGTACTTGAGGATATCTCACTATGATCTTGTTCTTTCCCATCTGATGCGCTCTGACCAAAGGAACCCCATGCATGTGAAGACAAGGAAGCAAACTTCTTCATTTGTCTTTCCTTGCTCTTGGTGTGTTGAGCCAGCCGTGCCTGTTGCACAAAGTCTGTCACCTTTTGTAAAGTTTCCTCTGGTAGATTCAAGGCCAGCTGTTTTTGTGCCCTCCGCAAAATACCTGTGGCTCTGTGACCATTTAAAGATGATCTGAGGCGTAGGCTTTTTGGTATGATTCCATGATGTCGACATCTTAGGTTGAAGCGTATGTGATTTCTGTAGTCTGCCACCTTCCTTGCTGTTTTCTCATACTCCTGCAGCAGTTTCAGGCTGTCCTCGCTGAATTGCTTTGTAATATGTCTGTGTAAGTTCATTTTCAAAACATCCAGGTGATAGAAGGTTTAAAAAGGATTTATTTTAAAACACTGGACTAAAAAGTACAAAACAAGACGTTTCGGTGTTCATCCAAACATCATCATCAGTTGTAATGAGTGCAGCAGGAAGTAACTCTGGCAAATAAATACACACAAAAAGTCAAGGAACCGTCAAGGAAAGTCAAGGAACCGCTGAGGAACCGTTTTTAACACAGCATTATAGGCTGGGGATAATGCTGTGTTAAAAACGGTTCCTCTGCGCTTTATGGACAAACCAACTTGCTCCACCTCACAAGCGGGGGAAGGGGCATCACTGTAAGCTGCTGGGAACACCATCTTCTCTGGCAAACACACTCAGTGATTACATCTCAACAAGTCATGTGACTTCAACACCTCATGCCATGTGCCTATCATGTGACTTTTTTTTGTGTATTTATTTGCTAGAGTTACTTCCTGCTGCTGCACTCATTACAACTGATGATGGTGTTTGGATGAACACCGAAACATCTTGTTTTGTACTTTTTAGTCCAGTGTTTTAAAATAAATCCTTTTTAAACCTGGATGTTTTGAAAATGAACTTACACAGACATAGACTCTGATGCATTGACTGAATTGTTGATTGAAGGAATGGCAGTATGTAGCAGCCAATCATGAGCTTTAAATGTATTGTGAATACTGGAAATGATGCATTTACATTCTCTATAAAAATAGATCTTAATTGTTGCCTTGTAGAGTAAAGGAATATAGTTTAGGGCAGTGGTTCTCAACATGGCGTCCGGGGACCACCATGGGTCCTTGAGGGGGTTCCAGGGGTCCCCAGCAAACTGTTGAATTGTTAAACTTCAGCATTATTTCATTTACAAGAAGTTAACACAATTAGAGAATGTAGAAGAATTACTATTTTGATCATAGTTTCACTGTTATCTCTCCACCTACAATACAGATAGTCATGGAATTCTGGACAAAATCATATCTAACAATAAAAATATTCTCAGATTTGGGTCCAAGAGACAAAATTACATCAAATGGGGGTCTAATGTGGACTAAATTAGGGGTCATTGATATGAAAAAGTTTGAGAATCACTGGTTTTGGGTAAAAGGAGCTTGTCCACCTGCTGTAAAACAGTTCAAATCTGTATTAGAACTGTATTCTACTAGTAATGTACCATGAATAAAAATTCCCCACAGAAACTAAATGAGGTAGCAGATGATTCATACACATGAAATGTAAAGTAAATGATGCTTAATCCATTCTACTGTCTCCAACCTTCACTAAAACTATACTAGATGACTAAGGCCTACCTCATTAAGGGTAAGTGCTACTCACAAAAGTCTCTACCTCTGCAGGGATTGTCACCAAACACCTCTGTGTCCAGGATAGTAACTGAAAGGGTGAAATTTGAATAATAGCTGTAAAATAGATTTCTGAGATAGCATGTACCTGAAATGATCCTTCCAGTCTAGACCCCTGGAGTGCACTCAACAAAAAAAGGAATGTTTGTTATAGCGGTTCTACAAATTTGACAATTTACAACACCAAACCACAGTCGACCATGTGACATCCTGCCATAAATCAATTCTAGAAGCTTTGCAGGAACGTCTATCGATCATGTTTGATTGATTCCATCATGGAGGTCCAGTGGAGAATTGGCTGTGGGTAAATAATGTCTTAATGTATAAAAACCAGGCTAGAAAACCTGATACCTGAAAAAATTTGTTGTTATGGATTGGATGTTTGCCTAATTGATCAGAGCTCCTAAAGATATGTAAAAGGCCTTTAGTGATGTACTTCCAGGTTTCTACTTTTGCTGATGAGCCAGGCTTTATTAAATTGCCAGATTTTTAAATGGAGTTTGGCGCGATGTTGTCTCCAAATGATAGAGAACAACATATATCGGCTCTAAACTCAACATATGATCAAAATATGATCATGCTGTTCTGACTAGTAGTAAATCAGAGTAAACCTCAGCAGCAGACTTCAGCAATATAAGTTTATTTTACGTATTTTCAGGTAAAATAATTGTTCATTTGTGGCGATAGGCACAACGGTAACAGTCAAAATTGTAACTGTAACATGTTTAATTGAAGTCTCCTAGTAGGTTTGAGTGCAAGAACACACATCAGACATGGTATCTGTTAAGCATTCTCAAGTGAAATCTTGTTCAAATCTGGATGCAGGGTTCTTGGTTTCTTAATAATTTTTTTAAAAAAGCTTTTTCTTTTAAAAATGTGTTCTTTCCCATATAAAAGAGGATCAAGGTTGAGGCTGTTGAGACTTTGACTTCTCTGCTTTGAGACTAGCTATTGGATGTTTCACTGTTTCTGAATTTAACGTTGCATAACTACATCGTGCAAAGTGGTCTATTCGGTTTGCTAAATGTTTCCACTTTCTAACGTCTTAACGAAGCCTAAAGGTCAACCAAATTTTCCTATTGACATCCATGGGAATGTTCTAAATTTGAGTCGAGTTGAATCAGATTAAAGAGGTGCTAAAGAATGCAAAAAAGACTTCAATCACATGTTGTCCCTGCTCACTGAATGGTACACATTGAAATCATTTGTTGACAGGAACTTTGACCTTTGGGATAATGCTGGTTTACCTAGTCACAACTGTAAGTAGAAGCAAAGGCAAACAGTGAGCTGCTTGGAGACTATTTGTAGTTTGATGGTGATGCCATGTGATCGGCATGAGGGCAAATGAGTAAAAATTTCCTTAAATTGAGCAAAAAATCTATGACTGGCAATCTTACATAACAGATGGTGGAATCTGTTTAGAAACCCTGCACACACACACACACACTCAAGATTGTGAATGATATCTCGCATGATTAATCACATGCTTGACAGGATATTATGTCAGTTTCCTGTTTTTGTCTGTTTCTTTGAAATTCAATGACTGGAACACAGTACAGGCAGTTCTAAACTTCAGTCAGGACTGACATGACATCTGTCCTGTAAACCTGTCCTTTAAGTGATGAGAACATAGACATCAAAATCCCCCATGTGTCCCCGGTAGATCAGATACTTATTTAATTATTTTCTTTATATATTTATTTTAAATATTTTGATTGTATTTCACTGTTGTTTGTTAATGCACTTATTGTTGTTGTTAAGTACCGTTGTCCTTAAGCACTTTGTGACTAATGCTTTGAAAAGTGCTATATAAATAAAGTTATAATTATCACTCCAGTGCTACATGCTAACACTTTAGCACAGTGATTCTCAACCTTTTTTTATATCAAGGACCCCTAATGTAGTCCACATTAGGGCCACGAACCCCCATTTGATGAGATTTTGTCTTTTGAACCCAAATCTGAGAATATTTTATTGTTAGGTATTATTTTGTCCAGAATTCCATGACTATCTGTATTGTAGGTAGAGAGATAACAGTGAAACTATGATCAAAACAGTCATTCTTCTACATTCTCTAATTGTGTTAACTTCTTGTAAATGAAATAATGGTGAAGTTTAACAATTCATCAATTTGCTGGGGACCCCCTGGAACCCCCTCACGGACCCCTGGTGGTCCCTGGGCCCCACGTTGAGAACCATTGCTTTAGCATACACTCTGTTGAGTGATAGTAGGCTCCATGCTAACGCTAACAGCTAAGTTGACCAATGGGACAACCTCCCAAAAACTTGGTGTTGAGAGGATGTGGCTTTTACTTGGCTTAGTGTGACATTACTTGTCACAACTCTCACAACTGGATAGCGTGATAAACAAACTGAAGATCTTGTCCAAGATACAGTGCAAATTTAATCAGAAGAGCTCCGTTTGATTGCTGTTTGTGTATGTTTATTTTCAAAATGCCCTTCACATTGAAAATACCTTCAGCAGTTTTCCACATCACTATTAGCTGAGGACTAAAACATGTCCAGGTAATCCTCCAGGGAATATTCGGCTGTCTGTCTGAGGATGTTGTCAACACCCAGTGACAGGCAGCGTCCACTACCTGTCTCTGGCTCTCAGTTGTCATTTCCACCCTCCATGAACTGAGTTGAGCCTCCTGAAGCGCTGGCACTGTGGGGTCCTAGCCATCAAAATCACCATCCACATAACTGTAGCATGTTTCAGCAGGGCCACCCAGGCAGAGCGGTCCAGGAGAGGGTAACTCATCCATGATTGTGTCCCAAAGTGGCAGGTTTAGGCTGTCCATGAGGCTTTGAGTGATAGGGAAAAGAGCTGTAGCTTGTGGCCCCAAAAATGATCCATCAGAGAAGTCTAGGCAGGTCGGAACCCCAAAGGTCTCACCACCAAGTTTGAAGAGCCTGGTCGCTTCTTCTTCTTCAACTGGTGTGGTGAGTGCATGCTCCAGGTTGTTAGGTAGAATCAAGGTGTTGGGGCCTGACTCAACCATCTCCAGACACTGCTTTAGATCCCCAGGTTGATCTTTAAACGCTGTCCAAGGAGTGCTGTTTTTACACCTTGCTGACTTTGCCAGTGTGTAGCTCCGATCTGCTGAGTTAACCCCTGCCTCAGCCTCAGCCTCAGCCTCAGCTCTGAACTTCTCCATCAGTCTCTTGTCCTTCACCCCAAATCTTTCTTCTTGTGTCGGCCGGGTGAGATATTTCATTTTCTTTTTTTCTGGCTCACATATTGGTGGTCCGAATGGCTGGAGCGCCGCCATAGGGAACATTTCAGAAGCAGGTTGGAGGATGTAGCCTGAGTAAATGAGGTTTCCTTTCCTTCCTTCCTGACCCATTCATACTGTAGACTGCAACACTGAGTCTGAGGACCAGAATGCACAGAGTAGTCAAGGCTGCTGGCTTGTGACATAGCAAATATGATGGAGCACCTGTGAAATAAATCAGGTGATAGGACATTGTAAAATGCCAGACATTCCAGAGATTTCAGCAGTGTTAACCTCTATCAATTCTTAACAGATTTACAAAGAGGGGGAAATGTTCTGCACATCATCAGGCAGATGAAAAAACATCTTGATAGAAATGCCTATTTCACACTCCATTAATTGATTTGGATGACTCTCCTGCATCAAAAGGACTTCTTGTTCTTCCAAAGCTCACCAACACACACAGAAAGTTGCTGGTCATAGCGCTACTGTATTGAGGAAAACCTCATGACTCCAATTTTAACATTCACATGTTTATGATTCAGTGTTGAAATGGTAAGAGTGATTGATGATTGATGATGTAAGAGTGATTCATGAAAAAAGTACGTACAAGCAAGGTTCCACTGTGATGTCAAATTTCTTTCTATAAATAAGTCGGGGGACTTCCATGACAAGACCTCAAAATGTTTTTCCTTGCTTCCCATTCCTTGTTAATGTTGTTTTTCAGTCTGGTTTCCATGGCAGTTGGGCTGAAAACAATTTAATGAAATGAACGTGTGAAACAAATTGGAAACTACATTTGCTATATTCCCTAATATTCCCGACTTCCCGAAAAAAATCGTGACAAACGAAATGTTAAAAATGACATAAGTAATAATAGTCTAAAATAGCTTTTCCAACTGTTAAATATGATTAGTAGGGAATTGTAAACAAACACCGAAAATAGATCTTTGGACCAAAAAAAAACAAAGGTGATGAGCCCATGTCCGGGGCCCATGTCAGGGCCGGTGAAGAGGAGGGCGGGGCGGTTACTCAGGAGGATGCAGGATGTTGGACGGCTTGTTCAGCCCTTGGAGAGAGGTGGTGTTCCCTCCGCAGTCCACGTACTGGTAAATCTCCTGAGATACCTGCTCCGCGTGCCCGAAGTACGCTGTGGTGACAGTCACTCTGCAGAGCAGGGAAGAGGATGAGGTGAGGCCACACACACACATGGAGCCACTTCAAATGTTGTGGATTAACTGTTTCATACATCACAGTGGATCAAGCATAGTGGTTTGTATTAATCCAATAAGATAAAATAACTAAATAAAATACATGTTTTGAAATCATTCAATATGAAAACAAATCTAAATAATCTCCTTTGGAATAAGAAAAAGCTACAGCATTTGAATATATTACTGTCATCCTCAAATTCAAATTCAAATTCAAATTCAAAACAACTTTATTAATCCCACTAGGGGCAATTAGTTACGAGCAGCTTGTTGTACACAGAAAAACACAGTAACATCCTACAACATACAAACAAACAATACACCAAGGAGCTAAAATGTGGAATAAAATCTATAAATAATAAGTAATGTTGATAAATAAACTTGGTAAACACAAATAAAAAAATC
The DNA here is from genome assembly GCF_048128805.1 of Centroberyx gerrardi. Lineage (NCBI taxonomy): Eukaryota > Metazoa > Chordata > Actinopteri > Beryciformes > Berycidae > Centroberyx > Centroberyx gerrardi. The sequence continues at coordinate 2,967,288 of NC_136015.1, forward strand.
AGAAAAAAAACAAAAAAACCTAGGGAGCATTTAAAAGTCGGATTGCAGAGGGGATAAACGATTTTGAATGGCAGTTAGTTTTACAAGCAGGTAAACCATAACGACGCCCTGATGGCAACAGAGAAAATTCACTTGCAAGAACATGTCCGGAAGAAGCCAGAATACTTGCTACTTTCCGGAGGATTTGTTGGTTGCAGAAAGAATTCAGGTCTCTTAAGATCACTCCGATGATCTTAAAACAGATTTTAACAATGCTGTTCAGACTGTTTCTGTCTTTTACTGTGAGGCTGTGAAACCAGCAGATAAAAGAAAAACTCAGGAGACTCAATAAAAGATTGATAAAAACGACAAAGGATGACGGGCCTGACAGAAAAGGAATTTAGTTTACGGAGAAGGTCAATTCTCTGTTGCCCCCGCTTCACAATAATAATAATAATTTTTATATTGTATGAAACAAAAAGATATAGTAACAAATGATCTTTTAGTAGGCTACCCTCTAGTGGGTGAAAACAAAATTACAGGTATAGACAGGTCACATAAGGTACTGAGCCTAAGATATTTACTGCAGTTTCTTCTGTTTTTATCTTACTTTTGGGACATCAAGTGAGGCTGTTTTCTATGCATGTTTTTTGAGTGATTTTAGATCACTTTTTGTTGTTTGTGATCCTTTCTGATGATAAAGCCTTTTATCTAACCAGGATAACACCTACAGTAGATTTTCTTTTCTCCTTTGATTTTGCTGAATCTTAGCTTGTACTGAAATATTTCAGCTGCTGTGGACCGGGGCTCTCAAAACATCCACCTGTTATAAACTAGTGTTCTAGTCAAAAGATGACTGGTCTTTTCTTATCGTTGGCTTTGGTCTTCTTCAAATCTGAGACTGTCTTATAATGCTTAAGACACTCCTTAAAATGTTTCTCCCATTTAAAATGGAACATGTGGAATGAAACGATTATTTTGAAATAAATGTTTACGCTACATAACAATTTGTGTTGGATCATCTCTTAAAAAGGTCTTATCTATCATCACATTGTAGTTCATTGCCCTCAAATTACTTTTCTCCATGTTACTTTGGTTATTACATTTTACATGTAATAACTTAATAATAATTTACATTTTACGTTTTTTCCAGTCACAAATATCGATATTGTGTTACTAACAGTGTTTTTAATTATACAAGCCAGCCTTGCAGAATATACACTCCTAATTTTTTAAATGTATTTTCCTTGTGAATACTTTCTGCCAACACTGACTAAAGCTACACATCTAGACCACACAGTCCAAGTTAATGACCTTCCAGATATATTGAGATCACTCACACATACACATCTGAGAGACTCACACATACATATGTGAAACACTCATACATACATATAAAATACTTGTACATATATGTATACTTTTAATTTACACATTCATGTACAAATGTTTAAGGTATGCATGGAGGGGTGTTTTATGTATTTATATGCAGTAGTTTCAGATATGCATGGACAAGTGTTTCACCAAAGGTTATGCAAGTGTTTCACATGTGTGTGTGTGAGTGTTTCCGATACATATGCATAAATGTTTCACATGTGTGTGTGTGATTGGTTTGGGCAACAAGGTAACTGTTGCCTTTTTAAAATATTTGACTTTTAATACTTTCAGTGTGTTTTCATTGTATTGTCTAGTAAACAGCAGAGAGTGACCTACAAGTGACCTACTGACAGTTACCTTGTTTCTTTATTAGATTAGATAGTATTAGATAGGCAGTATGCGTCTTCTTAGTACATACCATTTTAGTGAGGACTACACAGTACAAAGCTTTCAGACAGTCTAAATGTTACTGAGCTGCACCCGACAGGTGGACATGCATTCAGTTCACTTCCACGGCCAGATCCTGACCAATCAGAACCACCATGTAGACACGGTCAGCCTTTTCCCCGCCTCCACCGCCACAGTAGAGATGGTAGCTGACAACCCTGGACACTGGCTGCTGACCTGCACTGTTAATGACCACCTGATGGGTAGACACACACACACACACACACACACACACACATTGATGTAAGTCGCATCCTAATGGCAAATAAACACAAAAACATCTCAAAAATGACCATTTTTCAGTTAAAATCCTGCAAAATTAGAAACTTCTCATCAGTAATTACAGGAAAACTGTGATTTGAGATTTTGACAAAAGTGAAGCCTGGACCAATGAATCAAACTGAGACAGTGAAGATGTGTGTGTGTGTGTGTGTGTGTGTGTGTGTGTTACATTACAAAAGAGACAGACACACACAGAGAGAGAGAGAGTTGGACTGAGAGAGAGAGATGGAGAGGATGCTGATGATAATGCTGTGCTATAGGTGCTAATGTGTGTGTGTGTGTGTGTGTGTTACATTACAAAAGAGACACACAGACACAGAGAGAGAGAGAGTTGGACTGAGAGAGAGAGATGGAGGGGATGCTGATGATAATGCTGTGCTATAGGTGCTAATGTGTGTGTGTGTGTATGTGTGTATGTGTGTGTGTGTGTGTGTGTGTGTGTGTGTCTCTAACAGGAAAGAGGAGAGGAATCTTTAGCTGAACAGTAGAGAGGAATGGATCAGCGTCTGGAAAGAAGGAAAAAACACATAACTGTAAACAAACTCAAAAGAGTGTCTCCAAAGAGTCATTTTGTATGGAAATGTGTATTTTTATAATTGTCTGACAGCTTTGAGAAGACAAAAGGTGCCACATGTGAAACACAGTGAAGCACTATGTCATGTCAAACGGCTTATTCACTGGAAATAAAACCAGATGCTGGCCATGTTGCATGAATGAGATGTGATTTTGGAAAATACAATGAATGAATGATTTGTGACCAAGTGTAGAAAATGTGATGAAGAAAATGCTGTCACATTATCAGCATGTAAAATATATAGATGGAGGTAAGTGATGGAGGCCTAGTGGTTTGGTAATCCATTACCTCCAGTTGGTGATTATCACAAGGCAAACAATAAACAAAAGATCACCAGTCTCTACAGAAAATCATTATTTCCCCCTATCATACAAGTTTGATACAACTTACTAGAGGCCAACTATGAATTTATATCATGAAGATTTTTGTCATCTTAAAAAATAAAAAGTTGGGCAAACTGGCTTTAGGTGGTTTACTCTCTCTGTAGAAATGAGTCCAGGCGGCCAAATGCGCATTATTAGTATATTAACAGGTGAAAGATGATGAAGAAGAGACATTATGTTGTAAGAAGGTCCAGTTATTTTATGGTTCTATGTTGCTAGCTGCTAGTTCTTAGAGTCAGAGAACAGCTGTGATGCCACAGTGCAACATTCCCTGTTTAAATGCTGTTTCGAATGAGAATCATCACTTGTCCCAACAGACTTGACCTGACAGCACGCTTCAACTGAAGAGACTTTAACATCGATCCGCTATATTCATTTGTTCATTCATTTCTTCACTTATTCATTCATTTGTTCGTTCATTTCTTCATTTTTCGTTAATTCATTCGTGTATTCGTTGTTTTGTTTAGTTTATTTTTAGTTTAGTTTGTTTTTTTGTCCGGTTTTTCTTTCGTGTTTTTTTTCTTTTTTCTTACATTTTCACAGCAAAAGCCGGACCTGGTTGGGACTTGGCACCATGGGCAGCGCCCTCTCCAAACCGGTAAGATTGGCTCATTTTCATCTTTATAGTGGAAGAAATGTGTCTTTCTTGTGCGTTTTCACGGCGTAACTTGAGCTACAAGTAAGAAACTTTGTGAAGGATGTGAAATGCAGCTCAGAAAAAAGTCGCGTGTCAAATGAGATGTGACGGTTTCGAGTAAAACAGAGTAATTGTTTCATTAATTATGAGTTATTGTGGATTTTCATGGGTCCGTGGGGTCAAAGTGTTGCTAGTTCACGGAGCTTCACTCTAAGCTTCTCTACAGCGCGCGGACACTGCACTTGTTATTGTTTGAATGAAGCACGCGCTTTAGCTCGAGCAGCTGTTCTGACTTTAGAATGCTTTTGACCTCAAAGCGAACACACACACGTGATGTTTCAATATTTAGAAGAAAAAAATGGTTTCTGCAGCAAGAGCCACGACCAGCGATATTATGTTTAGATAATAAATCAATAAGAACTTCATTCAGACAGCGCTTTCCCAAACAATCATTTCAAAGTTCTTTACAAAGCAAATAAGGTATTGAATAGTTTACAGTAAAAGTAGATAAAAAGGAAACAAAAACAAATGAAAATAGAAAAAATGAGACATACAAAATTATAACAGGGATAAAACAGGACATAAAATGGACATTATTATTAAACACGGGTTATTCCTAAACTAAAATGTATCTTTATTATGAAATAAATTATTATTATTTATTTATTTTGTCCTGAAGTACTACTCCAATTTAGTAAATACTGGGTGTTTCAAAAGTGACTATATATTTTAACAATTAAATAAAAAATAATAATTTAATGCTTCAGGATCCATATCCTCTGTTCAGTCGTCCAATTAAGTGTACCTGCAGGAAAAATATTTAATAATACAGTGAAATATTATATATAAAACTGTATCACATTTATTTGCCCTGATGAAGACATAGTGTCAAAACCATGGTCGAAACTTTGGCTCAGTAACTTATTATATGTATCCCATATAGCCTACTGTAGCCTATTATAAGTGTGCTGCAACTCTCACGCCAGCGATCTGGTGGAAGCGTCTTGCTGCCTTAAAGTGCTCCTCATTTGCTCGTACTTTCGAAGGTTCCAGTCGTAAATACAACTTCTCGTGTATTCAAGTACTTTTTCAGTCAGAAATAGCTAAACTGACCCTGCAACAAAAGTAGCGTTTTTGGTCACAAATTTCACAACACTGATATTTTAATAAGTGTATTAGCTAAAGTTATTGTGCGTGGTACCAGAAGTTAAACAAAAAGGGAGAATGTCACATCTTGGCTTCTTGGTTATCATGTAATTTTATTGGGTCTTTCAAGCGCATTTTTCCGTAATTAAAATTTTTCTGACAGCATTTGAAGCAGCATCTGCTCGTTACTGTTGTGACGGAAAATCTGGGAGATAAAGTAACCTACGCCTGAATATTGGACCACAGTGCAATGGTTTGGCTTCAAAACATTTGTATTATGCTGTTTGGATTAATTTATGGTCATTTGTACCTTTTTGTAACTAAATAAACTATCTCTATTCACTCCAGTTGTTTTGGAGTGCTATGGAGCTGCGCTAAGCTAGCTTGCTGTGTGTTATATTGAAATACAAACTTCACCAGTGTTTCAGCTGACAGGAGGGTCATTAGATAATGACAAAATTTCCAGTTTTGGGTTAAGAGAGCTAAAATCCTCCAAATAAAATTAGCACTTTGTTTAAATCCCTGATAATTTTCATTGGGCCAATGAGACAGATCTAGATATTCCTTCTGCTTTGGACAAGGGTACCAGACCAAACAAATAAGTCTCTCATTAGCCATGGATTGAATTTTTTCTTCAATTGAATAAAAATAGCATTACAATTACTTCTCTGTTGTTAGTCTTTATATATAATTCTACCCAGGTACGATACAGTATTTTGAAATTCACCTTGTTGTTTCTAACAGGCTGTTGACGATGGCAGGCCGACTCCTAGCCGTGCCTCATCCACTGTGGTGAAGAGACGCTCTTCTCTCCGCCTTTCTCCCCTCTCCTCTCCTTCCTCCTCCCCCTTCACCACTTTTTCTTCCTCCTCCTCCTCTCCCCTCTCCACCACCATCTCTTCCCTCTCTGCCTCCATCTCTCCCCCCTCCACTCCTGTTTCTCCCTCCTCCTCTTCCCCCTCCATCCCTGTTTCTCCCTTCCCCTCTTCCCCCTCCACCACTGTTTCTCCCTCCTCCTGTTCCCCCTCCACCCATGTTTCTCCCCCCTCCTCTTCCCCCTCCCCCTCCACCACTGTTTCTCCCTCCTCCTCTTCCCCCTCCACCCATGTTTCTCCCCCCTCCTCTTCCCTCTCCCCCTCCATCCCTGTTTCTCCCCCCTCCTCTTCCCCCTCCCCCTCCATCCCTGTTTCTCCCCCCTCCTCTTCCCCCTCCCCCTCCACCCCTGTTTCTCCCCCCCCCTCCACCTCCACCCCTGTTTCTCCCCCCTCCTCTTCCCCCTCCCCCTCCATCCCTGTTTCTCCCTCCTCCTCTTCCCCCTTCACCACTGTTTCTCCCTCTTCCACCATCCGCCCCTTGACCTCCTCATCAGATCCAGACAGCCAGGATCTGAGTGTGGAGAACAGCGCCATCGACAGGTAGAATATGACACAGGCTAATTCAGGCTAATGATATATTTTTACTGTAGCTGTTCAGCAGAAATCCAGCCATCACTGAGAGCTCCATTCTCTTCCATTATTCAATTTGTCTGGTCAAACCAACTTAAAGGGACACTGTGATGTTTTGAATTCTAGATTTGTTCCCACTAAATACTGCTTGTTAGCATTGCTTTCATTCATTCATTATGGAAACAAATTAGTTGCCATGGGTAGCCAATGAGCTAGCTGTCGACACATCAGTATCCATGACTTTCCATGAATCATGCTGCCAATACTAGCATGCCATTGTTTAGTTGACTGAAGCGTTTAGTTGATTGAAAAATAACACTTTAAGTCAAAAAGTCAAGGTTTCCCTTCAAGTGGCTTGTTTTAAGTGAATGAAAGTGGTTCCTGCAATGCTGAGAAATGTTGTGGGGTGATATTAACATTTTGAGATGAAACTGTAAGCATCATGTATGTCTCAGTATCATGGTCAGTGTGCCTGTGTAGCTGCTTTGTCCTAAATGAAGGTAAACTGTTTTTTAGGATTCCAGCAGTTCCTGAGGCGCTTGGCCAGGAAGCACCGACTGAGTCTCCTGGCATCGCTGCCACAGCAGGTATATTTAATAACAGATATGTTATGATATGTATGTATGATATATATATAGAGTTATTATTCATATGCTACTCCAAAACTACTCTCTCATTAGTTCATGTTTTTCTCCTCATAAGTCTCCTTGGAGCTGCCTTGCTCTGGATCTCTGGAGAGGTATTACTGTTTTTCTCCATGAAACAGGTTTCTCATACAGCAGTGGAAACCTAGGACAGTTTAGAGATCAGATATGTTGCTTATACATTTTCAGTGAATATTCCTGTTTTCCTGCCTTTGGCTCCATTCTTTTTTTGTGTTGCTCAGATCACATCCCTGCTAGTCTGCCTCTCTCTTACCAAGCCCCTCTCTTTCTCCTTCTCTCTCTCACTCTCTCTCTCTCCATCTTGTAGGCCAGTGCAGGCAGAGGGCAAACCATCCTTCAAGTCCAGGAGCCTGCTGTCGTTCTTCAGCTGGTTCAGGAGGAGCAAGACCCAGAGAGGCCAGAAGAAGAAGCTGGGGTATGAGACAAAAATGAAATTGATCTACCTTGACTCTTCATTTGATTCCTGTTTAATTAGTATAAGGCAAACAAAATCCAAGCAGGAAAAGTTTAATTATTCTAATTGCACTTGACAGTATTGGCGGCTGTAGCAAAAGGTTTTAGACTGAGTCATATCACTGCCATTACAAATCATGAATTTTCATCAGATGTCGTGCATAGTTTCAGTCAGATCGGTTTTCACAAAGAATTGCTCTAGGTTCATTAGAAGCAGTTTGGGTAACAGAACACATTATAAAGTTATTCTATTTTTATGGGTGTGATTTTCCTCTCAGGTTGCCAAACATTGGGAACACCTGCTTCTTGAACGCCACTCTCCAGGCCCTGTACAGCCTCCCCAGCTTCTGTGCTGACATCATGGGGCAGGAGGCGCTGTGGAGCCCCAAGACCAAAACCAGCCTGAAGCTGCAGAGGTGCAGTAGAGCAACACACACTAGGCTACAGGTTGACTGAGAGGTTCATTGCTTTACTGATTGTTCCCTTGGTATTAAAAGCAAGTCATAAATACTTAACGCTCTCAATCTCCTGTTCCCCAGGTACTTTGGGGAGCTGTACAAGGCGAGGCAGGGTCGAAGCTCCTACCATGGCAAGAGGAGGCTGCTGAGGTCGGTGAAGAGCAGCTTGGCCGTGTACAACGAGGAGTACAAGGAAGGCTTTCAGCAGGTACACAAATGAGCCTAGCATTCATGATTTCTTTTTTACTGCAGTATTTGTGTGATAAACATATTTGAATGGCTTGCTGATCTCTTACAGGACGCCCATGAGTTCCTGATGCTCTTCCTCATGGGCATGAAAATGCAGGGCGAGACGCAGCAGGGGACGTCCACAACACCGGACTACGTTTGTCCCACTCTGAACTTCGAGTTCAAGCTGCAGTGTGTCCGCACCTGCTCCAGGTAACTCAACAGCAAACTGCATTTACTATATTCATGATGTTTTATCTGAACAATCACAGAATTAAACATGAAACAACAAAGTACATCACTTATCACTGAGGATCACAGAACTGTCCAATGATCTGAGTTCAAGTATTTTTCTCCTCCATGTCTGTTTTTAAAGCTGTGGTAACAAAGTCTACCAGGAGGAGGAGCACAACAACCTGTCTCTGGACCTCTCCTCCTGCCTGACCGACAGCCTCGCACTCTACTTCAAAGTCAGTATACAGAGGATCAGTTCAGTTCTCTATGAACACACACACACACACACACACACACACATTTACGTTAGTGACTCTGTGTCTCTTGTTCCTTAGGCATCAGAACTGGAGTGTACCTGCTGGCAGTGCCTTGGCCCCCAGGCGACAGTGTCCAGAGGTTTCCTCACTCTACCCAGGTAAGTCCCAGACATGAACCTGCCCATGATGTTGTAAACTACACTGTCTTTCTATAGTATGTGTTAATGGTACTCTCTCTTTTAACAGAGTGCTAGTGCTTCACATGAAGCGCTTCTGCCACGACGGGGCAGAGCTGAGGAGAGTGGATGATGCTGTCTGCATCCCTCCAGTTCTGTCTCTGGCCTCCCTGTTGGAAGAGCAGCAGGATGTACTGAGGTAAACCATTACACTCCATATTGGAACAACAGCATAATGACCTCGAACATACTATGTACATATATTTACTGAGTCATTTCACAAACCAGAAATAGCACCATGAAATGATTTAATGTACAATAAATGCATGTTATACCACCCAAAACAACTCTAAACAATGTAATGGAGTTATTTTGATTATTCTCACTTCTCTGATTGAAAAGCTTTTCTCTTTCTAGTTCTTTTGAATGAGCTCATGACTGTCTGTCAAACTGGCTTATACAGGACTTATAGATTTAAGAAACTATAGTCTTAACTAGCATGAATGAGCACCTGCCTATTACTGTACACTTAGGTCATATCTGAAAACAGTTTCCTATATATATTTGTCTTAAATATCACATTGTTCAAAATGGATGCTCTTTCCTTCATAGCTCCCCAGGTGGCAGCAAGACGTCACCGCTGGCAAAACCCCTCCCAAGCTCAGGTGAGAGAAAATTTTAAACCTGTTCAATGCTAAGCTAACTAGAAACACCCAACTTTAGTTTGTAAGTTTCCAAGTAAAACAAGATTCTGTGGTGTGTCTCTCAGCATCAGTTGATCAGCTGGAGAGCTCTGGAGACAGAGACAGATTTCAGCAGGGAGCTTCTGTGGTGAGAGAGAAATAGGGAGAGACAGCAGAGATGGAGAAAGAAAATACATGTACAAGAGAGAGAAAATGTACTGAATAGTTACTCATGGATAGAGTAGTTTAAGAGCCTTATTAAAAAGGCATCACTCACCATGTTTCTTTACAGCAGGATCACAGTGTCCAGAGCAGCTACCACCTCTCTGCAATCGTCTCTCACCTCGGGGAGAGCATCGACTGCGGTAATTAATGTCACATACATCAGACATAAATATGGATCTGGGACACACACACACACACACATATAAACAAACACACAAAATAAAGCTTAATCTGCAATGTGTTTTCTGTGTCCCACACAGGTCACTACATCAGCGATGTCGCAGAGGGACACGGCGGGGAATGGCTGACCCTAGATGACTCCCGTGTGACGAGGACAGACGAGGCCACGGTCCTGAGAGACAGAGAGGACACCGCTTACCTCCTGTTCTATGTCCTCAGGTAAGGCTTTGCCCTCACTGCTTACAAGAGGAATCAGTGAACTGGCCTGTTTGAGCCTTCAAGCAAACTTGTAAGTAAGAGAGTATTGAGTGAATGCCCTGTCTTCTTGGTCCTCTTTTCCTCTAGTGGTGCAGGTGAGGGGGACCCTGCACCTCTGTAGCAGGAACAGGAGTCATCAGGAGCTGTTTGCACCACCACCAGCTGTTTGCTCCATAGTACGGTGACCATTTTAGGACATCCTCAGCCGCCTTTGTCATTCGTAGATCTACTTTGTCAAATTTAGATGGACTTGTGTCGGGTTTAGCTGTCTTTTGTCGGACTTAGATGGACTTGTGTCGGGTTTAGCTGTCTTTTGTCGGACTTAGATGGACTTGTGTCGGGTTTAGCTGTCTTTTGTCGGACTTAGATGGACTTGTGTCGGGTTTAGCTGTCTTTTGTCGGACTTAGATGGACTTGTGTCGGGTTTAGCTGTCTTTTGTCGGACTTAGATGGACTTGGATCAGGTTTAGCTGTCTTTTGTCAAATGTAGATGGAGTTGCATCAGGTGTAGCTGTACTTTGTCAAACACTGCTAGACGTGTACAGCTACACCTGATACAACTCTATCAACTCAATCGACGTCTGACAAAAGACAGCTAAACCTGATACAAGTCCATCTAAGTCTGACAAAAGACAGCTAAACCTGATACAAGTCCATCTAAGTCTGACAAAAGACAGCTAAACCCGACACAAGTCCACCCAAATTTGACAAAGTAGATCTACGATTGACAAAGGCAGCTGAGGATGTCCTAAAATGGCCACCGTACTTTAGTTCTTTTGTACATATAGTTCTTTTTTCACTTGCACCTTCAAGTTAGGCACTTTAGCAATAAATGAGTTTTTCTGAACTAAAAAAGCTTTTTTGTCCTAGCCTTTTATTTGCAGTGTGCAGAGCTATTTTCCCATTTTTCTAGTTTACAATACTTTGATTCTGTTTAACAATTACAAGATATGACTGTACATCATATTGTTGTTTTGATAGACATGACTGAAACAAGTCAATGCTACTCTCCTAATTGCTACTCTATAACCTCTACAGTATAGTGCAGGCATCACTAACTGGCGGACTCCGGGCCGGATCCGGACCCAGTGATGGTTGTGTGCGAACCGCGACCCATTCTGATCAATAAATGAGAATTTGACGGAGCGTTTTTTTTCCACGGGCGCAGCTATAGACCTTAGGCGCAGCTATTTCAGCTCATACGGTAATCGGTCAGTGGAGCTAGGAGGTCACTGACCAATCACATGCGTCTACTTCACTGAACGCACAGAGAGCGAGAACAGAGCTAAACAGAGACAGAGATGACAGCATGTCTTGCTCCAAAATAATAAAAGTAGATGCAGAAAATCATGCTTTCAAGGATGAATGGACAGACCAATATGCCTTAATTCTCCCCGCAACGAGTTCTAAACCAGTCTGTCTCATATGTTCTGAAACCGTAGCAGTAATAAAAAGTGGCAATGTGAAGCGCCACTTTGAAACAAAGCACCGATCTTTTGAGCAAGCCTATCCACAGCAATCCGAGGTGAAGGCACGCAAAATAACTGAACTGAAAGCCCAGTATGACCAGTCTACCCGAATCCTCTCCTATTCATTCATGGCCCAGCAACGCGCAAACGAACGTTCGCTGAAAGTAGCATGGATTTTAGGGCAACATAAAAAGCCATTTACCGACGGGGCAGTTGTAAAGGAGTGCTTGAATGCTGTCGCTGAGACATTACAAAAAGGTAAACAAAAAGACGAGCTGTGTGAAAAAATCAAGCAAATCCCCTTGTCAGCTTCAACGGCAACAAAAAAGACTGAAATATTAACAGAGGATGTACTAGCACTACTCCCAGTCTACCCAATACTGACGTCGTCTCGCTCTGTCATGCTATCCAGGAGTAACGTTAGCTACATTTGTGTCCTTAAATTTGATCTATATGTGCTGCTATTGTTTACCTGAATGTTTGTATATTATTCCTTTGTTTAAAAAAATAAAAAAATAAGGAATAACGTTAGCCTACTTCCCTAAAGCTAACAAGCACAAAGCTAATGTAAGCTAAGACATGACCAATCGCGTTACAGTCTCGGGTCCCGTCGGGTTCGGGTCGGGTTGCAGACCTCTAATGTGTAGTAAATGAAACGACTAGTTAGTGAAATCAAAGTCCTGTGTTGCAAACAGAATGGACATTTTTATCTTGTGGCCATCCACAATGATATGAATCGATTTGAAGAAACATAGTGGCTGACGCACAGACATGTCAATCATGGCTTTTTTTCCCCGAATAGTAACGAGCAACTTCGGGTAGAAGAAATATCTGTTTCCATCGCATTAGCCTATCTGTGCTTTCCCAAATAACGGATTCGGATTCGGGTACATCCCTACCTGCAATAGTTTGTTGGCCAGCAATATGTTTGTCTTTGGTGGCATTTTAAAACGTTTTCCTTTCACTCATTGAGACTGAACAATACGGGAGATATGCGCAAGATACAGTATATGCGCAGACGGTGAGAAAATCGTGGTCGGTGGATTATTTTTTTTTCAACACGGCGCGTCCCCTGGACGGTAAAGCATCATCGGGTCATCATCGACATGAGTGAATACAGCATCCACGTGAGTTTATTTACCAATTTAATTTAATTTAATTACCAAGTTTGTAGCCTTGTTGAAATGAAATCTGTGCGGCGAAAGTAGCATTGGATGCAGGCCCAGCAAGGGCATTAAGTCTCTCCCGCGATGATTGAGACTATTTTCTAGGATAAAATAGGGTGCGTCCCCTGGACGTGTCGATAGTGAGTTTACTGTGTCCTTTTGGATTTGAACGCGTCAGAGACGCAGGACATGCACCTATTTACATCACTGCACGAGAGGAGAGGACATATATGAGGCCATAAAGGAGATGCTGAGAAAGAGGAGGATAGATCTGAAACAGGTGGTCTCAGTCACCACAGATGGAGCCCCTGCCATGGTAGGAAGAGAGAGAGGAGCTGTGACACGGATGAAAGAGGACAACCCTGATCTCGTAGCCTACCACTGTATCATCCATTAGACTGTTCTGTGTACCATTCTATCAGAAGAGTATGCTGAAGTAATGGACACAATGATGAAAGTCATCAAGTTCCTCAGCGCTTCCTCATCCCATCAACACCGCCTGCTGAGAGAGTACCTGAAAGAAGTGGATGCAAATGCAAATGATCTACTACTGCACAATAATGTACGATGGCTCAGTAAAGGCAGGGTGTTGGGACGCTTTTCGTCCATCCAAAAAGAAATAGCAGCTTTCTTAGTGCAGCTCAAGAGTCAGAAGGCAACACAGTTTTCACTTTTTTTGCAAGATGAGTCCAAAATGGATATTGTTGCTTTTTTAGTAGACATCACATCACACCTTAATGAACTCAATTTAAAGCTGCAGGGCAAGAACAATTCAGTTTGTGACCTGATGACAGCTGTCCGCTCCGTCCAGAGGAAACTGCAAGTTTTCAAGGAAGATCTCCAAGGAGACTGTGCACATTTCCCAAAAGTGCAGGAACATGTGTTGACTTCATAGACAAGCTGATTGGAAACTTCAGTCAACGGTTTGACAGCTTCAGCCTTGGACAGCAGCTCCTTCTGCTCATTCAGAATCCATTTCTCATCTCAGATGTCAGAGGATTTTCAAAGGATGTGACACAGACCTTCAAGTGGGCACATCCTGGACTACTGGAGATGGAACTGATTGATCTGCAAGCAAATGTCACACTGAGAGAGCATTTTGGAGTAACTGATGACCCTGCTACTTTCTGGCTACAGACTGTGCCTGAGACTGTTTTCCCTGGTCTAGCCAAAGTAGCACTACACACGTTGACCATGTTTGTCTCTACTTATAGTTGTGAGTCAGCTTTCTCCACTATGAACATCATTAAAACAAAGTATCGTTCCAGGCTCACCAATGAGCACCTACATATGTGCATGAGAATGGCACTAACTCCATTCAACCCGAGATTCAAACTACTGGCAGGACAACTAAAGGCCAACTTCTCTCACTAAGTGTGAGACAAAGGGGAAAGAAAGAAGAATGGACATTAAAGTTGATTAATGATGTTGTTATTTCTCTCACTAAGAAAGGTAGAGAGGTAAAGAAAATATGGAAAAAGAAAAAGGGACATCAAAGTTCTGTTTGCACTATTTCAAAAAGAGGCACTTTTTAGTTATTTTATTCTGAAGAACAGTCTTGTTTTCTTTTACTTGAAATTAGAACCTCATTGTGATACGTTTATTTATGTTTAAGCTACTGATTTGTTTTCCACACGTTCAATATGTGTGCATGGGAAAAGTTATTGAAATTGATCAATCTTGAAATGATATTGAAATGTACATTGTTTATTTTATTTGATAGAAAGTCGTACAACACACATATAGGCCTCCGAATCATAGCACAAGTTAGACATTATGATACTTCGGACCTTTGATGGGAAGAAATTTTAGTGACTGGACCTACTTGAATTTTAGTTGAATACCCCTGGTATAGTGCATGGATTTAAGTATATAATTCAAAGAAATAAAAAGTACAAGCTTATCAATATTTTCTTACACTCCTAGAAGATACTGCCAGCCAAACTGATACTGCTATTAGAGTTTTTCACTTCACCAAGAATGAAAGGGTTCTTCAGATTAGGCCTGGTGGGTTCACTGATCAATTGAGATAAATTGAGGCTAGAAGAAAACTCCTTTAAATAATCAGAAGCAACAGTCAACCAATCAATGTTAAAATCTCCCAAGACTATCATTTCCGAGTTGGTATACCGGAAGAGTAACTCTGCCAGATAATCAGTAGACCCAGCATAAGCTGAATGAGGTCTATAAATCCCAATTACAACAATGGAGTTATTAGACCCAATATTTACCTTTAAGGCAATAAATTCAAAACATTTGGGCACGGTAATGGCGTGTAAGATAGAAACAGAAAAGCAAGATTTGACATAGATGGCCACCCCACCGCCCCTTCCAATTCTGTCAATTCTAAAAAGATTATAGTCATTCAAGGCCACCTCAGAATCACTAATGCTATTTTTAAGCCATGTTTCTGAAAGAGCCAAAATATCTGGATCAGCTTGAGAGACTAATAAATTCAAGTGATCAATTTTCTGATGCTGGAGTAGACTTCTAATATTCCAATGAATCAATCCTAAGCCTTTTCTGGTCTTAAGCTTATATGGATTATTTAGACAGAATGGAGTAGACTCGGGTGGGCATGTCTGAGAAGGAGAAGAATTACATGGAATAACAACAGAATTAAAACTCGGAGAGGCAGCAGGCACAGATTCAGGTAGGGGGGATCGGAGACAAGACAACTATTTGACAAAGTATTTTCAGATGTAGGTAGTTGTCAGGCCAGCGATGCTATAGAATTAATACAGTCTGAAGTCAGTTGCTTTACCCCCAGTCCATTTGGATGAATACCATCCTTTTTGTACAGGTCCTCCCTGGGCCAGAACGAATCAAAATTGCTTATGAATCCATATCCAGTAGCAGTACAGAAGTTCTGTAACCAGCAATGCAGGCTAAAAAGGCAACTAAAACGTTCCGAACCCTTTCCTGAGGATGGGATGGGGCCAGACAGAATACAGTTTTTCCCAAGGCTCTCTATAGTTGTTATCAGAGACTCAAAGTCAGACTGAAGTTTGATCGATTGTCTAGACATTACATCATTAGCTCCAACATGCACAATAACAGTGTGGACAGAGGTGTAAAGATCAAGGATAGCAGGAACTTGTTCAATGACATCAGTTACTTTAAACCCAGAGAAAGTAGGTAATGCCACCAGGAAGTTTGATAAACCTGATGATAGAATCGCTGATCACAAGAATCTCAGGTTGACCATTGAGACATCCCCCATCGTAGATAGCTAGGTTGCTAGGATGATTTACAGGAACTATCACTGCATTAGCAGCGGTAGCAGGTCCCTCTCCGCATACGGGAGAGGGTAATAGGGCAGATGCAGGCCGAGAGGACAGAGGTGCAGGAGAGCGCCGCTGAGATGTTGTGCTGGGCTTAGGGGTAGAATGATCTACCCGGGGACGCTTGCTCTTAGGCGGGGGGTTAGGTGGAGAAAAGGAGAAAGAAAAAAATCAAAAGGTAATAAATATATTTCACCATAAAAACATTTTATTTTAATTGCTGGTGTTATTGACTTAACTTACATGCAACAGGGTGTTTGTGAATATATGTACGGTAGGAAACTAAATTGAATAACTACCGCTAAGTAAACAAACCACTACTTCCGTCGTTTCCAACCATAGTGGATTCTCAGTTTAGATTACAGGCAATCTGTAGTCCCGCCCTGTTTTGACCTCTAAACCAATGAAATCGATCTGTAGCCCCACCCCGTTCCGCAGGCTGCAGCAGCTGTTTCGACAGCTAAACCAATGAAATCATCAGTGGGTGGGATTACAGGTTCGCTAAACCAATGAAGTCATCAATGGGCGGGACTACAGGTTCAATCTGTAGCCCCGCCCCGTTCTGCAGGCTGCAGCTGGGTATACTTGTTCGTCTTCTGTGTTGAATACAACAACAACAACTCGCGGGCTGGTGAAAATTATGCTAACTGTTAGCTCGCTATTAGCCTGTTAGCACAGCTCCGGTAACCACAGACAGCAGTTAGCAGTTAGCCTCCGTGCTAACTAACTCACCAGTACTGGAACTTGAGCACAGGCCTGGTGTACTTGAAGGCCTTGGCGGGTTTCCCGGGCTCTGTGTCCGGCAGGGTGTCCGGAGAGAGGCCGGGGCTGTCGGCTGGCTGGTGTCCGTGCCTTGGCAGGTTAGCCTTCGGCAATACCTTCGGCAGCAGCGGTGGTCTCAGTGGCTCAGTGCGGGAAGGCAGCGGTCCCAGCCTGCAGGGGCATACCACACCGGGATGGGTGGAAGCCTGTCCGGGGAATACCTTCGGCAGCAGCGGTGGTCTCAGTGGCTCAGTGCGGGAAGGCAGTGGTCCCAGCCAGCAGGGGCTAACCGCACCGAGACAGGTGGAAGCCTGTCTGGGGGATACCTTCCAGCTACACAGTGGTGGATGTGGTCATGAAGGCAAGCAGGTGAGCGCCAGCAGTAACAGTAGCAGGTAACCGTAGTCGGTTTGGGAGTCCAGGTAGATTAGATAGTATTAGATAGGCAGTATGCGGGTTCTTAGTACATATAGTATAGTGGCTAGTATCCCTGCCTGTCACGCAGGAGACCAGGGTTCAATTCCCCGACAGGGAGCCATCAGCACCTGAGGAGTCCAGCACTGGTTCGTAGGTCACAGCGCTTGGCGGCCAAAGACGCATTGTACAGGCGTCACTGGAGACCCTACTTCACACCCATGAACAGCAGACAGATCAACAGATGATGAGCTTCAAGGTCATGTATTATATTTACGTGTTTTGTCTTTAAAATAAACGATTTAAATGGCCAAAAAAAACCAAACTTAATTCGAATGAACAAAGGGAAAAACCATGATCCTCAGCATGGTCAAAGACTGTGTGCCTGCCAGGCCACTCCCCTGCTTGCCATGATCACCTGAGGCCCTTATGCCTTTCTCCTGCCAGCAGGTGGGGTAGAGACTAACACAGTAGTTCAAAAACATACAAGATTTTCCTCACTTTTGGCTCATACACCATTTTAGTGAGGACTACACAGTACAAAGCTTTTAGACAGTCTAAATGTTACTGATCTGCACCCAACAGGTGGACATGCATTCAGTTCACTTCCACGGCCAGATCCTGACCAGTCAGAACCACCATACAGACACGGTCAGCCTTTTCCCCGCCTCCACCGGCACAGTAGAGATGGTAGCTGACAACCCTGGACACCTGATGGGTAGACACATACACACACACACACACACACACACACACACACACACACACTGGGTTCATTTGGACACAAACATTTGCAAAGCTTGAAATAATAGCCACTCATAGTTGTAAATGACAAAAATGGGACTAGCTGGTCCTCACTGCCCTGGAAGTTTCTATAAGAGACCCATTTCAAATGGTGTGTATGTGTGTGTGTGTGTGTGTGTGTATGTATGTGTGTGTGTGTGTCTAGGCTGGACTAGGGTTGGTGTTGCAGATTGGAGTTTTAGTTCTACAAACATTTCTTGAAGGCAGAGCTACTCTGGAGAAAGAAATAATCTCATTGGTTGAGTTAAACCTCAGTGGCGGAGCCAAAGAACCACAGGTTTTCTGGCTAAGTAACATTAGACTGAAGCCCAGTGAAAAAGGCAAGAGGTAAGAGAGGAAGAAGCTAATATTATGAAGCCTAGCGCTCTGCTACTAACTGAAAAAATGCAAACTAGCCATACAACGTTATCTAGGTCAGCTAGTAAAATAAGCCATGCCCATCGTGGAGGAAATCACTGCACCACTCTCCATTCACCTTGTGTGACTGAATGTACATCATTGTCATTATTCCCCAAATTAAACATACCTAAAAGCTGTTGTGTGGTGGGCTTCACAGCCAGCAAAACAAGGGAGCCGTGAAGAAGAAAAATGTGGATCCAAGCAATAAGGAGAGAGGCGCTGACAGTAGTACAGTAGAAGAGGGGGGAAACCCTGAGACTAAGTACACTTACAATGTGGCCAGAATTTTGTCACTGTTCAGTAAGTTACCAGTAATTATCTAGTTATATTGTAAGATAACCTGTATGTTAAAATTTGTTCAAAAGCTACCATGCTGTCCTAACATTAAGTTGCTACTAACATTACTGAGCCAATTCCTCTCTATAAAACAGATGAGTTGTGTGTTCATGTGTGAGCCTCAGGATATTTTGCTCTGTATTGACTGTGACTATTGACTGCCAGTCCAGGGTGCAAAAGTAATGAGAAATCTCACTGACTTCTTAGTTAGCTTAGCAACAATTCACTTTAGTAACCAGCGTCACGTCAGCGTCGCTCAAACGTATAGTCTGAAAAGTATAGCTGTATTTCAGATTTTTAAATATGAAGTGAAATTATTCAAGGGAAACTTATTATCTTACCTGGTGATTCAATTAAGTAGTGGTAAATGTCAAAGTATTTCACTTCAGGCCAATGTGTGGGATCATTTATCCAGCTTTATTGGAGCAATGAAAAAGGACATTGATGGAGGCCAATTAAGTTATTTTTTCACTGTAGAACTGTTGGAGGCAGTGTGCTGAAATAATTCTTTGACATACTTCTACTACTACTACATACGTCTACTCGAAAAGAGGAAAAACCTTGTCAGGCTGTCCATATCTGAAAAGATTTCCTCCCGACCACCGCTTTCGCCGGTTTGTTAGCGATATTGTTTTCCCCACGGTGGGCGTGGCTTTCGAAGTATGACGCGCTCTGCAGTGTGTCTATAGCTGTCTAGGTAAACTAGTTAGCTAGCCTGCTCACCTTCCAACAAATCATTGATATTATTTGAATATTTCAACTACAGTCCCTTCTTTGCGATTCAAGCTAACCTGCACTCTGAAAACTGTTGTTCTTTAGCTCCGCCCATTGAGGTTTAACAGTGTTGGGCTTTGATAGGGGCAGGTTTGGTTATTAGCAATCAATAATTAATAATCGTGAAATTATTAATATTCATAAAATTATTGACGTCAATATTAACGGGGCATCACCCTGGAATCAGGGACCAATAACCAAACCTTCAATACAGTCTCAAAATGTCTGTTCACCTCCAAATGACAGTGTTTAAGTACCACTGTACATTTATGAGTGAACAGTGAAGGGTGAATTCGTACACAGGCCCTCGCAACCAGCCGTTATTACAACACATATGCACAAGGATCACAGACAACTTCTCTTTAAAAGTATAATGGAGTTTATTTAACTTTAGCAATATCAATCAATAATCAATAACACTGCAGTTAATCAACAACTTATTATACAACTATAACTATAGGTCTAACTAGCAAGCATAAAGGCACAAACAGCATATGGCACGTATGGATGCGTGCGTATGTATGTGTGTGTGTGTGTGTGTATGTGTGAGAGAGAGAGAGAGGGAGAGAGAGAGAAGGCAAGATGGCGGACATGACCACGTGAGTGGAACGTCTTGCGAGAGTTCAAGATGGCGGGTGTGACCGCGCAGTTTGAACAAAGGGGGCTTTGGAACCAAGATGGAGTTGGAGTTAGGCAGCTAAACCAACACCATCTAATTCTTAGGTAGCAATGCATGTGTAATGAGATGTGGGTGTGTGTATGTGTGTGGGTTAGTAAGAGAGAGAGAGAGGGAGAATAAGGGGGAAACACTCAGGGTGAACGTAGAGATTCTACTCGCCGTCTAGAGACACAACAATAGCCTTTTACCACACAGGAACTCGGGGTACGACTTGGAAATAGTACACCGGGTTACTGGTCTTTGAACTGGTAAAATGCAGTATATTGGCTCTCTACGGTGGCTACTAACACGGATGCAAGCTCAGCGGCATGCAATTGAACACAAATCAGCTTTACATTAACACAATCAAATTAAGCAGCAAGCATAATGATTGAGGTATCTTCACACAGCATAATACGGACACGGCGGTCCGATGTGCTTCCCAATACGCACAATTACAGCTTCTGATCAGTCAAGCTTATTTAACACACCTATTCTAGTCTCTGCCCAGAACCAAAGCTTCTTACTTGGGGATCACTCTCGAGTGATTGGTGTGTGGTTGAGTCCGTCTTATCGATCCGATGGGGTTTTCCCAGGCGAATCTGCGGGACCGTTATCTCTCCGTGCACGGAACAACGGCCAGCTGGCTGTCCTTGTAGGCAGCGAAAGATGTCAGCCAGGAATCAGAATCAGAATCAGAATCAGAATCAGGTTTATTGCCAAGTAAAGTTCACAATACAAGGAATTTGCCTTGGTATGTAGGTGCATACAATAAACATGGAGAAAAATAGGAAGTAGAAGTAAAAAGCACAACAAGTACTGTAGTCAAGTCAAGAATATAAATATAAAAAATAAAAAACAAAAAGAGATATTTACAATACAGAATGTGAAAAAAATATATATAATAAAAGAAACGTGCAATATATCTGCCATTGAAGTGTAATGGAAAATGGGAAAGCTGTACAGTTAGTGCAGGGATGTGCAAAAAATTGGCCAGAGGAATGTTTACTGTACAGAATGTATAAATAAATAATGAACGCATTGAGTCAGATGTGGAGACTGTACGTTTCTGTAGCGTGTAGTGCCTATGGGGGGAGGGGGCAAGAGTCCGTGTCAGTGGGGATCCTGGGCCTTGTTGATGAGGCCAGCTGCGGACGGGAAGAAACTGTTCTTGTGGCGTGAGGTTTTGGTCCTGATGGACCGCAGCCTCCTGCCAGAGGGGAGTTTTTCAAAGAGTTTGTATCCAGGGTGGGAGGGGTCGTCCACAATCTTTCCTGCTCGCCTCAGGGTCCTGGAGGCGTACAGGTCCTGGAGAGATGGCAGATTGCAGCCAATCACCTTCTCAGCGGAGCGAATGATACGCTGCAGTCTGCTCTTGTCCTTGGCCGTAGCAGCAGCGTACCAGATGGTGATGGAGGAGGTGAGGATGGACTCAACGATGGAGGTGTAGAAGTGCGCCGTCGACCTGATTGAAGAAACGTATCCTTACGTTGTCTTCTTGGAGGGAAGGAGTGTCCTTAGCTGTATTCTCTTCCAGTCCACTTCTGCAGGTCTGCTACACGGCAGTGCCTGTAAGGAGTTAGAATGCCGGATGCACAAACAGCTAGTCTAATCCTTCTGGATCCAACAGTGTTATGGCTAACACTAAACAGTCTGGTCTCGTCCCGCGAGTTGAAGACTGCGCCTCGGCTAAACAAAAGAACAGTTTGAACATTTCAGGTACCACCTTGTTTAGCAACAGGTTTGCAATAAGGGGCGATGAGGAAAGGTATCTCTGGAATTTATACTCTTGGTGACGTAATGGGGACATCCCGGGCTCGCCTGAGTCTCGTCCAATGAGAGACCAGAGGTTGGGTTTCAGTCAGTTCGCACCTAGGTGTGAACTTCAGGGCCTGTTGGAATTTTGGCGCTGCTTTCCTTTGTTTAAGGTCCCAGCCCAGCGGGTGGGCTAGAGTTCAGGTTTCTGATTCCCTTGTTAGGCCGGTGTTTTAGGCTTTTAATCTTACATGTAGGCCTTTCCTTTGTTTGACCACATGGCCTGGCCCAACATCCCCCTTTGGTCTGAAGAGTGGGGTGCTTGCCGCAGTCTTTAGAGCAACTCAAGGGCCGGACAGTTCATAGAGTGGGGTAATCCCGAGGGTTACGCAGTCTATATATTTCTGAGGATAGGAGAGAATGAGAACAGTCCATACAGAGTTCACAAGTTCACAGAGGGCTCTGGTGTCTGGGCAGACAGTGAGGCAACGTCTGGGCAGAGTTTCTACTTTTCTAACAATAAACCAACACATCAAAACACAGGCATCCACATCCTAGGTGAGCAATGTATTAACCCCAACACAATCCTTTGCTGCTTTTGATCCCTATAGAGAATTCTAAGAAAAGGGAGGAAAAGGAAGGGGGAAAGGTGGTTAGTGGTTAATAGGCTTACTCCTTGAAAGGATTGGAGCTGGCCAGTGTGATGGTCTCAGACTGGTGTGCGAATCGTAGTGACACAAACAGTCCAGTCTGGCTTGTAGCTTCCGGATGTATTTATACATGAAGTGTGCGACAATAGCAGTGATGATTCAACCATTAAGGAGGATGTGGTGGTGAGTCCAGTTGGTTTGAGACTGAACTGCACCAATTTAGTCCCTTCAGCCAGAAGCTGCTGCTGAAGGGCGTTGTTGATTGTCGTTGAAGTTCCTAGGGTCTATGAAAATAGGAAATTGCACTGCCAAGACTATATGCCAGATGTACCTGTGAGGGTTGCACAACAGTGGTAGTAGCTGATTTTAGGATTTGTTCAGCAAGGTCTAGGGAGACCAGATGGAATTCTTCCACCACTCAGACTGTTGACTGAGGAGCTTACTTCCCTAGTGAGGTCCTGCATCAAATCTCTAACTACCTGCACATAGGTTATGTCTTCCTGGACAACTTTTGACAGAGTCTCTAAGGTATGCAAGGTGTTGTTGAGGAGAGCGGAGTGGAGGTTCACCGCGACTATGGTACCCTGCAGGGTTTTACCAAAGATTATTACCAGGGGGAGGGGAATAGGGTTAGGAGCTAGTGCATGCCGTCGGAGTGAGTTGGGGCATGCGACTCTCCCTTGTGGTCCTACTGGGGTGCGTCTTCCTCCTATTGGAGTGGAGCCAGCTGCCCCCTTTCGGGTGTAGAGCCTGCCCCTCATTCTGGGAGTAAGAATGGCTTGTAGGGTTTGGTCAGGATCTGGACCAGAAGGTAGGTTGAACGACTGTTCAACTCAAGAAGGGGCGTGCCGCAGACTGTCAAGTGGAGTTCCCAGAAATGGGGCAAAGGTTGAAAGAATGCCTGTGTGCCAGGCATCTTCTGTCCTTTAAGAGTCACAAGGCGGATGGGGACACCTGCTGTTCGCGTGGGGATCGTCACATCAACCTCGCTGGCAACTTGACATGCCTGGGGAATGGTCTGCCCTGATGTTATATGTTCTGGTTCAGTGGTCAGGGGATAGTTTCCAGCGTCAGCTTGAGACCACAGGACCTGGTTGACTGTGTCCAGCTGGGCGCCGAACCTGACAAGAGGGTCCGCCCCTAAGAAGAACGGGGGACGGAGCTGAGGAACCATGCTCACAAAGTGTTCGACCTGTTTTCTCCCAATCTGGATAGAGAGGGTGCATACTCCAATCGCCTTACAGAGAGTCTGTGGTGACTCTGCCGAAAGGAGGCGGTGGCTTCACTGTGCGAAGGCTGGCGGAGGGTTCTGTCGGCACAGGTCGTTGTGCAGGTCCTGACTGATGGCGGATTTCTCGGACCAGGGCGCTAGGAGCGCGTCCGGGGTCGTGAGACCGTTGAGGTGTACACCTCCGACCACACGGGGGCTGTACAGTGTTGTGTTAGTGTTCTTCAACGAGCACAAGAAAGACCTGTGATTGTGAAACAGGTTCAGGCTGCCAGCCTGCGGCGGACGTGGGCTCACGGGCGGCCTAGAAGACTCGGAGCCAGGATCAGGCTCCAAAAGAGGCATGAGCATTGGCATGGGTCCTCTTGACCCCTGGATGACAGTGACTTGTCTGTCTGAATCTGGCAGACTGCTTGTGGGACCAAGTGGTTTCGGGGAGTCAACCTGAGCCCAAATGTGTCCGTGGTGGCAGTCAATGAGTGGTGCCAGCCGGTCCAGAAGGTCCTGGCCGATGAGCAGCGGTTCTGTGTCGAGAAGACAGATGTGGATGGGATGCACAAGCTTCATCCCTTGAAAGGTGATGTCGACCCAGGCGCGTTTGGTGATGGGCGACTTGTCCTGAGTGTAGCTGGTGATGCTAACGTTGCAGGACTCAACTTGGAGTGGTTTACTGAGGGAACGCATCGCTCTGGCGACCTTTGCAAAGGTGTTGGGACACATCAAGCTGATCTCGGAACCGGAATCGAGCAAGGCAAGGGTGCTTACACACCCCCCTATTTCCACGGAGGTGTATATGCGTCGGGCGTTGCCCTTGTGGACAAGGTCGCCCAAGAAGGTTAAGGAAGGTGGATGCGGGACGTTTGGAGTGGTGGCGCCGGGGAGAGCCCTGGGCTCTCTTGGTTCCCTACCCCAACCTACAAGGTAAACCTTGGCGTCAGGAGGGGGGGGGGGCGCTGGGCCTAGTCATGCCGAAGGAGGACTGTTGTCGGGCCCCGTGGAGGGGTCTGGCCGCGCTGGCGGTTGACGGGACGTCTCAAGCTGTCTCACCATCTCTGTTACGCATCTCCTGAGCAGACTCTCCAATCTCTCCATCAAGTTCTCTCTTTTGGGGGATTGGGGTTTTCTACCTTCATTCTTACCTTGGTACTTACCTTCTTGTTTGGAGTGCTTCTCAAAGCTAACCTTTTTGTTTTGCTGAAAGGAGTTTTGTTGTCTGTGTCCAAACTGTCTTTGTGGTCGTTGGTTCCCTTCCCATTTGTCCTGTCGCTCACCCTGTTGGCAAGGCGAATGACGCCTCTGGGGGGCGGTTTTTGCGGTTCCCTTAGGGCGAGGCACTTTGTTGCCTTCAAGCACTAAGTCGGGGACTTCTGAGGTTTGGACCCCCAGGACTCGGGCGTCGTCATCGTACTTCCTGACAGGACGCACACGTGTCTCCCATGACAATTGTGCATACCTCCGGATCGCCTGCATGGTGAGGTTGTTCACCCTGCAGTGCATGGTGATGTCATGGCGCACACTTTCGTGGAGGTTATGTAGGAACAAGGACTTAAAAGCCGGATCCTCTTCCATTCCTGGAGCACTGCGCCCTTGGAAATACGTGGCTCTCAGGCACCGGTAGTATTCCTTAGGGGGTTCCTGCTTCTTCTACATGATGTTGAAGGCACCAAGGGTGGCGGAGGCTGGGTCAGTGTATGGTGAGTATTCCTCCCGTAGGGCCCAACAGAGGGTTGAGTAGCGGTCTCGAGTCCTGGGCGGGAGTGTTTCCATGAATGCATGGATGCTCCTGGCCGTGGTTTTCCAGACCAACCTGAGTTTCTCGCGTGTCGAGGCGCGCGGCAGTTCAAGGAGGCAGCGTTCGACCTCTCAGAGGTAGTCGTCCACATTCGACTCCTGATTAGTTGGGTCGAATCGCTCTATGTCCCTCGCTAGGGACTCGATCAGGCGGACGCGCGGTTCTGGTTCTCGGGATGGCCGTCGGCCGTCCGAGTCGTCCGAAGCTCCGGAGTCGCTCAGGTCGCCATAGCAATGAGGACTAATTCTTCCCCTTCTTGGTGGGGAGGGAGTTCGGTCACGGCGTGGGCGTGAACGGCGCGATGCGTAAGGCTCACCGGTTGTCGAGGACTCAAAGTCCCTTCGACCACTCGGTAGTCGCATGTACTCCTCTTCCCTCCACGGGGGGGATGGAGTTTGATCACGGCGCGGTCGCAAACTGCATGACGCGTAAGGCTCACTAGCGGACAAGGGCTCGAAACCACTTCGTCCACTCAGGAGTTGAGTGCGTCCCTCCCCCTTTCGCGGTGGGGAAGGAGTCCGGTCGAGGCGCGTAGGGGCACGGCGGAGGTTAGGCTGGGGTACGTCCCAGGAGGGTGTGGCGCTTAGCTCCACCTGGCGGCTTGCCGGTGGGGGTGCTCTATAGCTATCCCATGTGATGAACTCAGAGACTGCACTTTCAGGGGCTCTCAGGTTCTTGGGCATGGTAAGTAATTAAGTAAGTAAAGTTTATTTATATAGCACCTTTCACAGAACAAAGTCACGAAGTGCTTCACAGGAGTAAAATAGTTAAAATAAGACCATCAAATAGTAAGAAACAATAAAACATAAAAACAAAGGACATAAAAACACAGAAATACAGACACAAGAGGCTAGACAAAGGCCAGTCTGAACAGATGAGTCTTCAGCTGCTTTTTAAAAGTGTCAACAGAGACCGCAGATCTTAAGTCCAGTGGAAGAGCGTTCCATAGTTTAGGTGCTGCAATTTCAAAGGCTCGATCACCTTTTGTTTTGAGCCTAGAGCGAGGGACAACCAGTAAGCCCTGGTCAGAAGACCTAAGTGACCTGCTGGTAATGTAGGGATGGAGTAGGTCGCAGATGTACACAGGTGCCTGACCATGCAGGGCTCTTGTTGTAAATAAAATATCTTCACGGGTGCTATGAAACTGTTTTGAACATTATAGCCTTTTTGAAGTAATAGGATTGTGTTTTATACTTGTAAGCTGTTAGTAATAAGGAATGTGGGTGCGTGTGTGATGGTAACTTTGTGTAAGGAGCTCAAGGTCATTCAAATGCAAGATAGGCGCGCAGCTTCTCGAAAACAACTCCTTATTAAGATATGTTATAGAACACAGGAAACCACCTGTCAGACACACACCCAAGGCACAGGAGAAATCACTCAACGTATAACCAAGGTTGTGCAGGATTGTGTGTGTGTCTTATCATCCCTAAAGTTTAGGTCCACCCAAGGATGGAGTCAGACGAGGAAGAGGAGAAGGCCCGAACCAATGAGAAGAGGACAGCACCCAACTTGCACATTTCTTTGTCTGTAATAGCATAAATATACTGGATCAGGAGAAGTTAGGTTGTCAGACTGTGGACTGGCTCTGATGCTGTTATTGGTCAGGGCGAGGCACATTTGATCCAGAATTCTGTAACTGCTTTTTGCTTGCTGAAAGAATCACTAAAGTTTTGAACTAAGATTCTCAGTGTGGACATTTGACTTCTTTTAGTCTTTTGAGTATTCTGAACATTCTGCTCACCCTCTGGGGGTGAGAAGTTTTCTGTTTCAGCTGAAAACTCCTTCAAAATTGGTGACCCCGACGTGATGCTTAAAGTGACCGGCAGAAGAAGCCAACGAGCACGGGAGGCAGGTGAACGTGGCAGAGGAGACAAAGGGATCCCTTCATAATACGGTAAGCACCACCATTATAAAGTGTGCACATTGGACAGATCTAAATTATCCTCTGACACGTACTCATCTTACTCCTGTTAGTCTAAAGAGTGATTTCTTAAAAAACAGTAAGCAGAAAGTAGCAACGTGCGAATGAAGTTCAGAGGAGGGTGAGAGCCTGTTTTGCCTGATTTCTAGCGTTGTGGCTGCATGCATTGGTTTCAAACACAGGCGCTTCGGGCGTAGTGTTATATTTATTGGTCTAAAACACAGACGCTTTGGGCGCAGTGTTATTATTGGTTTCAAACACAGACGCTTTGGGCGCAGTGTTATTATTGGTTTCAAACACAGACGCTTTGGGCGCAGTGTTATTATTGGTTTCAAACACAGACGCTTTGGGCGCAGTGTTACCATTGGTTTAAAACACAGGCGTTTTGGACGTAGTGTTAAAGACACAGAAGCTTCGGGCGTAGTGTCGGGGCAAAGGGTTTTTATAAGGGTGGGATAAGTGCAGGCCAGATAAAGCCTGCACAAGAAGAAAACAGGTAAAGTATTGGGTGGTTTGGATGGACAATTGTGTCATGAATTAAAAGATTGGGATACTGTGTGAATTAACACCCAGTGAGACACCGCCGGGAGACCGGTAGAAGCTTGTGTCTCAGCAGCCCCAATTGACCGTCGGAGTCATTCATGAGACATTTCCATGTGTATACTTAAATAATTATCTGTTGTAAACATGGACGGCGAGTTTCAGCGCGAAGAAGAAGAGTTTGACTTACGTAGCAGTAAGAAAGACACAATACCTCTAGAAACCTGGAAGGGGAAGTGGGAGGTGATAACACACAACATTGTAGTTCTCCTCACTGAACCAGGAACTAACACAGGGGTAAAAGCGCATAAAGAATTAAACGCATGGTATGACAGCAAGACGTGAGGAAGATGAAGCATGGGAAGATAGAGAGAGAAGGTCAGCAGGTGAGAGTGAGAGTGAGGAAAGCTCAGAAAGTGAGGCAGGATATGAGGGAGGAGCAGAGGAAGGAGAAAGAGTAAAGTACATGGGACGCATACATAGTGTCACAGTGGAAGGGAAAAATGTAACACGCTCAGTAAGGGTAAAGGAACGAAAGGAGTGCAAAATGGACCCAGGTATGAACTTCCCGCTCTTTGAACAGGGACCAAATCAGCCATATAAGTACAAGCCATTCACCATAGGTGATTTGACAGCCTATGTAGATCAATTACCGCCCCTAAGGGACGGAGCAGCTCCATGGTTAAACAAAGTAGCAGAGCTCACTAAGGGACAGACCCTAGCGATGGGAGATTTTAGGGCATTGCTGAGTAGAGCTTGTACATCATGGGAAGCTGAGGGGATAGAGGCAGTTGCGAGGACAACCAGAGCTCAGGATTATCGAAATTACTCGTTGTTCTCCTCACCATTAGGGGATGCACTTAGAGAAAGATTCCCCATTTCAGAGCACAAGAGACATAATCTCATTTTCAATCCCCAACCTGGAGAATCAGCCTCAGCATATATTTCAAGGTGCACAGGGGAGTGGATAAATAACACGGGAAAGCACCCAGGTAAGGGAAACAGATTCCTTTTCAGACGAGCAGTATTAGAAAATCTAGATGAAGAGGTAAAAGCTAAAATGAATGACAACCCCGACATGCCAGGAGCAGAGGATGGGGTGTGGGCAAGGCATCTTACACATCACATGGATGCACACACCCAAAAACAGAAAAAGGCAAAAGAGGAAGTGGAGGTGCTCACCAGCCAGCTCTTAAAGCTGCAGCTACAACAGGCAAGAGACCAGGCCACAGAGAAAAAGAATAGTGGTAAAAAAGCACAGATGCCAGTAATAACTCACTCTGACGCTGCTACTGCTTCTACCCATCCCCCACCCACACCCAATCCCTATCCTTACTACCCCATGCCAGTCCCCATCCCCATAGTAACCACACCAGGCCAGATGTATCAGGGACCATATCAGGGCGGGTATAACCAAGGGGGAGGTCAGAATAAGGGAAATCAGGGAGGAGGGAAAGGGAGGGGAGGAAACAATAACCAAGGGGGAGGAAGGGGTGGGAAGCCTGGGAGCAGGGGATGCCTTATTTGTAAATCCCCGGACCATTGGGTCCAGAACTGCCCATATAACGCTCTAGCTCAGCAGCAGGGACAAGGTGGAGGCCCCACAGGGGGACCTACAGGACCACCACAACCACCCCAGGCACCTAACCAACACCTGACTCCGGGTAATTGGGGCCCGCAGCCTGGGAACTGGGGTCAGTTTCCATAGGGGTGCCTGACAGAAGAGGAAATGTCAGGGCTGGCAGCTCCCTGCATTTCCCTGGTGGTGAATGGGAGGCCCAGAACAGTCATGGTGGACACAGGGGCTAGATACTCCACGTTAAATGATCTATGACGTGGGGAGATTCCACTTTCATCCAACTTTGCTTCTGTTTTGGGATTTTCTGGCTGGGAACAAATGCTGTCTTTCACTGAAGATGCTCCAGTGACTATTGGGAGACAAAGACTCATGCACCCTTTTCTGTATGCACCTGAGTGTCCTACGAACCTCTTGGGAAGGGACTTACTGACTCGCCTCGGAGTGGCTGTGAAATGTACACCTGAAGGCACGACCTTACATTTTCCTGATGGAACTGTCATTGCGTGTAATTCCTTCCCGGGTGCGAAAAAACAAATGTTACTGGGTGCCTCTGCCAAAAACACTGCTGTTGACCTATCTGCTGACATTTATTGGGTGATGTTGAACCAAGATAACGATCCTTTATTGGAAGAATTCAGAACATGGTCTCCCTGGCTCCGAGCTCTTAATCCCTATCTTCCCCCTCCCGACCCCCCACACTGCACATTGTACTATGACAGAAATGAAGACTGGGTGTATAAAGGGGAATTTGAAGACACCCTCGAGGGTCATACACAGAGTCTGCATGTGGATGGGATATACGTGGGCCCAGGAGGTGTGGCAGCGGCTATACTCCTCCCTGAGGAGTTGAAAGATTGGTATAAAGGCCCTGACACACCAAACCGACATCAAAGAACCAGCGGCGACGAAGGCCGACTGTTGCGTCGCCTCACGTCGCCTGCGTCTGGTCCAAAAAGTTGCACTTGAACACACCGCAAAGACTACAGCCGACGGCCAACTAGCACGTACGTTCTGCGCCTGCGTGAGGAGAAATAACCATATGTCTGATAAGAAGTTGCAAATGGCACTGGCGTTGTCAGCCCTTGGTCTTTTGGTTGTGGAAGAAGAAAGGAAGAGGCGGAGGCGAAAAATAAATAATACCGCACTAAATGGGTGAAATCATGAATAACGTTACTCCAGCGACAGGCTCAAGGGGCTTTCCCGAACCTGTGTCGAGAGCTGGAGATAAATGAAACCTCCGATTTTAAAAATTTTGCTCGGCTCTTTCCTGTTCTGTTCCACATGTTGAAGGAATTTATCAGTCCAATCATCCAGAGGCAAAACAACGAACTATCAATCAGAGTGATCTCTCTCACCGACGGGCTCCGACGCCGATTCAACATGCTCAATCGGCCGAAAAGACGCCGACAGGGTCCGACTAGTGCCGATGGTGCGGGACACACCGCAAAAACTAGGGACACCGACGCTTACCGACGGCCCGACATTGGCCGACGGCCGACCGTCGGTTTGGTGTGTCAGGGCCTTTAAATGTCAGGTTCCGCTGCCCCCCACGTATCACTTGCTCTACATGCAGGACACCAGGCAAAGGAATTAGGGCCTATGGTAAAACAAGCACTCACACTTACTGATTGGCAAGCCACACAAATACCCAGACTCTTCATCTCTCCCTCCTCCAAAATATACAGGATTCAATATCAGACAGATGTTGCTGGGGTGTGTCAACATGACACTCTCACCAGACACCATGGGAGGGAACGCACGGATGGTGATGGCACTTCAGACATGTTACAGACACTCCCAGTCTCACTGTGGTCTACTGGTCCTTTTGATGTGGGTTATTGTCACAACATCAACCCTGTCACTTTTGAGGTAAAAAAGGATCTGAAACCTATCTGGCAACCACAGTATAAACACAGAGTGGAAGCACAACAGGGCATTATGCCCACCATTGACGGGCTGTTACAGGACGGGGTTTTAAGACCCACCAATTCACCATTTAACACTCCCATACTCCCGGTTAAAAAACCCTCTGGCACTTACAGGATGGCTCATGATTTGCGGGCCATAAACTCCGTCCTGTCCCCTGTACCCAACCCCCATGCTGCTATGGCGATGCTAGATACATCTCATCGATTCTTTTCTGCTATTGACCTAGCTAATGCTTTTTTCTGTCTACCTCTTGACCCTACTCTACAAGATCTGTTTGCCTTCACTTATGGTGGTCGTAGGCTCACCTACACACGTCTGCCACAAGGTTTCCTTCTATCTCCATCTATTTTCAATGACATTCTACGCATGCAACTGGCGGACCTGGAGGTACCAGACGGCTGTCTGGTGATCCAGTACGTGGATGACATTTTACTAGCTTGTCCGTCTCCACAAACATGCTTACAGCTTACACATGCTGTTTTGTCGCGACTGCACACCTGTGGTTATAAAGTCTCTAAGACTAAACTGCAGTGTTGCAGAGCCTCTGTCACCTTCCTGGGCAGAGAAGTTTCTGGCTCAGGAGCTGACATGTCTGCACTTCACAAAGACTCTATTCTTAATCATCCCAAACCTCTTACTGTCAAAGACATGCTTTCTTTTCTGGGGCTCACGGGATACTCCAGACACTTTGTTTCTGACTATGCTGGCAACACTGAATCTCTTAGAGCTATGATCAAAGAGCAAGGCAGCCGTAACACGGGTGCTACGCTTCAGTGGACTCCCCAGGCGGAGTCTGATTTCACCTGCCTTAAGCAAAAGTTATCACAGGCTACGTCACTGGCTTCTGCAGACTATACACAACCTTTCTTTCTCGATGTTTCTGAGAGAAAATCATCTGCTTATGGTGTTCTCTATCAGAAACAAAGGGGGAGTAGGAAGGTACTACTATATTGCAGCATTTTGTTTGATGTACAAGAAAAAAGAGCACCACCATGTGCCAGGTATGCTGCTGCAGTGGCTAAGCTAATTGAAAAAACAGCACACATAGTCATGCACCACCCTTTGACAATTTTGACCTCACATGCGACAGTAACATTTGTCACATCATCAGCCTTCACACTGACACCACTCAGACAAGGAAGGATTTTGAAACAATTGACACAACCACATGTTACATTTATACATGAAGGCATAAACATGGCAGATCAAATTTTAGAGGGAGCACCACACTGCTGTATAGAAGTCTCACAAGATGTGAGCAAAGTACGACTTGACTTAAGTGAAACACCATTAACACAACCAGATGTAGAACTCTTCACGGATGGGTGCTGTTTTAGACATCCATCTTCAGGGTTACAAGCAGGATATGCTGTGGTTGAGCTCTCCTCAGATGACAAACCTAAAATAGTCAAACGGGAAAAGATGATAGGAAGTGTGTCAGCTCAAAAAGCAGAACTAAGAGCAGTGGTGGCAGCCCTACAGCTGAGCGAAGGGAAAGTTGTAAATATATACACAGACTCAGCTTATGTACATAATGCAGTACACAGAGACCTGCAGGGATGGATGCAGGCAGGTTTCAAAACCAGTGGAGGAAAAACTATGGCACATGAAGCACTAATGAGGGAGTTAGCAGATGCATTGCAACTTCCAGGGAAAGTAGCCATAATGAAGGTTAAAGGTCACAGTAACCTAGAGGACAGAGAAGCTAAGGGAAATTATGCTGCTGATCAGGCAGCAAAACAAGCCGCAGAATACAATGTAGATATGATAATGATGGTTTCTCACCCCCAAATGTCTGACTATGTAAATATGGAGACAGTCAGAGCAGCACAAGAAAGTGTCACAGATGAAGTACAGAGTCTGTGGAAGTCAAAAGGGGGACAGTTAAATGACCAGGGTATATGGCATGTAAATAGCAAAGTGATAATGCCCCCTCAATGGCTCCACAGCATGATGACTCAGACTCACGGACCTGACCACAGAAGTATTGGTCAAATGACTCACGACTTACGACACTGGTGGATTGACAACAAGACTTCAGTGATTAGAAATCATGTGAAGGAATGTTCTGTGTGTCAGATGTGCAATGTAAGACCTGCCCTCAAAGTGGAGGCAGGCAAATACCCTGAACCAACTGCTCCAGGTCAAGAAATCACTATTGATTACACAGACATGATCAACCGTGCAGGTGGGAAGAGGTACCTATTGGTAATTGTAGACTCCTTCTCGCGGTGGGTTGAGGCCTATCCCACAGCAAAAGAGGACGCTGCATCAGTGATAAAGTGTTTGATAAATCATTGGATTCCCACCCACGGTTATCCCACACTAATCAGACTGTGTATCATCCTCAGTCACAAGGGAAGGTAGAAAGGATGAACAGAACTTTGAAAAATAAGTTGCTGAAAGTTGTGTCAACCTACAAAATGCCCTGGACAGAGGCATTACCTCTGGCACTACTGGGAGTGAGATCTGCAGCACATAGGGAGACAGGATTGACTCCTTTTGAGTTACATCATGGCAGAGAAATACCAGGTCCAACTCTCTCTCTGAAAGAAATCTCTGGTATGGGATATAGACCATATTATGTGAAAGTAAATGCTCTGGTATCAGACTTCTCTTTCTCAGCAGATCCCACACAGGTATTGACAACCCCCTGGATGACTGGATCAGCCGCCACTTGGGCAAGTATAAAGATATGATTATCTCTGTTGTTACAACATTTGTCATAATCATGGTTGTATTGGGATTTTGTGGATGTTGTTGTATTCCATGTGCTCGCACTCTGGCTGAGAAAGCCATAGTGTCAGCTGTTTCTAGGAAGGACGGCCCCTCAGCACCCCCTCCGCCTTACGGACAGATGTGCGTAATGATGGAGGAACGCCGCTCCCTGCTAGAACTGGAGGGCACGGAGGACTTTGGAGCTGAACGGGAGGGGGAGCTGTAACCATCCCACGACCTCACAGGAGAAGGTTTTAATGTCAGGCATTGGGAGAGTTTCTGCCCATTCACTGGTATTACCTGGAGGTGAAGAAATTTTTCATGGTGTTGAACTCAGAAGAGTTCAAAAGGGGGAGTTGTTGTAAATAAAATATCTTCACGGGTGCTATGAAACTGTTTTGAACATTATAGCCTTTTTGAAGTAATAGGATTGTGTTTTATACTTGTAAGCTGTTAGTAATAAGGAATGTGGGTGCGTGTGTGATGGTAACTTTGTGTAAGGAGCTCAAGGTCAGTCAAATGCAAGATAGGCGCGCAGCTTCTCGAAAACAACTCCTTATTAAGATATGTTATAGAACACAGGAAACCACCTGTCAGACACACACCCAAGGCACAGGAGAAATCACTCAACGTATAACCAAGGTTGTGCAGGATTGTGTGTGTGTCTTATCATCCCTAAAGTTTAGGTCCACCCAAGGATGGAGTCAGACGAGGAAGAGGAGAAGGCCCGAACCAATGAGAAGAGGACAGTACCCAACTTGCACATTTCTTTGTCTGTAATAGCATAAATATACTGGATCAGGAGAAGTTAGGTTGTCAGACTGTGGACTGGCTCTGATGCTGTTATTGGTCAGGGCGAGGCACATTTGATCCAGACTTCTGTAACTGCTTTTTGCTTGCTGAAAGAATCACTAAAGTTTTGAACTAAGATTCTCAGTGTGGACATTTGACTTCTTTTAGTCTTTTGAGTATTCTGAACATTCTGCTCACCCTCTGGGGGTGAGAAGTTTTCTGTTTCAGCTGAAAACTCCTTCACTCTATATGTGATTACAAGAACCTTAAATTGAATCCTAAACTTGATGGGAAGCCAATGTAAGGAAGCTAAGATGGGTGTGATGTGAGACGTCCTGCTGGACCTGGTCAACAGCCTTGCAGCAGCGTTCTGGACCATTTGTAGACGGTCCAGGGATGACTTGCTGAGGCAGGTGAAAAGGGAATTACAGTAGTCCAGGCGCGATGATATAAAGGCATGAATAATCATCTCCAACTCAGCTTGTGACACAACAGACTTGAGTTTGGCAATGTTTCTAAGGTGGAAAAAACATGTACGGGACAATGACTTAATATGTTGATCAAAGTACATAGCCTGATCAAAATAACACCAAGATTTCTAAGGTTAGACCATACAGTTGAGGAAAGGGACCCAATACACTGAGCAACCTTGGAAACGATACTGTCTGAAGCAATAATAAGAACCTCAGTCTTGTCTGCGTTAAGCTGTAGAAAGTTGTTGGCCATCCAGTCCTTAATGGCACTCAGACAATCGTGCAAAACAGACAGTTTGTCAGTCTTATCTGGCTTAAAAGAGATGTACAGCTGAATATCATCAGCGTAGCAGTGATAAGAAACACCTTTAAATTTGCTAATAATCAGTCCTAGGGGAAGCATATATAAAGCAAATAAGATAGGACCCAAAACAGAACCCTGGGGCACACCGCAGGATAGGGCAGCAGTTGCAGACATGTAGGGACCAACCGACACAGAAAAACTCCTATCCGAGAGATAGGAGGAGAACCAGTCCAGGGCGCTCCCAGAGACACCCACCCACTGCCTAAGCCTTTCAATCAGAATACAGTTATCTACAGTATCGAAAGCTGCACTAAGATCCAGCAGCACCAAAACGGAGCATTCACCCACATCAGAAGACATCATGATGTCATTGGAGACTCTGAGAAGAGCTGTTTCAGTGGTATGCTTCTGACGGAAACCAGACTGGAACTTGTCAAGAATGTTGTGTGCATTCAGAACAGCAGTGAGCTGTTTGGCAACAACTTTTTCTAAAATTTTTGAAATAAAAGGCAACTTGGATATAGGCCTATAGTTTTTGGGCAGGGATGGATCAAGGTTAGTTTTTTTTAGGAGAGGCTGAACAACTGCATGTTTAAAATAAGCGGGGACACAACCAGATTGCAGGGAGCTATTAATAATAGACACCAGGCACGGACCAATAGACCTAAGTACATTTTTAAACATAGACGTTGGTAAGATATCTAAGGGGCTTGAAGACGTTTTCATACTGCCCACCAGATCAATGAGGTCTTGCAGGGAAATGGGAGAGAAGCAGTTCAAAATTGACGGCCGAGTTGGGCAGACGGAAAGGGGAGTGGAAGAGGGGATGATGCTTGCCCTAACATCTCTAACCTTATCCACAAAGAAGGAGAGAAAGTTACTGCAATCCTCATTTGAAAATACAGGCACATCAGGGGGTGCAGGAGTGACAATGTTGTTGATAGTGTCAAATAGGACTTTAGGATTTCATTTACTGCAGGATATTAGGTTAGCAAAGTAAGAAGCCCTCGCATCCTTAACCATATTGTTAAACTCAGTTAAAAGGTCTTTACAATAGATATGGTGAACGTGGAGCTTGGTGGATTTCCACAGTCGCTCCACCCTCTGACATTTACGCCTGAAACAACGAATAGTGTCGTTTAACCAGGGGGATGAATTGACGGAGGGAACAAGTCGAGTTTTACGAGGAGCCACTTCATCCAAAATGGAAGAGCAATGCACATTAAAGGAGTGGACCAGACAATCAACGTCAGCATGAGAAGACTGCACTGCGCTTGGGTCAAAAGCTGCAGAAAATTTCTCTGCTGAGAGGCGATTTAAGATGCGAGAGCAATTTACTCGTTTACAGGGCAGATAATCTAAATTAAAAGACAGGTTGAACAAAACACATTCATGATCAGTAACATGCAGCTCCTCAGAGCAAATAGAATCAATATTTAAACCAAGCGTAAAAACAAGGTCCAAGGTATGACCCCTAATGTGCGTGGGACCAGACACATGTTGAATAAAATTTAAAGACTCAGTGACATTAAGAAAATCAGCAGCAAAACTGCTTGTATTGTCATCAACGTGAATATTAAAATCACCAACCATAATAACTCTGTCCAGCCTAATGATAGAGGATAAAAAATCACTGAATTCAGACATAAAAGAACTATTTGAGCCAGGGGGGCGGTAAATTAAAATACAATAAAACGGATTTGAACGACCAACTTT
The DNA here is from genome assembly GCF_048128805.1 of Centroberyx gerrardi. Classification (NCBI taxonomy): domain Eukaryota; kingdom Metazoa; phylum Chordata; class Actinopteri; order Beryciformes; family Berycidae; genus Centroberyx; species Centroberyx gerrardi. Next base: position 3,004,838 of record NC_136015.1, read on the forward strand.
GGTCATCTGCAGTTCAAACGAGGAGACAGACCCAGTGCTCACTGTCCGACTTGCAAAGCAGCTCCTAAACACCACAGCGAGTCCTCCACCCCGGCCCGAGGTCCTGGGAGTGCTGATAAAAGTACAATCCGGCGGGCACAGTTCGATTAGGGGGCCGTAATCCTCGCTCCTCTGCCAAGTCTCTGTCAGAAACAGGAAATCCAAGTCTTTTGAGATGAATAAATCGTTCAGTATGAAAAATTTATTCGCGATGGAGCGGGCATTTACCAGCGCCATCCTGAAAGGCACAGATCCACCACCAGCAGCAGTAGAGGCCCGAGCCAAGGGGCGCAAGCACCGAGAGTCCGCTCCACCGCGCTCCAAGGAACGTCTCACCGGGGGGAAAGCAGTCAGCCGACAGGGAGTGTCCGGAAACACAGGTCGGAGGCAGGAGAATCTGACGCCAAGATCCACTGATGGAGCAGAACAAGCCGAGGGCAGGCCCATATACAGCAATCGGCCTGGATTAACAGCAACTCCTTGCTTCCAGAGCCTCCGCAGCTTCACCTGTACTCCGGCCCTTTTCCCCCGCTTCCTCCGGCGTCTGCGGGAGCTTCAGTGAAGAAAGCCTCCATACGGCTGACAAGGGAGTGTCACGAAGGACGGAGAGAACGGGGGTTGGAAGACACCATCCCACGGAAACGTGCCATAGAAATCCACCATAGATGATCGAATATCAAGAAGGGTCTGGCGGTCATACACCCAAGCAGCGGACACATCAGGAACAAACAGGTGTGCTAGCAACACAACGACACATAGGACAGGTAGGACCACACTGGATGGGCAGGCAACGGCAAAGCCAAACACAGGCGCCATCATGCCGGAAGCATCAACTCCGGATGGGCGTGGGTGGCCTGGTTGCTCGGTCGGCCACTTTCAAGCCGTTGGGTCAGGGCCATTTCTCGTCTTTGAGCGGCCTGAAGTTCTTGACGCAGCCGGCTGGGTTTCTCCTAAACAGGTTTGAACCAGGTGGGTCGAGGAGAGAACCAGAGGTGGCGACAGGTATTCCCTGACCAGAGGTGTCGGCAAATGTACGTACAGCAGCCTGGAGTTGCTTGACCAGATCTGTCACTGTGTCCCTCATCTGAGAGTTCTCTGATTCAGCGTTTTCTAATTGTTGACGCAGATGGCTAGTCAGCCGCTCGGAATCATTGTTTTGCCTTAGGTGGGCAAACATCTCTTCACATGCTACAGCCTGTAGCTGCATTTTACGCTGATAAAGGAGGTTTATCCGCCCAAGCACTTCCGGCTTGATGATTGAGGTATCTTCACACAGCATAATATGGATGCGGCGGTCCGATGCGCTTCCCAATACGCACAATTACAGCTTCTGATCAGTCAAGCTTATTTAACACACCTATTCTAGTCTCTGCCCAGAACCAAAGCCTCTTACTTGGGGATCACTCTCGAGTGATTGGTGTGTGGTTGAGTCCGTCTTATCGATCCGATGGGGTTTTCCCAGGCGAATCTGCGGGACCGTTATCTCTCCGTGCACGGAACAACAGCCAGCTGGCTTTCCTCGTAGGCAGCGAAAGATGTCAGCCAGGAGTCGACCTGATTGAAGAAACGTATCCTTACGTTGTCTTCTTGGAGGGAAGGAGTGTCCTTAGCTGTATTCTCTTCCAGTCCACTTCTGCAGGTCTGCTACACGGCAGTGCCTGTAAGGAGTTAGAATGCCGGATGCACAAACAGCTAGTCTAATCCTTCTGGATCCAACAGTGTTATAGCTAACACTAAACAGTCTGGTCTCGTCCCGCGAGTTGAAGACTGCGCCTCGGCTAAACAAAAGAACAGTTTGAACGTTTCAGGTACCACCTTGTTTAGCAACGGGGTCGCAATAAGGGGCGATGAGGAAAGGTATCTCTGGAATTTCCTTTGTTTAAGGTCCCAGCCCAGCGGGTGGGCTAGAGTTCAGGTTTCTGATTCCCTTGTTAGGCCGGTGTTTTAGGCTTTTAATCTTACATGTAGGCCTTTCCTTTGTTTGACCACATGGCCTGGCCCAACAACAGCATTGTCACCCTCTTTGATATATCTTCCTCCCCACTTCTCCTCTTCTTGTCGTCTCTTCTTCCTCAGAGTCTTACACAGCTAGAAAGAAACTGCGTGAGCTGAAGAGGGAACCAAGTGAGTTGATCAATAGAAGTCCTTAAGACCTAAATGACACCTCCATCCTAAGTTCCCTCCAGGGCCTGCATGAACTAAAATAATTAAAAACTCTGTATTATAACTTCTGCTCCTAATAATTCTCCTAATCTCTCCCTGTTTAGGGGTAGTGACTCCTCCCCCAGCCGCTTGTACGGTGTACAGCTATGAGTGGGTGGTGCCTGTGGGTGCTGGGCCAGTAGAAGGAGAGGGAGACTGCCTGAGCTATCTCTACCACTCTGGAGTGGATCCTGTTAAAGACACCAACTCTGGACTGGTGGGACCGCTCCTCATCTGTCGACCTAAAGCGCTTAAGAAAGGAGCACAGGTGAGGAGAGAGGGAAACACAAAGAGACAGCAAAGGACCATCATTGGTCTGTAAGACATTTTTCTCACTCTCTCTTTCTTTCTCTCTTCTCTTTTCTTTCTCTTCCCCTCTTATAGAAGAACTATAATAAAGAGTTCCACCTGCTGGCTACAGTGTTTGATGAGAACTTGAGCTGGAATCTGGACGACAACATTAACACCTTCACCCAGCTCCCAACACCATTAACAAGGAGAATGAGGGCAGTCAACTTTGTCCCCCGGTTAATTTCTTATGTTACTTCCTTCATCCCCTGGATAGCTTTGGGAACGTAACATATTTGGGGGCTCGTCCGGGATTTGGACAAAAAGGAGTTTGAAAGGCGGATTTATTAGATAAATCAGTTTTGTTGTTTTTGTGCTATTGTCTCCGGTGGCTGCCGTGGTGAGTATTGCTGTCTAGGTGTCCGTTGTCTAGCCTTTACCCTTCACTAAACATTTAAACAGCTTCCTCGGTCAGATAGGTGAGTGTCCAGCTGGGCTGTATCAGTTTTTCCTTCGGGCACTCGTTTATTATTTTGCCTTTCTTGTTTTCGGAGTGAATCTTGGGCGGGGATAAAGTTCCCCGACGGAGGTAGGCATTTCAGGGCTCCGGCTGCTGAAGTTGAGCCTTTCAAGTCGCCTCGAGCCTGGCAAGCTCCAGAAGATAGGTAGGTATAGTTTGGTTTTAGGCAGGAGCTGCGGAAGTTGTTTTGGTAAGGCTGGGCTGGGTATTTGCCTACTGTGTGTGTGGCATCCGGTAATCCGGCATCAATGGTTGTCTCTTTCGCCACAGGTGGATGTGAAGCAACTTCTCCGTACTGGTGAGTTGTTGCGTGTTGTTTTGTGTGTTTTACTTTTGGTGAGTATGGCAGCATTTAGCTTGGACGAGTTTGTGGCTAATCCTACTCTGGGTCAGCTTGATAGCTGTAGAAAGAATGATCTGTATGTGATTGCAGAGTATTACGGTGTTCCTGTCTCACGGTCCCTTGTTAAACGAGAACTGAAAGCTGTACTTTTGAACGGGTTGATAGAGAAAGAGGTTTTCACCTCACAGGCTTCGGAGGAACCTCCTGGTTCGGTGGCTGGGGCCATGGCTGCAGTGTCCCCGGGTGAGGGTCGCTCTGATCCTCGGGTAGGAAAAGCGACCGAGCCGCAGCCTGTTCATGTTACCCCCGGTGTAGAGCGTAGTGAGGTAGAAGGGCCGTTCACATTGCCACGGTTTGACCCACTTTCTGTGGAGACAACTCCTGACTCTAGGTTAGATGTCCGGCTAAAAGTCGTTTAGCTCGTCTCCGTCTGGAGACGCAGGAAAGGGAGCGAGAGTTTCAGCTCCGGAGGGAGTTGGAGCTAAAAAAGTTGGAGGCAGACACAGGTATTAAGATGCGTCAGATTGAGTTGCAAACATCAGCAATGGTTTCCAACTCTGGCGTTCGGTCAACATCAGGTTCTGCTGATACATTTGATGTGAGTAAACACATTTTCTTGGTCCCTGTTTTCCGAGAGTCTGAGGTTGAGTCCTACTTTGGCGCGTTTGAACGCATTGCTGCTGCTCTGCGTTGGCCAAAAGATGTGTGGGCAATACTTTTGAAGTGTAAGCTGACTGGTAAGGCTCAGGAGGTTTGCTCTCCTCTCTTCATGGAAGTCTTGTATATGAGAAGGTAAAAAGCGCTATTTTTCGAGTGTATGAGCTGGTGCCAGAGGCTTATAGACAGCGTTTTCGAAGCCTTAAGCCTGATTTATGGTAGGGCGCTCAACACCTTTGATAAGTGTCGCTCGACAGAAATGACGTATTTTCAACAGAAAAAAGTGTCTCTCGACACTTTCCCAACATGTCGCGCACCTGGAGAATTTTGTTATGTCGCGGACACCGTCACATTTTGTCGCGCAATGTGATTGGGCAGTCACATTGCGTCACACTAACGTTGCCATGGAGATTGTAGTTTTCCTACGTCCTTACTGATATTTTGGTCTGTAACTTTTTTGTCCTTGCTTAATTAACTAGTTTAATTAGTTTAGCTCGTAGCAAATATGGAGGGTATAGATGAAAGACTGGCAGAACAAGTTAAGACAGTATCGCCACCTGTATGATTCTTCAATGAAAGAATACAAAGACGCGCAGATGGCATTAATGTCGTGGAAAGAGATTGCCGATACCCTGAATATCAGTATGTTGGACTGCAAACGTCGGTGGAAAAATCTACGGGACAGGTAGGCTATGTTTACTATCCCTGCTATCTTTATTGGTCAGACGAAAATGTTACAGTAGGCTAAACAATAACCACTCGGTGGTCGAGAAGATTATTCTGTATCATGGAAGTTTAACGTTAGGATAGCGTCTGGTTACCATGGAGACGACTGAAAACTTTTGCCGAAGCATAAATTACAAATGTTGCGCGGCTCTTTATTTTCTGTCGAGCGACACTTATCAAAGGTGTCGAGCGCCCTACCATAAATCAGGCTTTAGGAAAACAACAGGCCAGACTTATGTTGACTTTGCCCGGGAGAAAGGGATTGTCTTTGACAGAAGGTGCTCGGCCTGTAAGGCTGAGGACCTCGCTTCAGAGCGCGAGTTGATGTTGTTGGAGGAGTTTAAAAACTGTGTGCCTGAGCGTACTGTGGTATATTTGAATGAGCAAAAGGTAACTACACTACAGCAGGCCGCTACACTGGCGGACGAGTTCGCCCTTAAGCACAAAAGTGTTTTTAGTAAGCATGATTCTTCCTCCCACCATAGTCTTTCGCAGAGATCTGGTGACACGTGTGCCACCCAGTCCAACGGGTCTTCATTGAGCTCTAAGGTTGAGAAACAATGTTTTTTCTGTCACAAGCCTGGTCACATAGTCGCCGATTGCATGGCGTTAAAGCGGAGGCAGCAAGCATCAGTAGGATCAGTTTCAAAACAGTTGAAGGGTGTGGGGTTAATTAAAACAGCGTCTCCCGGTGGCCAGCCCGCCGATCAAAAACTGCCTGAGCATGATGAATGTTTTAAACCTTTCATCTTTCCTGGATTTGTCTCTCTCACAGGGAAGTCTGAGGACCAGCGCCCGGTCACGGTGCTGCGAGACACCGGTGGCTCGCAGTCATTCATCCTTTCCAGTGTCTTGCCCTGGAGTGCTACATCTGCCTGCGATGCGAGCGCCATAGTAAGAGGTATCGAGATGGGTTTCGTGCCCACACCCCTTCACCGCATTCACATGAAGTCTAACTTGGTTACTGGTTTCTTCCCAGTAGCTGTCCGCTCCTGCTTTCCCATTGACGGCGTTGAATTTATCATGGGAAACGACATAGCTGGAGGTAAAGTCTATCCTTGTCAGGAATCTATGCTGAACCCAAATGCAGACCAGGACGAGCAGGTAAGGTCAAAATTACAAGTCTTTATTTTCTGCTTAACGGTGACGAAGTAAAGAAGACTGGCGGTTTGAGCTGGGGTCTTGGGGAGGGAAGTCCGTGGGGAAGGCAGCAAGGTGGAGGTGATTCCCAGGATGAAAGCTGGCTGGCGGGGCTTGGCGAGCAGACGAGGCGGGCAGGCAAACAGGCGTTCCTGGAGACTGGGAGAACAGGTGTAAAGCTGCTGGCAACAGGCAGACTGGCAAACAAGCAGGAAAAGCAGGCAAACAGACAACTAGAGAGCTGGAAGTGTGCACAACAACAAACTATGTATGGCACAACGATCTGGCAGTGACTGGCTCTCTCTGCAGCGTCTTTATACTGGAGTGAAGAGGAGTGGTGATGGCTTGATCCGGGACAGGTGCGCTGATTGTGGATGAAGACCAGGTGTGGAGAGAGAGCGGGCAAGGGAAACGAATAGCCAGACAGACAAAACCAAAACACACCCACAACCAGCAGACAGGTTCACGGAGGCTGGATCGTGACAATCCTTCTCCTGAGGTTATTAATGTTCCCATTTATGAGTCTGGACATGACGACCTGGCCAAACGCCATCCGGACGTGTTCGCAGTCAGTGTTCTGACTAGAGCCCAAGCCAGAAAACAAGCCCAGGATGTTGATTTGTCTGACTCTCTGTTCCCTTCTGTCTTGTCTGAGGGGAAGTTGCCACCTGTTGGTGAGATGGTGAACTGCACTCCAAAGGAGCTTGAAGGTGTGATGGAACCTGCTACTGCTCCTGAGCTATCACTGCCGCTGACCCGTGAGGCACTCATCAGCGCCCAGAAAGGTGATCCGTCCATAGCCAAGTGTTTTGCTGCAGTTGACGAGGACACTAGTAAGGGCAGTGTGAAGCAGTCTTTCTTTGTGGAAGACGGTGTGTTAATGCGCGAGTGGGTTTCACGGGCAGGTGAAGCAGCAGATGATTCAGGTGGGAACTGGGGCACAGTTCAACAGATAGTTGTTCCAGTTGGTGGTCAGCAGCATGTACTAGAGCTAGCACATGAGCATGTATGGTCTGGTCATCTAGGTGTCACTAAGACATATGACCGAATCCTGAAACATTTCTTCTGGCCAGGAATGAAAGCTGACGTGGTGCGTTTCTGCAAGACTTGCCGCACCTGCCAAATTGTGGGGAAGCCAAATCAAGTAGTGCCTCCAGCCCCTCTGCACCCTATTCCTGCTGTTGGTGAGCCTTTTGCATATGTCATGGTGGACTGTGTTGGCCCTCTGCCCAAAACGAAGTCTGGTAATCAGTTTTTGTTAACTGTAATGTGTGTCACCACTCGTTTTCCTGAGGCGATTCCCTTGCGGAAAATCACCGCACCAGCCATCACAAAAGCAATGACTAAGTTCTTTGCCACCTTTGGGCTACCAAAAATTGTGCAGACTGATCAAGGAACTAATTTCCTCTCCAGGACCTTTCAACAGACCTTGCAGTCTTAGGTGTCTCTTATTCAGTGTCTAGCGCATATCATCCAGAGTCACAGGGCGCACTTGAACGTTGGCATCAAACTTTGAAGTCGATGTTACGGAAGTACTGCCAGGATACAGGGAAAGACTGGGATGAGGGGGTCCCCTTTGTTCTCTTTGCCATACGTGATGCAAAACAGGAGTCTCTTGGGTTCAGTCCAGCTGAACTGGTGTTCGGTCACAACATGCGTGGCCCGCTTAAGGTGCTAAAAGAGCAGTTTATGTCCAGTTCTTCTCCAAAAACAAATGTCGGGTTTTGTCTCCCAGTGTAAGGAGTGGTTGCATTGTGCTTCTTCATTGGCAAAAGAAGCTCTCTCCTCCTCCCAGGAGAGTATGAAAAAGCGGTTTGACAGGAAAGCAGTTGAACGGCAGTTTCAGCCTGGTGATCAAGTTCTGGTCCTACTGCCAATGCCTGGTTCTGCTCTTACTGCCCGTTTCTCAGGTCCCTATGTGGTGGAAAGTAAAGTGTCTGACACATAAATGGATAAGTCAAAGTCTAGATACCTCACCCACGGGACAGTGCACCCGCCACAACATTATCTGCTCCCTTTTTATGCTTGATCTCCAGGTTGTAGCCTTGCACAAACAGGGCCCAACGCATCAACCGTTGGTTATGGTTGTACATCTGGGCGAGGAAGACAAGAGGGTTATGGTCGGTGTACACAGTGATGAGCTGGAGCCAACATACACTTCAAAGTGCTGAAGAGCGAGGAGCATGGCTAGGGTCTCCTCGATGGTGGAGTAGTTCAACTGATGGCGTTTGAACTTGGCGGAGAAGTAGCTCACAGGATGGTGCACATCTCCCTCTCCGTCCTGCAGCAGCACAGCCCCGGCTCCAGAAGCACTAGCGTCAACCTCTAGGTGGAAGGGAAGAGAGAAGTTAGGCGCAGCTAGGACAGGAGCGCTGCAGAGGAGAGACTTAGCAGCATCAAAGGCATGCTGACACTCATCAGCCCACACGAAGGGTACAGTAGGACTACTTCACCGTGTAACTGTATAAGATGGGCTGGGCACGTGTGGTGCTAACTTCCACATTCATTGTGAGTTTCGGAGTTATGGATTACATAATTACATTGTTAATATGGATTTTACAAACTACCCGTTTGCTCTTATGGCTGTAGTGTGTGTGTGTGTGTTTTCTGTTCCCTGTGTCTCTCCCCAGGGTACCGCCCTTCCCCCCCCGCTGCAGCAATTGCATGAGTGAGCACAGGTGTGCTCACTTAGCCATCAGGGCCTGGAGCATAAAGGACCAAGGAAACAGACAGACGGGGCCAGTGGGTCAGTCGGCAGCCTTCGAGCTGTGTGTGTGGTGTTGTGGACTCAACTCGAGATGTGTGTGTGCTGGGATCGGTAGTCTTGGCTCCCTCCCTGAGGGAGTGTGTTTGTTTAGTGCTGTATTTGTGTTTAATCTTAATTTAGTTTTGACTTACCTTAACTGGTTGCATATTGTTTTGTTTTATCGCCTTTGTCCTTGCAGAAGGTAGCTTTCAATTGGCAGTTTGAGTCTTTTGTAATCCTTTATTTTGAGTTGTTACAGTTTTTTTTGATTGCTAAGACACATTTCTTGAAATTTTGCTCCATTTCCCAAAACTCTAAACACAAATGCATAACTGCACACTCATCTTCACAAACTTCAAACTTCCATGTCAAAACCAAACTCTCCACTCAAAACCATGTAATCTTACATCTAAACCAAACTTTGTCTTCAGACATCACACAAAAGCCATCAAATACACAGACACTACAAAACAGCCATTACACACTGGTGAGATCAATTCAAAACACTACCGTAAAAACCTGTTACTGCAATGAATAATGGCGCTTATGGTTTTCCCTCAGAACAACCTCTTTACATGAACACAATATAAAGACACAACACATGTATACATTTTCAACATTTTTAATTCCTCAATGTACTGTAGTAAAATAAACTGAAATTGAGTGAAAAAGTAAATGTACTGTAAAAATATGCAACTGATAAAAAACGTAGAATACAGTAAAATAATTTCCATGTATTTACCAATATAAACCAATGAAAAAAACAACATTTTGTACATAAAGAAAGAAATCACATTTATTCTGCCTCAGCATTCCGTCTCTGGTCTGGGTCAGGCCAGAGATTCTCATCAACATCACATCACAAAACAAGTGAACTGTCCCATGGCCCTTTATCTGTCTATCCTGAGCTTCTGATTGGTGTGTGAACAATTTTGACTCTTAGTGTTTGCACCTGGGGAATTGTGTGTTAATTGGGTTTGAGCTGTGATGACTTGAGTTAATGATATTGAATGCCAGTGCTTTCTAAATGAGCACATGGTGCAGCCAGTGATATATGAAGGGATTTGTGTGTAGAGTTTTTCACAAAAAGTTCAACAAATCTGAATCATGTGTGGAAACAGGGGAATAGTGTTTATAGTTTTGGGAAATGTGTCTGTCTTTTGGTAGATGGCGTTATGGTTTGGGATGTTTAGTTAATAGGCCCAGTTATAGTGTGTAAGCGATCGAGAAAAACTGTAATAAATCCTTGATTTGTTTATATATTTCCGTTCTCCCGACTCTTTTGTCCCCTGGTTAATTTCTGATGTTACTTCCTTCATCCCCTGGATAACTTTGGGAATGTAACAACCTGTCAAAGTGGTAGGTAAAGAACCTGTTTACCTGGTTAGTGTCTAGTAGTGTTACTGTCAAGCCTAGCATGTGTGTGTTACATGTAATGTGTGTGTGTGTGTGTGTGTGTGTTTCAGGTCAGTTTGAAGTGGTGTCTGCTACAGTGAACCACCATCATGGCGGGATGCGAGCCAACTACACGGTGCAGAAGTGCAGCATGTTTCAGCGTCAGGGTGACGATGCTGCACTCTAAAACCTACTACAACGCTGCCATGGAAACAGACTGGGACTACGCTCCAGACCGCACCTGGGAGACTGACGTGTTCAACGGACCGGCTAACAAGTAGCAGAATGTTATATAGGTTATCGGATATTGGCTATAGTGTCGTCCACCACTGATATGATGGAGGTGAGGATATATGACTTTACTGAACAGCTTCAGGGTGTCGGCATGTAAAACCTGCAGTGAAACCTGCCTCACTCTGCCTTAAAGAGCTGCTAACTCACCTATAACAAGTTCATTAGTCTGTGTTTCAATGAGAGTTTTAGTGTCCCATGATGATCTACATGCTGTTTCAGAGGCTTTTCCAACCCTGCAAGATTAAAATTCTGGGAGACACACTGAATCCTTGTAATTTTGAGAATTTTTTGGGCATGAAAATGGTCAAAATTATATATACAGTATATTGGCACAAAATATCAGCTATCAGTAGCTTCAGTCCAAAACTATCAGTATTGGTATCGGCCTTAAAAAATCTACATGATTCATGAAAATGCATATTTATATACACATGGAAATACACACTCAAATACATCCAAATGGGCAAGTTGTTCCATGGGTTGGACAATAGGTAAACACTCACACACACACTAGCAGACAGACACACAGAGACATATGACACAAACATACCATCATTATGTAATTCTTTCTTCTCTCTCCAGTCCTGGTTCAGTCTTCATAGACCAGCAGAATAAGTTTATAGGCTCCCGTTACAAGAAGGTGGTCTACTGCCAGAAGCTCCAGCTTGATCAGTCTGGCAGTAAGAGAATGTAATATACTTTCCTCCCCTTGTCTCCTCTCCTCTCCTCCCCTCGTCTCCTCCCGTCTTGTCTCCTCTCCTCTCCTCCCCTCGTCTCCTCTCCTCTCCTCCCCTCGTCTCCTCTCCTCTCCTCCCCTCGTCTCCTCCCGTCTCCTCTCCTCTCCTCTCCTCTCCTCTTAGGTCTTATGATCCATGCTGATGTGGGGGATAAGGTGGCGTGAACATGGCATCCAGATCTTACTCTTTCCATGCCCATGGAGTCAAGACAGAAACCCCTGATGTCTACCACACCAAACCAGGTACAGACAGGCAGAGAGATGGACAATCAAACCTGACAGCAATCCTGCTGTTACGGCTCGTCATCTGCCCGCAATAAACATCCAAAGTGGACAGAAATCCCAGATTACTTTGGCAAGAAACACTGAGACAGAGTTGATAAGCAATGGTGGCTACACAGAACTTTTTGCGATACATGTACTCTACATGTTAGTAGAGTATTTGTGTGACTGTGTAACATTTGTACATGCCATCTATTTTTCCCACAGCGCAGCCGAGGGCATCAGGAGGCAAATTCAGGTCAGTCAGTCAGTCAGTCAGTCAGTCAGTCAGTCAGTCAGGTAACGCTTAGTGAGAGGATGCGCTTTGTCAGATGGCCTCTAGAGCAGGGGTTCTCAACCTTTTCTACTTCAAGGCCCACCTATTCATACTTGTAACGGGTCAGGGCCCATTAAAAAAAAAAAGATCCCAAATTATTTTGGCTTTATCTATTCTATTCTAATAATCTAATCTAATAATCTATTCTAAGTGTATTAATGAACTACAACAACACCACTCCCTGTTATACAGGCGGAAGCCCTCAAATTAAATACAATAAAAACAAACAGGTTCTTTAAAATTGTATGGGTGTGCCAGAAGCCAACAAAAACAATAAAAGCAGGGCATTCTCAGTCAAAAGGGATTTATTATACAAAAGAAATAGAAAATACAAAATGCGTGTTTTTACACCTGTCTTTAGGCCTACTCAACAAGTTACTCAACCAAGCATAATTCAAAAGAGTCGGGATCCCTGACAACGGACGTCAGTGTTTCCCACAGGCTGAAAATGTACTTTCTTTAGGGTTAATTACTTTAAATTGTCTTTACATTTTGTCCAATGGAACCCAACTGGCGGAATATGCAATGAAGTCTCTGCACTGCACTCATGTTAACTTTCTGAGTGTTGAGCAGTGTTAGAATTGTCCGATTGAAAAGTATCAAGTTACTCTTCACCATTACAACACATGCGAGTTCGGAGAAATTGTGGAATTTTATATTTTTTTATGAACATTTTCAGAACGGGAGACGGACTGTCAGGTTGAGTACAGAGCTACTGCATCGCCAAATGACAGACATGACGTGATGCGCACATTAGACGCGTTACAGAGCGATTTAGATCAATTTCTATACATTGATTAACTGTTTATGTTGTGCCGGCCGTGCTGATATTGTGGCGCTGCCACAGTTTATGTATTGGAAACAATGGCACGACAATCTACTGGTTTATTTAAGAATAAGAGCGTATCTACGTGGTCAGGGATGAGTCCAGTGCGCAGCCTGGTGACAGTCAGTCCATCCTCTGAAACACACGCAAAAAGTGAGCTTCAACTTGAAAACATTTCGCGGCCCACACATGGGCCGCGGCCCAGTGGTTGAGAAACACCGCTCTAGAGGGCGTCTTTGACTGTGAGATGCAGTGTTTCCGATACAGAGGCACGCAATCAAAAGTTGGTCAGTGTATAGAAATGGATCTAAATCGATCTCTAATGCGCCTGATGTCGCATCACGTCATGTCTGTAATTTGGAGATACAGTACAGACAGCAGACCAGCAGACTGAACTCAATCCACAGAGTCTCCTGGTGTGAAAACAAAAATGAAACTTAACATTCCACAGTCAGTAACGGGGATTTGCAGACAGTAACTCGTCTTCGCTGCCCTACAAACTTTAACGGTAGGTGACGTCATCTTGTGGTATTTAATTAACGTTAGTGGAATTAGGTAATTTAACTGTGTCACAGTGCTTCAGTGCATAGAATTGAACACATGCACTGTGAACACATGTCCATTCTATCAGTATCTTAGCAAGGACAACAAGAGATTGAGAGAGTCGGGGTCAGAGAGACAGCAGAGAGCAGCCACACCAACCAAACCCCAAATCCACACAGCTAAATCCGGCCCTAAAGGTCAACCCAATTTTCCTGACATCCATGGGAATGTTCTAAATTTGATTAAAGAGGCGCTAAAGGGAACATCAGGGTATGATGGCGCCTGTGTTTGGCTTTGCCGCTGCCCGGCTATCCCGTTGTATCCTACCTGTCCTGTGTGTTGCTCTGTTTGTTCTCCTGTTTGTCAACGATGGACTTGCTGCTCGGGTGTATGATCGCCAGACTCTCCTGTTCATCAGAGCGTTGATGGTGGATCATGGTGCTTCCACTCCATGGATTAGTTTCCCGCAATCCTTGTCGCCCCCGTTTGTGCCAGCGGCCGGCGTTCCCCGTAGTGGGTTGCAGCACCGAAGTTCTTGCAAATATGGGAGGAGGAGAGGGAGAAGGGCCGGAGTCCAGATGAAGCTAAGACAGCTCTGGAGGCGAGGAGTCGTCGGAAAACGGCGCCGATCACTTCTGGTGAGCTTTGGCTTGGTGTATCCTGGTACTCCGTGGAATGACTTCCCCTTATCCATGGTTGGGAATGTCAGACTCTCCTTTCTCCGACCTGTTTTCCCCGACTCTCCCGGTGAGCTGATTGCTCCCCCCCCGGTGAGTGGAATCTACCTGCGCAGCAGAGAAAGTCCCCGTCATCTACGCACCCTGCCCCGGGGTGCGTCCCAGCACTCCCCTGTTGATAGCCGGGTCTCTACACCTCTCAAACTGGCGCTGGTTAGTGCTCGCTCCATAGCAAACAAATCGTTTGTGTTAAATGATCTCGTCTTGTCTAAGAGATTAGACTTTCTGTTCCTGACTGAAACCTGGCAGAGGAATATGGAACTTGGCCCTCTCATCGAGCTCTGCCCGAAGGATTACTCTTTTATCAGCTCACCCAGACTTTCTGGCTGCGGTGGAGGACTTGCTGCGGTTTTCAGGAGCCGCTTCATATGTCGCTTGGTGAGCACTGGGTCGTTCTCTGCTTTTGAACTTCAAATGATTAAAGTTGGACGTACTAATCCTTTTTACTGTATTTTAATCTACCGTCCACCTGGCCATTTTTAACTGAATTCACTGACTTTTTGTCCTCTGTCCTTAAGCTATCCAGGTTTATCATTGTCGGTTATTTTAACATTCATGTTGATGATGTTTCTGACAGTTTTGCCTCTAGTTTTATTAATATCACAGAGTCTTTTAATCTCACTCAACATGTATCAGGTCCTACACACAACAGAGGGCATACTCTGGACCTTGTTTTTACTCTTGGTTTGAATATTGATTCATTATTCTCCGAGGATCTTTTTATTACTGATCACAACTGTATTTTATTTGATTTGTCGTTTAATCTAGATTCCTTACCCTGCCGGCGTATCATTAGCTCTCGCATCCTTAACCACCTTTCTGCTGCAAAGTTTTCTGCCACATTCCATTTTAACTCTGTTATGCACAGTGATGTTGACTACTTGGTGCAATCTTTTAATGAACACTGCCTTTCAGCACTGGATAAATTGGCCCCTATTAAAACTAGATCGGCTCCTTTGATCAAGTCCTCCCCATGGATAAATGACAGTATTCGCTCTCTAAAGAGAGACTGTAGGAGAGTCGAACGCCTATGGAAATCCACCCGACTACACGTCCACTATCTTTATTTAAAAGAACTTTTAATGTCTTTCAATAATGTGGTAAAGGATGCCAGAGCTACCTACTTCTCTAATCTTGTGTCTAACAATCGGCGAAATCCCAAAGTTTTATTTGATACTATTAGTAATATTGTTACTCCTGCATCACCTGCTGTTCCGATTTTTTCAAGTGAGGAATGTAACAAATTTCTTTCTTTTTTGTGGGCAAGATTAATGACATCAGATCGAACATTTTCCCCTCACCTTCCCCCTCTATCTCGTGCTCCTCTTGGCCTACAATCCTGGAGAGTTTTTCTCCAATAACACTCCAAGATCTTACTAACTTGGTTAACCATATGAAAACTTCCTCTTGCCCCTTATCTTTGATAAGTTTCAGTCTGGCTTCCGCTGGTTGCACTCAACAGAAACAGCTCTTCTCAGAGTCTCGAATGACATCTTGATGCATGGTGACGCAGGAGAATGTTCAGTGTTGGTGCTGTTGGATCTCAGTGCAGCTTTTGATACTGTGGACCACTGTATCTTGGTTGAGAGACTTGGGCAGTGGGTGGGTATCTCTGGGTCAGCCAGAGATACCCAGAGTAGAGTCTGCTGCTAAACTCTTGACCAGGTCCTCCAAAAGGTCTCATGTGACACCGATTCTGATTGCTCTTCACTGGCTCCCCATCAAATTCAGAATCCAATTCAAAGTCCTTGTGATCTCCTATAGAGCTCTGCATGGTCAGACACCTGCCTACATTAGAGATCTACTGCAGCCCTATGTCACCAGCAGGTCTCTAAGGTCCTCTGATCAGGGTTTGCTGGTTGTTCCCCGATCTAGGCTAAAAACTAAAGGAGACTGTGCTTTTGAGGTTGTGGCTCCTAAACTTTGGAACTCTCTCCCTCTGGACTTAAGATCTGTGGACACTGTGGACACCTTTAAAAAGCAGCTCAAGACCCATTTGTTTAAACTTGCCTTTGTGTAATTTTCTATTTACTTTTGTTTTTATTGTTTTTTGTCTGTTTTTATTGTGTTTTATGTCTGTATCTATGTTTATACTTTATTTCCTCTGTGAAGCACTTTGTGATGTCTCTGCTCTTGAAAGGTGCTATATAAATAAAGTGACTTACTTAAAGAATGCAAACAAGACTTCAATCACATGTTGTCCCTGCTCACTGAATGGTACACATTGAAATCATTTGTTGACAGGAAATTTACTTTGACCTTTGGGATAATGCTGGTTTACTTAGTCACAACTGTAAGTAGAAGTAAAGGCAAACAGTGAGCTGCTTGGAGACTATTTGTAGTTTGATGGTGATGCCATGTGATCGGCATGAGGGCAAATGAATAAAAATCACCTTAAATTGAGCAAAAAAATATGACTGGCAATCTTACATAACAGATGGTGGAATCTGTTTAGAAACCCTGCACACACACACACACACACACACACACACACACACACACACACACACACACACACACTCAAGATTGCAAATGATATCTCGCATAATTAATCACATGCTTGACAGGATATCATGTCAGTTTCCTGTGAGTCATATACTTTTTTGTCTGTTTCTACTTTGAAATTCAATGACTGGAACACAGTACAGGCAGTTCTAAACTTCAGTCAGGACTGACATGACATCTTAAAGGAATACACCAAGTTTTTGGTAGACTGTCCTGTAAACTTGTCCTCTAAGTGATGAGGACATAGACACCAAAATCACCCATGTGCCCCCGGTAGATCATTTATTTATTTATTTATTATTACTTATTTGATCATATTCTTTATATATGTTTTTTTTAATATTTTGATTGTATTTCACTCTTGTTTGTTAATGCACTTACTGTTGTTGTTAAGTACCGTTGTCCTTCTGCACTTTGTAGCTTATGCTTTGAAAAGTACTATTTCATAAAGTTATTATTATTATTAGTACTCCTGTGCTCCATTTAGCATACTCTATGTTGAGTGATACTAGGCTCCATGCTAACACTTCAGCATACTCTATGTTGAGTGATAGTAGGCTCCATGCTAATACTAACAGCTAAATTGACCAATGGGACAAAATCCCCAAAACTCTGGACATCTTTTCTAAGAGCAATTTTTTTTCTTCCAATTTATTCAGAACAGCACCGTTTGATTGCTGTTTCAACTGTTGACGTTCAAAATATCCGTCACAGTAGCTGAGGACTAACACGTCAGGAAACCTCTCCAGGGAATCTCCAGGGAAGTGTCTGCTGTCTGTCTCTGGCTCTCAGGTTCCATTTCCTCCCTCCATGAACCGAGTTGAGCCTCCTGAAGCGCTGGCACTGTGGTGTACTGGCCATCAAAACCACTTTCCACATGACTGAGAGGTCCTGGAGAGAAAAACTCATCCATGGCTGTGTCCGAAAGTGGCAGGTTTAGGAAGTCCATGAAGCTTTGATGTGACCCCGCTTCTTGTTTGGTTTGTCTCGGGGCAAGAGGGAGGTCTAGGTAGGTCGGACCCTCGAAGGTCTCACCGCAAAGTTTGGAGAGCCTTGCTGCTGCTTCTGCTTCTCCTACAACTGGAGTGGTGAGCGTGCGCTCCAGGCCGTTGGGTAGAAGCGAGGTGTTGAAGCCTGACTGATTGCAGGGTGCAGCCATCATATGAACGATACCATTGACTTGACCGCCACAGACCTGCGACTGGGTGCTCGGGTGCAGGCCCTGCCAGGGTGTAGCTCTGGCCTGCTGACTTTGCCGCTGCTTCAGCCTCAGCCTCAGCCTTGATCTTCTCCATCAGTCTCTTGTACTTCACCCCAAATCTTTTTTCTTTTGGCGGCTGGGTGAGACATTTCCTTTTCTTCTGTTGTGGCTCACATCTTGCTGCCCTGAATGGCTGGATCGCCAGCGTAGGAAGCTTCTCAGGGGCAGGTTGGAGGATGTGGCCTGCATAAACGAGGTTTCCATCTGACTCATTTACACTGTAGACTGCAACGCTGGCAGCTGGATAGAGGGGCTGCGGACCAGGATGCACAGGCAGGGTAGTCCAGGATTCTGGCATTTAGCACAGCAAATACCTTTCTGGTGGATCACCTGTGAAATAGTATGAAGAAAATATAATTAGCTTTCAGGTGATAGGACATTGTAAAAATGCCAGACATTCCAGAGATTCCTGCGGAATCCCTGAGAGGCAAGGGGAAAAAAATTGCGGTCATTGTAGGTTATAGGTTTTGGCCACACCAGAGGTAGGGACTCGAGTCACATGACTTGGACTAGAGTCACAATTTTAATTGCTTGACTTGATGCATGAAGAGAAGACTTGAGACTTGACTTGACGTGGGTTCTGGTAACTTGGGTCATTTTTGTTTATTGTGAAAACGCAGGCCTTTAAAGCCCAAATATTTGGATAAAGTCATGAGAGGATGAGACCACAGCATCTCCAGTGTTTGAGAAATTTTAATTTAAAATCTCAATGCCAGCCCATGCCCTTTCTGGTGTTACAGTAATAGAAACAATACACCAAAATATTGGTATTAAAATGGTCAAGCTATATGGGTCAGCGTCTGATTTTTCTGGCACGTGATGATGATTGGTGTTTATGTCCAAAGCAGGTTCAATAAACATGGCCATAAACACCAATCATCATCATGTGCCATTGTATCGACTTGTATATCTTATCTCTTATATAACTTGTATCGATCAGATTTAAACTGGTAATTGAGTAAAATAAAACCAGTAGCTTACATTTTTTCTATGACCTTGGTGTCTTTTTTTATGTTAAGCATGCACCACACCCGCCAGCATACAGATTCATTTTTGATATGCCAATTCCTGGTTTTCGTTATAGAGATGTTTTTATAAATATTAAAGATTATTACTGATGTCTTTTCGTCTGTATAATGTAGGGGAGAGCCGGGACGAAAGCATAACTTTTTTGTATTTCCCTCTTTGCACAGAGATGCATTTATTTATAGTAACCATATTTTATTGTGAACAACATACACATGTCCTCTACCAATACCAACCATTTTTTTAAATTTTGGATAAACGAGTCGGACGCAATCAGGCCGGAAATTGACGTTACGCATTGTTACTTTCGCCCCTCTCTGTCGGGACGAAAGAAGCACAGGCGCGGGACGAAAGTACCGGTTGGATAAATCGACCACAAAACAAGTAAGTACTTAATATTTCTGGCATATAACGCTCATTAATGCTTCAGTTAGTCCTCCAAGCAAATGACCATGTTACTCTCAAATCAATTTATATTGTTAAATGTCGCAATTGTATGAAATTGGTCCAATGCGTCAAACTCACCTTAGTGCATGATCACGTAGGTGCACTCCATCTCCAAATCATGCGCGTTCCTCTTTTTCATTAACAGCAAGGACAGTCGAAGCAAACCAACCAGCAACTTCACTCGAGGTAAGTTGTTTCAGATAACGTTTTTTCTTTTAGCATAGACCCTTTCCACAAGACATTTTGACTTGTCATAGAGGGGTAAACAGGTGTAACCTATAGAATAATGAAAAGTTAATTATTCTTTAATGGTTACACCTGTGTCAACCCATTTATGACAAGTCAAAATGTCTGCAGTGATAAGGGCCCATTATCCTATCAATGTCAGTTGTAGCCTAGGATATAGGCCTAGACACAAAGATAATCAATTAAATAAATGGACCAGTAAGGCTTCACTCAAGGCAAGTTATTCTAGATAACTTTTTTTTTTACCATTAACCAATTAATGTCAGTTGTATAGACACAAAGGCAATCAATTAAGTAAAACTGATCAAGGGCATTTTCATTCAGTCACTTGTTTAGAACATCAGCCTACATTAAAAATAATACAAAGTAGCCTTGAACAATGGATGGTGCACAAACATTTATTCATTGTTTTTTGTGATGTGTTTTTGTTGTTTGTTTTCAGGTCTGCTGGTCTTCCTCACCCTAACCCTGGGCATTTCCTGCAAACATAAAGAGCAAAGAAATACATCTTTAATAATAGCGGGACAAAAGTATCACCGCGATACTTTCGTCCCTCCCCTGTCTCCGTCAACTTTACCCTGGCTAGCACCAAAGATAGGCTCGCATGATAAATGAAACCTTCACTGATACTTAGCCTACGGATAGGTCTACCAGATGATATACATTTACAATCTTCAACAAATAGAAAACACTTCCGTTTTGTATATTTTACTTACCAAGTGAAAAATCATTGTTTTTGCTGTAACTCTGGCAAAAGTGATCGGATCGGGCTGATTTTTTGATGCGGACTCAATGACGGGATGTACCTTGTGTGGTGTTCACGGCAAGTTCCTGACTTCCGTGTTACAAGAGAAAAGGTCCGTGTTGCAACCGTCCCCTCTATACTTTCGTCCCGGCCCTCCCCTACCTGCAATTATGAGAAAATCTATATTCATGGCCTCCACCCAGTTATGCTACAATGATCAGTCTAAGACAGAAAGTCAACTTATTCCGTTAAGGTAGTTAGCTTAAATCTTAGTTAAGTAGGCCGAATTTTGTTTTACATTCATCTCTGCTCTGAATAAAGAAAAGCCACTTCGAAAGCTCTTCCACTCCAGATCCCGGTACAGGGGCTGGAGTCTCTCCCAGAGCCTGTATCCGTGGATAAACTGAACGATTCATTGCACAGTATTGTGCTTGTATATGAATATTCAAACATGAATATCGACAGCTAGGCCTACTCGTCAGACACACTTTTTTCAGACAAAGCAAGGAACCGCTTCAGAGGAATCCCGTGAGTGTGTTGACTGTGGGTCGGAAGAATTAGAGAGGAGAGGAGAAAGGCAAGTGCTGCGTAAATGCACGTTCCCAAAAGATTTAACGGACAGAGCTCATTATAAATGTTTAAATATTTGGCTAACATTTAGCACTCAGCATTTAACATTTCGTACGTACGAGATACTAACTCATACTCTGTGACATTGACCGCAATTTATTTTTCTCCCTTGCCTCTCGGGGCTTCTGGAGATTTCAGCTTACCATTTTTCTTCCGTTTTCTTCCTCTGGTATCTTCACAATTCTTCTGAGAACTCATGATTGCTCAGGTGTTTACTGGTAGACAACGACACAGTAAACGTCAAGAACCCAACCAAACCAAGGAAGAGAGACAGGCAGAGAGAGATAGAGAGACAGAGTCAGTATCTTATTTGATTTCTACATTTTTTAATATTCATCTGTTTAATTTACTAGCAGAACTGATTCTATCTTATTCAGTAATGTATCCACTGTTTACTTTGTTGTTAGATCAATTGTATCCTTCTTAGTTGACTGTTCTGAGACGCTTTGGCAATTTTGTTGTTATGACATTCATGCCAATAAAGCATATTGAATTGAAGTGAATTGAGTTACAGAGAAATAGATTTTTAATGTTATTATTATTGATCACTAAGCTTTGGCAATATATACTGAACTGTACTTCATGCCAATAAAGCTCAGTGAATTGAAATTGAAAGAGAGAGAGTTTTCTTACCTTTTATTTACCTGTGTTACATGTTTACATGTGTTATGTATTTGACAGTTCTCATTATACTGGACATTGCTTCCTTTTTTTTTTATATATATACATTTATTTTAATTATTATTATTATTATCATTTTTATTTATTTCTCTATAATTGTATTGTTTATGTTAGTGACTTTCTGCTTTGGCAACATGTTTTATCAAAACTTCATGCCAATAAAGCTTCATTGAATTGAAGTGAATTGAGAGGGAGAGAGAGAGAGAGACAGAGAGAGAGAGAGACAGAGAGACGGGGGGAGAGAGAGAGAGACAGAGAGACAGGGAGAAAGAGAGAAGAAGAAGACAAAGACAGGTTTTTCTTTACCGTCTGATTCTCATAAACTGGCTGTGATATTTGTTTATAGCTGGAAAATATATTTCAACTGGAATATTTTATCCAAAGCCCCTGTCTTTCCTCCTCACTTCTTTGCTTAAGCATGATAGCATCACTGCACAATTGGCATTCACATCCAACACCATGGTTTACTAACACAAAGAAACGCATGAGAGTGGAATCTATTTGTTACAGTGTTGTCACCATAACCAGAATTGCGATACTACCTTTGATACTGTTGTGAAAAATTGAATTCAATACTGAATTTTAAAAACGACGTCACCTCTAGAGGGCATAAACATGTGGATTGGAATAATTACAAGGAAAAGGATTGGAGGAGACACAGTTGGAACAGAGTCAAAGAACTGAAACCATGACGACAGCATCAAACACTCCACGTGTTGAACTGGATTCCAGTTCACCTCAACTGATTGAACAAACTGGTTCCAGGAGCCAAATATGGAACTATTTCACCCAACCAACATTAAAACCCCTGTGAAAAAGTTGCTACAAAGCTGTCAAGCCAACGTGTAAACACAACTTGTTACAATGTGGTTCTGTGACATTGTGGATTTTCTTGCTTGCCGTGGTATCTTGGTAGTATGGATTTATTCTGGCACGGTGACAACACTCATTTGTTAGATAGTGTAGGTGGAGGAGGGGAGAACACTGAACCTTCACTGGCTACCTTTCCATGCACTGAGGATTCCCTTCTTAACCTTTAACTCAACTGTGCTGGTTTTGGCTCGATGCATATCATAACTGGGTCAGACTCGATAAGCTCAGACTCTGATTATGGGAAACCAGGTTAAGATGCCTGATGAACAGGTTACTGTGGCATGGAAACATCTTACTGCTTCCACTTTTGGTTTTCACCATCTGAGTAAACTCAGACTCGCAGCTGGTAAACACATGATACTTCCACAGCTCCTTAAGTGATGAGAACATAGACACCAAAATTATCCATGTGTCCCCGGTAGATCAGTGGCTCTGGCGCTCCACGTACCAAGAAGACTGACCTTTTAGTAATAAAAAGTTGTTAGTGGTTTTCATTATATGCTCTGTAGAATCATACATTTAAAAAAATTCAATGTCATTAACTCAATATAGCTGATGTAGCCGGTTTATTTTTTTGGAACTTTCAGGTGAGCAACCACACATTCGTCTGATTTTGAGCTGTACAGTCTTCCATCGTCCATGACCTTCACTCCCTGTGGAAACAGGGAAAGTATTCCCTGCTAGTTCAAACACAACCTCCACAACCACCAATATCCTTCAAAACGTACAGACTTATCTGCATAATATTTAAGATTGGTCTGCTTACCATTTAGCTTTAGAGGTGCTACAAGTTCTCATTTTCTTACTATTGATATAATGCTACTGGCCTACTATCACTCAACACAGTGATGCTAAAGTGTTAGCATGGAGCCTACTATCACTCAACACAGTGATGCTAAAGTGTTAGCATGGAGCCTACTATCACTCAACACAGCGTATGCTAAAGTGTTAGCATGGAGCCTACTATCACTCAACACAGTGATGCTAAAGTGTTAGCATGGAGCCTACTATCACTCAACACAGCGTATGCTAAAGTGTTAGCATGGAGCCTACTATCACTCAACACAGCGTATGCTAAAGTGTTAGCATGGAGCCAATGATCTACCGGGGAGACATGGATGATTTTGGTGTCTGTATTCTTCACTGAACTGCAAAGTTGACCAATGGGACAATCTCTGTTTTATGTCAGTTTAATTTCACTGCATGATATAACAAAACTTCAATAAATAAGCGGGCAAGTTCAAATATTCCCCTTGTTTATTATCAGCAATTAGTCAAATACATATAAACAAACAGTAGGAAAAGGACAGAGTTCATCAGCGACTTTTTGTTTTTCACAAGGTAATCAATATCGCTGTAAACACACCCACATTCACGCTTCCAGTTTTGTTTTTTTGTTGTCGTTTTTTTTTTTTAAGTTTTTGCTTAACAGCTTGTGCAATAAAAAAGAGAACATAATATTATGGTACATAAATAATAAATAAAAAAGAAATATTTTGCACTTTATTTACAACTCATATTCCAAGAAACATAAATTAAACATTCCTTTAACTTACTAGCAACAAACTCCACAGAATAGTAAATCACCAATCTCTGGCAATGATATGATGTCTCCATACTCATAAATAATACACTGTTCACTTTGGGCGGATGAACTTTTACTTTACATCTGACAGCTTTTGATCATACTGTGTTTTCGAACCACTTGATGCATAAGCAGCTGCCTCTCGGCTAATAACTTGCATATGCAGTGACTTATATTCAGACTGAGGCCGGAGACAACTGCAGATGATGTCAGTTTATCATCAGAAAGAAGCGCTACAAACCTCTTACCATTAATGTATGTTCCTCCATCATCAAAATCACCCTTTCATATATTTTTTATCTAGCTTTTCATCCTGGGACTGGGGTGGAGAAGCCTCTGAAACAGCATTTAGACCATCATGGGACACTAAAACTCTCCATTGAAACCTAGACTAATGAAATTCGTTTTGAGTTAGCAGCTCTTTAAGGCAGAGTGACCCACCACACCTATTCAATGGTCGGGAAACTCTGTTATACATTAGGCCTTTAAATGAAGAACTGATTTAGAAAAACATAAAAGAAAATGTGTAAAGAAATTAGAATTTCATTTCAGGTTTTCGAGCTGTGGTCAGGGAGGAACCTCCATCATATCAGAGATGGATGGAACTGACTGGCCAATATCTGTTATAATAATAGACCAATATTGGCAAAATTCTATACTGGTCTAATGCTACCTAAGACTCATCCAAATCAAAGCATAGAGAGAGAAGGCATAGAGAGAAAAGCGTCTCTGAGGGATCAAAGTGAACTTGTTTAGTGTCTTTCAAACATGAAGGTCTGATGTACTACTGCATACAACTGTTGTGAGGATTTGAGTTAGTAGTTAGTAGTTAGTAGAGACAGAGCAGTGGAAATGAGACAGACATGACATCACTCGCCATTGAAGACCTATGGAAATCAAAATAGTCGAGATTCAGACTCGCTATGTGTACGTTCTTACTTTGATTCAATTGACCCTTCATGTTAAGATTTAGTTTCGTCTTCCCTGCTTCCCACATTATAGCAATAGGGTAATGCGATGCGTTTTCATGTATTTCCTGCAGCGTTCGCTTGAGTCGATGAGGAAGAGTACGAACCATTTACAAAAATAAAAGCGCAATATTAAGCCACAGTCGAAGAAACCGTTAGAGAACAAAATGAAGTTAGGCAGAGATTGGGACATGTTGTAGCTGTACATACTACAAAGGTAAAGTGGAGACCACAGAGAAAAATTCATATTTACATCGCGTCCCATCGCATCACATACAAGAGGTAATAGAAGAAAAATATTAACAAACGTTGGTGAGTTCTGTTTGCAAAAAAGTCTACTTTTTTTTTTTTTTTTTACATTTCTAGCACAAGACTGTACACCATCTTGTATTGAGAGAGGCAGTTTCCTATGGCGAAGCTAGACATAAGTACATATCATGCTGCACTAATATAGTGCAAAAATATGCCTGAAAAACGGAGGGGGGAGAGGCAGGCAAAAGTGATGGCGGCGCTGAGACTCGTTACACTTTTGTACTCTGGTTTTAGCTTTTCTTGGAAAACGGATCCAGTCCAGAACAACACAGAGCGGCTTCGATGGGACAAAGAATGGCAAGTGTCCTTCACAGATGATCCCACAAAATAAATAAAGAGATGACGACTTGAGATTTGCGCTTCTTGGAGCAAAAATCATTGTGTTTTCGGGCGACCCTCTCCAACAACCTTCGTTTTGACTTTACTGAGAGTAAATGGCAGAGAAGCAAAGGCAAGACTTCCATAAGAAGATAAAGAATTCATGAAGGCTCTTGTGAAACAAAGTATTGAAAATGGAAATAAAAAAAAAAAGAGGAAGGAAACTTCTAGGTGACCGATGGACATGGATTCAGTTTGGGTTCCTTAGTGTTTTTTGCTCGTTGAGGTTGCTCTTTCCATTGAAATCAGTCTGTAATCTTCCCAGGGGATGCGGATGTTGGTTGAGTCACGCCCACTGGCAGCCTGACATCAAGGGGTTTCCGTGGTAACCCGTCTATCCCGCGGTAGGATGACTGTGTGTAGGGTTAGCGCTGTTGGAACCAGGAGGACTTCTACATGTCGGCATCACCATCATAGGCCAGGGTCAGCGGCTTCAGTCTGTTGTTCATCTGTCGTCGCTGGGGTTTCTTTGGCTTTTTACTAGAGGGGGGAAAACAGAACATTGGAAGAATATTAGATTTGATTTGATTGTAACCGTTTACCCTTAGATTTACTTTTTCCTATCAATACAACAAGTGCTGTTGAAGCCGAGCCAGGATGTTTCCACAGTCCCGACTTGTCTGTTGCCTTATAGTTAGAGTCCCATGCATCTCTGTGCTGAACGCCATGCACTTAGTAGTCAATATAGGCATGCAGTAGAAGGGTTTAGAACAAATTAACTAATTATCTTTCTTAACTTTGAAGGAAAACACTACAACAGTGTAAGTAACTCTTGCCCAGACACACTATCAGTGATGCAAAATCCTCAACTTTTGACAGCTCTTACACTGTAGGCGTAGAGGCTTGAGAGGACAGAGTTAAAGCAGCTTCAAGCCTTAAGCAATTCCCACTCACCTCAATGAAAACTACAGTATGACACACAGAAACAGTGCACACAGTTAGCAACATGACACAAACAAACTCAACAAATGTCAACAGATATCACATAAAAAAATAAAATGAGAATGAAGGACTGTGACAGTATTGTACAACACTATTTTGGGATAAATGATTCCATACAGAAATGGGGGAGATGTGGATGAGATGTGGATGAAGTCGATCCTCAATCTGACCACTAGAGGGCAGCATTGTCCAGAGGGAGGAAGCTACAGTGGTTGTCCATCACTGTACTGTACTTTAAACTCCTCTTCAGGATGATCACATAAAGAGTTTCATTCTAAAAATGAGATATCCATCATCTGGAAAAGTAAAAAAAAAATCGCTACTCTGATGAAATGACTGCTGGTATTACAATAAATCTCCTCATACAAACACATGATAAAGAAAGAAAAGTCAAAGCATCTATTCGCTAAAACCTTTGTCTAGAAAATAGCAACATTGTTGAGGATACAATCATCTTATATTTTTGAAGTATTAGAGACAAATTTCAGGTAACATTTCTTCCTTAATGTCCCCCAAAATGGAGATATATAGAGTTTTGGAATGAAACTCATACCCAGCTACTGTAGCTACTGTCAGCCCACATCTGAACTAAAGTTTCACTACTGCCGTTCTAGAGTAGGGTTAGACCGATATATGGATCTACTATAGTAGTAGTAGTTGTAGCAACAATAGTAGTAGTAGCAGTAGTAGTAGCTTCAATACAAAGATATCAGCATTAGCCTTCAGAAACCCATATCGGTCGAACCCTAATTGAAGACTACACAACTGCCCTGTCATCTGGTCTGGTCCATGAAAACTGGGCTGCTCACCTCCGGAGACTGATCCACTTAGCTGACTGGACAGGCACTTGTAAGGAGTTTGGGCACGTATGGATGGAGTGCATGATAGGGGTTTGAGAGACCCTAAAGGCCACGGTAAGGCCATAACTAAGTGATGAGGGTTTCAAAATGATGTGGTGGGGGTGACGGGGGCGGCAGTGAGTGCTGCTGCTGCTGCTGCTGTTGTTGTTGTTGTTGTTGTTGTTGTTGTTGTTGTTGTTGTTGTTGTTGTTGCGGCGGTAGCTGTTGAAGCTGCGGTTCGTATTGCTGTTGTGTGTCTGCTCGTTCTTTGAGTAGGGTTTGCCGCTGTAACTCCTCTTGCTCTAGTTTCTGGCAGTCGGGGCAGGTGTAAGGCACTGTGTGGCTATTACGGTCCATCCAGTAAATCCCATCTGTGGACGACTTGGGGCTCGACTTGCAGCAAAGGCAACAACCGCAAAAACTGACCGGCGAGGATGAGATGGAAGGGAAGGGAAAGGGAAAGGGAAAGAAAAAAAAAAGAAATGAAGGGACAAATGATGAGGTAACTCAAAATAAAATGGAAAAATGAGGTATGAATGAATGAATGAATATAAGCAGTGATGTAGTGGAGGATAACCCCAGCTCAACTCAGTTTACTCACCTTTCACTTGTTCATGACATAAATTCATAGCATATATCATAGTAAGTAGTATCAAACTGATATAAGTTATATGAAGATAGGGTCTTTTCAGGAGAAGAAGTACCAATATAATTGATTTTGTTCATATTTCGGTTGTTTGCCTTATGATGATCACTGACTGAAGGTTTACCCTCCTTTGTCTACATCACTGAATATACGTGATTGACAGAGTGAATGCTAACTAATGTGATGATAGAGAGGAAAAACATATACAGACAGTGAAGTACAGTAATACATGTAAATAAGAGTAGGACAGGTATCTTACCATGCTAAGTAAGTCATGGAGACTATGAATACGAGTAGAACAAACGCTCCTGCTGCCACTCCATACACCCAAGTCTTCAGCTTGCCATCTAAGAGAGAGAAAGACATACAGAATTCTAGTTACTACAATGAGACAGTGTTGTATTTCCTTGTCTGAGCTGAAGGGGGCAGTAGAGTCCTATACACAATATGTGGCATCCATCCACATTTCTCTGCTCCCCTGCTGTGAGGAAACTCTTGTTTGTGAATTTAGTGGATCATGAATCTTTCAAAGCGTAACACAAAGGTACACAGATCAACACTATAAGCCCCTTCATCCCAGGTGTACAGCACGGTATCATTAAGGAAGTAAAGACGTCAGCTGTCACAAATGTGTTGCACTGCATCTATACATATTTAAATATCTACAAATATGTTCTGACAATGATAGAGCTAATGAGGACTTTTTTGTGTACATGGTTCCTCCACCTGGAGTTTTGATAAGTGAACAGCTAGTAACGCACGTATCCAAATCAATATCTACATCTGTAAATTCAATACACCGTATTTAATAAAGTAGAGGTGTACAGAGACATCATTATCTGTATCTGTATCTGTATCTGTTCAACCAACAAAATTATCTGTCTCTGTATCTGTATTCGGAAAGAAGACCAGAAGTGGGCGTGGTTTATACCGGAAGTCACGTTAAAATCGGGCAAATGTTGTATTTTCTAACCTAATATTCATTGGCAATGCAATTTTTGTGCCTTCAAAGCATCAAATTTATTTAATATTGGCATATAATTAATTCTGAAATATATTTCCACATCCTCATACTGTACTTTTCATCTCTCCCTCTCTTTTTTAAATTATTTTTAACTAAATTCCATGAAACCTATGGCTGATACATACAGCATGTTACATCTTAAACGGATGAATATTGACTGAAATACAAGGTAAAACGTCATTTTTTTCAATATTTCGACTGGGTTTTTTTAAATGGAGGAAATTAACACATACAGCTAAAAACTACAGGTTCTAAGCTTCATTTTGATGTATAGGTTGCGGAGGTTTGAAAGAAATCCAGCTGCCACACCAGGCTTTTGTCTCGCTAGTAGAGGTCTGCAACCCGACGGGACCCGAGACTGTATGTCGGGTATTGGCCGGGTCGGGCTTGGTTTTTAAATAAATAATTCGGGCTCAGGTTCGTTTTTTTTTTTTCATGCGTGGAAAAAAGCACAATGTTTTATGCTCCTCGCTTTCTCCTGAAGCTCTGTGTCACACAGGCTGGGCACACACAGCCCCCCTGTCTGTCTCTGTCTCTGTCTCTCTCTCTCCCTCTCTCTGGTGCTGAAAGACACACAGCGGCTACAGCACCAAAATGGGCTTTTTTCATTTGTATTTTACTACTTCATTTTCTGTTTTACAAATGATAAAGGGAAAATCAAGTCCTTTATTTACATGTCAATCATGGCTTTTTTTCCCCTAATAATAACGAGCAACTTCGGGTAGAAGAAATATCTGTTTCCATCGCATTATTTGTGCTTTCCCGAATAACGGATTCGGATTCGGGTACATCCCTATAATAAAGGGAATATTTTTTTATAGTGCAGCCTTTCTGTACATATGTATGGTCTTCTGTAGACTTATTAATGTGAATACAACACACATTTTACATTTATATATATGTATAAGCTGTAAATTCATGTATTTATTTTCTTCATACCCTTACAGAAAAAACACATGAATTTCCCGTGTGATGTGTGTACACAGTACACATGTGGAAAAACAAACAAGTTATCGCATGTTATCACATGCGATAACATCTGGAGCACCTGGAAATGTTCCAAAACCACACATTCCACATGTGAAACACATGATTTCATGTGTTTCATTTCATTTTATATATGTTTCACATGTGATTTTTCCACATGTGAAATTCGAATTCAGTGCCTTTGTGCCTTATTTGTTATATATTGTATATACATATTGATGTGTTTAGAATTTTCACTTATTTCATACTGCATATTTGATATTTTAGTATATTTTCATAATGTAAATTTTTTTACAGATTTGTACAGAAATTTCATTTCCACTTCACATGTTCTAGTGTTGAAATTGTCTGTCGCATTATGTTTAACCCCACTCCCATTTGCTCTATCCTTATTCATATTCTATTTTACTCACTGTTTCATCTCATCATGTATCATTGAGGAAGTAGAGATGTGTAAATGATTCAGCTGTCAGATATAGATAAGAATGGCGATGACACGGCAAAAAGGCCGCGCCTGCAAAGTGCGGTACAAGTGCGAAACCCTATTCAATTTCTATGAGAAAAAGAATAAATCAACATTTTCTGTGGTTGCTTTTTCTGTGTTCTAATAATTTCTGTGAAATGTATTGGGTGTAAATAATTTGTCGTTACCTTTTCATGGTTGGCAAACAACAGCAAGATTAGGGCTGTCCCGAATACCATTTTTGGGGCTTCGAAGCTTCAGTGAGAATTACCCGCGAATATTCAAAGCTTCGACGGGGGGGGGGGGAAAGCCCCGAGTTCGCAGCATAGGAAAGCCCCGAGTTCCATGGACTTTTCTGGCAAATATACATTGATGTGTGCGGAGATAATCGGCCTTTTCCGGACATGTTTGGACGTGTGTTAAGGTGGAAAACGGACTTTTCTGGACGTATTTGGACCATGTGTGCAGGTGCACGGAGATTCCTGGTGAGTGTACAGTGATATCTGGTAATTTGCGACAGTATACGGGAGTGAGCTGACATTTAACGAGGCGTGTACAGTGACAGAAATCTCCGGAACACAAAAGTTGTGCGTTCTCGGGGAATTACGGACGTGTGGCGGCCCGAATATCTCCTGGCACATCGCCAGACATGTCCGGATACAGTGTGTTTCTGTACACGTGTACAGAGACGTACAGGACGGAAACGTAACTTTACGTCCAATGAATAAAAAAAAACAAAACAAAAAAACGCAGCATTCGAATACTGATTTGGACGTCGATTACCATGGCAACGGTAGAAGCTTCGAACCATTCGGGTCAGCCCTAAGCAAGATCATTAAAATGGTTTTTCTTGACGTGTCAAAATGCTGACGTACGTTTGCGCAGAAGTTTGCCAACTTGTTAGCATGTTAGCTTGTTGTGACTTCCAGAAAATAAACATTTTAATGATAATGCAGTTGTTTGATAACCGTGAAAAGGTAACAACAAATTATTTACACCATATACATTTCACACACGATTTTTTGTTTTGTCCATACCAATAAAGCGGGGCATATCACTTGTACCACACTTTGTAGGCGTGGCCCATTTGAAACCATTCTTATCTATGACAAACTGTGGTTGAAGTGCGTTACCTGGACCGAAGGGCTGCAGGAACCAGGTGCGCCCGGCCCGGCCCGGCGCGCTGGCTGCAGGCTGGGTGGGGTTGAAGGCCCTGATGGTCTTGACGTCGGCCTTGTTGTCGCCCGCCGTGGGGATCTCCAACACCGGGATGACGGTGCACTGGTCCAGTAGGCCGTCGGATGTCATCACTTCAGTGTAGCCCTCCTCGCAGCCGCACACACCCGCCTGACGGAGGAAGGAGGTCGTAAACATTGTGTTTCTCAAAATACAGACCACATTTCCCATAAACCCCCTCCCTGAAGAGGATCAACATGTTGGAATTGATTTTTCCGTCTTCCTTTCACTCTTTCCTCCATCTGCTGCCAGAAACTCTGAAAGCTTTAGCTCTGTTTGCTCTGGAAGAACAGAACCTCTTCCTGTTTTATGCCGTAAAGCAATCCAGCGGATTTCCCGCCAAATCTGACCTGGTGGCACTCAATGTAAAATGCAGTGTAGAGGCTGGTAGAGGCTACCAGTCTTCTCAGTGATGGTCTTGTTTGTTTATGGTAATTATACTAATGTCTCAAAATGAATGTGGTAATGATTTATTGATGTTAAAATGATACATGTAGCATCTTTTAAGAAATCACACAGCACCTTTGTCTAAGATACTGTTGTATCTTTGCATAATCTCATCATCCAGTCGGCTCTGTAACAGTGTGCTGGAGTGCCAGAATAGGGAAGTCTGATGCTGCTGTCTGATTTGTATTTGGGGGGAACCCGCCCCTCCTCCACAGCTCTCTCTCATCCCTCACTCTATTCATCACCCTGCAGGGGGTCCCGATTCCCCCGACAATCTCTGGAGGATAATCACCCTTAGAAATACCCACAATGCAAACAGTGGCTGTGTACGTCCGATGGCAGACAGCGCAGGAAATGTGGGGATCATTTGCATATCCTCAGCGGCAAACAAAAGAAAGGGGCACGGTGCCGCCCTGCCCGCTCACTGTGTTATCGTTTCATTTACTGTACGTCTGGGTTTAATCCCCTGTGTGTGTGTGTGTGTATTGGGGGGAGGAAGGGGGTGCTGTAATGTTCATACATACACAGTATAAACATACCCGTGCTCCTCTCATCCCCACATCATTGCCCCCAGACATCTCTAGTTTCCCTCTAGCAACCATATCACTGTGCAAATGATTGCAAAAAATAGTCATACTCATGCAAGCACATGCTAAAACAAACCCAAATCCTCTTCAGTTCTGTGTTATTTGCATGTATATGTGCATCGCAAAAACCTTATCCTGAAACACGTTTCTGCAAGTTACAAGATACATTGACAAGAAACATCATGACTAAGAATATGCAGAAAAACAATCACACCACAGAGTTGCTGTTGTTACACATTTGGGTTAGATTAATATATCAGTTTGCTGATATATCGGGCTTTTTATCGGATTTCGGCCAGTCAGTGTCATCCAACTCTTGACAGGATGGATATGACTTTGATTACATATTTATTGTAGAATTGAACTATACTACACTAGTGGTATTGTTAGTATCCTGGGACAGTTTTAGTGTTTAGTTTTATGTCTAAATGCCGTTTCAGAGGCTTTTCCACCCCACCAAGAATACAATTCTGGGAAAAACACTGAATACTTTCACTTTTTCTGGCATGAAAATGGTCAAATTTAAAGAAAATTTAAAGCATATTGGCACAAAATAAGGGCTATTGTCTTCATCAATCCAAAAATATCAGTATCGACCTTCAAAAACCTATATGCACACACAAATTAAACAGGCATTTCAGCATTACTCAATTGGACATGTTGCTCCAATCAGAAGCAGATTCCCGAGGTCTGACTGGTGGCACATTGACATTTCAGCCTGACAACTGTCTGGGCAAAACACTATTGATCATCCTCCTTCTCTCTCCAACTACCACTTTATTCACACAGAATCGAGTCTGACTGTACTAAAAACAAATGGCCTGAGAGCGAAGCCTAAGGACGACAAGACGCGGCTTCAAAGACAAGCGCACTACATGGATATCTCCATGAAGTATTCTCTCATGACTGGGTAAGCACTGAATATTCCCTCTGCATTAAACGCTGCTGGAGAATGCATGAAAAGAGATAGAAACAGAGTTTAAAGGGAAGTACCGCTTCATTTAAAAATTCACATATGTCATGCTTATGGTCTAAGTCAATCCCAAAGTCTGTCCCAAAGCTGGAAACCAGACGAACGAAGACTCAAACTTGTGACGTTCGGTTTCAAAAATCAAATGCGCTTTATTCTATAGTGGTGTTGTCAGTTCTGAACCACAAACTCGATCCCCCTGGGCGGCCTTAAAATCTCCTAGTCATATTCCCTATTCCCTTTTCTCTATGGAGCAGCTCCAGTCTTCATATGTGATGGCATCACAAGTTTGAATCTTAATTCTGGTTTGTGGCTTTGGAAGAGAGTTGTTCACAAATACAGATTGGACCAAAGAAATACAGGGTGACCAAACAGTCACAGTCTAGCAGCAATCGAAATACCATGTTTCATATATACAACAAATGGTATCTGGATCAACAGCTGTCAGTAACTCACTGCTTTAGATGTGGTTTTGGATTTAAAACTTTTATAAACCGTTTTCCTGCAGCTAGCCCCATAAAGCAAAATTGTGAGGATTCCAGTCAGGGGATTTGGAAGTCCACTGGACCCTCTCCCTCCTATCCATCGGTTATGAAGTGACACCCTGAGGTTATCCGAAAAGTGTGAAATCATAGGGATAAGTAACACCATATTTGTCTGTGAAGAAGTGAAGAGTGAGTGATTTCCCTATGATTACAGACTTTTTGGACACCCTGTACATAGGAATTCTTAGATCAAATGGTGTTCCACTTCAATGCACTCGAGACTGGGCTATCTACAGTGCAGATAACAGCAGAAGTGTGTGTGTGTGTGTGCGTGTGTGTGTGTGTGTGTGTGTGTGTGTGTGTGTGTGTGTGGGGGGGGGGGGGTTGGGGGGGTGTAAAAGGGTGGAATCTAACTCTATCTCTTTTCCATGTTGCTGTATATTCGTCAAGTACATTGAACAGCGCAGCAGATGTTCTCCACCCTGCAGTGCTTCAGCCCAGGTGTATTCAGCGAGGCTAATGGAGAGAACTTAACAACAGGCGGCAACACGCGGTGAGAGCGCATGATTGTGGCGCTTTGTTCCCTGAATTTTTATTCCCTTTGTTCTGTTTTCTTAAAGCGTCCAGACGGACTGCCGTCGTCCCTGCGGGGAGTCCGGAGCAACTGTCTCACTCTGGCTCTCAGGTGAAGTAAC
This sequence comes from Centroberyx gerrardi, assembly GCF_048128805.1. Classification (NCBI taxonomy): domain Eukaryota; kingdom Metazoa; phylum Chordata; class Actinopteri; order Beryciformes; family Berycidae; genus Centroberyx; species Centroberyx gerrardi. The sequence goes on from NC_136015.1 coordinate 3,039,606, forward strand.
ACCCCCTCCAGCGGCCATATTGGAGGTCTACAGCTCTTGGGCAACAGTGGCTGTGAATAGCTGATAGCGTTTCAAAACATACAACTCGTCCATCTCAACAGAATTGAACAGACATGGTTAATTTCTGTGCTGTTTTTGACTAGGAATTGATCATTTCATCCCTTGATTTTATGTAAAGAGAATGTCAGCTAGCTAACCATAATATCTGGTCAGCTAACCATCACTGTCTTGCTGTAAACATCGGATTAGCACACTAGCTAACATATCAAGTAGTAGTAAGTAAGTAAGTAATATAAAGTCTTTAAACAGTGAACATATGTATTTGATTTATGCCTTGTAAACGGATTGTGTATCTGTATAGTTTTTTTCTACTTCTGGGTATTATATAAGCAACTTAATTGTCTTGATTGACTATCACTGTCGATCTGACCACATATAACTCATAATTCATTCACATGGGTGTTTGCCTGATAAAGACCTTGTTGGTCGAAAAGTTGTTTTGTAATAACTTTGCTGGGAGCTTGAATTCAGTGTGCGGATATTTTTCCCTTTTCCATGTTTTGCCTTTATCCAGCACCTGGGCCCAAATCGGGTTGGATGTGTATACTTCACCACTTCTACTTCTTTCATTGATAGTTGTCGCAAGTTAACATTAACATCAGCTGCTTTGCTAAATAAGCCTGCTGGCTTGTTAGCTTGTTAACTAAGCTGACTATCAACAACATGATCCCATAAAAAGTGGTGAAATGAGCACGAACTCTGAAACGCGATTTACGTGCTGTGGGCACGAATTATGTGAAAATGACATTCCAATACAAATTGGATTCTGTGACAATAACACAAATTGGATCAGGTTTAGGCAACTAAAATAACTTGGTTCAGGCTTTGGTCATAGTTAAATAAGAAAAACCTTTGCTAAAAATGTCAATTTGACCCATCCGACTGCGGAACCTCAATACCAGTGGTCCTCAAATCCGGTCCTCGGGATCCAGAGCACTAATCTACCAGGTAATTATTTGCGTTCACCTGTTGTCCAAGGTCTAAATCAGTCCCTGATTAGACAGCTAGAATGAAAACTACCTGTCAGAATCGAAAACCAGCAGTACTCTGGATTTGAGGACTACTGCTCTAAACCATATTAGTGATCTCTGCGTCCCAGACTCACCTCTGTGCACAGGGAACGTGGCTTGGTGCAAGGCGGGTCACAGGATCGGTCAGCCATCGGCTTGGTTGTCGCCGGACATCCCCCTGCAAGGTAAAGGCCAAAGGTCAAAGGTCAAGGGCTGATAGTGAGTTTACAATACAAGGAACCGGCGCCGGTCGTGCCTCAACGTCAATATCCTTTAGTCTCCCCAAAAAACACACGAACGGGAATAGACATGTGGCCCAGATTCCTAGCTGCCTTTGTTCCGCTTCTCCAGTTTGTTGTGCTGGAGGCAACCAGGATTACAGCAGCTACACCTCTCTCCATCTCTATTCCTCTCTCTCTCTCTCTCTGAAAACAACACTCACTAAGATTCAGCTCAATACAATGATACTTACTGTGCGTTGTGATGCCAGAATAATTTGATAATTAGCTCAGTGTGAAAAGTACTAAAAATTCCGCTCAAATCCCCAGACAGATTCAGACACTTCTTTTTAATTCATGCTTTAGCAGACACACTGTAAGAAGACTCGGAGTATGTATGCATGCAGAACAGCTTTGATTAATACCAAGGCAGATTAATTTTTTACGCTTTATATGGTGCTGTACAACATTAAAACCTCTGTATTTCTGATACAAGGAAAAAGGCCTTTCTGAAAAAAGTTTTTTTCTGTAAAAAATAATAAAAATAAGTCTTGCCCTGGGATCTTTTTAAGAGATATCCCGTGGGAGAATCCGATTGTCCTATCACTACTATTGAATGCAGCGCCTGGAGGCAAAGGCAGGAGCTGTTTTCTCCTACTGTGCTTTCATTCTCACCACACTAGAGTAAATCAATACACATCTACAAGTATACTATTTACAGTAGAGGGGGAAAATAGACTGACCTACTATTTATGCCTCTCTTCCTACTACTTTCTATTAATTTTTACTGTCATGGTCATGTCGGCAGCAGGGTTAGAGTTGTCGTTGAGAGTCGCCTTGGTAATCAGGTTCATCCAAGGTTGCATTGTGTAGTAGGAGGCAGACTTTGTAGGGTAAGGTGTGGAATATTCCCACTGAGGATAAATGTAGACAGGGCAACTGACAATGATCCAGCCACCAGACATTTGCAGAAATGCATGTCTGCAAAAAAATGGTAATCTATCAGAGGTTCTTGAATATTTATTAGGTGGCATGCTCAGGGAGCAGAGTTAAGTTTGAATATGCATGAGGGGAAAGCTACGGCTTGTGAGGAAACATTTACAACAAGGAAATACACGCAGTCTGCCAATCATAGCTGCCTGAAGTAGGAATGCCATCTGGAGTATTGGATGCCATGACATTCATCGTTCGCTTATTAATAAACTCATTGTTGCATGCTCACCTAACCCAGAAATATGGCATGGCTCTAGGCCTGTACAAAGCAGGAGCTGTAAATAAAAGCAGATGCCGGGACAAATGGGATTCATTCCTGCAGATAGCGCAACATGAAACGGTATACCAGTATCTCTTAGTGCCGAGAAATGACGGCGAACAGTGCGATTGGCGCCGAGCCTAAAACTGATGTGTGATGGACAATGGGATTAAACTCGGACTGTGACACTGTTATGGATTATAGCCTCATCTGCCTACAGCCTCCCACTCCGTGCTGTCAGGGAATGCTTGGAGAGCAATCTGTGATTGGAGACGGGGTTTTAAATAACCTTATCCACGTTATCACCCGGCCATCCACAGCACAAGACCTGAAGTGTAGCGGGATGTCGAGGCTGTGCAGTGGCAGTTTAGGGACTAATTTAGGTCACATATGCATCCGTGCAGTTTATCATGGCTTGAGTTGAGAGGCAGCTAGCGATGTGTACCATGAGATCCAGTGCACTCAAGCTCAAGGGGCTAATGTGGGGTCTCAGAGGGTAAATATAGTATGTACATTGTGTTGGAACATTGAGAGACTTGTCAAAGGCGTCGTGGCAGGGAGGCAGGTGGACCTATGAGTCAGGTCCATTAGGCTTACCTGTGACATTTAGTCCATCTGAGCGCTGACACCAGACCTGGCGGGATGAGCCTCTCCACGGTCCAGTATTCCACTTGTATTCAAAACACTGGCCCTCTGTAGGGAGAGGTATGGTCAAGACTTCTTAAACAGCATTAGCCAGCTTATACAGAGTCCAGCTTATACTGTAGGGATGTGTTACCACATAGCCTGTACTGTATTTATGATAAGATTAAACTTCTTATCTCTGTTTGGAAATTGAATTGATGCAGCAGCAAATAGTAATAGGATACAGGAAAGAACAATGGAATAGAAGCATTAACAGAACAAATGCCGGGTATTAAGCATAACACAGCAACTCTATAATGTATTAAGTACAAATATATGAATGAAAAGTGTTAATTACAGTATGTGTGCAGGACTCATGTTACAGTCCTTAAGCTTAAGGTTTAAATTATGTCCAAGACTAACAACAAATAGTTATCTTTATTGAAAAAAATAAAGCAATACATTAGGTTTTTGGGAGATTTAACTTCCACATTAATTGATGAGAACATAGACACCAAATCATCCATGTGTCACAGGGTAGATCATAGGCTCTAAATTCTAAATATCACGAAGTCAATGAAGCTGATATAGCCAGGTTTATTTATGGAAGTATTTCAGGTGAGAGTGATTTTTAGCTGTAAAAGGTCTCCCATCACCACCCTCATTTCCTATAGAAACAGGGGAAGTAATTCCTGCCTTATTTTTCTACCATATTTGTAGATGAAGGCTAATTTTATGTAGGCTTACACAAAACCACCAGACTTAGCTGCATATCATAAAATTACTCTCCATTTAGTTTTAGAGCTGAAGTTCTCATTTTCTCTCTTTTGAGATAATGCTAGTGGCCGACTATCACTCAACATAGTGTATGCTAAAGTGTTAGCATGGAACCTACTATCACTCAACATAGTTTGTGCTAAAATTTTTGCATGGAGCACCAGAGCTGTAAGCTCACGTAACTGTAAGTTGATCAATGGGACAATCTCCCTAAAACTCCTGTATTCCTTTAATATGTGCCTGTGAATCTTATTTGGGCTCCCAGCAGGACTTTGTCAGACTGACCTGTACATGGCCGGGCCTCCAGCTCCTGTTCTGGACACTGCAGCAGGTTCTCTGGTTCCTGAGCCACGACGGCTCTGGATCGAACCTGGACTGAGCCAAAACCCAGGTCGTCCCCACTCACACAGCTCAGCTGGCACGGACTCCATACGGTCCAGTCCGTCAGATAGCACTCTCCTACAGAACACATAGAGTTCAACAGATGATTATTCCAGTTTCATCAAATAAAAATGACCTTGCTTGAGGGGTTAAATTTAAAGTGACTACATTTTCAAAAATCTATAATTTTTCACAGGCAATTTCGGTCCATGCATCACAACTGGACTTGGTCTTGATTGGCTCCCCTCACTATATACAGACCTGCAAACTCATAAGGGGTGAAAAAGGTGACATGTTTGTAAACCAAACCCCTGTAGGGGGGTCTGGGGGCATTCTCGCCCAGAAGAATTTTTTTGTGATTTTAACATGTAAACAAAGCATTCTGGTGCACTCTGAGAAGAAAATAAAGGGAAAAGACAACATTTATCTTCATTCATATCATTTATCTTTATTTTATCGAAACTCCGTCAGTGATGTGATCCGTCATACGAAATATGACATATGTTCGATTTAGTTGCTATATAGGCCATATCAGCGTGACGTCACAACAACAAAGAACTTACTTCCGGGTGGATAAAGTCGGTGGTGCTGCATCGGCACTACAGTATTTTTCGTGTTATTTAACCAAAGACCCCTTTTTAAGCTCTTGTGATTAGAAATACACAGACATTATGTAGTTCTGGCTGTCCACCGAAAACGAGACGTTCCTGATGTCGTTGCTGTTGATATTTGTTAGTGTATAACCTAACATAACCTAAATATATAGCCTATTTAAGTCCACAAACTACTGTATTTTACCAAAATGTTTAGAACTTCTTAAAAGTTCTGTTTTGGCCACTGTCTTATACAAATTAATCATAACTTTCTGTTTTTATTTTATATTATGTTATATAGCCAAACAGTGACAGCCAGTGACACAAAGTAGGCTATGTTAGTGTGATTCAGCGAGCAGAAGTTCAAATTCAAGTGCTGTCATTCTTTAGTGTTTTGCTTTATAGTAGAAACATGGGCGGAAATTACGGGGGGGACAGGGGGGTCCGGACCCCCCCTTCCTGGGAAAAACAGAGAGTTGTCCCCTCAATATATCATTGTAAACATAACTATATAATTTTAAATAATATAATAATATGCATTGAAAGCACTTGTGCTAATTATAGACACAAAACATGCATTAGGAGACACGGCTGCTCCGTACCAACACGTTGACGCACAAGATTCAACCGCGAGGTAATGGAGCGAACAAAATGTAGTCTGGTTACAATTGTGAATGTGTTTTATTCTATTGAGTGGTAGAAGTAAAGAAAAATGTCTGACACATCCTTTGTTTTAAGTTAACCTTTGCAAAGTAGCTTCTTACTGGAGGTCAGCCACCACTGACACACTTCCAGAGATCCTCCACACACAGTCGTACCGAGGGCTAATGTGTGTGTGTGGGGGTTCGGGGAGGCAGGTAGGCAGTGGACCAAACCACTGTGAGGCGTATGAGGGGGGGACGCAATCTTTAGAAACTTAAAAACGCATTGTTTTGCGTCTATAATTAGCACAAGTGCTTTCAATGCATATTATTATATTATTTAAAATTATATAGTTATGTTTACAATGATATATTGAGGGGGACAACTCTCTGTTAGTCCCAGGAAGGGGGGGTCCGGACCCCCCTGTCCCCCCCGTAATTAATTAAAGAAAACAGTATTGTGACTGCTGTGCCTTAGCCTTCAAATTCATTCAGTAAATTCATTTTTTAACTAAATGAAGTTGATTTGCAAATCATCACGAAGAACATTATTCTTATCCTGAGCTATAATACAGTTGGAAAAAAAAAAAAAATTCAGGAAAGCTGAATAATATTGGACCTTTAAAATGAATGCACTCATTCTAAGCCATCATATAAGGTTGTATAGGCTATATACTGTATAAGGACATGTTTGATATGTATATCCATTCAAATGCCATCTTCACTCCACACTCATTGGAAGTGAGTGGATTTGTGGTTGGGGAAAGGTCAGAACCATACATTGAGATGCGATCAAAATGAAAACCTCCTCTCAGATATTTTCCCACCGAAGCCCAGACCTATTTTTCATTACTCTCCATCTGCCTAGAAGCATGATATTCTCAGCAAAGAGAACATTCTCTATTAAATAGGTCAGACTGCTCCCATTGTAATGGCGAGGCTGATGTGAGCGCATTTCTACATATTTAATTAATCATGAAGCTACCCATCCAAAAAAAGATCCGGCAATTATGAATAGAAGAGCAAAAAGCGCTGTCTGCGTTCCCTGATATTACGATAGATTTCTGGCTAGGTGGCTGGTCGTGTTTTCAGAACTCAGACTGGACAAGTGGAGGTGTGAGAGGAACTGTGCGCCCTCTTTCACCTTGTGGCCACTGCTAAGCCAATTGACTTGATTATGGGCTGATTACGCCCACACAGTAGCCAAGTGGAGCAGGCTGGAGTAGTGAGCGTGAGTATGCACATACACACACACACACAAATTGCAGCTGCTTTAACCAGTACCACAATTTTACTTCTTCTTCAATGCACATGTCAAAATAAGACATTCGGGGCTCTATTTTCGTGAATCAATGGTGCATGGAATCATGGTGGGATTGGGAGGAATACATTAGCAGTAAGTGTGGTAGGGGTTGGTGTTAAAAGCAGTGCGTGAATTTGGTGATGGAGTGAATCCACTACAAAAGCTTTTCCCTGCTGTCCTTGTGTGGAAGGTGCAGATTTGCCATGAGTGAATATACGGCACCTTCAATTAGCTTGGGAGGAGATAACGCATTTGGTCACCATGCTGCTCTGGTCGTAGGACAATTGTAGTCTTTCACTTGGACCTTCTTGCGTAATTTGCCTCCAGCTCTGCTCATCAGTCAACAATGCCAATGGATAATTTTGGTTTATATTTTTTATTTCTTAGAATGGCCCATCGACCACTAGGCACACCTAACCTTGTTTACAGGATGCCAATCAATGCACCTTTGTGTGCAAATCATAAAGAAAATCCACCAATCATACTTTCAGGCTTATGCAACAGCTGAACTATGCTATTTATGACAACTCACGCCAGCAACTGAAATTATTTAATAATATGATATTCTCAGATACAGTATATAACTGTCAGCTCCCTAATGCGGACTACATACATGACATGACTGTTAACAGCTGATACAATGACACATGTATGTATGGGACTGCTGAAAACCAGATTTGTCTTGAATGTCATAGTTTCACTGTTTCATGAAGCAGTGGAGGGCGCTGCATACAAGCATCAGTAAGTGGAAAAACAAACACTCATAAATATTAGGGCTGGGTATCGCCACTGATTTCCCGAATTGATTCGATTCCGATTCACAAGGTCCCGATTCGATTCGATTTCCGATTCGATTCGATTCGATTCAATATCGATTCGGTTAGGGATATTTCAGTTACAATATCAATTTTGCTTGGATATGAAAGAGATTCTTAGAGAACTAATGCTGTAAATTGTACAAGGAACCCTCTAACCTGGTGCATTATTAAAAATATTAATGTTTACATTAAGAATTGACCCCAAAGCAGTTACATTAATGTACTTTTTATTTAACATGACCAACACACTACAGCAGTCAACACAATATAGTGCAAGCAGGGGGTTCCCCAAATTTTTGAGTAGCCAGCCAGATGGGAAAAGTAGCCGGCTAAGGGATGTTTGCGATGGCAAGATACATTTTTCCGGTGATGCATTTTTACCGAATTAATAAACAAACCTTAAATATGTTTATGAAAGCATGACTTAAAATAACATAAATAAACATTTTTATTACAGGATCAATGCTCAATTGAAAAATAAACTGATCATGTTTGACAATGTTTAATTGTGAATGTTTAATGTACTTTCTTCAGTCAGTGCAGAAGAAATAAGTAGTCTAAAACTAAAATATTATTACAAATAGTAATAAATATAATTCCAAAGTGCATATTGTAGTCTTCTCAGAGCAAGACTAGATCTCTCTCCTGAGTACTACTGCACTCACAGAACTGAGATCCAATAATGATGGAAACATAAATCAGTTTAAATAATGATTTTACATGGTCATGGTAATGAAGCCCCTAAAATGATCTCCTCAGCTAAGGCCTTGTATTTAGCGTTATACAGTAGTTTCAGCTGTAACACTTCAGTTGAGTCCGTCGTTACCATGGCAACCGTTCGCTGCGCGTTGCGCAAAGGCTCGGCAGAGATCGCTATTATTTTGAAACATCTAAAAAAACGCACAACTCCCCTTGCAATTTCACACACAGTTCAGTTATTAAGGAGACTGACAACCGCATTCTATAACCAAACTCATTACCTGAAAAATTCAGGTACTGATACTGAAATTGAGAGCGGATTCGGTTAGTCCGAATAGTGTGAACCAGAACGGGACTGGACAGCTCGTTGTTACGTGACGTTAAGGCTCAACACTCGTTATGTTATGTAACATTATCATCCTTAATTTGAAAGAGACGGAGGTAAGTGTTGTGAGACATTCTCAATTTTTCGCTCCAGTCTGTTTCCTCAACATTGCGGTTGTTTCAGTTCTGCGGCCTTCAGCCCAAATGTTAAAAGTATGAAGTTCCTGTGATGGAAAAAGAGAATATGATGCCGCTGTCAGTGGCGGTTTATTAAGATCTTATGGATAAACTGACGCCTCTGGTTACTGGTGTTACTGGTGTCAAATAAACTGAAAATACAGGCGATGGTAGCCGCCATATTGGTCTGAAGTAAACTTTACTATGGTTACAGACATTATTTCCAGCCATCGTGAGGTCGGAGGAGTGGAGTGACTCCTGTTGTTACCCGTACAGACAGTCTGAGTCTAGTTATTTTACTTCAGTCTGCTCCAGTATGTAGGCTAACAGACATGCGCAGTCACTCCCATTCAAAAATTCTGTTGTCACTACCAAATTCTGGTAGTGTGAACATTTAGTGACATTCAGTTATAAAAGCAGCCGGCAAGACAGATGTGAGTAGATGGCTAAATAGCCGGCAGCCAGCGCTAGCAGGTTGTGCGACTCTACAGACTCTACAGGCATATATTGGGCATATATTAAAAGATCGATCTCGGGATTTTATGAATCGATATCGGATCATTCAAATGAAGATCGATTTGAATCGGAAAATCGATTTTTTAAACCCAGCCCTAATAAATATGTAATGCACTGCAAAAACTGACAGACTTGTTAAGTTATTTTACCTTGTATCCAGACTTATCAAGCTTAATTTAGGATTTTTTTACTGAAATCATCTTACCGGTTTCAACAAATTTGCCTTTTTTTTCAGGAGAATGTAACTTGTTTCAGGACATTTACTTGGAGAAAGTTTCTTGTTTCCAGATTTTCTTCATTGTTTTATGATGATTTCTTGAAAGAAGTCATACTGGCATGAATGAAGTGAAATGTATTGAAAGCAGCAAGATTATCTGCCAGTGCGGTGAGATAATTTGACTAAAAATATCACAAAATAAGCTTCATAGCTTGTCATTTTCTGCAGTGTGTAGATGATTGTATGTACCTTATGTCAGAACTTTAGATATAGACGACTCCCCATTCAAAGAGATAGGAGTGAACCCGCTTTCCTTAAGGGGACTTTGACCCCTGTCCCGCCCTGTCGCCCCACCCTTGACTATTGGTACCCCGGGTCACCCACCTGGACAGGGTACGGTACATTCTTCCTGCAGAACGATCTGTCTGTCTCCGTCCACCGAGGGCTCCAGGTCTCCGCACAGCTCGTCGTCCACCAGGCTGCCCTCCCCCCGACCCGACCCGTCTGACACGAAGCAGGACACGTTCCTGAAGCGCAGGCCTTCGCCGCACCTCGCCCCCTGGAACGAGAGAGAAAACGGGGGGGAAGGCGCGCGGGTCAAACACACCTCTCTAGTCAGTTCGTCTCCAACCCGGGCGGCAAATGTGATCGTACAGAGCCGGCTGCTGTGTACACAACATCCAGCTGTTAGGGGTTCAGAGCCTTTTTTTTTGAGCTTCTGTCAGCCCTTTGCCATTGATTTTTCTTTGGGGTTTGTAAGAAAACACAGCAACTAGGTTTGTGCTGTGGGCTGCTGATGAGCTGCTGTTCACTGTCAGAAAACACAGTCAGAGAGAGAGAGAGAGAAAAAAAAAAACGCCCAGAACAAAGGAGAGTGGCAGCGTTTTCTTTCTCGGAAGTCCAGCAGCATGTCAAAATAATAAGATGCTTCAGGCAAAAGAGAGATGAAGAATGGGGAGGGAGGCTGGGGGGGGGGGGGGGGGGGGGTGATGTAGAAAGAAAAAAAGTTGAAGAGATAGAGGGGAAAGGGGGAGCAGGAGAAAGGGGGAAAGCGACAGAGAGCACTGCGTGGCCCTGTGTAAGACCACTTAGATTTAATGAAGCGTCTCAATGTCAATGTGCTGCATGTGGCAGATAGATGACATGAGAGAAGGAGAGTGAAGGAGGAGAGAGAGGAGAGAGGAGTGATGGGGGAAATGGCCAACCAATAACATATTGCTGTGTGGCAACTGATAATGCAATAACTGCTGGATAATGTACAGTAATTACTTGTCAAAATGCAATAAAATGTTCCTTTAAAAGGGCCAAAAATGCAATAATGTAATAAATTGCCTCATAATGTAATAACATCACATTACATTAACTGATTATGTGAGTATTTTTTGTGTGACATATTTTTAACTGATGATGTAACAATAACGCTAACTAAAAATACCTTACATTCTTCCTATTGTTTTGAGCGATTAGTCAATAGTTAGTTAATATTATTATGACATCATCAGTTAAAAACACGTTACACCCCTTAGTGCCAGTTAATGTAATAACGTGATGCCATTACATTTTCCAGGAATTTATTCTTCAACCCATGTAGAAAGACACTTTATTACATTTTGATAAGTTATTACGTTATCTACAACAGTGATTCTCAACCTTTTTCATATCAAGGACCCCTAATTTAGTCCACATTAGAGACAGTAGGACCCCCATTTGATGAGATTTTGTCTCTCGGACCCAAATCTGAGAATATTTTTATTGCTAGATATGTTTTTGTTCAGAATTCCATGATTATCTGTATTGTAGGTAGAGAGATAACAGTGAAAGTATGATCAAAACAGTCATTCTTCTACATTCTCTAATTGTGTTAACTTCTGGTAAATGAAATAATGCTGAAGTTTAACAATTCATCAATTTGCTGGGGACCCCCTGGAAGCCCTTCAAGGACCCCTGGTGGTCCCCGGACCCCACGTTGAGAACCACTGATCTAGAAGATATTGCATTATCAGCTGCATATGGCAGTTCATTGTAGCATGCAGTGGGGTTCAACTGATATGGGTTTTTGCAGGCCATACCAATACTGATATTTTATGGACTGAAGTTGCCGATAGTGGATATTTTGTGCTGATATTCAAAGTATTCAGTGTTTCCCCTAGAATATAATGCTTATCGGGGTGGAAAAGCCTCTCAAAACAGCATTTAGACCATCATGGGACACTAAAACTGAAAGCCATACTAATTGGTCTAACCTTAGGACGTGGCTCTCTGACAGACATGCGGGTGACGGAGCTTGAGGTTGGGACTCACCTCCGACTTGCACTCAGACCACGCGCTGTAGCGCCAGCGGTAGCAGGGCTTCACCGGGCAGGGCTTCCACTGCTCCATCTGGGACGGGCACGGCCTGCCGTCGCCCTGGGGAGCCTGGATCACCGTGCGCCTTCGCCACAGCTTGCCTGCGGAGAAGAAGAGGAGCTAAGAATTCATTATGGATGAGAAAGTCGACCTGAAAGTTGAAATTCATTCCAACTTTCCTCCGAGCTTTGTTCAGATGATGGAAGAAAGTCGGGTCCAAGTCTTTATCAAGACAATTTTCTAATTATACATTGTGGGCTGTTGGGGGGCGGCGGTAGCCTGGAGGACCGGCTGTATGAATGTCTGTATGAATCTGAATGTGTGGAAGTGTATGAATGTGAAGCAAGGTGAACCTTTAAAAGAACATGGAGCAGTCAGCTTCCCTTGAATAAACAAAGCTTAAAAAAAAAGTAATGAACACTGCAAAACGTCCATGTTTTCCTGCAAATGGTGTAAATATGTACGCAGAACACTCAATCATACTGCATGATTAATATTGACTTCCATTATAATGGCTCTCTGTAGTGCTTTGCAGCAATTGATCCCTTACTATACCCTAAATCTACTTCAAAAAACCCAGGTAACTTAATTTTCCAGGAATAAAGCTCATATCTGACCTGAATTCCCCTACCGTTCCCTCTTGTTTAAATGCAATAATTTGGCGTGTTCCGTTCTCTTTCAAATGACTTAATCTACGGTACAATTTCGGAGCCTCATTCCACTGCCTGTGGCCCATTTGAATATTCATATTTCTTTGTTGTGTTCAAATTAAACAAGAGACTGTTATGTTGGGGGATGTTGCTGGGGAGGAGGCCTTTACCCAAATTCACCCTGCGTTTTAACAAAGAGTCCCAAGGGAAGGATGTGAGAAAATTCTCAATTAGCTGCCATCTCATAACAAATGCATGTGTTGTTTTTTTTTTTGCCTACCTCATTTAACCCACCCGAAAAAAATAATACATTCAGCAATACTACAAGTGACACAGAATAGAAAACTAGGTCTCAAAGATAACTCAACACTCTTGGAACATTGAAATAAATGCGTTTTTGTGCGGCATTTCAGCGTTAATTCAGATTCAAAAACCCTCAATCCATGCAAGTCTTTTTATTGACAGAGAGCTAGAGTGCGCTTTTAAGTACGCTTTTGATTTGAGACTTGATTTCTGCGTACAGTCAGTTGAGCGAACAGGCCTAAAGGGCAACTCCATTCATTTTACAGTATACCAGCCTCAGCCCCAGCCACTCCAGGCCTTGATCCACCTCCAAAAGGTCAGACAATTAACTCCTCCACAGAGTCTATATCTGTTGTTTATAATATCACTTTAGGGAGGCTACATCAAACGAACTCCCTCTCCTTCACGCACACTGTAGGCGTAATTGATATCATCTCCAGTGTTGTTCCTGCCAAGCCTGGCTGCACGCGGGGCCCTGCGACGCTCTTCTTAATGTTGAACACAATCAGAAGCGGAATCCCCGGGTGACGCTCCCCCTGCAGCAAGTCTCGCCAGCTGCCAGCTCATCTTCCAGCAAAAAACCACCATGGTGCATGAAGCACAGAGGGAATGGGGAAACAATGGGGGGAAATACAAGTCCCAGGTCCGGAGTCACTAAGACTGGGATATGAGGGCAATTGTGCCTCAGTTGCTTGAGGTAAAAGCGCAGAATTTTCTTGAATCTTATTCACTCAGAAATGTGTCCAAATCAAGTTGTGGTGCCAACAAGCCCTTAAAAGTGCACAAGCAAGCAGCCTCTTCATCACCAACTGTGAGTGCAAGTTGCTTCAGCTTTCATTCACCAAGGCTGGCGTCCTTGCGCCCTGAAGCCCCTTGACAAATGTAGCGTTCTCTGATCTGATCTGAGATTCTAGGAATGGACAAGTGTTCAATCCTCCATTCAAAAGATCTAAAATGCGCTGCAATAATTTGGGGGAGTTGGTGTTGTGAAGTGTCAGTCAACTGGGCACAGTCTCAATTTGCATGGCCTCACCTACAAATACATATTATGTGGGCAAAATAATGAGATTTACATACAACATACATACTGGACCCAAGGGTTTTTAATCAATGGCTCCTGCCTGGGTGTTGCTTTTGTCACTGGTTGCTTTGCTGAAGACGCTGGTGCCTCGTGCCCACAGAAACCAGCAATCACCCTCCATCATGATTCTCATGCTCCAGTGGTCTCCCAGTGGGTGGCTGTGGCAGAGTTTGGGGTTGAGCAGTGGGTGGCAGGGAGGGCTGGTGGGCAAAGAGGCCCGTGCCAGCTGTCACTATCAGTGTTTGGCTGGAGAACATACACCGCCATGATTATCTATGCGCACAGGTTGGATGTGCCTGGGAAAATAGCCCTGTTTTTACACTGCCTGATTGATAACAGCACCTTGCCGCTTCCAGGTACTGCATGTTCATTTCCTTGAAATAACAAATCCAACTCATTTCTATTCCTGGCTCGCGAACAGAAATTAGCTACTCCAGGGAAGTGTGTCCTAGCAGCCAGCCTGGAGATAAAAAGAAACACAGGAAGGAAAAGCGAGGAGGCCTTCTCTTCCCGCGGTTTACCTGCTGTTCCACCATCCTCGGAAAAAAATCCTTCTCGCCTGGGGACAGATTAAGGTTACCACAATAGCTAAAGCCTGTATGGGTTTCATATCTGGGCTGGTATTTGCTCTTGCCGCTTCTGGCTGCTGCTCTTCTCAAGGACTCATGGAGAGCAGAGCGCTCCCCGGGGCCCAGAGCACACAGTCGTAATGGACCGCCAATCAATGGTCTGATCCTATGGAATTACACGTAAGGACATCATTATCCCTCCCTCAGTTGGTTTAGGGCTATCACGCAATCGTTTCTCACATCATAAAGCGTTTCTGGTTTCAACCATTACTGGGAGAGTGGCTGACTTTCTTCGGTGCGCCGCTGAGAGCGGAGCTGTACACTGCCAACCTGCAGCAATGAGGCATGACTCACAGACAAGACAGCGTGCCGACACAGTCGCCCTGTATACCCAGCTACTGTGTGAGGAGGCTGCCATGTTGGAGCTTCAAAGGAATCTACAGTGAATCATGTCATTGGTTACATTTACATACATAGAGAATTACGTTTTAACCCATTGACTTAACTTTTGGGTTTTGGGTCGATGCATGTAAACAGCATAACTGGGCTAAAAAGGCTTAGAGAAGCCTGGTTAAGATGCCTGGCTTATTTGCATATTAAATGGGTTATTGTGGCATGGAAACATCTTACTGCTTTCACTTTTGGTTTTATGACAAACCCATCTAATACTAGAAAGGCCAATTGATTTTTTGGGTCCAAGAGAAAAAGAATCCCCATCAAGCTGTCAGTTGAAGGGGATAAACGCAATTTTGAAAATCTAACAACACTGGTTTGAACAGAAAGTCATGGAGAGATCTTGAAAGCTGGGATATTTCAGTGCTAAAATTCAAAACAGCCATCCATTGATGGTGGCTTGGCCTTTCTAGTGTCATGATGAAAAGGATTAGTGTGGCATGGAAACATCTTGCTGCTTTAACTTTGGGTTTTCACCATCTGCAACCTCACTCAGACAGCATTACATTTTGATGTCAACAAAAACATGGCGGTGAGCAATACTTACTATTACTATTGGAATTATCATTTCTTTCCCCTATATTAGAAGTAAGCTACGATTGCTCAGTCAAAGAAGGGGGGGTGGATATTCCTGTTTATTGGCCACAGGGAGACTCAATCAAAGGTTCATGGAAGCAGATTAACCTGAATATAAGCTTGACAAGAGAATGACCAGTAGCTGGGTAAGTCTGGCATGGAAACATATACACAGACAGAACTATAGGCATACCTGCAAGCCCACAGGTATGGGTGCACTCAGACCACGCTGACCAATCAGAGAGCTGGCAGTTGACGGGACACTCCACTACACAGGAAGCGTTCATCTGCCACTTCCTCTCCAGGCCCAGCTGAAAGAGAGAGAGTAGACGGGTTGGATTGAGTGGGGCATTTCTCTCAGGAAACACAAAAGGGGCTTTGAAGACAGGAACACGAAACACCTCCCACCTCTTTACAGAACTTGAGGTCGACAGATTTGCCGTCACTCCGCACGCAGTCCAGCATGCGGGTTTTGATGCCACTTCCACACACTGCTCTGTCACTCAGCTGGCAGGTGCTCCAATCTGCAGGGAAGATATTGCAACAGTCACAAACAGGCCCAACAGTGAGTCTTTCTAAATAATGAACTATTCACTGAAATGCACTTTCTGCATATCACATACAGTACCAATCAATGTACAGTTGAAGTAAAATTAGTAACACCTTACCAGAAGTGCATGCTGATGTATTACAGACTACATTCAATTTAATATCATGTCATTAACTATGCAGTTGCCCCATAAAGTATTCAAATGTTGACATAAACACACAAGCTCTGTTCGAAACCGTTCCCAATTACAGAAATAGTGCACTATATAGTGTGTCCGCCATTTTGTACTAGTGTCCGAATTCTCAGCTCAATTTGATTCACTATATAGTTCACTAATACCCGCAATGCACTGCAAATTGTAGTGAACAGATGATGTACCCTACAATTTCTCCTGTATACCACAATGCAATGCGATTGTGTCTTACAGAGGAAGAAGAGTAGCTAGCTAGTTGCTAGCTTGTGAGCTAGCCAACGTTAGCTCACAAGCTTATTGTTTGCCAAACCAAAACAGCTTGCTACGTGCATTAGGAGACAGCACCTTAGTTAACAAAACCACACTTGCACATGATTACAATTTCAACAATTTATTTCTAATTTAATGTTCAAAACTTCCTAAAATCGATACTACCATTTCAACCCGCTGTCATGAGTGCTTGGTTTGTTTATGAGATGCTGGGCGTCACACAAATATTCTGCGCATTTTTTTGAAGCAATATGTTTAATGCAGTGTCCGAAACTTTGTTTATGGTCGTTGCCTATATAGTTCACTATATGACAAACACTGCATAGGGAATAGTGAGTGAGTGAACGAGTGAAGCATTCCGAATGCAGCTACTGTTTATTATACCCTGCTCTGATTAGAGAAATTATCATGCACTCACAATGTGCTTATAATGGGTTTACAATGCCTTATAACACCTTATGATCACCTCTTCAAGTAAGGTGTTACTGTAAAATCTACTCCCTCTAATGTCTACCAGTTAGTTGACCAGGAGGTTTCAGCCTCACCGGTGATGTTGTAAGAGTAGTGGAAGCAGTTGCTGTTGTGTTTGCAGGATTCTGTCTCCTTAGTGGGCGGACACTCCTTCCCCTCCCCAGGCTGGCGGATCGGGTAACCAACCCTCTCCCGGGTGCTGTTTCCACTGCATGGCTGAGGAGAAGAAGAGGAGAAGAGAATACCAACTTTATTCACATACACAGGTAGGATGAGTACACTTGGAAACTTTGTGAATGCCCTTATCTGCTGGAAAATCAAACTCCTTTCATAAATGTTTTCCCTCCCCATGTTTGCTGCTAGCATGTTTTCTGCTCTTTGCCTACTTGCGCAGCTGTGGCAGCTACAGCAATTTCGCCAGCAGCTTGAGATGAACCAGCCAATTATTTGGTGTCAAATCATTTCTGTTTGGAGAGCCGCTAAAGGGACACATTCCATATCCACAGTAATAGACCTTTTTCACAAACATGGCTGACGTACATCAGCAGGGTATGGATTGGTTCTCAGCGTTGCAACAATGTTAAGAAGCCAACTATCTGTCTCCTCCAACTCTGTTACACACTTATTTTGTGTTGCAACATAGCGTATAACACAATACAGGTGTTGTCATTGACATATATGTAGTTCTGTTTCTGTTGTCAGATGACTGCACCACTATATAAAAGTGATTTGATCGAGGGTCACAAAATGCTAGCAACACAGAAATTACCGTTAGCCTTGGTTAGCCAGTTAGCATTTTGTGACCCTCGATCAAATCACTTCTTTCTAGTTGAGCATTCGTCTGACAACAGAAACAGAAAGATACAGTATGTCAATGACAAAACCTGTATTGTGTTATAAGCTATATTGAAACACTAAATAAGTGATGACAGATAGTCGGAGGCCACAGAAAGCTTTTAACATTGTACATTGTAACTTGTTATGTTGAGGATTAGCATTTCGCTAGCAACAATCGCTATAAAAAGTAATTGAAGGATGAAAAGGTCACAAAGGTGATGTTAGTTGGTGTATTTTATTTCATGGAACAAAATGCAGTATAGCTATTAAGTTTTCCCTACAGATGGGTGGCAGGGCATCTTTGAGCGTGACCTCCCCCTCCTCCACAGCTACAAGCCACATCGTAATGCCTGCTTGGTGGGAGCTCATCTCCCAGGTTCAAAGTCATGCCAACCCCTGCTATACTCCCACTCCTTTTCTCCCCCAACTCCTCCTCCTCTTTCCCCTCAGTGTATATTCCATGCAGGGCCCCGCTGGACTGAGTCACACGTACTGAGGGGCATCATTTAAACTGGGTGAGAGCCCAGCAGGAGAGCTACCGGGGGGAAAGCAGGCTGGGAGGAGAAAGTCCTTTGAAGCCAAGCAATCTAAAAGGAAGGGGTTGCTTAGACTGACTAGTTAGCCCGTTTTAAAGATTTAAAACAATGGCAGGGTAAATCGACTTTTGGAGAATTTTTTCTTACCTTATAACTAGGGGTGTAGTGGTAAATAAAAAGTTGGGTAAACTATATGACCTCCAGTCAGTGATCATCATAATGCAAACAACCACCAATTCTATTTTCAGATAAGTGCTATTTACGCTATTTCGTTAAAAGACCCTGATGTCACATAACTTAGTTTTTCGCATTGAATTGGAATGTTTGACCTGGACAGTGTCAGTTGGATGCTACTTACTATGATGATATATGCTATGAATTTAGATCATGAAGATTTATATCAGCCTAAAAACGTAAGGGTAACACTTTACATTAAGTGTTCATTAACTAATGTTAACTAATGCATTAATTAAACATGAATAACACACTATATACGTTCACAATCACTTTAGTTAATGTCAGGATATGTTAAATAATACATGAAGAGTTCGGGGTTTCAATTTAGACACTGGCATTAACAAACATGTATAACAACGTTAATTAATGCAGTTGTTCATGTGCATTTAACATTAACTAATGTTTGTTTATGTTGTTATTCATGTTTAATTAGTTAAGATTAGTTAATGAACATTTAATGTAAAGTGTTACCCACGTAAGTAAACCCTATTGCGATTTAAAGACAATCTGAAGACCAATTCGATCCTACACAGTTACCGTGCAATCCTCTGTGAGCATAAGGAATGGTAGAGTAGAGGAGTAGAACAGTGAGTGACAGAGTAAGTAATAAGCCGTGTTGTAAGTTTACCAGTGGGCATGGACTCCAGGCTCCCCAGTCTGATAGCACACAGTCCTCGGGGCATGGCAGCCGGCTGTCCCGGGCCCCCAGCGGCATCTCCTCTGGGTCACACAGGTAGTCCTCCACCTGGTCCGATGGCCCGTCTATGGTGTTCAGCATACACCTGGACAAGAAGGGATTACAGCCAGGATTTGTAGTAGGAATTGCAACAGCAGTAGAACTTGGGGGGTTTGCGATTGCGCTGGCCTTACCGGACTTTCCTGGTCTGGACGCCTTCACCGCAGTTCTCCTTCAGGTCCACATTGCTCACCTTCCAGACGCTCCAGGGCTCTGCCACCCACACATACTGTCCACAGTCGCTGAGGCAAGGCACCACCTCATACACCTAACATGTAGAAACACAGCAGTTACCTGTCTGATCTTGTCTGAGGAAATGTGTAGCAACAACAAAAGTGTAAATTGCATTGAAGCCCTGATATCGATCGGCAATTACCACCATGCATATTTATTGAGGCTACCCGTGATTCTTGAGATTCAATAAGAAAGTCTGTTAAATCAAATCAAATCAAATTTTATTTATGTAGCACATTTCATATAACAGTGTGACCCAAAGTGCTTTAGAAACACAGTTACAAACAGTTCAGGGTCATGAAATAGAAAGCCAGTCACAGAAACAAGATAACCAACATCACAAAGGGACACAAGAATAGGAGAAGCACCGTTTTAAAAGACTAAAAAAGTATAAATATATAAAAAGTATGGATAAAAAACAAACAAGAAAATAAATCTATGTCAACAATGTACTCACCTGAGCCTGTGGATGAAATCCGATCAAAGATCCACCAAGGGAAAAAGAATAACAGAAAAAGGACATTTATATTATTGCGATTAAACAGAAATATACATTAAAAGTAGCTACAAGAACTTGGATCTATCTGCTGGGCCGCTTTTCTCCCTTTCTTTAATCTTACATGGCGTGAGAACAAACCGCAACTTAGTGAGTAAAAAATTGAAACACGTCCGACGCAGCCCCTTCAAAGGGAAACATTAAATTATAATCTTCGAATGAAACATTAAAACACAACCCAGGTGCTGTAGCGTGTTCAAGGTGAGAACCCCTAGCTCACCTGGTTGACGTGGTCCAGTTTGGGGCACGGTCGCCCGCCGTTGTAGGGCTTTTCCCGGAGCCACTTGGAGCGCACTTTGACCCCGCTGCCGCAGGACTTGCTGCAGCGCGACCAGTTGGACCACTCGCTAAGCTTGCAGTCAGACGGGCAGGGGATGATGCAAGCCTCCTCAATATACCCTGCAATCAACCACAAAACAACAGCCGGGTTTCAGTGCATTTCCATCATCTCCTTCGGACGAGGTGAGAGAGCCGCCGTACCAAAGGGCAGCGGTACTGGAGCTCGCCCCAAAGCAACCAAACAACAAAGCAGAAGATTGTTTTGTGACTACAGTTGAGAGCAAGTGGAAGATTTAGATTTTTTTGGTGAGGGTGGATATTGCCTGAGTCTACTTATTGCTCATCTGACTGTACAAGGATGGATGGGAAATTCATCAATTATTCATCTGAAAGAAGATGGAGGGTTGTGAAGGTCTAAACGGTTTGATTCTGCAGCGTTGGGCAGGTCAACTAGACAGAGGCTGTGGCAATGAGACAAGTACAAAACTGCAAAAAGAATGAAAAAGACCCAAAAGGCAAATAATTGTACTCATAGAATGAGCCTGAATGAAATATTACAGAATATTTGTTTCCAACCGCACATTGTGATTGGATGAGAGGTATTCCATTAGTGCTTATAACCACAATATATGAAATTGTACCATCTAACTTCTAAAGTCCCTACACTGCTCTTTTCTTGTCATTTACACGGTTATTTGGTTTTAGTTTCACTTGAACAACAAAGTAGTGGAGATGAAATGAAACCTATTATGATTAGAGGATGAGGAGTGTATTGGTCACTGCATAATTCCATATGTGTTATTTCATAGTTTTGATGTCTTTACTATTATTCTAAAATGTGGAAAATAGTACAAATAAAGAAAAATGTGGTGTGTCCAAACTTTTGACTGGTAGTGTATATTGTTATATATTAGAAATAAAAACACATACACTGATTTGGTTGTGTTGTTTTTAATCCAAATATAAATTTTTATTATATATTTTTGTTATTTCCTTGGGTTATTAGATTGCTGTGGATGCCGACATCAGCTGTAAACACAACTTAAACAGAACCAGTGTAAACACAGATGGAGGTCTCAGCTGTGTTGCCGACATGCTGCTGACACAACCGGTGTAAGCTATATGTAACACTTCATCAGCCTTGTGGAGAGCATATTGTTTATTGAATTTCTGAATCTCAAAAAGATTGTTGAAAATGGAATGATGTGTTTGCTTCAAACTTAACGGAAAAATCCAAGGAAATATCCTAATAATCTTTAACGCAGTTAAAATTATTCGTGACGTATCTTGCATTTATGGATCCATTTCATTGTTTGGTGGTGTATTTTTCTTATTGACGCAGTTACAGTGGAGTTTGACAGCAGAAAATGTTTCAGCGATCTAAAACATCAATGGTAAACATGAGTTTTTGGTGTCAGTCCCTCAGAATCAAAGAGTGAGGGCTTCTTTCTAGATCATCAGATCATCATAGAAGAGGCAGAAAGACCAATTTCTCCAACAACAGTAGCCTCAGTAGACCAGAATGCAATGCAGCTACAAGACATGTTGTGTTTTCAATAAGGGAAGCAGCCATGATCATAGATACGCCCCAATATTCACAAACTAGTTGGACAGCTAGCTATATTTATATACCCATATGCCCACCTTTGATTGAAAGCAACTAGTTCACACTCCTCTGTGAGTTGTCGAAAGGCATTCTGGGAAAAGAAGGAAATCACTAACTGAAGTAGAAGTAGACCAGGCAGGTTGAGGGAAAGTGGATACAACAAAAAAGTTAATTACAACACTTTATCATAACTCCTGGACTGCACTGAACATCAAAAATTGATGATATCTAAAAGTGGAACAGGATCCAAAGGTGGATTTTTCTTGTAAGGCTACATGAATGAAGTTGCACCGGCATTATAGCCTTATGTTGATTGCATAGAATAAGCTGCCAATGAGAAAACCTCCTTAGGCGTGAAAGAACTCATGCTGTTATTCACAATTGCTGACTCCGGATTCACCTGTACAGTGCGTGATACCTCCTATTCCTTGATTGCTACCATAAACAAACCTAGCACCACTGATCTCCAGCTCTAGCCCAAGGCAACATGTCAGCAGGAAGGAGCCGGCAAATTACCATGTGACTCCCACAATACTCTCTGACGTGAGAGTCCCAATCAAAGACTCCTAAATCAGGAGGAAAGCAGCAGTAGCAGCAGTAAGAACTCTGAGTCCAGTATCTTATTACGGTTACAGTCGGTTACCATCAACCGGCCCCATACTGGGAAGTAAAGCTCTGGCTCACAAAGTGATGGGTTTTACAATGAGCAAACAGAGACACACTCATTCCCCAGAGTACTTTGATGTGTTCTGTATTTTCCCAGGACTAAGATGCAGAGTACGACAGCACTGTGATTCCTAATTCCCTTTTCTCCCTTCGGTGGAATATATTGCGGAATGCTAATGTGGCTCACCGCCAAACGCTCTGACAGATTTGGGCTGCCGGCAGTAGATCCAGCCCCTTGTTTCCCTGATTGATTGCGCTACACTGAATTTACAATCAAGGGTTGATAAAAGGACACAGTGCGATGACTGCTTTCCTCTCGCTGCCATTTAGTTGGGTCAAATCATGGATCGCATGTGAGTACGGGAATGCTTGTTTACCATATGAAGAGAATAATAATATTTGAACTATTTCAAATTGCATTTTTACACACAATGTACAATGCAGAGTAGATGCCAGTAGAGGCTGCCAGACTTCTCAGTGATGGACTTGTTTATTTATGATAATTATATTATTGTCTCAAAATGAATGTGGTAATGATTTACTGATGTTAAAATGTTACATGTAGCACCTTTAAAATTACAGTACATTACTGTGTATTTGTCCATTAATGGATTATGTGTATTTCTCAAACCCAAGTCCTCTGGTAGTTTTAGTAGTAAGCGTTAGAAAGTTTTAGAGAAGAGCAGATGGTATTCGAGCCTGCGACACTCACCGTGGCTGTTGCAACGAGAAGTCTCCACCATGCGGTTGTCCTGGTCGTAACACACCATGGCCTGGTAGCGGTATCCTTGGCCACACTCCTTGATGTCACCTTGGACCTTCATGCCCAACTGTCCCTCCACGCGGCCTCCCTCAGGCAGGATGCAGTCAGACCAGTTGCCCACGGGCTGGGCGTTGTATTTGTTACAGGGGCAGTACTGGGTCTCTGTCAGGGGATATATCTGGTTGTTCTTACACTGGTCACGCTTTTTGCTCTTCCCTGCAAAAGAGGAAACATACTGTGTAGCATGTCCGTTTCCAAACCTCAGACATTTAAGCAAAAACATACTCAAGATCATGCGATATCGTGGTCATTGGCACCAGTAACTGAACCCCAAACCCAAATCTGTGGTGACATCTAATGGTCACAAGTAGGGTACTGCACTGGCAATCTGCTATTGGCTGGGCTTTGGTGCCACAAGTTTGTATATTATTATAAGCACTCATGGGACACCTTTCGTCCAATCACAATTTGTGAAACAAATGTATAAATTTGTATGATCCCTGGCTTTACAGAGCATTATGTAGATGCATGGTACTACACAGCAAATTTTGTGTGTTGATTGTTCAGTGACAATTATTTGGAGTTGACAGTGTTGATTGGAGAGTTGTTCGGAGAGTTGTCAGAGCTAAATCTAGAGTGATAAAGTGCGGAAATAACTGATGGTGTGGACTGATGGAAACACTGGCAAAGTGTTGATTTTTACACTCTAAGACTTAAATTAACACTGACGATTTTGCTGTGCACTGTGTACATTCACTGTTCAAGATACATACCCAGCATAACAAAGGAACAACAGGAGTGCATCGAAAGCCTACTTAGCAGCCTATGAGCTCATCCCATATAATCCTAAAGAAATCCATAAGACCATCAGGTATTTCCTAAAGGGCTCTTAAACCATTAACATTCAAACAAAATCTACTTTTCCCCTCAGCTTTACAATCTTCTGTCTTCTTCTGAGGGAGCAGCGGTAGCCTACAGGTTGCAGGGTGGAGCTGCTCAGTGGCCAACAGTAGAAGACTGTGGTTGTACTGGGCAGCTTCCAGTTTGAATGTGTGGAACTGTATGAATGCCGAGCAGAACAGAGCATGCAGCGCTCTTAGCCGACTTTACCCCAATAAAAAAAAACATGAAAACAAAATAAATAATGCTTCCCATCCAGTGATCTTATCCCAAAGGTTGATGTAATCTGGAAGTCACAGTGAAGTTAAAATCTGTCACTCACCCACTAGCATCCTCTTGCGGGTCCTGACGCCCACGCAGTCGGCTGTACAGGAGGAAAACTTGGACCAGCTGCTGAGTTGACAGTCTTCCTGGCAGGGCAGCTGGCAGGGCTGGGTGAGAGGCGGCATGGAGCTGGCAAGCTTAAGACAAGCTCCAATGTCTGCCTGCCCACCGTCCTGCTTCCGGCACGAAACAGCTACGGGGGAAAGGAGTGAAGGAAGTTTTGTGAGGAAGGAAGCTTAGCAGTGTTAGCAGTGTTAGCATGGAGCCTACATCACTCAACATAGTGTATGCTAAAATGTTAGCATGGACTGGAGCCAACAATCTACTGGTTTAGTTTAACATCTGGTAGAGAAAGCATGGGCGAAATCTAAACAATAGAAATATGAATAAACTTTCTTTCTCCCTCTCTCTTGCTTATTCACTGCACGCACGCACAAACACACACGCACACACAGGCACACACATAGACATACATGGGAAATTGTTCTAAAACTGTGAGGGCTGTAAAACGCCTATCGCCTTCCGCACAAACAGACTATATTGAGTGAGTGGGTGAATAGTAAGAGGGTTGTATTGAATTCTCTCTCTAGCCAAGAGTATACTATTACAGGTAATGGTACATAATGACAAGAGCCCCCCCAAGATGGAGGACCAGGATGCTCATCATTGGAATCAGATAATGGCCTCTGTCTCTAAGTCTTTAATAGTCTTAGTGTCTGAGTGTGTGCAAGGATAATACTAAAGTGAATCGTCTGCCTCCATTCCAACTGAAGTCAGAGGCATTAGTGCCTTGCCGTAGTGCAAGGGCTTAAAAGGAATACACCGTGTTTTTGGGAGATTATCCTGTTGGTCAACTTAGCCGTTAAGCGATGAGAACATAGACACTCTTGCTCCCTGCTAACAGCATTATCCAAAGTAACAAGATTGATAATAGAATAGAAAGTTGTTAATTTCTATTTAGTATATAGTTTTATTTTATTATATGGCCTGTAGATTCATACATATTAAATTAAATACAATTCACTTAATATAGCTGATGTAGCCAGGTTTATTTTAGATTTTTTTATTTCAGCTGAGCAACAACGTATTCATCTGCTGCAGTAGTCGTTCAAAACGCTATGTTTTTTTATCTTATCTTTTACTAATCTTCAACACAAAACTGCCAGACATAACCACATATCTTTTTAAAATGACTTGCCAGTTAGCTATAGAGTTTGCCTTTTCTCACTTTTGAGATAATGCTAGTGGCCTACTATCACTCGACATAGTGTATGCTAAAGTGTTAGCATGGAGCACCAGAGCCAACAATCTACTGGGGACACATAGTTTGTCTATGTTCTCATCATTTAGACCTTATGTGTAACTAGAGATATTGCTCAAATGTTAAGAAAACCAATGTAAAACATTCCAATAGAATGCATAAACATTTTCCCTCCAAGTTAATGTAATTGGAGCAGCAGTCGAGCAGTTTATTGTGGCTACTAGCCCTCTTGTCTGCTCTTAGCGTGTGGCATTTTTAAACAATTGATAATTTGTCTTAGAATATTGTTTTACCAAGGTGTGCTTCTTCAGAATAACTGCTCCAGTGAATACACTTAACGCAAACCATCCACTGGATAATGCGCTCTGGCATTTAAACCTTCGCTTCAGTCAGCTACACTGGTATTGTGGAGCCGAGGGGGTGAGCTTCAGACCACTTCAAACTTAAAGTGTAACACTCAACATCCCTCTCCTGAGTCCCATAACATTTACAGCAAGATTAAAGTTGCATGCAGCCCAAGGTGCTGCTTTGATGCCTACTCCCTCCTCTCATGCTCCGCCAATATGAACTATTCCCATCAGGACGCAGGTTTCGGTCCCCACTCCACAGGACAACAAGAACAAATAAAACATTCATCCCCACATCCATAGGACTAATCAAGAACGGACTCTGATCACTGTTCCCCACTGTTCCCCATTTCCCCCCCATTTCCAATCATGTATGTTTTGTGTCCTGTTATGACATTAATGTGATGTCCTGTTTGTCTTGTGATGATGTTTCTTTTCTTTTTGTTTGTCGCCACCGATGATTGTACAGAACAAATTTCCTAACGGACAAATAAATATTCATTCATTCATTCATTTATTCAAAGAGAGTGTGTAGATGGAAGGATCTGATCAAGGGTCCTATAGATTCCCGCTAGAACATCATCCCAGTTGAAGCTAATGCCTTCTCCTACTGACCGCTCATGGCTATGCTGTTCTTTCTGCAGGCCAAGTGTCAATTATCATGCTCTGCTTAACAAATGTAAAGAAGAACATCACATGTAAATAGCTCTCTAGACATTGGACTATGAGTGCTTGAAATCTTTCATACAGTTTGGATAAGTATAGTCAGCAATGTCATTGATAGTGTATGTACAGTATGTGGCTGTCCTTACCCCGAGCCTGCAGGCCTGGCCCACATGTCTCCTGAGCGCCGGGACTGTCCTGCCGAACTGACCATGGAACCAGCTGGCATCGCCTCCACTTGTGGGTTTTCCATCTGCAGAAGAGGCAGAGCAAACAGAGGTGGCTTGAACGTTATAGAGGCAAGGTTGTGACTGGATGATTGCCAGTTTGCCAGATGGGGAAAAAATCTGCGTGGGGGGTTCTTCGCTTGACAACTACCGTCAAAGTGCTGTTCAGAAAGGCACTGACCCCCCTGACTGCTCACTTGGAGCTGCTTGTTTTCCAGTGGTACAACACTGTGGTCGTACTGGGTATTTCCCAGTATTGAATGTGTGGATTTGGGTAACCCTCACTAGAACATGATGAACGAAAGCTTGGAAATTTCACAATTATCTTTATGCCTTATGCCCCTTTCACACCAAACCTGTGTTTGTCATGCACATGAATAATGTAAGCAGGGTTATATGATGGAGAAGACTGGTTACCTGTAGCCTTGACAGACAGATGGAGCCTCGCACTCTCTCTCTTGGGCAAGCACCTCAGGACAGTCCTGTCCCCCATTGGCCGGTAATTGGATGATGATGCGTTTCCTGTGCTGCTTCTTCTTAGTGTTGCCGCCTTAGGGAAGCCATGAAAAAAACACATTCATATACATTCATAATACACAGACCCAAACAATTGTCTGCAACCTTTTCCAGCTCTAGAGGAAACGAAGATAATTCATAATCAAAGCCGCTACTATGAGGGCATGTTCACACCAGGCATGTTTGGAGCGGTTTATCTGAACTCTGGAATGTTTACTCCTTTAAATTGGTTCATTTGGCCAGGTGAGAACAATGCCAAACCAACGGTTCGTTTGGAGTGAGAGCATGACACGAACCAACCAGGAAATGACCCCAAACACAAGGTTTATGGGTATAAGGAAACAGATGTTGGCATCTGATAGCCAGCAGTTCCTCATGCTTGGAAAGCCTTGCATAACAAAATTAAGCGAGGACAAACCGCAGTCTGGACTGATACTCATATTCAGGTATTTCTTCATGTGTTTTTAACTGATATGAACACCAGAGAAGGGAAATTACAACAAAGAACACAGACAAGTCTATTATGCTGCGCTAAAATTAACGGCACTGGCATCAGATTTGTTTTGTCTCCCCCACTACCAAAACCTTTAACCTGGCAGGATGACAGGTACCAAAACTCTGCCCAATAAACAAGCTGCTTGTGAGTTCATGTGACTTTTCTTTACAAGCTCTGGTTCACTTGTAATTGAGCAGTGTGACCCTAAACAAACCAAATACAAAAATGCAACAAGCAAGCTTTTCCACTATGGTTCAGACCAAAGAAAACAAACTGTAGGTTTAAATGATTGCATGTCCCAGGCCCTTGAAAAGATACTTGAGAAGCAAGAGTCTTTTGTGTGCTGATTTTTAGCAGTACTCCATTGAACAGTGCGACGTAGAAGGAATATAATGAAGCACAGTTTGTTTCCATCTTTCTGTGCTGTATCTTCTGCGCAACCTCTGCTGGAAGTGACCAGTTCTAGGGGAGTCTAATAAAATCAAGTGGAATATTGATTACTATCTCCATCATCAGCTCTGTGGTATCCAACGCACCTCTGTGGGTGGTAGAGGATATTGCCTTTACAGGAACTCCACATCTATTTCAGCACTATCACATTGCAGTGTTAAGAGTCCTGGTGAATCATGTTGGCGACTATTAAAAGCTGTGATGATTTACAGAAATATAGTACAGATCCGTTGCCAAATGGCTAGAAAGCCAGATGAACCAGCTCCCAAATCCTGAACAATAAGCAGAATAAAAAGATAGACCGATACCGTCTATGGAAAACAGACGACGGAGGGATTAAAAAGATTTGCCCAGCAGATGCTTCTGTGAAGTAACCATGCCAATACATACAGCAAATCACTCAAGGGAATGACAGCCACACAAATGTCTAATTAAACGTCTAACACTAATGCTAACAAGTGTTTTGGAGCTCTTAACACGGCTGATTTGAGTGGCAAATAGGTTCCAAATTACAGCATTTGTTCTAGTGCTTTCTAGAGAAGATTGCTTGGCAACACTGCATTTCCATAGCGTTTGCAGAACATGTCACGGCTCAAACAGTATAATAATTGTGGGTATTCTGTCTGGTTGTACGTGATGATTTCATTATCTGATTGTTGATTCTTTAATGATGAGCATTGGATGGCACAATTTAGCATTCTGCATATTTGGTACGCTTCATTAATTGTGTTCTACTGAGGAACACACTCACACCAAAAAGCCTGTATGACTTTCCTCCCTTGACATTGCTGCATTTAGCCTTGTGTGGTGTCCTGCAAAGCATTGCCCATGTGTGCTGAAGCCAATAAAGAGCTGTGGCTACCTGCTTGGCATGTTGATGGGCAGGGGCTCCAGTCGCTGTACGGGGTGACGATACAGTCCCTCTTGCATGGCAGTAGGCAGGGCCTGACAGTGTCTGGGCGCAGGCTCTCTGGACACCTGAAAGTACATCATTGAGATGCTCAGACACACACACGCGCAGTATCGCCCTTGAGAATCGGATAGAGATGTGCTGGATCGGTGCCAAAGAAGCCATGCTGGGAGGCTCGGAGACTCCCTAATGTGCCTGCCTCCAGCGCTATCTCTTTTTGTGAGATTGTGACTATATGTGTACGTGTGTGTGTGCGTGAGTGTGTGTGTGTGCGCATATATTGCAGCAGTGTCTGAGCATTTACATTCCCATTGTAACAGCACGGCAGAACACACATTAAAGGTGCTATGTGTATAATTTTAACATTAAGAAATTATTACCATATTCATTTTGAGACATTAGTATAATTACTGTAAACAAACGAGACCATCGCTGAGAAGATTGGCAGCCTCTACCGGCCTCTATACTGTATTTTACATTGCGTTCCACTGGGTCAGATTTGGAGGGAAATCTGCTGGATTGCTTTACGGCACAAAACAGGAAGAGGGCGCTGTTCTTCTAGAGACAACGGAGCTAAAGCTTTTCTGGCAATGGCAGATGGGGGAAGGAGTGAAAGGCTGATCACTTCCAACATGTTGATCCTCTTCAGGGAGGGGGAGGGGTGACAGTAAGCAGCGGGGCTTATGGGAAATGTGGTCATAATTTGGAGAAACACTAGCACTAACAATACCACTGGTGTGAGATAGAGGTGACCAAACATCTTCACCATGGTCTCATTTGTTCACAGTAATTGTACCAACATATCACAATTGATCTGACAATGACATGTTGATGTTTAAAAATGCTACACATGGCACCTTTAATAGTCACTACCTAGGGCCTTATAGTATATCATTCATTATAATCATGATATTGCATTAGTATGCTCTAATGCTGCTTGTGCTTATTGGTGGCAGTCCACACATCTTGGCCACATCTGGTACTGCTGGTTATACTGGGTGCCCCTCTCCATTGATGTCAATGTGTGTCCCAGGGCAGCAGGCTCACTGCTCAGCATGTAACAGTAAGGTTAGGAGTAACTGCGGGAATAAAGCAGGATTAATTTCCATACCCAGCATGGGGGGGGGATGGCAGGGGTTTTTGCCTGCCTAGTGCTGCTCTGCTGCCAGAATAATGCTACCATTCTTGTTGAATAAATAAATAGATAATTCACGCTCCCAGCAGATGCCTTAAGGGGAGAAAGACACCCAGATGCTTAAAACAACTGGCCAGAAGCTTGTCAGCTAACACCTCTGCCAGACACCAGCAACAACAGACAAACCAAAGTCTACAAACAGAGTCTGGGACAAAAACTGAAGGCTGGCTTTGAGTTATACAAAGAGATATCTGTAAGGGTGCAGATGAACGTACTCTGTGGCTTTCATTGACTTCGCAGAGGAAATTCTGACATCTGCATAAGGGTTAAGGTTTGGCCGATATTGGTTTTTCAGAGTCATCAGAAGTGGATGACACTGACTGGACCAGATCTGGTTGTTAATAAAAGGCTAATAACCCTAACCCAAATCCTAATAAGGATCATATCAAATTTGCATTTAGATATACACTCATATGTAACAGAGGGGGGTTGGTGACATCCATGAGCATCCCTTAAACCCAACCAAAACTTCATACATAATGAATTTGGGGGGGGGGGTCTTACTTTTTGGGAGGCACCTGGCCCACGTTGACCCGGACGCAGATGACTTTGCGGGTCTGCATCCCCACAGAGCAGGAGGCGTCGTCGCCTCTGGCTCGGCCCACAGAGGTGTTGGTGGCGGGGATGGAGGAGTCCTCTATGCACTGACCCCACGGACCGGTCTGCCAGTGGTACACGGTGCAGGGGTGGTCGTTGCAGCTCCTCACCTCCTGCAGGGCGCTGATGTTTGGGCACTGGATTCCACCTGTCAAACACACAATACACACCAATGTCAAAAAGAGGAATCGGTTTAGGCCCTTGCCGTATTCTAAGTCTACGGGATTTAGTTTCAAGTTTCAAGTTCCTTGAATCTTGAAACTTGAATGCTTCTCAGCTTTTAATGATATAGATTTTGGAGTTGGCTGCTTTTAGGATACAAAACGCTACTCTGGTAATCATGTGGAAAAATAATAGAAGCCTGCACATTGAAGAAGACAATAGCCACAACGTTTGTGCATAATGTCGCTTCTGCATTTATAAAAATAAAAAATGAGCATAATGAGAACATAAAAGGCTTCCAAAAAAAAATTTTTTTTCTACTGAATATATTCTATTTGTTTTTACGCACCAAACAAAGCAAAGGTGAGCGCGGTCATTCCTTCTACAGACTTGAAAAATAATAGAACCAAGGCACGGGTGTAATTTTACATAAAAATCTTGCCTAGTGCAGCTTTAATCCGACGACAACAGAATAGAGGTTGGCTAGTATCAAGGTATTGTACATTTCCCATTCACTCCTTTCCCTTTCGCCAGTTTCCCCCTTTACATCCCATGCTGCGCGAGTCTGTGTGCAGCGCTACAGATTAGCTTTTAGCTTTGATTTTCCCCCCGCTTGGTGGAAAACAAACAAGACTGAAAGCAGCATGAGAGATAAACCCGCAGGTCTCTAGGGGACAGCCAGCCTGGAGGATTGACAGAGATGAGCTGACCCAGGGGGCAGCACATCTATACAAAGCCAGCATCCTGGACGTGGACCCAGGTGGGGTATGTACGCCATGTGACCCTCCTCGACACGAAACCTTGTCATTAGCAGCTGCCATCACCTTGGGAAAAGAGAACCCCCAAGGAGAAGGTCAGCCATTAAGCACGGCGGAAGGCATTGAACGAGACCTACCAGTCACAGAGCTGGACATGAAGAAGAGCCTCAGACAGAAGATATGACTGACCTCTATGTAACAGCACAGGGGTGATGTCCTTCAGTGGGTAATTCATAACAGATATTATTGGATTTCACCAGGATGTTCATTTATCAGGCTTGGAGCTCATTAACAGATAGTTGGATGTACCATTATTGATGCATCGGCTAATCAAATAGAGTTAACTGTTAAATATTTAAATGCTACCAATTAAACTATCAAGGGTTGGTTGAAAAACTCACAGCTCAAACCTCTGCAGATAGGTATGCCCACAGAACTTGAATGGATAGAACGGTTCCTCCACCGTTTGTCATGGTAATTTGGCTAGTACAGCATAAAATGGTGATTATGGAATTTTAAGGGTTAATTTGCACACTTGCTTGAGAACTGTGCAGATCAGTCTGTTGCACAACTGCTTAGCAAACTGTCAAAACTCAACCGAAAGCTAAGGCTAGCGACAAACATAGTAAGCGTAGCATTATCATAGATTGTACTTCTCTTGCTAGCTCTTCTAGTCAACATTAGCATATTAGCAACAGAGAAGCGCCTTTGGTCCTTGCTGCTCGCCTCAGCGACTTGCTGTAAGCTGGTTCATATGGAAGCTAACCCAACGGTACAGATAAAAATGGCCGCCGCTGCAACCATCCTGGAATGTTGATTTGAATGGGAACGACGGTTCTATCCATTCAGGTTCTGTGGGTATGCATTTTTTGTCGGTGCTGTAACACACTAGAAAAGCCTTCAACAGTCTACTTTGTATCATCATCACTGCCATCACGTTATTTGCTACGTGGATGATATTTTTATGTACTCAACTGTATCTTGTCACCCCCATAATCCTTTCTGTCATTACCAGTGTTTGTCCCGCCCTGAATAATTAGCCTGCACCAGCTTCAGTACATGCTTAGATATTCCTATCACACTGTTAAATGTTTTACAATGGTTTTACAATTTTTTTAATATAATTTAGATTTACATATATTTACAGTATCTATAGCATATATTTCATATTTTGGTATTTTTTCATATCATATATAGTCTGCACCCATTTCCTCTTTGCCCCAATAAATCGTATTTTGCAACCCTTAATAATGCTGTTATCCATACTTTTTCTCATACTTCCCGTGTTGAAATTGTGTTGGCTGCATCTGTTTATGTAACTCCAGTTTGCTCTATTCATTCTTTGATGTGTCCTATTACTATTTGCAGCTGCAATGATCCAATTTACCCACAGGGATCAATAAAATTTCATCTGATCTTATCTTAAAGCTGCAGTAGGCAACTTCAGACATTGCTGACCCCAAATGGCAGCAAGAGGTAACTGTTTGAATTTGGAGGACTTCATTACCCAGAAATCCTGCAACAGGGATGGATTGCACTTTCCAGTCTTAACTTTGGATCGGTCAGAAGATTTCCCACCAGTGATACCATACCGACACCAGAATTTAATATGGGCAATTAGAGCAAATCTACAGTGTCTCAGTTAGTGGGGATGGGACGCTGTTCTCTGTCGCAGCCAGACTTCATGATTTAGACTGTGAAGATGGGTGGATTGTCACATAAAAATCTTGTCTAGTGCAGCAGCCAACTCTCAATCTCAGCAATCCTCCCTAATCCACTGTGTGACCCATGCTGAACGCTGAGGCCTTTTTCAGCCGGGAGCTTTCATCTCAGCTCGCTGTAGCAGATGGCCAGGAGAGGTCTATGGGACTTGACGCTTCATTCAACACACACCACATCAGCCCGTCTGGCTCGATGCTGTACCGCTTGTCATCCGTCTACTCGCCGAAACAGTGTCTGCCTCCTGAGTGGTAGGAAGGCTAATAAACGAGGCGCAACATGCGGCCTGATAGTGTTCTGGCACGGACCTCCTCCCGAAACCCAGCGAGTATCCATTCACGGAGAAATGCATTATGTATGAGGCGTCTCCTTACTCCAGCATGGATGCTGTGTTGTGAATATGCCAAAGACAGCGTGTCACGCAATGTGGTCCAGGAGTCAGACGACAAGAGCTGTTAGAATGATAGCAGGACTATTAAAGATAAAATTCTGATCTGCTGCCAACCCAGACGCAAACCATCTGTGCAGCCTCCCGTTTTTCTTCCTCATAACAGGGTTTGGTGGGAATGGCTCAGTTCTCAGGGTGTGATTGGCAGCTTGGAGGGTTGGGCTTTAACCCAGAGGCACTCACTTTAGTATCATTCCATTACCACTCAGACATGCACTTCCACAGCTCTCCTCACCTTGGGGTTTGAAGCACTTAACACTAAGGAATGCTCATTACTTGAACTACGCTGTTCACTGCTTTTTTATATTCTACAAGCGTAGGAATTATGCTGGGCCAGCAGATCAGGGAGGGGGAGATTGTATCTAGGTAGCCATATTTCTATTTCCCTCCAGTTAAACATATGGAGGCTACATACTACATCAGCAAAAATCACTTAGGAGACCACTACTGTCGTCTAAGAACATTGGATATGAATGTACCAAAGATCGGAGGGACCATTGACAGCAGGGATGCACCTTGAAGAGAAGTAAAGGCAAAGTCATTACGAATTCTATAGTCACCCATACATTTTTTAAAAGTTAAAAGCAATGCATCTGTTGTACATTAAAGTTTGACAACGTGAAGATAAACATAGGGTATCAATCTTGCAACAGCTATCCAGTTCTGTTATCCCTGCAGTCTGTCTCCTTACCCTGCATCACAGTAACCCACGCCACAACTTTTGCAGTCGCTGTGGAGGAACACACAGAATAATTCATATCACTTTCACATTTTGCTTGCGGTAGCCTATATTGGAGGAGAGGCAAATGAGATATACTGCAGAGCCTGGGGTTTTGATGCCTGCACTAGCACTGCACTAGCGTTAGACCAATATGGGTTTTTGAGGCCGATACTGATGCTGATCTTTTTGGACAGTCGATATTTGGCGCTGATATTCAACATCTTTAAATTGGACCA
The DNA here is from genome assembly GCF_048128805.1 of Centroberyx gerrardi. NCBI lineage: Eukaryota > Metazoa > Chordata > Actinopteri > Beryciformes > Berycidae > Centroberyx > Centroberyx gerrardi. The sequence continues at coordinate 3,075,058 of NC_136015.1, forward strand.
TTTTCATGCCAAAGAATGAAACTACTAGAATTTTATTCTTGTGATAAAAGGCTATAGAAATAAACTTGACATGACTTGACTTAATACTCTCTATTGAAACCCAGACTAATAAAATCCTTCAGGTTTTACACCCCTGAAGCTGTTTAGCAAAATCCTCCCACACCACACTGGAGTGGTTTCTCTGGTCAGACATCTGCTATACAAAATAGACACACTCTCCATTAAAAGTAATTTTTTATTTTTTTATTCAACTAGGAAATATTGAATCTAATATATATTTTGAAATTGCCATCTGCTATTGGCTGATATTTAGTACCAGGTGATGTCACCACCTGTTGTACTCTATAGAAGGTGACATCACCTGGCACCAAGGATCAGCCAATAACAGATGGCTTTCAGCAGCATGCTTTTTACCATTAGATGTCAGGCTTTACACAGATTTGGGTTTGGGGTTTAGTTGCTCTCTGATATGAGACAAAATAATAATAATAATAAAAACATATTCATCAGTTGTGGCCAGGGAGGAACCTCCATCATATCAGAGGTGTACAACACTGACTGGCTGATATTTGATTTTTAATTAAAAGCCAATATCAGCCCCCATGTATCGGCAAACCCTTGTATCGGTCTAACTCTACTGCTGTATCTGATGCTGCTTTGTTCTCCTGATCCTACCTTCTCCTGCATTGTAGGCTAGGATGGAGCGAGCTCTGGTCTGCCTGCCCTCTGTGTTTTTCCCAGAGCAGGTGTGGGAGCAGAGCGACCAGGCGGTCCAGGGGCTCAGGGCGCAGTCCTTTGGGCAAGGCACCTCACAGATGGCCGGCATGGGCAGGATGGCGTCACGGCACAGCTGCCTCTCCACATATTCACCTGGAGGGAAACAGGCAGATGATAGGGTTAGATTAAAGATGCTACAGGTCACATGTGAAAACCCACATGTGGACACGTTGGTTTTCATACATGAACGTGTGAAATTTCCCTTTGACATTTTCACCTGCGAATTGTCTCATCGCATGTGAAATGAAGTTTTCACATGTGAAACAAATATTGACTTATCTAATGGCAGGTGCAAATGTGAAAAAAAAGTGGGAAAGTGAAAAAAAAAAAAAACTTAATCTAGAAATTGAGATTTTTTACATCAAAACTGTCACATAGCGTCAGAATGTGTGAGAAAAATTGTTCACATTTGAAAACATATGTGACTTTTTTGTAAGGGAGACAATGAAATAAGATTAAACTTTTGTGGGGAAATTGGGCCATTGCAGCAGCAAATAATGGGGTACAGAATTTTTTCTTTTTTAAAGAATATAGCAAACGAAAGCTATTAAATATAACAACCAACAATTGAATAGCATAAGAGCATATTAGGTAGAAATCGTTTAAAGAAGTAGAAGTAGAAGTATGAAAAAATATGAATTATAGCATGACGAGGGTTTGCAATCAGCAGTCAAACATATTGAAACAAAGAAAAAATGATATGAAATATTGAATATAGAAATTTGTGAAAATATACCAAAAAATGAAATATGCAGTATGAAATAAATGAAAATTAATGAGAAAACCTATGAGTATACGAAGAAAACAAATAGGTGAGTTTAGGGCTTATATTCATGATGTGCATCGTATTCGCATTAATAAGTTATAGAAGGCCATACATATGTACAGAAAGCATCCAGGCGTGTTGTAAAAAACGTAATATATAAATGAAATACCACATACTGTATTGTGATGGCACACAAAAAGTGAATGAAACAACTCATAGTAGTATGATCAAGTATCATAACATATTCTAGTTACAGTAATTCCTCTCAAAAATAGAACAAAAATCAAACGGAAGACAGTGAGTCGGCCTGCTGTGCACACCAGGAAACACGGCAATATTTATGACTTTCTAAATGAATAGTGAGCTTTACAGCGGTGGAATTTGACGTGAGCGAGTGCGTCTAGATTAAGATAATCCCTTACTGGACTTTGACATCTAACACGGAGCAGAAACATGCTCATTTCAAAATCAGTGCGTCTCTGGAGAATGGCCTGCTGGGTAAAAACCTCATGTATCTTCCGCTGCGCTCAATCCCTCTGACAGTGGAACAATAGATCATGAATCCTCATTTGAACAGAGTGGTCCGCAGCATGGATTTTCTATGTTGGAGTGACTGAAAATGCACACACACACACACAATACGAAGTAGCTGTGTGTTGAATGGCCTGCACACATGAACTGAAAGGGCCCTCAATAAGAAAACATAACACATTTTGATATTGCATATAAAACATGGAAAGGGTGTGTGCATGTGATTTGAGTCATTGCAAACTAGAAAATCTATGCTCTAGATCACTGATTCTATACCTTTTTCATATCAAGGACCCCTAATTTAGTCCACATTAGAGCTACAGACCCCCATTTGATGAGATTTTGTCTCTCAGACTCAAATCTGAGAATATTTTTATTGTTAGATATGATTTTGTCCAGAATTCCATGACTATCTGTATTATAGGTAGAGAGATAACAGTGAAACTATGATCAAAACAGTCATTCTTCTACATTCTCTAATTGCGTTAACTTCTTGGAAATGAAATAATGCTGAAGTTTAACAATTCATCAATTTGCTGGGGACCCCCTGGTAACCCCCTCAAGGACCCCTGGTGATCCCCAGACCCCACGTTGAGAACCACAGCTCTAGATCATGGATAGTTTTTGCATACTGTATGTTTAATGCATCGCACCACTTAACTGCAATATAACTGAGGAAAGCGTCACGGCAAGTTTAGTGAACTCCATTAAGCATTACATCACACTCCAGCCTGACACAGTTCGCTAAATTAGATAAGACGAGTTTTGAGTCGAGGAAAAAAAGTGAGATCCTTGGATGTGGAGTGAATTCTTGAACGGCTAAAACGTCTTCCGCATCATTTCCTGGTGTCGGAAAATCAGCTGAGCCGCTTTCAGCAGTCAAGTGGCCAATTATAAGTAGTGGTTAAATGTCAAATGTTTCTTCTTTTTTTTTCCTAACAGAGACTTGCTGGAGGCTTAGATCTATTGCTGAAACCTTGAAGGTTAAACTTGAGTTGCAGGACCAATTTGTGCTTAGATAAAGATTGTCCTAAATGGCTTAAGGGGACTTGGACAACTGGGAAGGCTTACTGGTTTACATTTGAGGTCTTTTCAAGGATTTTGGAGGGGGGTGGGGGGGTGGGGGGGGGCTTAAATATTGTGAGATCCTGCTCTGGCCTGTATTGATCTAGATCTGCAAGCTGTCTCTTCTCTCCTTACACCCCCCCCTCCATCTCCCCATATCCCATCCCATCCCCATTCTATCTCTGAAGGACCGTATCAGTGAGAAATCCCATTGTTGAAGGGGGGGGGGGAGCGAGAATGGGCGACCAGTGAGTCAAATGACACGTCTGGGACACCCGTGGGGGAAAAACAGATCCATTTTCATCAGAAGGAGACAACAAGAGATCAATAAGAGGCCAGTCAAGAGGGACTGTGAGGGATGCCACAGGGCCGCGGGGGGGGGGGGGGGTGTTGGTGGTGGAGCATTGATGGGTGTAATAGAAGTCTTCCGTGGGACAGATGCTGGAGGAAATCATTCAGTTGTTTGTATGACACTGATGGCTTTGATGATGTCTTTTGTGACCGGCTGCATTGTGTGAGCGGACCACATAGCTGCTGACTTTGTTAATGATTAGACGTCTGATAGCCAGTCTATACCCCGACAATAATGAGAGAAAGACGTTGTCCAGCTGGGGTGGGGTGGGGGGAGTAGGATCGTTAATAATGCATACATGTTTTAAAGTGGTAATCCTCAAGATCCTCATACAGCACTGCAGATCACCTGTCAATCAAACGGTGTGGGCGGTACTGTGACGTCTTTTTCCTTGGATTTTCTGTCGATGGAGTTTCTGTAGTTTTCTTTGTCTGTTCAGCCACGGTGGCTATCGCTGCTCGTGCTAACTACCCAGTTCTTCTTCTTCTGTTTATTCCATACAAACCGGAAACATAAAACACATCACTTCCTGTGAGGCAGAGGATTTTTCCCAGTAAAAACCTACCTAACATGACTATTTAGAACAGCAAATGGAAAAGCTTTCATGAACTGGATATAGGTTGAATCACTATTGTGTTATAGCAATCAGTGATAGAGAGAAGCAAAACAGACATTTATTTATATGAAAATGCTGTGAATTATTACTTTAAGGCACAACTAAAACAAAATCATTTGGAAACGAGAGAGAGCCAAGGATCTATATTTACAATTATGACTAGTAATGACTAATAATGATTCTAGCCAAATAGAATAGAGGCTTTTTGAATAGATGGACTGCACCCAACCCCACAATCTATCACATTAGAAGCTAAGAATTATTCCAGGAATCACGATTGTGTTATTCATCAGCGATAGAGAGTAGCAAAAAACGATTTATTACTTTAAGAGAAATGAATGGCGTATCGAAAAAGAACCCCACAGACAAAACACCTTCCTTCAGTCCTGCTCTGCACAGCGTTCCAAATCATTCCAGCTAAACTCACACATCTGAAAAGTGGAAGCGATATCCGTCTGCCCGCCGCTCGGCGAGCAATTCGAGCGATCAAAGGGACAATTTTCTTTTTAGCGTTACACACATCAGACAAGTCAAACCTCTCTCTGAACCTCTGTTGATGGAAATGTACCAGACAGAGGCTGACATCTCCTCTATTTAATTCTGCCACATCCGGGGGAGATTGCCTCGCACGCAGTCGGAGGTAACGGGGAAGAAAGGCAGGCTAAATCCGAACTGACTGTGCGGAGCGGGCTGTGCTAATCTAATTTACCAATAAGTCTGATTCAACAGGGTGCCATGAAAGCAAGCCCACACCTCTTCAGTGGAGTGCCTCTCAGAAGATGGAAGGGGAGATGAAAGATGAAGATGAAGTCACCTTGAACATTTCTTTTTTTCTTTTACCAGAACTGAAACTACTTACCTGGATTTGTTCGCCAGCCATTTAAATGGGTCAAGATAATACAGAGTGCCCCTAGGAATATAGGGATAGGAAGGAAGAGGGAAAAGACGGAGCGATGAGTAGATGAGGGTAGTGAAGAAGAAGTGATACTGTAGGATATTTTTCCTTGATCTAACGGTGCGATCACGCCTACAGTTGGTTTTCTTGGTCTGAACCACAGTGGAAAAGTTTGATTTGTTGTAATTTTGTATTTGGTTTGTTTAGGTTAGCACTGCGCAATTTCAAGTGCGCCAGGGTTTGTAAACAAAAGTCACATGGACTAATAAGTCGCTAATTTATTGGACAGAGTTTTCCTCAATTTCTCGCTGAACAGCGTGAATACTTAAAGGATAAGTTCGGCAATTTTGGACCTATATATAATTTGTCTCTTACATACCTGTAGTATTTGGACCCATAGAGAATATTGGCTCCCGAGTCAGTTTGTTGTAAGTAACTGCTGGCTATCAGATGTCAACATCCGTTATCTTATACCCATAAACCCTTGCGTTTTGGGGTTGTACTTGTACTTGGTTCGGATTACGTTCTGACTCCTAACGAACCGCACCGCAGTTCTCTTGGAAGAGGACCAAGACCTGCATTTCAACAAACGAACATCGAACTACATATGATATGATGATATGCCCTGCTGCTTTATAATAAATTATCCTTCAAGGGCAATTATCTTTCAATTTTTCAAGCAAAAGAGAGCACAGAATATGAGTTGTACAAAACAAGTCCGTTTTCCACAGTTTGGCTGAGATGAGGAAGATGGTGGGTAATCACTGCCATTGCAACAGCATGGTGCATTGCAGGGTGTGAATGGGGACCTTGATTGTGCGTATAATATGGAAACTGATGAATCCCCCCCACCACCACCTCTCTCTCTCTCTCTCTCTCTCTCTCACCATCTCCTTCATTCTCCCTAGAGCTCTCATTAGCAGCTACTGTGCTATGGTTCAGGAATCTACTCATAATTGCCATATTCACACACACGGATGCACGCACACACACACACACACATTATTTTGGTGCAAATATAAGAACAAAAAAGATTGGTTGCAATTACAATATTCGGGCCGTAATTGATTCATTAATGTAAAGCAAGTCCCTTCATATTTCAGCGCCCCAACTTAGGAAATTGTAAAAAACGAAAAACCTTGCTAATCACTCACTGTCGTCTACAACTGCTGTCTATTGTCCCAGATTATATCTTCATTAGCATTTTTCCCTTTGCTTTCCATTGTTAACAGACGACAATTGAATCAGCTTTTTATTATTAACACTTACAACTAACACTGTCACTAACAAAGCTGTCGTGCGCTAAACAACGTCTCTACAGCATCACCGCTGCAGTGTAAGCCATCCAAATCTTACCCCCCCACCCCACCTCACCCCTCCACCCCCCAATCAAATTAAAAATGCATCAGTACAATTCTCTCAAGGTGCACGGCTTCCTGTAACACGCACAATAACAAATGTTTGCTTTGCATCAGACCGCCTTGGAGAATAATGCGCAAGCGATGGAATTTGGGTGTTTAGCATCCCTTTGATTTAGCCGCTTCAGATCGCGACAAAGAAAAGACAATTTAAGAAATGAACAGAGAGGGGAGAGGATGTTCTCGGCTCAAAGAAATGAGGGCAAAGTTGTCGCAAAGCTCTGTGAGTCGACTGTGTTGGGGAGTTATTAAACTAGTAGTTTAAAGGAGCTACGTGTAGCATTTTTTTCATCACTATATAAATTAAAAGAACTCTGTTTTGGCAAATGAGTTGACTGTTGGACCACTGTTAATCCTAACCTTAGTTGATAAAAAAGGTCTAAAATGATTTTAAATTCAGGAAAAACAAGTTGATTTTTTTTATTTACTCCTTTAATTGTCAAGGTTTACCAGCCCCTTTAATTTCTTTATTTTAAGTTTCTATACAACAGAAAGTGGCTATTCTCTATATCTGGCTTTTTCTGTGAAGAAGCCAGATAGTGGAGTTTAGTTTGGGTTTAGGTCCAGACTGAGTATAACTGTAGGAGTGATGGACATTACATCCAACAAAAAGATAACATTGTGATGAAGCCAGGTAGTAGAGTTGGACTTTAGTTTCTGGCAGGCAGCTGTCAGAATGTGGCCATTAGAAACACAGTCAACATTCCCTGGATTCTATTTCTAATAAAATACACCTTTTGTTAACATCACAATCACTGGGGTTTCTTGCAGACATGTGATGTCTAATGTCAGACATGGGGTAGTTTGAACTACTTTTTCTCAGTAACTTTAGTTGGAAAAACTCTGTTTCTCTTGAGGGTAGCTTTGCTGTATACTTCAACTTCTTCCAATGTGAAGTAACTGGTAGCTTGTAAGACTTTCAAAGCAGCGTCACCAACAGTGTGAGTAGGTGTGCATGACTGGGAAAGACAAATGAACGAATCGGCTTTCAATTTGCGCAGCAAAGACCGAGAGCAATGTAAGCAAATTAAGCTGCCCTTTTTAATGCCAAACAGCATTACAGGCTCTTTTGTCAGTCTTTATCAAATAAGACTCGCTGCCTCTGTGCCCTGGATTCATTTAGTATGAACAAAAAAGCAGGTGTGTGTGTGTGTGTGTGTGTGTGTGTGTGCGTGTGCGTGTGCGTGTGTGATCCCTCAGGCAGTGCCAGAACTGTTCTCCTGGTGCCTCACACTCTCAGCCAGCACAATTATGGCCAGTCGCTTGTGCTGGACCCCAAGGGAGACCAGCTGTATACACACACACATGCACACACACACACACACACACACACACACACACACACAATCACTGGCACAAGCTTCAGTAGCCCTGTGCAACCTTAGAATAGCACAAACAATAGAAGAATATCCCCTTACAACAAATGCAGCAATTACAATGTTGGGCAGCTTGCCAAGGCCGAGGCCTGAAGCATGGCGGTTCAAGGCAAGGCCAAGCCTGAGGTAGCTGGAGTAAAATGACCCAGAACACTGATTGTGCACAACCTCTAAACAACCAAATCTAGACTTATTTGGTAATTAACACATAGATTCAACAGAGAATTAAGTAATAATCAGTGTTGGGGTTACTGGAAAAAAGTAATAAATCACACGTCACTCATTACTTTTCTTAAAAGTAATGAATTACTTTACTCTCCAAGAAAAGTAAATAGTTATACTACTCGTTACATAAAATTACTTAAACCCACATTGCCAGCAGAAGTAGTCTAACCACAGCACTTGAACGGTCATTCCCATTCAAATCAACGTTCCAGGATGGTTGGAGCAGCGGCCATTTTTATGTGTACCATTGGACTAGCCTCCGTATAAACTGACTTATGGCAAGTAGCTGAGGCGAGAACCAAAAGCCTGTCTCTCTCTCCTTGCTGCCATGGATTGCTAATATGCTAATGTTGACTAGAAGAGCTAGCAAGAGAAGCACAGTCTTTGATAAAGCTACGTTAACCTCGTCGCTAACGTTAGCTTTCAGCTGAGTTTTGACCAAGCGGCCAAAACCACGGGTGAATTTTGAAGCCAATAAGGAAGTGTCTGAAAGCTGCAGTTCCTCTAACGTCCGCTAGGGTTGGTTCCAAAAGGACTCTAAATCCTGCCCAACTCCATTCATGTCTATGGGACCACAGCTCAACTTCTCACTCAAAATATAAGTCAATAATTTTTTTTGACAAGAGGTTATGGTCTCAGTAGCTAATTTCACTTCTTCTAATATGTGTCCATATGGCGATTTTCAAAATAACTGCATCATTAACGGGATATAACGGTTATAAAACGGGGTAGTTTTCCGAGTGATTGACAGGTCGCCTGTCCAGTGATCGCGCAGCTCGCCGTTCACGGACCAATAGCAGGCGGTGCTGCGGCTCTGTGGGAAACCCTCGGTCTCGCCTGGGTCTCGCGCTAGCTGCTCCAAAAACTGTCAACATGGCGGCGCTCGTAGACCCCAAATTTTGGCTTCAAAACGGCCCTTCAGAAACCTATGGGTGATGTCACACCCACTACGTCCATCTTTTTTTACAGTCTATGGTTTTGACACTTTGCTAACAGACACATCTGCACAGTTCTCAAGCAAGTGTGACACTTTACAGCCATAATGCCCAGACTTCTGTTGTCACCATATCAATTAAGCCTTAAAATTCCATAATCAGCATTTTATGCTGTACTACAAATTACCACAGCAAACAGTAGAAGGACCGTTCTATCCATTCAAGTTCCGTGAGTCTAACTAATAACAGAGAAAATCTTTCTTTTAAGGTGTTTAATAAAGATAGCCTATTTCCGAGTCCTATTTCACACTTTGTTGGTTCATTCCTTGAAGGCAGGATAAGCCAAGGGGAATCTTTTGATAGATATTACGCCAATAAATAGGTTTAAGACACTAAAGAATGAAACGCAAGCAACTACCTATCTGTTAAGTAACTGTAATGTGATTACTGAAACTGGAGCAGTAATGCCTTACTTTACTCTGTTACAGGAAAAACTATTGTGACTACAGTGCATTATTTTGTAATGTGTGGGGTAACACATTACCCCAGCACTGGTAATAACTGGCGACATTATCATATAAATCAATGTCTGTTTTGCTACTCTCTACCACTGATTGAGAGAACACAATAGTGATTCAACCTACAGCCAGTTCATGAAAGCTTTTATAGTTTATGTTCTAATGCAGGGTTCATGTCATATCAGTAAAGGCTGATCTATAGTTCCCCGTCAAAGTGTCGCCGTTGCTATGCCAGCAGGTCGAATTTATGGTAAATCCGATATGATGAGAACGTGGCATAGGGTGTCAGGTAGGTTTTTCCTGGGAGAAATCCTCTGGCACATGGGAAGTGGTGCGTTTTACATTTCCTGTTTGTTTGGAAGAACTGGGTAGTTAGCATGAGCAGTGATAGCCACCATGGCTGAACAGACAAAGAAAAGAGCGCCACCTACAGAAACTCAAACTGCATCAACAGAAAATGGGAAAAAGATGTCACAGTACTGGACACACTGTTTGATTGACAGGTGATCTCTGAGAAGTGCAGCGCAGAAACACCACAGCAAAGATGGAGACAAAATAAATATCTCGAGGAGTACCATTTGAACTGAGTTAATGATGATACAACATGTAGAGATGGGACTTCAAATCATGTGTCTGCTTTACTCAGTCAGAGCTCAAGTGAGAATTACCGATTATTCCCAGACCTAAAAGGCTGACTTAATGAAGACGTTTCATCTCTCTACTCACCATCGCTGTTGACGCACTGCACTTGAGGGATCTGGGTTCCCGGTCCGCACTCTCTCTCATTATCGGGGACGCACTCCTCCAGTTTCACCAGCAGCCAGTCGTAGCAGCTGGGGTCTTCGCACGGTATCGCCTCCACCAGGTGGGGGCAGTTCCCCGTCCCGCCTGTCGGCTCATTGATGATCCTCCTCTTCCTCAGTTTGAACCCTGTCGTGGAACAACGGGAACCTAATGAAGTAAATGAACGCGAACCTCCCCCGCACTCATCAAGCGCGGTAACCCCTCTGTGATCCGCTGAGCAACAACTTGGTTTGATTTGGAAGGAATCTAATGTGCAACTGTAAGCACATTAATTTCACTCCGTGGTCACAGTGTGCCTTTGATGATAACCGTAATGTTGCATTTAACATGACAGCCCATTAAGCCCGAAGTTGACAGAAATTACAAGAACAGCTTCATATAATATATTATTATTCTTCCCTCATTATATTGGCTTTTATCCGAAGTGACTAATGCATGCAGGAATCCATTAATGTAACTGGGTTTTGTTCTCATGCGAGGGGTTTTCCTCCACTCGAGGGCGTGGGATCCCAGGACCCGGGACCTAGGAACGAGGATGTTAACTCCCCAACCCAGCCAAGGTCATCCACCCCCTAATCCACACTGCTGCTCCAGTCCGATAAGGCAGCAGAGCCCTGGGGTGCCTGCAGGACTCAGGTGGAGATGGCAGAATCTCTCCTTTCTGATTATTTTTGCAGCCCCCCCCCCCACTTCTCCTCCCCCAAAAAAACCTTTATTTAATCAGGCAGGTCAGCCGAACATGTACTGTCATGTGTCTAGACCCATAGATGGAGGTTTTATCTGAGAGGGGGAAGAGTGTGTAGGAGGGAAGATGAGACGAGGGGTGCAGGGAATTCAATTCAATCAGGGATCACTCACTGCCTATCTGCCATTATGGGCGGCGTGGCTGCAAGATAGCGAGGCAGAGAAGGCCCTGTCAGAGCTAGAGGCCTCGTTTTGAACAGAGAAACACATACAAATCCTTTGTAATGACCCCTCAGGCCGTACATGATATCACCTCAGGATAGCAAGGCTGTGTAATGATTCACAATGCAAGGTGACGTGTAAAGAAACTACAAAAAATAACCAAGATATACCCCATCGAAAGCATTGTTTATTATTATCGGGGAGTTGTCAGATACCAGGAAAGTGTGCATTCCTCTAGTGTGGACAACTGGCAAAACATTCAGCAAACTAATGCACTACAGTCACAGCCAACTGATTCCCTTGTTCGATGTCAGGAGGATGAAAAAGATTTCGAGCCAAGAGGACCCATTTGAATCCACATCCCTCCGGATAATGAGAGCGAGGGTACACACACTTGAGGATGTGTGTGTGCGTGTGTGTGTGTTCGCTTTACATGACCTACAGTAGAAAGACGGCAAGTGGAGAAACTGTGGCGGAGTGTGCAAACGAGCGAGTGGGAGCGGATCCATCATTAAGATGCATGGAGGAGAATTTCCAGCCATCCCTTTCATTTGAGGCGCTTCATTAAGGGAGAGTCAATATGCATTAGTCATGGCGGACGCCGCTGTTCCAGGGATAATTAAGGGCTGAGGCAGCGAGCATGTCAACCCCACTGATGGACTAGCACAACCTGTCACAACTCACGACAAATAGGGAGAGGCAATGACAATGCACTGGCACCATATCTTACAGTGTTGTCACGATTCTATTTGATTTTGGTTTTGAAGTTTAATGCACCTTATTCACACGGCAGCCATTTTGAACACTTGGGGTGGTAAACTCTACCCGGAAGATTGGCATATAAATAAAAGTAGCATTACTTAAACACATAAGTGAGGACAAAATACAGATAAACCTAACCATTACCAAATTAGCTAGCAATCTTGAGAACAGTTACCAAGTTAGTTAGCTTACTAGCTAGTTAGCTACTAGCTAGCTACCTAGGCTAGACTCTGGTAGCTAGAGGACTAAATATTAAAATGTAAACATCCCTCTGGATTCTTGAGGTCCATTCGTTTCAGATATGTTTTTCAGTGGGGAATCTGTGAAATGATAAATGTTTGTATGACATATCTTGGTACACAACAGTAGGACAGAGCGGGCTGGACTTGCTCTTCCAGGTAGTTTCCCACCCTGAGTATTCAAAATGGCCACCAAGTGAATAAGATCAATATATAAAGATTTGATAGTACTACGATACCATGGCAAACAAGAAAATCCATCAAGTAATGTCACAGAACAACCACTTTGCTTTATTTTAACAAGCTGTGCTACCGCATTGACTTGGACAGCTTTACAGACACTTCTGCACAGGGGTTTTGATGTTGGTTAGGTGTTCGTCTTTGTCAGCTCTGGAAGTGAAATAGTTCCATATTTGGCTCCTGGTACCAGTTTGTCAACCAGTTGGACTGGAATCCAATTCAACACATAGTGGACTGTTTGACGATGGTGTCTTGGTTTCTGCTGTTTGACTCGGACTGCTGCAGTCTACTGTCAAGAGCCAGACTGACTATTACAATCCTTCTTCTTTCAACTATTCCTATCTGTATGTTTACACCCTCAAGAGGTGACACTGAAATGGAATTTCATCTTGCGGGACACCTTTGGTAAAAGTGAATTCAATAAAAGTCTATATTGAATTCAATTTTTTCACAGCAGCATCGAAGTATTATCAAAATTTCAGTTATCTTGACAACACTGCCATCCTCTACCCTCTATATCTGTCAGTCTGCATGTCCCTCTGCTTCGGTGTAAATGTCTCCTTGCCTTTCTGTCTGTCTGAGGATCAATGTAAGAGAAACAAGGATACTTCGTTGCTGCAATAAGATATTTGACGCAAAGTTAGCATTCCAAAATAGTTGTAAGTAGGAGTCAAAATCAGATCTGGTCCAGTCATTGTGGTCCACCTCTGATATGATGGATATGACGCAATTTGATTGATGACATATTCATAGTAGCTTTGATCAGTACTACACTGGTTGTCTATGGGAAGCTGAATTGATTCTAATGGGACATATTGATCAGATTCCACACAAGTATGTATGCATATATTATTATTAGTAGTAGTAGCAGGAGTTGCAGTAGCAGTGGTTTCAATGGAGAGTTGCTGGGGCTTTTCCACCCTGACAGGAATAAAATTCCAGGGGAAACCACAAAATACTTCTAATTTTTTTAATGTGAAAATGGTCAAATTTAAATATACTGAATATTGACACAAAAAGCTATCTATCAGCAGCTTCAAATTCAAAACATACATCAGTGACTCAGGAAAAATTCAGCATGGGCTGAGATGGAGGAACTTGGCAGAATGGAAAAGCTTTAGTCCAAAATGTTCTACGTCAGAATCGATTACAATCCTAATTGTAAGTCATACATCAGGTCTGAGATCCCTACAGGATAATACAGTGACATTATCATTCTCACAGTGACCTCCTACCTTTCTTGGCTGCCTGGTCCTGGCAGTTCTCATAAGTGCAAGGTCCCCAGGCGCTCCAGGAGGACACCTCACATTCCACAGGACAGGTAATATGGCAGAGCTGGGTGGTGTTGGGGGGGATGCCCAGACACAGATCACTGTCCACTGGTCGCAACGCTGTGGAGACACACACACATATACCAGTATCACACTGGAGAACAAGCTAGAGAAGATAAGATGAAATTTTAATGATCCTTGTGGGGGATATTGGGTCGTCCTAGCAGCAAAATACAGCATACAGCAAAGAAAAATAGGATATAAATAGAGCAAATGGAGGTACTAAACATAACACAATTTCAGCATGTCCAGAACATGTTAAGTGGAAATGTATGAATGAAAGGGAGGAAAAAATAGGAGTTACAGCATTGCGAGAGTGTGCAAAATAACAGCAGTGGAATATATTGAGACAAAGGAAAAATGAAGGAAAATACATATGATATGAAAACTGTACCAAAAGAAATGAAATATATGTAAGCCATTGAAATAAGTGAAAATGTATCTCTTTAAAAATCAATATATATGCAATGAGAAAGAAATTAAAATTTTTAGTTTATATACACGATGTGCATTGCATTCATGTTAACAGCTGTACAGAAGACCATGCACAAAAACAGCAATTTCAACTATAGTCTTGAGACGTATTTGCGATGTGTACAGGTTTGTTTTACAGAGTGACCCACAAAGACATGAAAAATGCACAAAAGAAAAAAGCCAAAATTTGCTCTCTCAGAACTCATAAATATTCCTGTCTTCAAACTCTCACATTCCCCCTGAAACAAATCCTTTCAGGTCAAAATCAAAGACAGAAAATGCAAACACTAGCCTTTCATTCACCGCCCACGCAAACCTCCAGTCCTCCCAAAACTAGACAACGTTGAAACAACAAAGCTTCCCCCCCCCCAACACAGCAGGTCAGCCTGCAATTCGGACGCTCTGTAAAGCTGTAGGTGACTCTACGCAAGGTCACCGGGCTGATGAATCATTCCCACCGTGCCGCAACAGGATCCGGCCTCATTCGCATGCAAATTGCTTCCGCTTGGCCAAAAGTGTGTCCTTTAATAGTGTCGCTTAAGTGTGTGTGCGTGTGGCGTGCCCTTGGGTACCCGTGTGACGCAAGAGCGTGTGGCACGGCAAATGGTGTGTGATTAGGTTGCTATTTCATCCAAATCTACGTCAAATGATTCTTCTGATTCTTTTACGTAGTTTGATTTGTATCTTTCTCTACGGTAGCTGAATAGGTGCAGTCAAGTGGATCACATCCAAACAAGAGTTAGACCGATATATGGGGCTGATATTGGGCTTTTATTAAAAATTGGATTTGGTCCAGTCAGTGTCGTCCACCTCTGATATGATGGATATGATGCACTTTGATTAAATATTTATTGTAGAATAGATTAATACTTCACTGGTTGTCTATGGGACGTCCTTAACTTGAACTGATGAGACAAGAAAATCTATATATTATTATTAGTAGTAGAACTAGTAGTAGTAGCCGTAGTAGCAGTTTCATTGGAGTTTTAGTGTCCAATGGTTTTAAGTGTAAATGCTGTTTCATAGGCTTTTCAAATTTAAAGATATACTGATATCGGAACAAAATATCGGCTAATATCGAATATATCGGCAGCTTCAAACCAAAAACGTCAGTATTGGCCTTCAAAAAGCCATATCGGTCGAACCCTAATGCAAGCTGTGTCGTACCACTGGGATGTATTAAACGGACGCTTAACAACTATACTGCTGCGCTAACCAGCTGTTGAAGCCGAGCATCCAAATGACCTGTTGATAACGCTAATTTACTCCACATGTCTCCACATCGTGCGAGCTGAACGGCCGGCCTACCCGCTTCTTATCAAACTATGCAAGCGGTTCATTTTCGATATTTGGCACACAATTGCCTCTTTGTTCTCCTCCCTCCTCGTCCGGTCTGAAGCAGCTCTCCACGGCCATAACAAAGGCTGATTAATGGACGTCTCCTTGCAGGCTGACCTTGCTCAGGTGACTCTGCTGCCAGATGGTCTAGACTTCCCCGCGCTGGGCTTCCAGCCGCCAAATTAGGAACCTCCGAGCGGCGGCCGCACACCCTCCGCCGCCGCCTACCAGCCTCCATCAATAACTCCGCTCCCGCTTCCTGCTGAGCGGAGGATTCATGGCATCGTAGTAGCACAGCTGTTATACAGCATGTCACGGTTTGCTCCCTGATAGGGTTCCGCATTGATCGTAACCACAGGTACAGGAAAAAGAGCTGATACGACTAATATGACAAATCCAATACGGTGATCCCCTCCACACACACAGACGCACACTTCCCTTTCTAAATAGTAATGGAGAAAAATTGAGACAGCAGCTTTTCCCAGTTGTCCATATCTAAGACCCCCCATGGAGAGTAAACTAAACCAGATCCTTGTTTGCTTGGAAAGAAACGAGACACTGTCTGATATTGTGTTGGCAGGGAGAATGAATAGGGCAAACTGCTTATGATAATCAAAATACATACTCCATTTCAACAGTGTTTTGGCATTCATAATGCACACGGGTAAAGCCAGCGGTAATCCCCAAATAACTGCGACAGAATTTGAGGTCTAAATAAATCTTTCCAACCGTAAGTAAATCAGATTGAGAGCAGGCAGACGTATGGGTCGTAGCTTGCGCTAATCAGACTGGGAGTCATGTTTGTCAGGAGACCTCGGTGAGTTCAAAGATATGACCGGCTGCTAGACTATCCCGTCTCAGTCACATGGGGATTTGCTGATCATCCTTGAAAGCAAAGGATAAGATTACATCAGCTTAATCAGACTACAGATTCCCTCCACGCAGCCTTGGCTCACCACAATAAAATCGTCCATCGCCGAAGCACTGACACCAAGACTTGGAAATAGCACAGCGACTGTGGCCTTGATAAGAGCAGTCATTCATTAAGATCACATAACACTGTTTTGAAGTTCTGAGGCTTTGCAGTGTCATAAATCTCCTATCAACCACGTCTGGCTCCATCATGGAGGTCCAGTGGAGAATTGGCTGTGTGTAAATAATGTCTAAATATCTAACAACCAGGCTAGAAAAAGAGAGATACCTGAAAAAGATTATTGTGGTGCACGTAGGTCAATTCAGTGTTATGAGTAAAAGTGAAGGTAGATTTGTTTCAAAATGTAGGTTAGTGTGACTCAGTAAACTGTCTTGTCTTTAGCCCTAGTCTCTACTCCAAAACACTCTGAGTTGTAGCTTGAGAAGAGTCAGCTCAGTTAACCTGAACAAACTGTTAGCTAGCTATCCAGCAGGATAATTTAGCAAAGCAGTTGATGCAGCATGAGACTAGCCACAATAAATGCTAACATTTTCCTCTAGATATGTCAGTGAGTGCGCAAAGATGCGAGCTGTTGTTTTTATTGATGTGGTTGTGGACCGCTCGGTTTACCGTAGCTGCAAACCTAATTTCCCTTAGTGGGACTAACAAATTGACATTATCGAAACGTTGAAGGCAAAATGATCAGTTCCCAGTCAAAAACAACACAAAAATTAACCATGTCTATTCAACTTTGGCCCAGTTGTTGTCCTAGAACTGTGGACCTCCAATTCATATCTACATACTACATGTAGCATATAGATATGATGGTATATGACATGTATATGATGGTATGTAAAGCCCTTTGAGACTTGCGATAAAGGGCTATATGAATAAGCAAGACTAGACAAAACTAGGCTGTTACAGCCATCTTGGCAGGACAATAACAGCTGATTATAATAAATTAACAGGTGATTATAATCAAAGGACAGCAGCAGCCAATGAGCTGTGTATATGGTAAAGAACCATATTGGTAGCAAATGCATGTGACATCATGGGAATACTATGAATATGGCCACATGAAAGCCCTCTATTTTAGGATTATTCTGAAGGAATTAGAGAAACAGACGAGACAAGGGGTTGGGAAAGTGTGCAAATAACTATGGGAGACAGATAAAGGCTCCCATTTACAGGATGCGGTGGCCAAGTTAGGAGGTAGCTAAAATTATACGTGACACAATAGCACAAAACCTGTCTGGGAGAGAGGACAGGAGCAGGGTGAAAAGAAGTATAGGAGGATGTGTCGCCGCGGCTGGGTTGGCAGCGCTTCCCTCCTCATTTATCATACTCTTCCATTCTGCTCCTTCCTTTCTTCTCACTTTTCTCTCTTTCCTCCAGCATCCTTTGTAGGTGACACCTTAAGGCCAAACCCTGTCACTTTTCACCTGTCATAATACCTTCATTAATGTATCCCCTCCACCCAAAAAACACCCTCCATAACAATTACCGTGTTAACATGCAGACAGGGCAGCTTGGCTGGAGTACAGTCACAGTTTCCTATCTCATACTAATATAGGGACACGGTGGAAAGTGTGAGGATTGCTGCTGTCTAACAATATTGGCAATGTGGAATCTTGACACTGAAAGATGAAAGTGTCTGGCTGGTTGCGAGCAGCTGATTTGAATAATTTCTACAAGCAGTGGCCAGTCCAGCCCCCCTGACCAGATGGACTGGGACTTAGTGTGTCAGCGCTGGATAAGCATGGGCGTGCTACCGGGCCACTTCCAGCTACACGCACTGAGTAATGCCACCAATTTAGGCGAAAGCTCATATTTCATCTCCTACCCTCGCTGTGTGGCGTGCATTAGTGCGTACATTAGCATATTCATATAGCTCAGCTCCAGATTTAATATGGGGTAAAACAGCTTTAATTCCCTCTCTGCTTCACACATGGTTGGCGATGCAGGAGGATATCAGTGACTGTCTGCCGAGCTGGAACAGATGACATGACTTTGGTTGTGTGTGAAATTCAGACCTGAGCAGATGATTCAGAAGCTTACAAGTAACTTCTTGTCCACTGCTCTGCTTTCACAGAAATGATATGGTGCTGCTTTGATGAGACTGTGTCAGAACATGTGCTGTATAACGATGCTTACTGTATGTTTAGAATTTTGTGTTCCTCAAAATTAAGACTATTTTCAACCAATATGCATTCTGACCAGGTAACATAAAGGTGAAACTATGCGGTTAGAATAAAGGAACTGGAATACAGAAGTGGATTACTTGCAAAGTAAAAACAGTTCTTGTTTTTTGCTGTAAAGCAATCTCCCTTTGTGCCGTAAAGCAATAGAGCAGATTTCCTGGTGGCACATAAAGTAAAATGCAGTCTAGGGGCCGGTAGAGCAGTGATTCTCAATCTTTTTCATATCAAGGACCCCTAATTTAGTCCACATTAGGGCCACAGACCCCCATTTGATATGATTTTGTCCAGAATCCCACGACTATCTGTGTTGTAGGTAGAGAGATAACAATGAAACTATGATCAAAACAGTCATTCTTCTACATTCTGTAACTGTGTTAACTTCTTGTAAATGAAGTGAAGTTTAATACTTCATCAATTTGCTGGGGACCCCCTGGAGCCCACTGAAGGACCCCCGGTGGTCCCTGGACCCCACGTTGAGAACCACTGGTCTAGAAGCTGGTAGAGGCTGTCAATTGTTTGTTTACAGTAATCTGTATTGTTTGTTAACGGTAATTACACTAATATCTCAAAACTAATGTGGTAATGACATGATTACATGATACATGTAGCACCTTTGAACAACTTCCCTTCTGCTTAGTTAAGTGTTGTACAAGCTAAACAGTCATCTTTTATGAATTACTGTCTGAGGGGTATGAATGTGGAAACAGAACAGAAACTTTGGCATGGAGGTATTGGCTAGTGTCTTAGCAATGGGAGCTCAGCAAACAGCAAGACAATGGGTTTCAACATAATTAAATCAAACTAGCACAAACTGAATCTGCGCCTATTGTACTGGCTGGACTATTCCCTATGGTGACTGTCTGCAGCTGTTGTGGCCTATATGATGCCTCTGCACTCTATGTACTGGTGTGAGTCTGTTGAATGGATCTTTTGCATTGATGACAGGCTAACTCTTTTGCTTGAGCCTATGCTCACATTATTGGTCAGATGCAGAATAAAATGGAAAGTTTGTCTTTAGACGTGCCGAGTTTCCCTTGCATCTGGTTTTCAGCATAGCTAGTAAAAGTAAAATCAACTCATATAGGTAAACTCTAGGCTTTATATTTCAAACAAACAAAATGAAAAAAAAAAAATATTGATTTTAGGTTGATTTTTCCACAGGATGCATCATAGTGAATAAACTTCATTGTCCATTTCGATGACATAAGCATATTCATGCATATTAAAGTGTGCTGAACTGAACTGAACTGAAATGAACGATAAGTAACACACATGGTGACTGGATTTAATACAAGAGAACACTGGAGTAGACAGAGGTGGTGCATGCTGGAAAGGTCACCTTCTTTGCTCCTGAGCGAGCTGAGGTTTGGTGGTGTATCAGCGCTGGTCTGGACACAGTAGACCTCCCGGCTCTGAATCCCGCCTCCGCACAACCCCGTCTGGTTTCCACGCCGACGGTCCTGTTGGCTCAGCAGCATGTCCACCCTGCACTCCGTCCACTCGGTGGTCTTCCAGCTGTATCTGAGGGCGGGGGTGGACACGGGGAGGGTTAGACCGATATACTGAGCCGATATTGTCTTTTATTACAAATCTGATCTGGTCCAGTGAGTGTGGTCTACTTCTGATATGATGGATATGATGCAGTTTGATTGATTACATATTTATTGTAGAATTGATCAATACTACACTGGTTGTCCATGGGAAGCCTTTAACTTGAATTGATTTGAATGATCAGAACCCACACAAGTATGCATGAATATGTTTTATCATTATCACTATTATTATTTTTATTATCATTATTGCTATCCTTAGTTTCAGTGGAGAGTTTTACTGTCTCATGATGATCTAAATGTTGTTTCGGAGGCATTTTTTGCACAATGTTTATTATGTCAAGCTCTCATTATAATATAATAATTATCATGCACTCACAGTGTGCTTATAATGTGCTTGTGATGCCTTGTAATGTCTTATGTCTTAAGTGTGCAGATTTATCTTCCTTTGTTATACGTGCTAACACGTTTTCACACTCACACACACACACACCCTCCTACTCACTACCACTCTCTCACTTCCCCTATGACTTTATCTATTAGGGCTTTTTCAAATGTATTATTTTTCCCCTGCCATGTTGCGCATCTTATTGTTCTGCTGTTTTCCACCATGCTGTGTTCTGTTGTCATGTAGATCCTGTCATCCAATTAATCTGTCCTTCTTTATTCATTCATTTTGTTTGTTTTGAGCTGAGAAGTTTTGATAAGCTCCCATTTTTATCTCTTCTGCACAAATTTGCCACTTTGTTTTGCTTCTCCGTTTATTGCCACGTTTTATAATTGCATTTTTTATTATCACCTCTTTTATCACTGTGTGATTGAATAAACTAAACGTTTTGTTTGTGCTATCTTCATTGCCATATAGCTGCATACTACCTATTGTCTTTATTAACTTGACTAGAAATTCCTGTTTGACTATGATACTGCAAATGTTGGATTAAAGTTTAATCCTCAAAAGTGACAATATCATGGAAAAGCAAATGCCAAAAGCTTCTTTTAGCATTGCTTGTTTTTGTCATAATGAAGCTATAGTAGCTGGATGGCTTTTTCCAGGCAGTGAACACCATTAGCTTGTGTCTGATGGCAAGCATCTCTAAAGTGTTGTTTGAATGACTTTTTCATGTCATTGACCTTAGATCTCTGTTTACAATAAGCCTCGGGGTTCGCAATTTAACCGGAATGCCCACCCAGAGCGCTCTAGGACCAAAATCTTCGAAAGTGAAAGAAGATTGTTAATCGCGGCGGCTATTCATATGCGGGTTTGTGTCTGGGACTGAATTGACAGCAGTCTGCTTCGGCGGTAATGCTTTGTGGTCCCACCCTGAGGTCAGAAAATGTAAACGCTGCCTCCATCTCGCTGGTGATAATGGAATTCATTTGAGGTCACCAATGAAAGGCTCCATATTCATGAGCGAGGTCTCTCTCTCTCTCTCTCGATCGACTCAGCTCTGCTCCGGGACAATGAGGCCCCTGGGAGAGCAGTGCATTGTGGGGCTTTGAGTTGCACAGATGGGGACACTCTAACAGAGGAATGCTTCAATAAAATAATAAAATGGACTGGGCTGCTGCCCACAAGGGTCTCACCTCTCTTCCTGCTCTCACTCAAACAGAAGGCAGCACCAGTGGCTGAATGCTGATTTATTGCTTCACATTATGGCTGACTCTGCCCATAAAAACCTATCTATGAAATGAGCATATGATTCTTGTGGTAAACATATGGGTTATATACCTCTTGGATACTGTACCATACAGAAAACCTGAGCTCCGTTTGCCAACTTAATCATAGAATATTATCACCTCATTTTATGGGAAGAGAACTTGACTTAGGGCGTACACTTTGGTCCCAAACTAGGGGACGAGTTGCTCCTTTTTTGCATTTACGCATTGGTTTGGTCACATTTTACATAACAATTTCAAGCGAACCATAATTTATCAACCAATGTCAGAATTTTGGTGTGGGGAAGGACTTTCCTTTGGGGTAAAACTCGTCCTAACCCATAATTCAGTTGGGTGTTGGGTGTGATCATGATCGGATCGCCTTCTCCCTTCAAACAAAGCTCCAGATTTGGTTTGGAACCATAGAAAACCTCTTCCCAACAAGGTCTTTGTGTTCTCATACTGTATGGAAAAACCCAACTCAAGAGGGAAACCACTCCGGGGTTTAAAATAACTGCTCTAATCCAACTAGGTGTGACAATACCCCTAAAGCGGCGAGGGTTTCAGCATGTCATACTGAAAGCACGCCTGTCTGAAGTCCCATTAAAAGCTGCTTTCAAATCACATAGAATTAGCTCCAGAAGAGCTCAGAACAGCCAAACACACTAAGAAGTGGAAAAGCCAGCTGAGGAAATCCCTTACATCTTCTCTACATCGGGGGGAGTTTCATATCGGGCTGTCTGCTTTCAGAAGAAATCATTTGATCAGTAAACCACCCGCACTGACACACCGAGTCACTCATGTATGTTTGGAATGTTTCCCTGCTTATCTGTGCAGCTACCTTTCAGGTTTTGTAGTGCCACTGCCTTTGTTGCTATGTCCCAAAACCCTGTATGTGATATTGATTTCAATAGTGACTGATTTGTTGTATTATTGTTTGTCTGGATACAGATATGGGCTTTTGAAGGCCGAAACAAATACCAATATTTTTGGATTGAAGCTGCTTGAAGCTTGGATTGAAGCTATTGTGTCAATATTCAATATATTTAAATTGGAGAACACAATTGTTTTTTTGTTGTTGTATTATTGTTGTAGGGTCCAACCGATATTTCAGGGGTTTTTGAACACTGATACTGGTATTTTGTATGGAAGCTGCTGATTGCCGATATTTTGTGCCGATATTCAACCTTATTCAATTTGACCATGTCCATGCCAGTAAATTCTGAAAAATTACAAGTATTCAGTTTCCCCCTGGGTGGTGGGGGAACCATGATGGGGGTAGCAGGGTGGGGTATCAGGGTGGGGGCAGGTGGGTGGGGGCAGCAGGGTGGGGTAAGAGGATCATATCAGACGGCACATCAGCTTCCTCTCAGACACTCCATTCATCACCTTCCCTCCGCTGAGCCAAGCATCAAGCCGCTTCCTCTCCATCTCCCAACCCACCCACGTGCCCCCCCCCCCCCCCCCCCCCCCCCGCCCCCTGTCTGGGCTTCTAACCCACCGGAGTCGTGTGTTAATAAGCCTGCAGACGTTGACAGTAATGGGTTTGTTATTGTCTTCCCCCTACTGCTAACACCACAGCGTAGACACACAAAGGTCGTACAGCTAGCGTTGCTACCAGTCTCATTTAAAGGAATATACCATGCTTTTTGGGTGGCTGTCCCATTGTTCAGTTTAGCTGTTAAGTGATGAGAACATAGACACCGAAGTCATCCATGTGTCCCCGGTAGATCATGTGCTCCAGTGCTCCATGCTAACACATTAGCATACACTATGCTGAGTGCTAATGATCAACTGGAGCCAATGATCTACACATGACACATGGATGATTTTGGTGTCTATGTTCTCAAGTTGACCAATGGGCCAATCTCCCAAAAAGTCACTGTACTCCCTCAAGGCTTTTTAGCAACACAAAAGTCTTAATTCTTGTAATTTTCCATTCAGTTGACAGTGGAGACAGACCAATATGTTAGTATAGTTGGCATAGTTTACATCATGATAGGCTGACAAAAATACAAAACAGATTCCTATGATCTAGCTAGTCCGAGTGGGGAAGCACATACAGTGATTGAGCATTCAAAGTAATTCATTTGAAGCATCGCCCCTGCTGAGGACTCTTGCTGAACGTTGGGTATGTGCGTTACTGTGCTGGCTAACGCTTTAGAATAGAATGAACTGATACGAACATTATTCTGGACATCAATTGCAGCAGTTGGTTTAGGAATGCACTGCGACCATTCACTTTTGACAGTTTTCTTGACTGTGAGGACTCCTAATAGTGTTACCTATAGTCTAAAAATATGCTTTTTGATCTACGTGTGTTTACCCCGCTAGCACGTTATTTGCTGGTTTTCCCCCCAGTCGATGTGTATCTACTGTATTAGTAAGCTGCACTCTGTTATGTTAGTTGGTTACACAGTCAGTGGGCCAGAGCACCAACAACATGCATATATGCCTCTAGCATTAGTCAGATAATCCTGTCTGGCTAGGTGTTATGAGAATTAAAAACCTCTATGTTTTCTTTGTCTTTTGTCTTGCCAGCAAAGCTATTTGGGGAATATAGCAAGCTTACCTATGAGAGAATTCAGAGTAGAAGTGAGAAAGCCTGTACAGCAATAGTGCAGTTGAGTTTGTTTATTTTAAATGAGGAACTTTTGTGATAGTGAGCACCAATATGAATGGCAGAATTATTGATCATGTGATGAAAACACCAAGGGTGGAAGTAGCGAATAACAATTTCTCTTTTTACTGTAATTGAGTAAAAGTTGTACCGTATTTTTTGAAATATGTAATGTTACATTAGTATGTTTTGACTGAAGTTTTGTACTTCACTATTTGGTCAATTTACTAGTAATGAGTATTTTTATTATTAAAGGTGGTATGTGAAACATTTTAAATATCAATATATGATTATCAAATTGACTGTGATACCTCGGTATAATTACTGTAAAACAACTGAGACCATTGTAGAGGTAACTGGTCTCCTCTATCTCATACCAGTAGTGATTTTACACCAATCTTTCACTCCTTCCACCATCATTCCGCCAGAAACTCTCAGCTCCATTTGCACTCAAAGAACAGCGCCCTCTTCCTGTTTTGTGCTGTAATGCAATCTCCCTTTGTGCCATAAAGCAATCCAATAGATTTCCCTCCAAATCTGACCCAGTGGCACACAATGTAAAATGTCTAGAGGCTAACTTTTTTGAATGACTTTTTTAAATTTTAAATGAGCTATGTTTTACTTTAACTCAAGTAGACGTTTACACCAGTAATCTTACTTCTACTCCAGTACAGTTAATGCAAACTAACAGCACTTCTACTTCTACTACTCTGTCCATCCCTCTCCAACACTTACACAATACATGGTGGGACTCCGTCTCCCTGGGGGCTGCAGGGCTCCTTCTCCTCCAGCTCAGGACACTCCCCCCCGCCGCCGACAGGGAACTGGCTCACGCGGCGGGCGCGGGTGCGCTCGCCCTTGGGCCCGTTGAGGTCGTAGCACTCCTTGGAGCACGCCGACCACTCAGACCACTCGGTCGCGTCGCAGTCTTTGGTCATGACACAGGCCTGGTAGGTCACCGGCAGACTCTCCTGAGAGCACAGACTGTAGAGGATACAACAAGATAAAGTACCGTAAGATAAGACATTGGGTCGTTGCAGCAGCAAATAGTAATAGGCCCTTTTCACGTTGTCATGGTAACAGCTTCCGCCTGCCAAAATTAACACTGGTGAAGTACAAAGACTATTTTTGTTGACTCCTGGATCTAAACTAGAGAAAGGCTACAACCTCTTCGCCTAAAGTTCCCTCTTCCATTATGAAGGTGAGTTTTAGCTGCAGTTTCTCCTCGTCCAATGTCATCTCTTGGCAGTCATCACCTCATTTGCATAACGTTATTACATTATGTATCTAGTGCTAGTCACCATTACAGTTTTGTTGTTTTTCTTGTCTTTGTTGGATTGGTTCGTCAATATGTTGCAAAAATAAAGTTGTAATGCACCGGTTTCTCAATATGGAAGCTGTTACCATGACGACTTGAAAAGGGCCTATAGGATACAACAAAGAAAAGTAGCAGTAGAGCAAATGGCGGGGTTTAAAAATAACACTATTGACAATTCCAACGTATCAAGAACATATAAAGTAGAAATGTATGAGTGATGGTTTAAAAAAAAACATGAATTACAGCTATATGAGGGTGTGTAAAATAACAGCAGAACATAGAGACAAAGAAAGAATGAGTAAAAAAAGAAATATGTGCAGTATGAAGAATGAGAGAATATGGAAAGATGAGGAAAACAAATATGTGAATTTGCAGCTTATATCCATGATGTGTGTACAGAAAACACAGGAGGAGAGAGAGAAAGGATGGAGCACTTGGCACCGTGGAAAAGTGCCACTACATTCACACAGTGGATTTTTAAGAAGCAAATATGCAAGTGTAGTGTAGCGGATTATACTGATACTGCCAAATAAAAAACAAAGACGGGTGAAACGGCGCTGCACTCCCAACAGCTCTTCTTTGTCTGAGTCAGCCGCTGTGATAAACTCAATTTGAAAGTTGTTCATTACAAATCCAAACAATTTGTTCTCCTTGTTTCCACCGAGCCGCTTCACAGCCAACCGCGGCTTCGTTTGATGATGGGATTGCTGTGTGGAACGGAGTGGTTAAAAGACACTTGGTTTTTTTTCCTCTCTCTCTGGTGTGTGTGTTGTTAGAGGGCGATAGACCATTTGGGGATAATGACACACACTGCCTCTCTTCTTATCTTTTTTTCCAGTCTCAACGCTGCTGTTCAATTTTTTTTCCTCGACCCCTGCGAGCTCCCAGAGGCTTTTTTTTTCTGAAGCTAAACTCTGCTTGCTCTTTTAGGTTTTTAATTTTGAACACATTTCTCCTACAGCTGGTGCAGCTCCTCCTCGAACACCGTGCAGCAGTACAGTAGAGTCTTGTAACTGACCCAAACGTATGATTATTCATTCATATGTATCATTGTGAAACATTTCAGACAGATAAAAACTAATTGCACATTGATCTTCCACTAATTTTCCACCAGGATTTCCCTGTATCTGTTTGTCTTGATATGCTTTTTTCTATTAACACTAGAAAAAAGGAGTGGTATCAAATATTTATAAGTTCATTTCAAAACATAAACAATTACCCCTTTTCCCTACAAGATCTATCATCCTAAAGATATTAATTGGCAGTTAGTAAGGTCTAATAGCATTCTCTCATCAAGGAATCTCAATCACCAATTCATTATAAGTTCATACACAGATTCTATCATTGTCCTAGGAGACTTTCCCAAAAAATGTGTGTGTGTGTGTCAGCTAGAAGAAACACTCCCTTGTGTTTGACATTGGCTTTTCTCATATGTTTGCCTTTTTCGTTAGTCTTGCCTCACTAATATTTTGTTTTTTGTTGCTTTGTTTAATGTCTGTATATCTTGAATATTGCACACTATTACCTTGAATAATGCTTGAGGCAAGTCATATATGGTGTATATTTGGGAAGGTGTAATGTCTCCGACTAAGGTATGTCAAATAGAAGTATTCTGTTGATCCTTGTTTTATTTTATGTCATAAATCAATAAAAACAATTGATCACAAAAAATGAACTAGAAACACAAAGCATTTGAACTGACAGCTACTTTGAATTTTACAGTTGAAATATTTCACTTTTCAAAATGACTTCATGACTTCAATACTTTTTCTAGACCTTTTCCTAGAAAAATCTAATTTAATCAAAAGACTAACCCATCGTTTGTGTTTTTATTGCAAATATTGAAGGATCACAATTTTTCCAACCTTTAGACCTTGTCCTTTCACCTTAGTATATGTGATAAAGGTCCAGGTAGTTCAGTTCTAATTTTAAAACGCGTGTGTGACACTTGGGCATAATTAGCGCCTTCCCATAAAATGAGAAATCCCATATTTATGGCTCTCACTGTAAATAAACCTGATCCTGGGTCCTGGCCAACATTAATGCGGTCATCACTATCAGCTAAGCCTCTTTGGAGGTTTCAGCCATCTGTGCATCCATTGAGTAGCTAAGAAAAAGTGTATTTACTTTAAGGAAAATATCCAAAAGCGCATTTACATTACACTTCTCCCCCTTAATCCTTGTGCATATCACACCAATATAATATTCTACTTGAACGTCCGGAATATGACGAGTGCTATTTGCTTGAAGTTTCAATGATTTATGAATTCTGACCTTCTCCGAGGCTTTAAAAGCAAATGTATGATAAGGGCCTTGATTTTCTCAGTGTGTAATGGATGCTGCTCAGTGGCCTCTATTAGAGCCGAGAGTACTGCGAGACAGAATGGGGGCATTCATCTCCGAACAAAGAACATGCCTTTCAGACACCACATGGACATTGGCCCCATTCAATAAAACATGCATAGAAACCATACATCTTTGCATGTATGTCTCACAGAGAAGCTTCAGCAGATCTGTCCAGTTTCATCGATTCGGGACCGGCTACGCTGCATACACTGAGAAAGAGGGGTAGAAACATGATACGGGACGTCCGCTAATTGAAACGGACAGCAATTTTCTCCCCGACCTTTCGCCGTTATTGCTGCGGCTTTGCATTGTGGCGTTATTGAATCTTTTATGGATGACGGTGACAAGTGTACATTATGTTACGAGAGTTAAAGGACTGCTGACGTGTCCCGCTAATTAAACTCAAACGTCGTCCCGACAGCGACTCGTCCTATGATTTAGCTTAATCTCCATTAGTGTCCGACTCGTAACCCTGTTGGAAACAGCGTGTAAGACTCCAAATTCTCTCGTTTTGATGACATTTAGCAAATTACAGCGGCGAGGTGATAGTATGAGGAGATAACTGAAGGTTTACAGCGAGTCGTTACAGATCTGAGGACACTGAGTTATCGGCTGTGACACTTCAAGTCATGAAGTGCCATAGACAATACATTCAGTTGGGGTAACTGCAATCTGACAGCACACACAACTCCCTTCCCTCCCTGTGAAAATATGTCAACAACTTAAATCATACAGCCTCATTTATAGGCGATAACATGCATCAGAATGTATCCTCCTCATTTCACAAATGTAACTGAAATATTACAACATACTAAGGTGAAGAAATGTGCTCAGTTAAAGTAATAATCAACATTTTAGTATTAATAAATGTCTGTTTTGCTACCAATTTGCTGTTCTAAACAGCCGGTGTCTGGTAGGTCTTTCCTGGGAAAAATCCTCTGAAGTGATGCATTTTACGTTTCAAGTTTGTTTAGAATAAACAGAAGAAGAACTGGGTAGTTAGCATGAGCAGCGATAGCCACCACGGCTGAACAGACAAAGAAAAGAGAAACTCAAACTGTATCAACAGAAAATCCAAGCTCCGCCCACACTGTTTGATTGACAGGTGATCTCTGGGAAGAGCAGTGCAGAAACACTACAGCAATGAGGTTTAGCACCAAAGTAAACAAAATAAAAAACAAAATAAAAAAACTTGAATCTCACATATTTCCACTTTAAACTACATGTATTTGTATTCATTGTGGTCATTGGACAACACTGGAAAGGAATGAAACCAGGAGCCTAGGTAAACTGTCAAACATGTTAGCACACAGGTAGTGTTTCTGCACCAATGGGATATGCTGTTCATGCTCGTTTTTGGAAAGTTTGGGTCTTGCGGAGCCTGCAGCTAGAAACAAGTCATCGGACTTGGCAACAGAGCATCGCACCATCTGCTTTTCATTCCTTAGTGGTTCATGTTTCCTCCTATTCTGGCTCCAGTGGAAGTCTTATGGTATCGGCCTGGAGGTGTGATCAAGTTTTTAACTGAATAGCCCACCGGGCTTATATGACAGGACTGACTTGTGAAGATACACACATGATATTAAAGTGAATGTCATTTTCTGATGCTTGTCTGATGATTATATAGTAAGAAAAATGTATCTCTGCCTCTAATGGGCTGGACTTGAAGTTGTACCTTGACTTTTTCCCTTACCTACCAGCTTAAGTCAAGACAAAATGATGTAAAGCCTGTGGTAAGATGGCAGGATGCATATGTAACCTGCAGTGAATTTTACAAAAAAATAAAAAATAATTAAATACCTACAGGACTTCAAATACATGTAGTGGGTTGCAAAAAAAATAGCTGTGAAATGCTTTGAAAAGATTTTTGGAGGATGCTGATGCTATATATGTTATTAGCACTGATGGACAGCAAGCATCAGAGCAAATTATGTTCTTTGAGCGTCACCCATGATCACAAACACACAGTTTGATCTGCAGCTAATCCTAATGAAGGCCAGGCTGCAGTCTCCCTTCAACTAGAGCCAAATCTTTTTTTTTTTTTTTTAAAGCTTTTCTAAAAGGAGAGAATCGCATATCTGCTTTCTTCTGCATGGCACATTAGAAACACACACTGTGGGCGTCGAGTTTATCATGCGAGTGGGAGAGCAAAGAAACTCTTAAGGCATTTCTTTAAACGCTGGCTTAAGCCTCAGCTCGTGTCACGGAGTCATATGCTGTGGGATGCTGGGATATCACGGCGCACACAGATAGCTAGTCTACTCCATCCACCACAGAAGAAGATTCAGGAAGAGAGCTGTTCTCTCTCTCTTTCTGTGTAGCTTCCTCTCTCGCTCTCTCGCTCTCAATTTGTCATTTTCTCACTCTCGAATCAAAACTGACTCAGCAGCAGATAAATACTGTATGCTGTAATGAGGACACACACACACACAGACACACACACACACACACACGAAAAACACACACACAGATGTTTGTATTGCTATACTTGTGAGGGCCTACATTCACCAGCCAAAATGACCTCCTTCTGAAGATCTAAAACTCAAACTGGTTCTCACAAGAATAGTACAAGTACAAGAACACACACTCACACACACACACACACACACACACACACACACACACACACACACACACAAAGGCACTGAGAAGCCATAGAACATGAGAGGATGACATGAGGAAACCCGTTTCAGTCATTCCTACCTGAGAGCTTCGGCATTCCCACTTTTATGAACACAGCTCACTTCTCTGGTCTGGTAGCCGACCTGCAGGTCCCAGAACTTTCCCCCCTGGCGGTTCTGGCGGTTCCTGTTTCTCTTTTTCTTGATGAGTTCCCTGGTCTCGGGATCTTTCACCTTGCCCCTCTCCCTTAACCTCTCTCTGACTTTCTCCCTGATTTTCTCTCTCTTCTCCTTGTTTTTAGCCTTTTTCTGTCGTCTGGGCCTGTCCGCCTGTCTGGATGGCCTGTCTGGTTTTCTGTTTTGCCTGTCCGATTTTCTGTTTGGTCTGGAGGGTTTGTCACCGTCTCTTGACCGTTTGCGACCTTCTCTGGACGGTTTGACACCCTCTCTGGACGGTTTGTCACCCTCTCTGGATGGTTTGTCACCCTCTCTGGATGGTTTGTCACCTTCTCTGGACGGTTTGTCACCCTCTGTGGATGGTTTGTCACCTTCTCTGGATGGTTTGTCACCTTCTCTGGACGGTTTGTCACCCTCTGTGGATGGTTTGTCACCTTCTCTGGATGGTTTATCAGATTCTCTGGATGGTTTGTCACCCTCCCTGGGTGGTTTGTCAGCTTGTCTGGCTTGGCGTGGCAGGGGGACGGAGCAGGGCCCCCAAGAGCCCACCCTGAGGCTGTAGAGGCTCTCCTCCCTCTCACAGAGCCCAGGCTGGCACGTCTGAAATTCGGTCAGGTTTGGACAGGCTGCGCCGCCAAACAGCGGCGGAGCCAGAACAAAGCGGATCCGGTTCTGCAGGCCCGTCCCACAGCTTTTAGAGCAGGAAGTCCACGGGCTGAACTCGGACACCACACAGTCCCGCGGACAGGGGATAAGACAGGCCTGTTCTAGGCGCGGTTTAGGCTCAAAGTACTCGCAGATGGCATCCTCTGCGGGCTCGCCGTCTGCTTTCTGGACACAGCCCACCTCGCGGGTCTGGATGCCCTCCTCTCCCCGGGTGCACACAGCCGGGCGCTGCACCCCGGCGCTGCGCATCGACACCGGGACGCACTGGTTCCAGGCGCCCAGCTGCCAGTCGTACAGATCCTTGTGCCAGTCGCACACTCGGAAGCAGCTCTGCTGGTTGTCCGGCCGCTCGGCCTGGTCGCAGTTGGTGTGCAGGGTGGTCCAGCCCTCGGAGTGGGCGCACCATACTGCTCTGCTCTGGCTGCCACCGGGACCGCACTCACTGCCCATACACCGTCCCCACGGACCTGTAAGGATGGAGAAAGATGACAGAAATTAAGATTGGGCTACAATTATAGAGCAGAGGTCAAAATGGGACTGAAAAGGAAAGAATCATTGTGTCGGTGGGGAAAGTGAAAGCGTAACACACTCCACCTGTAACCGCCAGTCTGAATCATAGAACATGGTGGGTTCAGTTCTACATCTAAGTGTTTGCCACTCAGGTCTTGTGCAGCTTTACACTTCTCTCTTCCACACGTCTACAAGCAACGCAATATTTTTCTCTCTGACAAAGTTCTTGAAAGCCCAAGAAGCGAGACAATATTTAGCATTACGGCTAAAACAGGAATATTATTCAAAGTTCTAAAGTGCTTCTGAGGACAACGCTAATGCCTTTACACATTACGTATCAACAACCTAAGTGCTTTGGAGAGCAATAATAAAGTCCTGACAAATACACACTTGCCATTAAATCATTCTCTTTCAATTTTCTGATTGCACTTCCCCTGGATTTATGAGAATGCAATTACAGGTCTAGGTAAACATCGTCTCTGAGCATAAAACCTCTGTTAGGAACACACCAGATGCAGAGCCAGAGCAGTTCAAGCACTCTGACTCAATCAATGGACTAGGAACATAAAAATGCTAGTTGAAGTGAGGAATGGCATAGCCTTGCATATCATTAGCCTTTTACGATGTTACAATGCTGGGAACCTCTGTTCGTCCGGACTTGGAAAAGCATCACTCAGACACTAGTGGTTTCTAGCAGCAGATCATGATAAAAGCTAATATCAGTTTCAGTGGGATTTCTGGTTAAATAAAGGACGAAACATCAGATTTGAACCTGTCTTTACTCATCAAAGGAGTAAATGTGACTTATGTTAACATTAATTATGTTTTAATTGGTATTTGTATTTATGTTATAACACAATAGAGATTCAACCTATATCCAGCTCATGAAAGCTTTTACATTTGCTGTTGTAAACACCCGGTGTCTGGCAGCTCTTCCCTGGGAAAAATCCTCTGGCACACAGGAGCTCATGCATTTTTTTTTTTTGCAATAAACAGAAGAAGAATTGGGTAGTTAGTATGACCAGTCATAGCCACCATGGCTGAACAGACAAAGAAAAGACCTACAGCAACTCAGAGAAAAGTGCTTCCATGGTTTGGCATTGGACTGCCTGTTCAGATTCAATAGCTTACAGTACAACCCTTGGCCTGCTTGTCCATGTGACGGAAACCCTGGTTGATCACAGGAATCTTAATCACAGAGCAGAAGTGGGTCATTTCTTCCCATCAGCGGGATCCAGGCCTCCCAGTGAAAAACACCATGGGCTCTGGTCTCTGGTGACCCGCCTCTCCAGGGCTTACCATCAGCTGCAGAATAGGAAAAAGTCCCAGGCAGTTAAAGTAGGATAATTTATGGGTATTTGGAGGCCGATACTGGTATTTTTAGAATGAAGCTGTCCATATTCCATTTTGATATTCTGCTCTAGGTCAAGAAATAGGCCTACATTTCTAAGAAGAGCAGCAAACTAGCCTCCTTTTTATATTTGTGGAGATATATTGGATCGTTTTTGAAAGCTGATACCAAAACCGATATTTTTGGACTGATAGCTGATGTTTTGCGCTGATTCAATATCTTTAAATTTGACCATTTACCTGTCCAAAATGACAAGTATTCAGTGTTTCTCCCAGAATTGTATTCTGGATGGAAAAGCCTCTGACACAACATTTAGACCATCATGGAACACTAAAACTCTCCACTGAAAGCCAGACTAATGACATTCTTTTAAGTGGGTTAGTAGCCAGACTGCTGAGTAAAATCCTCCCATACCGCACTGGAATGATTTCTCTGGTCAGACATCTGATGTAAGAAATAATAATGATCCAAACATATTCACTTGCTGTGGTTAGGGAGGAACCTCCATCATATCAGAGGTGGACGACACTGATATTTCATATTTAACAAAAGACCAATATTGGCACGATTTATCTGCAAACTGATAAATCGGTTTCACTAATGCACTGTGATTTAGAATGGGAGAGTGTCCATGATCTAAAATGTTCTCCCAGAGCTCTAACTGTCTATCACCAAGCAATACAGTATTTGCCTGTGCCAAATGTCAGGAAGTGAGTAATTTATTGTGGTCAGAGTATGAAGACAGAGGCTGTATTAAACAGTGCTTTATGGTTTCACTCAATAAAGCTGAGATACGGCAATGAAAATGTCAACGGAAGAACCAGCAGGCTGAATTAGCCTACAGCTGCAGGCGGAGGGCCCCCGATCAATATGGATCAATAGAGGTAGCAAGAAACTGCCTCAGACACAAGAGACAGCCGCAGTCACGGATCTGGCATCTCTCATCGGCTGCCATTATCCCCCTTTGGCTGGAAATGTGGAAAAACACCACAGGAAGGATGGGATTTTTGAGGCGAACTGCTCGTTTAATACACAGTGTCAGTGATGAGAACGGAGAGGTCAGTGATGAAAACCACCCCGCTAAATAACAGTAAATTGATTTTGTAATTGAAAAAAGAGACAAAAGGCGGCGTGCTGCAAGGGTAAGTAGCCATCTGGGCTGGGGTTTTCATCCATTTCCAGCACTGAACCCTCAAAAGAGGCCAGTGTGTTTATAGCCGTAAAATATTAGCTCCCCTTGGCGGCGGTGCTAGCCACTCTCTCCGCTCTCTGCAGGTGTTCACCATAATTTATGAACATGTCACGGAATGACATGGTTATCTCCAGGCCCATGGTGAGCGTAGATGGCTAAGGAGGGTGGTTTTCCTCACGCTGGCCTACATCGCCCATCCACCCACAGAGAAGAACCAGGAGGAATGGAGGGCACTGTGACAACAAGGCTGAATCTCCAGGAGGGATGTGACACATCTAATCCCACCGCCTCCATCCTTATAGTACAACCCCCCTCAGCAATGCCACCAGTCTTACTAATAAGGAAAGAGAAAGACATGATGAAGAGTTCCTTTGCTGACCAGGTAAAGGACTTTCCTCTCAATAGAGGCATTGTAGTTGCGTCACAAATCTCCTAGCAACTATAGCTGGTGTGAAATGGAGGTCCAGTGGACAATTAGCTGTGTGTAAAAAATGACTAAATATATAACAACCAGGCTAGAGAAAGATAGATAGCTGGAAACTATAGTGGTGGTGTGAGTGTAGGCCAATTCAGTCATGTTCTAAGTAAAAGTGAATGGTCTGATAAGGTAATTTTATTTCCAAATGTAGGTTACTGTGACAGTAAACTGTCTTGTCTTTAGCTCCAAAATACTCTGAGTTGTAGCTTGAGAAGAGTCAGCTCAATTAACCTGAACAAACTTTGTTTTTGCTTTGTTAGCTAGCTAACTGTTAATGTTAACATGCAACTACTAGCCACTACTAATGTTACCTTCTACTAGATACATTTGCAAGTGCACAAATCAGACGAGACAGTGATGGTTAGCTGCCAGCTAACAAAATGAAGCTATAGCAAAAGTTCAAACGGGAAGTCTACTTTTCTTACGCATACTCTGTCTCTAGTTTTAGAGATTGGGGATTTTCCCACGCTGTCAACGTTTTTTTTTTTTTCTCCCTACGCTATCATTTCCTGCTTCTGCAATTTCTGTTTAACCAGAAGTGTCCTGGTGGCTCGGTGGCTAAGGCATGTACCATGTACCGTGACATCCTGGCAAAAGGCAAAAATTCCCCAAAAAACTACATTTAACCAGTCATCAGATGCTATTGGGGGGAAATTTCTAATATGCTGCTGATAATTTCATGATGGGGTCTAATCGATAAAGCCTTTCTATAAATTCTAGATTCTGTAGTTTCAATCATGCAATAAATAAGATGTCCTAGTTGGAAGTACCACTAGGAGGCTGACGTGAACAGTTTTTCCCAGTCGTATTTACTGTAAATCCGATATGATGCGAACACGGCATTAGCCTCTGACACACAAAGCAGCATTTTAAGAGATGATGAAAAAGAGAAGATTGGGGATGAGAGACATATACTGTAGACAGAGAGGGACAAAGAAGGAGAAAGAGTGGGCCGATTCCACCACTGAGAAGAAAGATAAAGATAAGAGAAAGAGAAAGAGGTCTGGCTCTGCTTGGCCCATAATTGGCCCCAGCACTGTCCCCTGGTCCTGTGATCCTCAGCCCCAAGGCTCTACTGTGAGCATCTATTAGTAGACTCATCTCTCTCCTCCACAGCATCACCACCACAACTACTACTGGCCTCCGCTGTGACCATTGGTACAGTACAGAGTACACACTGGCCTCAATCAGGCTCTCAGCAGCCAGCAATGCTATGGACGAATCCTCAAACTAGACGCTTTCAGCCACACTAATCACACATAACCTACCACTCAGTCAAGGCTACATCGGTCCCAACAGGTTTCCCATGGTAGGAAGGACTTTTTAGGTCATGGAAGCGATCCACCGATGGAACATTCCATGGCTTTTCCATGACTGTCAATATCTACGTCCATGACCTAAAAA
This sequence comes from Centroberyx gerrardi, assembly GCF_048128805.1. Lineage (NCBI taxonomy): Eukaryota > Metazoa > Chordata > Actinopteri > Beryciformes > Berycidae > Centroberyx > Centroberyx gerrardi. Next base: position 3,111,629 of record NC_136015.1, read on the forward strand.
TGTTCTTTTTTTCATGGTTTGTTAATGATTTCAATTTGGTTTCCACTCTAGCTGGGCTGGAAACCACCACCAAATGCAATGAATGTGTGAAACAAGTTGTAAAATACAATCTGGTATATTCCTGGAAAGTGACCCATTTGTAAAATTCCCTGATATTACATGACTTCCCCAGAGAATTGATCAAATTCCCTGACTGTCCCTGATAATTCCACGATATTCCTCGAATTTCATGACCGGTGGGAACCCTGTCTCAAAGTAAAAAATGATTGGAAGCACTCCCTATGGTAAGGTTTCTTCATGCTTAACCTACAGCTACATTAACACAATCAGCCTCACACAAAATACATTCAAACTGACTCCCAGTTAATTAGCCTGACTTTCACAGTTTCTACAAGTGAGAATGTTTTGTTCTCAGTGTTGAACACCTATTATTTTTCTGTTATTTTGCGTGCCTAAATCCTCTTTTGTACCCCCCCCCCCAAAAAAAAAAAAAAATCAATTACATTCTTTTTAAATTTTTTATTTGACTTCTTCGCTCAGCAGATGGCCAGGAATCAATAGCGTGAAAAAGGTCACTCTTTGAAGGAAGTAAATGATGGTTTCGGCTTTAAAGATGAGCTGCAATGCACATGTCTGAACAGGCGCTATTCCCAGATAAGTCTGATGCTGTCTACTTAATAGCTGTCAGAAACCAGGCCCATGATAACTGCCACAGGGGGGAAAGGCAAGAAGAAAAGGAGTTTTTTGTTGTTTTCCAGCAGACTTATCTCCTTTGTAGCTTGCCAGCACAAAAAATTGAGATCTGTGTGAAATGATTTCACCCCCAATAATGGGATTGCTCTTTTAGATCCATCCCACCTCGCCCCCCAAATCTCCCACCTGTTCTCCCTCCCACTTTCCCATGGTGCCAAACAGAGGATTGTCATTGGCATTTACCAGGAAAATGGAAACCAGTGTGAGGCGTGCATCCCACCAGTGGCTTTGGATGGGAAAGCGAGGAAAATGAGAGCAGCAGCAGGCAGTCAATCTGTATTCATATGTTGAACACACGTCTGCGATAAAGAGAGAGTGAAAAGGTCAGGGATTTACCATTAACTACTGGATGCCCTCACGCAGAGCCAATATTTCCATAACACAGGGAAATAAAGAATTCTATTCGAGCTGTAAAGCTGTAATAAAGGGCTGCCGCAAAAATAAATAGCCAAAAGAGGATCAGACGGGTTCTTTCACCATGCTTTCGTATTTTCTGTGACCAGCAGCTGTCATTCAATACTCAACAGTGGCTAGGCTGACGTACACGGACAATACCATCCTTGACCGGGTAACCTGGTTTGGGTCGACGCATTTAAACAACAAACCTCAGTTACTGTAGAGTAACACGGGTAAGCTCATTCTTTTATTATGAGAAACCTGGTTAAGATGCCTGGCTTACTTTCATATTAATCAGGTTACTGTGGCATGGACACATCTTACTGCTTAATATCCGTGAAAGTCGTGTACATCACTCTGGCACAGTGACAGATAATGGAATGAGTTGTAACCCTACAGTCAAGCAAGGGGTATTTAGCTCAGGTGCGTCTGCTGTCTGCTTGACCCAATACCACGTTAGCATGCTAAAACTGGGGCATTAGACCATCTTAAGGAGTCCATGCTGTAGCGGATGCCCTGATAATGCCAGACTTCACTAACCTAATGCCCCTAAATCGTCTTAGCCAGCCCGTGGCAGTGCTCTGTGTACATTATAGCGCTCCTCCTGGCAGCTTTCACCACATTACACTGCCAAGTCCCACAAGCTCAAGGAAGAGCAATCTGCAACTGATATCACTCCAGACTTACTATCTCACTCACTTACAATCTCTGTCTGGCCTTTCGGTTTCTTTTTTTGTTCTTTATTCTTTCTGATGCTCTCCTGCTTTCAGTCTCTGACTTTGTTTCAGCAGCTGTTTATCTCTTTTTGTTGATTTCATCATAGAGAGGGAGTTGTTTGTGCGCTCGTCAGTCCATCACGCACAATATCTTAGACGGTGCTGATCAGACCGTGATGAAACATGGGGAAATGATGCATCTCACCGCTGCGTTCCACTGTTTTCAGAATTACACTGACTGGCCCAGGGGGGAGGCGCTACATTGTTTGTTCATCTGTGTGTCACGCTCAGACAGCACTGATCACATTTTCATGGAACTTGGGGGAATGATGCATCTCACAACTGCATTCCAGCATAAATCAAAATAAAAAAAAAAAAAATTCGCGAGGGGGTGCTATATCATTTGTTTGTTCGTCTGTTCATCACTCACAATATCCCACACCATCAACCAGGTTTTGACTAAACTTGGGAGAATGATGCATCTAACCAAAGCACTGTATCATTTCTCAAATTACAATGACTGGTACAAGGAGGACACTACAATTAGGCTACAGGTCAAAACAAGGTAAGATTTCTGTTCCTGATTGACTGATTCGTGGAAGACAACATGTTTTGAGTCGCCTTGTTTGACAATGCCTCACTCTCTATCCGCTAGTCTCTTTCCCTGTTTGTTTTAGGGTGAACCGCTTTCAGGTTAGCTGTAGTCGAATATGGCCTCCGGTCTTTGATGTGCAGCTGGCATGATCAAAAGAATGGCTGGTGTGGAAATGACAGGACAGCAGTGTGTGTTTGTCCAGGGGTTACCAAAGACCCCCCATCGGCTTGATGGCAGGGTGGCAGGGAAATAGATCTGTCTCTAAATGATTGCATGGTATTATTCTCCCACACCCAACTGCACAAAATGAGTTGATTTGGCCAAGCCTAGAAAAACCAGTGCAAAACACAGACCTCTCATGGTGAGTTCTTTGTAAAGCATTACAATATATATCTATAGCACAAAACAAAAGTAATCTAAGCTGATCCAAACAGACAATAGGAGGTATTTAGACAACGTGCAGTTTATATCCTAAGTAGAACACGGGGAGAATAATAACGCTGTAGCAGTTTGCCTGGTTTATTAGATAAAGGCATGGAGTACCACCAGAGGCTCAAACAAACTGCCGTTCATGCATCTTTCATAAGGCTTGTCAGAATAGCGGAGCCATTCCTTTCAGGAAGGGACATTACACGGCTCATTTAGGGTGTCGTGCTGCTACATGGAAAAGAGCTTCACTACACCAATACAGACCAGACCACGCTGTTTTACATGCAGTGCTTGGCACTAGCTACAGTGATGGAGACCTGGAGGGGAAGATGGAAAAACTAACCCATATTCTGTTTTGTTATTCTGGGTCAGAATGGCAAGAAAGACATTTTTAAGAAGAGCAGCAAACTAGCCTATTTTTTCCATAGGTTTAGATCAATATGAGTTCTTGAAGGCCGATGTCAAAGCTGATGTTTTTGGATTGACACTGCTGACACCTGATATTTTGTGCTGACATTCAATATCTTTAAATTTTACAAGTTTTATTTCCATTTTCATTATTATTTCATTTAAACATGAAATAATAAAAACTGTCCGGTATCTGATTTTTAATAAAAGGCCAGATATATGGGCAAATTCAATCGGACTATCCCTAATTTTGGATTCTGCTTATTTTTTAAACAGTTATCATTTGAGCCTCCTTCCATCTATTTTGGATCAACAGCTCTTAGAAAGCAATCCTACCCCAGTTACCATGTCCATTTTCACCTATTCTTGCCTTGCCACCTATTTTTCTTGGCTTACTCTGACCTTTATGTCATAGATAAAAACAATAAACTTCAAATGTGGGATACTTCAATTACCCAAAATATACTTGGGAGATGGTTTGGGGCCTTGAAATCTGTTGAGATGATTTGCCCAGTTTTAATTTTTGTGTACACACACATACACATTTGCACAATCTTTTTGGCCCCTTATCTCCAACACAAATTTGAATGTGCATTCACCATGTTATTCATAGACAATAAAGCACCAATAAAAAGACTATTTCAAGGCTAGTAAAATCTAGCATACACAAGCATGGGGGAAAAGCAGTTTTGGCATGAACCCTGGAGTAATTGCTTAACACTCTACTCGCACTATGATGTTATAATGTTCCACAGGAATAGACCAATACTCTAATTGGATCCTTGGTATTTCTAATGATGTACAAAGGCTTCCTGTCAGGGTTTCAATGAGTGCGAGCAAATTGATATTTGGTATAAATCTATAGTAAACTAACCTACATATCCATGTCCTATTAAAATTGACTATATGAAGCCAAAGATCTCACTATATCCACTAAAGGTCAGTTATATTTGTATTAGCTATAGAAACAGTAAAGTTCAGTGGTGCACCAGAATGACAGAATCTGTCTGTAATGTGATTTGGGAGAAAGTGAGAATTAATTTTTATATTTAATTCTATTGTGTATGATAAGATGATGTGTGCTTTAGTAACGTCACTCCAAAATCCCTTAATTTATGTTGGTTTTATGATTATCAAGAGTTGAAACATGCTTTTGTTAAGATGGATTCTTGGTGGCACACTTTGACTATAAAGCCTAGGAATAATACCAACCTAATTTGTTTGTGTGGCAAGTGAGTTTGTTTACTCATATATCTATGCTATAGGGGCAACATGATGTATAGCTGTGTCCAGAGTGCATGGCACTTGAATAAAATGAATGTCATATCATATCACTGCATAAAACACTCTATATCTAGCACTCAGCAAGTAAAATTCAACTGTGAATTTTTGAAATATTGGGGGGAAAAATGGCTTCCTGAACGTCAGAAAAAAAACATCTACAAGACAAATATCGAGTCTTTCAAGAACTGATTAGCATTGCACAAGTTGTTATTCTTCTTTAGTGTCAGCTAATACTGGCCATGTTTCATGCTTTCATCTGAAGGCAAAACATAAAATGTACTACTTGCCAATATTCTAATGTACCAAGTAATGGTCATACAACCACGATGGAAACTTATACAACATTAAATTACGTAACATTGATTTATTTTCAAACTTTGCCATTCCATTCAGCTGTCCTAAACAATACATCATACTTTTCAGAAAACATACATGGATGGAAACCCAGATAATATTGCCTATCCATATAATTTCAAGAAGTAAAGGCTGGCAAATATCAACAAAAAGGCTGACCATATGGTGTGCATGTGCAAACCCTCAGCTGAGAGAGAATAATGTCTGAAGCAGCGAAATTTCTTATTGGTTGCCTCTCCCTTTGATGGGGATAAAGGAAAACATCTAGTTCCTTCCATCCACACATACAGTCATACTTCACTGCCGTGTGTAATTGTGTGTATGTGTGTTCTTGTATGTCTTATTAGGAATGTCTTCCCAAGGATAGAAAAAAGAGGAGAATCCATTGAGGCTAGAATTTGGTTTAGGTTAGGGTAAGGCTTTAAGACAAGGCTAGTTTAGGATTAGGTAGTAAATGTAGCCCACAAGTATAGAAATGTGTGTGTGTGTGTGTGTGTGTGTGTGTGTGTATACAAGGATGTGACACACAGAGTAAGGAGTGGAGCTTGTTATGGCTGGAACCGCAGCTAAAGAATGGGATCTTGTTAGTTGCTGGTTGTTAGACACATCCTCCACGCTGACATGTGGAAATATTTGAAAAGCATCCCTGGAAAGAGCTCCCAGTGCCCTGACAGAACAGAGACACCACCCATAAATGCATCATCTATTCCTCCGCACACCAGTAAATATAGCTAACATAATACAGATGTCTCATTTCAAGCACCTCACGTAATATCTGAGAATACCAACGGGAAATAGTGTCACCCCATAATACATGTTATATCTATGTATGAATATTTAATCAGCAAAGTGTCATTAATTAAAATAGTCAAATTTAAATAGGCTTTGCAGTTGCGTCACAAATCCCCTTGTAACCACATCAGGCTCCATTGTGGAGGTCCAGTGGAGAATTAGCTGTGCATAAATAATGGCTAAATATATAACAACCAGACTAATATCTGAAAAAGCTTGTTGTGGTGTGGTTGTAGATGCATTCAGTCATGTTATAAGTAAATGTGAATAGTGTGATCAGGTGGATTTGTTTCCAAATGTAGGTTACTGTGACACAGTAAACTGTCTTGTCTTTAGCCCTAGTCTCTACTCCAAAACACTCTGAGTTGTAGCTTGAGAAGAGTCAGCTCAGTTAACCTGAACAAACTGTTAGCTAGCTAACTAGCCAGCAGGCTCATTTAGCAAAGCAATTGTCACACAACTACTTACCACTAAAAACGCTAGCTACCAGCTACTGTACGTAATGTTAGCTATTGTGCAAGTCAGGTGCATTAACGCAATGGTCTCAGTCATTACTGTCCAAGAGCTGTGCCCACCACAGGGTGTGTTATCGGTCATCTGGAACATGGTTTGAAATACGGGGGAGCACATACCATGTCAGCGCGACATCCTGGGTTCTAATCTGGCCCAAGACCTTTGTCGCATGTCGTCCCCCTCTTCTCTATACCATAACCCTAATGAAGTTTGTAGTTCTTAGTTCATTTCAAACATTACTTCAAGGCAGAGCAGCTCTGGAGGCAGAAATAACTGAATTGGTTGAGTTAAACCTCAATGGGCGGAGCCAAAGAACTACAGTTTTACTGGCTAAGCTAACGTTAGACCATTGAAACGTGAAGCCCAGTGAAAAAGTCAAGGGCTAAGAGAGGAGGAAGCCTAGTGCTCTTGCTACTAAACTGAAAAAATTTAATCTATGTGAGCTAGCCTCTGACCTTCCAAGTTCAAACTAGCCATATTAACCTATAGCTACCTAGGTAAGCTAGTTAGGTAGCTGCTGACCTTCCAACATCATGAATGCCATGGTCATGAACAAATGCCAGTTAGCCCACTGACGTCTAACTCAACCAATGAGATTATTTCATTTTATTTCTTATAAGCTCTGCCTCATAGAAATGTTTGTAGAACTAAAAGTCCAGTCTGCAGCCCAGAGTGCTAGCATGAAGCCTCACTGTCCTTAGCAGACAAGCAGAGGGCAGGCTGTTAGCCAACACACTGAGTCAACAGGATGCCACCTATATAGTCAACAAGGAACACACACATCACACTCAGAGGAAGGACACGCATGCAGAGACCCAAACACACAGCGAGTGGGAGCCTATTTCACGCTACTGCACCACTCAAGCAGAAAACAGACTCTTGGTATCTGACTAAACATGCAAGAGTGACTGGGAAGAGATAAGAGCGCATTTATCTCAAGTGATTTCAAAGGGATTAATTACACGCTGTCACCCACTCGCAGCACGCACATCCACGCATACACACACACATATACCACTGTTATGATTGTTACTTGATATTCATGCACCAAGCAATATAATATAGCGTACTAAGCCATTGACTGAAGATATGCTAAAGAGTGTGTTGTTATTTCCCAACTTTTTGCAGGGCGTTAGCCAGACCAGAACAGTGTATATGGGGCTAAATTACCATCTTTCATTGAACAGCCTTATAGTAGAAACCATTAGGGTTCAACCAATATGTTTTTGTTGAGGCAGGTACTGATATTTTTTTTATTGAAGCTGCAGATAGCTGATATTTCTATATAATATTACATTATTTATATCGGAGGTGGATGACACTGACTGGCTGACATCTGATTTGTAATAAAAAATATCAATATCAGCCCCATATGTTGGTCTAACCCTGCTCTCCAGCCCTGCCCGGCGTTAACAGACACAACTGACCATGCCTGCTGTGACAGCTTGAGCTTCTGTGAAAACAATGATGCCCTGTTCGTTTCCCCCTAATAATAGCAACCCGCCCTCCCCCCACACCCGCACACCCACCCTAAAACCAGCCAGCCTCCCTTCCCAGATGTGAAGAATTTACCCTTTGTTCTTTTTCCTCCGCCGAGCGTCAACTGTGCGACCGGGGAGCGTTTTGCCCTCGTCGCAATGTGAACAGAAAATACAGGCACCGTGACCGAGAGACAGAACAAATAGCACCCATTAGGTTCGGGAACGTATCGGAGCGTTCTCCTTGCGAAATTAAATTAACCTACATTTCTCACCTGCCACTTGAACCGGCAATCGCGGGGACAGAAATAAACGACGTGAAGAGAAACGCAGGGGAAACTGTGAAATATTAATTAGTGCGTGTGCGGTAGGAATCTAAGAGCTGCTGAGGTGAACGCACAAGGGGCACGGGCCTGTTAACGGCCTCCACCTCCTCAACGCCACGGTTTCCCCGCGTTGATGTATTTGCGCTGGAATGCTGATTGCCGACAGGAGTATCGAAAACAATTAAGGCACAAGACAGGGGGGGAAGAAAGGGAAAGAATAGCGCGCGGTGTTGCGGTGCAAATGGATCATCGCTGAGCAGCCAGGAAATATGAAGAACCATCAGGCTCTGAGTGGCCGCCGACCTTATCGAGACCCCCGAGGGCCCGGCTGCACTGAGGTTGATCTGAAAAGGCTTCTCGGTGAGAAATAGCGGCCCCGAGGGAAGCGGGCGAGAGGGAGAGAGAGAGAGAGAGAGAGAGAGAGAGAGAGAGAGAAGAGGAGGAATGCCATCAGAGAGGAGGCAGCAGGGTGACTCTTTCGCGAAATCTGCCCTTTAGATGAAAAGGCATTAGTCAGTCAGGACCAGGGAGTGGAGAGGCTAACGTGATTGGATTTGGCTGTGAAACATGGGGAAATACACTCACTGAGGATGGGTGGGTGTGTGTGTGTTGGGAGGACATGTAGAGAGAGATAGAGAGAGAGAGAAGAAGAAAAATGATGGGCAGAATAGGAACCAGCTTGAGCCAGAGGTATTTCTCTGGGAAAGGCTGGGTGGACTGATGGGATCCTGGGTCTTTATGAGCTGAAAACACACTGATACAACAGCTACCATGATGCCAGAGTCTGCTCTGGTTTCATCTAAGTGCCCGCATTACACAAAAGGAGAATCGAGATGGTTATACTAATCCACTTGTCCAGATCTGATTATGAAGCCAGTTAAAAGTGCCAACAGTGGCTTCCATCCCTGTTCTACTACCTGCTCTATCTGCTCTATCCCACCAATCGTTCTAACATAAGATTACAAACTGCTGCCCAAATCAATTCAGTGCCACACTGCAGCTTGATTAAAAATGCAGGTCAAATGTTGATGAATAGTCGGAATTTCAATCTGGCTCCAATCAGCGACTTCTCAAGAAGAGAAAGTTTAAACACTGGACTTCTTTGCCTGATTGCTATGACACAGTGATTCCTCCTATACCCAGTTCATGAAAGCTTTTACATTGTCTGTTCTAAACACCTGGTGTCTGGTAGCTCTTTCCTGGGAAAAAGCTCTGCCGCATAGGAAGTGATGCGTTTTACGTTTCCAGTTTGTTTGGAATAAACAGAAGAACTGGGTAGTTAGCGTGAGCAGTGATAGCCACCATGGCTGAACAGACAAAGAAAAGAGAAACTCAAACTGCATCAACAGAAAATCCAAGGAAAAAGACGTCACAGTACTGGACACACTGTTTGATTGACAGGTGATCTCTGGGAAGTGCAGTGCAGAAACACCACAGCAATGAGCACTTAGCACTAAAATGGAGACAAAATTAAAATAAATAAAAAAAACAGGATCTGCAGGATTACCACTTTAAAGCATGTAAACTGGGGGGGGATAGAGCAGATTATTGATAAAATATTCTGCTTTGCAAAGGGGGAGGGGGGTTGGCGGTGTCTTTGGGGATCTTTCTAAGAATACCATCACTATAACCATCCTCATTACCTCACGATTACAATGATCACTGTTTGTCAGTATAGAGCCGCTACTATAAAATATTAGTATGAGGGTTCAACCAATTTTTGAAGGTCAATACCAATATTTTATATATCGAGGTTTAACAAAAGGCCAATATCGGCCCCATTGGATTATCAAAAATTTTGAACTGTACTGTATGAGAGGGGGTTCAGAGTGGAGACAGCCAGCAGCATTGTGGAATGGGACTTATGGGGAACAAAGAAGATGGGGGGAGTGTGTGTGTGTGTGTGTGTGCGTGTGTGTATGTATGTGAGGGGGGAGTGCTTAAATGTCACTAGGACTGAGGTGAGATCAGACAGACAAAGGATAGGAGGAGGGTTGGATGGGTGGGGGGTGTGGGGGTGGGGGTGGGGGTGGAGCGGAGTCTGCTTCGGCAGGGTGAATTTAACAGACTGACAGACACATAATGCAAGGCACCACAGGTGAATGGGACATTCCTTTCATCCTCTCAGCATGAAATTTAATATGTTGAATATACACACAAATAGAAAATGTTTTTTTGCATTATGATGTTTAGCTATTTTGTAATTAAGATATTGAAATTAGGTCATATTTTACAACAAAAAAATGCAAATCGGGACACTTGCACATTTTCATTCTGATGAATAGCTGAATAGGACGTAATTTATAGAGGGATTTGTTGTGTTGTGTTGTTTTGATGCTTTACAAAATAACATGTATATGGCAAAAATCTCAGATTTTTTATATTTTTTTATGTATAATACCACATAAAATAGAAATGACCAAAGATATCAGCATCTTAAATTTGGTGTCCATATGTACAACCTAAGGAATATGTTTAATGAATATGTTCTTCGAGAAAATGGCCAATAAAGTAGGCTAAATAAAAACGTATAAATTCTCTATTTATATTTGTTTTTGATGGTTTTTTTGTATATTTTATGAAACTACAGCAGTTATCGAATCAAAATATAATAATATATCTCTAACTTGACCAATTTAACCAAAATTTTCACCTTCAGAGACTGACAGACACTTAAAGGGGAATACCACACCATTTAAGGAATTAATATATTATTACTGTGGTCTTTTCTGTGTGAAAAATGAGCCACTCTCTCCTAAACCCAGAAACCAGAGAACTCAGACATTGAATCTGTGATGTCAAGCTGTAAAACATATTCATATCTAAATATAGGGCTCAGGTTTTACATCTTTTCACAGGATCTGATTCCTATTCAATCTAATACATTTGCCTCAGTTTCTACCTATTTCCTCATAGGGTACGTTACACCAGATATGAGCCCATTAAAGATACGAGAACATAACAGCATGTGGATGCATTTATCTCCACCAGCCTTCGGCAAGAATAATAAACTGTTGACTCTGGGGATATCGCAGACACTGTCACAGTAAAGCGCAAACAGATGAGATGAAATCTAGGAAAATCTGTTTGGATACGGAAACAAGGGAAGACGTGATCCGCAAAGACGTCTTAATATGTCTGTTTAGATCAGACCTTGGCGATGTTGACTGTAATCTGTTGACCATGAGCTGGCCTCAATGTCATTCGTTTAGAATGGGGTGAGAATCTGTCTCTCAGGGTTGCTTGTGCCCCAAAGTACCTATTACTGAGAAATAAAATAGAAATATAAAAACAGATTCACATCAACAAGACTGAAGCTTGGACAGTAGGAGTCAGCAGCAGTGGCAGATGAATAATAAAGCATCTCTACATCAGATGCGAATGAGGATTAGAGCTAAAATGAAGATTAAGTCAGCAAGATGAAACCTCGTCTCCAGAGGGCATATGGTGCCTTTTTGACAAACAGTACTTATTTAAGTCTGCTATATAGTTTATGTCTGCCAGCAGCTGGTACATTGCCCAGGCAACATTTTTCCAGCCTTTTCTCTGGCCATCCAAAATAAAATCTGAAATATGCAAAGCCTGATAATGTCATGTAGAATCTTTGTCTTGTCCTTGTATGGCTTCTGAAAGAGTTCTGAGGAGCATTTGTTTTTTCCTACCATAGAGCTTCTGAATGACCATTTGCAGGGTATCCTCAGGTCCTTTAAAAAGTCTTAATTCTGTCTTAAATCCAGTTAGTAGAGGTCTTATTTTTTTCACCCTGTAATGTAAGGTTTGGTAAGGTTTGCGCTGCATGTCCACTCTTAGATTAACAACTAGAAGCAACAGGAGCTCGCACTCATCAATCGAAGAAAGGAAAACTGCTGAAACAGAGATATTGGAATACAAGAAGATGACCATGTTTATTGTACATGTGCTCAGGTGAAACAGTGCAAAATGTTTTGGGGTTACAACATCATCAATTCACCTGTGCTGTTTTCACTCTTGGATGAACACAAAACAGGGTTAGTAGTACAACATGCATCATATCTGCTTTACTAAACAGTTGGACTTCACTACATTTATAGTTTCATAACTTTCATTAGCTATGTTCAATCAGAAACAACTTTGTTTATTTATTTTGGTTGTTAAATTGGTCTTAAATTCACTTCCAGGCAGCATTAAACAGGTTTTAAAAAGTCTTGAAGTTTGCTTTCTGAAACCTGCGGATACTCTTGGTTTGTGTTCCTGAGCTCCCATCCCTTCTGATTTGCAGCATTACCGGCTAAGCTTCCCTAAAAGAGATGGAAGACCTGTGTACAGCGCCGCTACCTCACATCTACTCAAACGCAGTGCGTGATGCACTTGGCTGCCTTTGATCATTTCCTCTGGTTAGATTACACACCAAGAATAAGGTGTTGTAAAAAAATGATTAAAGTACTGTTCGTCACATGGATTCTTATATCTGTCAGACCCTTGGCTTGTCTTGCAGTGACATTTGGCAAGATATAAAGGGTAAAGAAGAAGACCAGTGTGAATCCTCTGACTTCCCCTCGTCTCTCAGGCCAGAAGTCTGAGTTCACTAGTATAGATCTCATTAAAGCTCACTACAAGATAACAACGGGATCAGGGATTCCCTGGGATTGAGAAAGTTGCATCTAATGGAAATCCTTTGGAAGGAAATATGGAAATCCTAATCCTTGCTAGTTATGTTTGGCTTTCTCTTGTCTACAGGGAAACATGAGAAGAACAAAAGCTCTAGAAAAAGGCCAAGGATGAAAACCGAAGACTGATACTGAAACCAAGAAGAAAACTACAAATCCACAATTGAAATAAACTCTGTCACAGTGTTGTTTAACTTATCTTTGTGGCATATTCTCTACAGAGAAGGAAAAAATGGAAACATGCATCAATGAAAGCAAGCCTCATTCAGATACCTCTTTCATTTGAAGCAGGAACGCTCTGAGCTGGACCAATTTCTATTGACTAGAGGGTGACTTTCTCTGGATGGAAGTATTCCCGCTACTTTGATGAGAAATGGTACAAAAGTTGACTTTATCTGGGTGGCAGTATTCCCACTACTTTGATTTTATCCAGTAAAAGAACAACAAGAACATCGGAAATCAACGCTGTTTGGTTTCCTGATCGTTCACAGAAGAGGAAGCTGACTTAGTCTGACTTCTGACTTAAGTAACGTATTACCTTTTTGAGAAATGAACCCAACACTATTCATAACACCCAGCTAACCACACAGCAAATCCAACAAATGATGATGAGAGCTAAAATTTAAAACAGTGAGGCAGATTAAACTGAACATCTCCCGTGCGCTGAATAATAACAATCGCT